>NC_133931.1:136280625-136902779 GCF_031877795.1 Strix aluco | reverse complement strand
TTCACTTTGGTTTTTCACCTCAATAGTCTATCAGCATGGTGGTCTGTACAGAGCTTGCTCTGATGGGTTTTTGAGCTGACTGAATGCTCACCAGTTTGAAGTCAGAAGCCACCTAACACTAGATCTCTTCCAGAGCTGATAAACTCAGCCTCCCAGCTATGCTGTCAAGTGAGCTATGTTCGGTCTGGTTCCGTGCTGGCTCCCTGTAATAGAAAATGGGGAAAGTGAATTTGGGCCTATCTAAAAGAATGCTTAACGGGCGGTGGTTTGAAATATGTCATACCAAGGAATCACTGGGAATCTGATGGCTGATACAGCTACCAGCATACTAACTATAATAGAGTCTGCATAAAAAGATACCATGATTGCAATTACTGGTAATCTCTCCAGAAATTGGCAGAGCTGACAAACTATTAGCCTTTCCTCAGACGTTTCAGGACTTCATCTGTTTACTTTTAGGGGCTTGTTCTTAATTTCTGAACGTAGATCTTTCTATTCATAAATAAATAAAATCTGTTTTTAAGTCTGAGTAAATCTGGTTTAGAGACTGCTTCAAAATAATGTGCATAAATTGTTTTTGAGATAATTCTTCATATTTAATCCTGAAACGTCTGAGTTTTAATACAGACTCTGAACTTAATTTTGGGGGGAGGAGGGCATCTGACTCCTGCTGCGTGTTCTAGATGGTTCTAGAGGTGGTTATCAAGAAGAAATTTAGTGTACTTGAGAATTGCAGAATTGTATCGGATTTTATTTGTGAGAATAGAAGCTTATTTTTATGCTGCAGAAGTTGATTTAGATCTGTATGACAGGCATCTCCGAGAGTTAATATTGATGACAACTTAGTAGCAAAACTGGCAGAAACACTGAACCATGAGGATCCAACACCTGAAATCTTCGATGACATTCAGAGAAAGGTATACTGTATTTATCCTGTATTTCATAAGAACTGTTAATGCTACAGAGTATTAAAAGTCACTACAGCCATTGAAAAAGGAGGAAAGATCTCAAATATCTGAAACCTAAAACCTATTTTACCATTTTCTTACTCAATAAAAATTATACTCTAAATTGACAACTTCTGATTAGCCATACATAGCCCATGGTTTTCAAAGCAATAGACTGAAAGAGTGGGTGTGCTGTATGAAATTAATTTTGAAGCACAATTTAGAGTTATGGGATTATTAGTTGTGTTTATGCACCAATTTAAAAAAAGTGCCTGCGTAGAATAACTAAGTGGTACAATTTTGGTGCAATTTTAGCCCTTTTTCAAAGGTGGATGTAAACACGTTACCATATTAAATTATATAATCTCTTTCCGGAAGTTAATTTGACTGTTCTGTTTCTGCAAGCCTGCACAGTGTAGCACTCAGAAGTAGCAAGTACTGAAGATAAAACAGTCTGTTTACTACCTGCATATGTAGACTTTATCACTCAAGTCTAATTTATATAATTTTTTCTTTAAAAAAAGGTGAATGATTAATATTCTGGCAGTAAATTATATACGTACTCTGAGAGATTTTTATTTTAGGTCATTAACTTAATGTTCTCATTCATACTAAAAATTAGTGATATGAGCTGTAGAACTTAGAATCACTCTATGGTACTTAAGGCCCACATTTAAAAATAATGAAAACAGCTTGTGAAATCTGTATTGCTGAAAGTAGGTTACAAGGGTCTTGTGATTTCTGCTGAAGAGCATGAATTTGTCATGTGTTAGAAATGAAATTTACTTCCTCAGATATGCATGAAATCTTTTTCCATTATTACCACATGATGGCACTTGTACAAAGTGTTCCATGAAAAAGAAAACCATCATTAAAACGTACTAGAGTTGACATGAATATCCAAACATTATGAATTCATTCCCACTACATATAGATACATGTGTGTATATGTATATATACTGTCACTGTACAGGCTATATAGGTAACCTCTTGATAATATGTGGTTAAAATTTTGTGAGGTAAGGTTGTATTGGCTGAACTGGAAATTTTCAGGAAAGTAGTATACGGTTTCTTCCCTTCCTTCCTTTCCCTTTTCTCACCTCTTTCCCTTAGTGTTTGCAGGTCTATGTTTATAGTTTACCAACAAAGAAGGACTCAGAGATAACCTGTTGTGAAATGGATAAAGACCTAATATGTTTATAGTGCAATTGTAAGGGTTAAGAGGAGAGGAAGGAAATATTTACAGTTAATGTGCTACTTTCCTTCCTACACATGCATGTGTCTCTAACTAGAGAGATATTTTCTGAGACTGTATTATACTTCTAGCACAATTAGTTCTCATAACTTTTCTGTATAGAGTAAGTCTGAATTGAAATCTGCCAAACACTCATTAGGGTTTTAAGGGAAACCCATAGACACATAATAGAATGCAGTGGTACAAGTTGGTTAAGTAGAATTTATGAAAGCTTGTCTGGTTAATTAAAAAATCTAAGAAGTATTTCTAAGGTTGGCATTTTTATTTCAATAAGGTGTATGAATTGATGCTGCGAGATGAAAGATTCTACCCTTCATTCAAACAGAATGTGTTGTATGTGCGTATGTTAGCTGAGCTGGATATGCTGAAGGATCCTAGCTTCAGAGGATCAGATGATGGTGAAGGAGGTGAGCTCTATATCTAAGGGGGACTTCCTGGGACCATCCTTTTTTTGTTTTAAAATAAAAATAAGAAAAGTTTCTGTATTATCTCAGATTTTTAAATTAATGTTTCCTCCTTGTGCTTATTTGTAAATTGTTTCAGGAGTGAAATATTTTTTTTCTGTAGTAATTTTATTAACCTCATGTAAATTTTCTTGGTGAAGTCTTGGTAACGGGTATGTCACTAAAATAAATATGTGACTCTTTCATTCTCTTTTTTATTAAAAAAATATTTGAGGTTTTTCAACATGTTGGGTTGTTTTAATATAACTATATTCTTCATCCAGAAATGGAAATTGAAAATACATAGGAGATGTGGCTTTTTAAAGCAATTAAAATCATTCTTGTCCTTAACTGAAGTACAGATCTAATAGAAATTCTTTACCTATTAAACTGACTCCTTAATGAAGCAATTTCATGTGGTGATATAACCTTAAAATGGAATGCATGTATTTCATATCTATAGCTGTATAAATTTACATACATTTTCCTTCAGGTGTCTTTATTGGAAGCTTGAAGTTGGGTGCAACATTTTGCCCAATGCCACAGTTATCCCTGATTTTTCAAAATGTTTTGTCTTTGCATTTTTATTTCTTGTGTGTGGCCCTACATTGGAGAAAATTTTCTAACCTGTTTTTTACTTTCCCCTTTCTAACTGCTCCCAGAATCTTTTAATGGGTCTCCTACTGGCAGCATAAATCTGGTAAGTGCTTGGATTTTTTTAAAAAATGATTTTTTTTTTTTCTCCCCAACAGTAGGGAAAGTGTTATAAAGCAGTTCAAATGATATACATTAGAGGTTTTGCTTCACTGCAGTTTAATTTCTGAAAAAGTTCTTGAATCAAATTGAGTCAATTGAAATATAAGGTATCAATTAATCTACAAGATTAAACTGTTCCTTTTGTACTTTCCTCTGTATTTAATGAAATTTTGCGTTGTTTCTCACAGAAACACTAATAATCTATATTTAGTTTATGTAAAACATGCTTTCTCTTATCCCTGTTTGTTTTTTTAAGTAGTCATAAATTTGGAGTTAGGTGATAATAGATGAAAACAAATCCTTTGAAACTGAAATCTCTTGAAATTCAAATAGAATTTCATATAAAATGAGGCATTTGATTTTTTTATGGGTGGGTTGTTGTTGATTTTTTTGAGTTAGGTATTGATATGGAAACATAAAAGTATCTGGAGTTTATTCAGAATATGAGTGTTTTCTAATCTGACCAGTTTCAAGTTCAATTTTTGGTATTTTTTAAGAAATTCTTGATTGGGTCAGTTTGTCAGAACCTTTTCTTTGTAACATGAATGTACCTAAATATTTGAAATATGCTTCTGCTTGTACTAGTGGTTGCATAAGTATTAAGAGAACTGTGTATATCTACCAGACTTTTTCCAAATAACCTGTCCCACATAGATCTTACTAGGTTTAAAATGTTTTAAACTGAAAATCAAATCACAGTTATTTAAAAAGAAAAAATCATAAAATTGTTGATGTACTTCCTCCCCTCCCTCTTGCTTGTTTCCTCAGACTATGTGTATCTGAGCTACAAGGTATGCAAGGTTCAGTTGGGCATATGAGAGTATTTTTCCAAATCTTTCAGTTTTAGAAAGGTTTGCAATCTGCATGCAATTTCCTGGCTTATGTGATTCATAGGCCCTTGTAATTCATTCTTGGAAGATGCTGTAGCTCCTTAGAAGTTCCAGTGCATTGGTTAGATCATGCTTGCATGCAGAGGAGTAGAGTTTATTTTATAAAGGAATACATTTAACATAAACGTAAACATGTTTCTCTGGGCATTGTTTGTTTGTATAGTTGGTTTGTTTGGGTTTTTTTGAAGCTAAGATTTATTTTTTTTTCCTATTGTCCTTTTGGTTTACATTTTGAAATATGAAGAAAAGGGGAGGTGGTCAGCTGATACAGTTTACGCAAGCTCTTGTTAGATGCAGAAGGAAAACTTAACGTAGCCATATATTTTATAAATATCCTGGTAACATTTCACAAGAGATTCTTTTAATTGACTGATCTCTTAAAAAGATCTTTCAAATGTCTCAGGTACTTTTCCCAAGAATGTTCTGACCTATCAGAATGGTATTTTATGGATGGGGATTGGTCATTGCAGTGGCTTATCTGCCTAGTGGTTATCTGCTGCTTAGTTTCATGTGGTGCTTCCAAACTAAGCTTAGCAAGTCTTAATGCCTTTATCAAGCACTGTTACAATACAAATAGATATTTGTGTGGGACAATTCAAAGTCTTGATTTTGTTTTTGTTGTGAAAAGGGTATTTGCAGAATACTACATTTCTTATTTCTATAAAAAGTGAAGAACATTCTAGCAGAAATGTGTAATGAAGCTCTATTTATGCAGAAGAACTTTTACTTTCTGTAGTCCATATTGTTTGGGGTTTTCAGTGCTTTTACAGGTGTTTGAATACTGGTAGATTAGTTTTTCCTGGCTGAATTCCATGTCAAGAGTAAATTTCTGTACACATAGTTTAGCTCCCTTGTGTTAGTCAGTTACATGAAGGAAAATAGACCTTGGAAAGGTTACTTCAAAGGTCAGGGAATTTCTCTACTTTAGCTAATGACAATGTATTAAATAAGATTGGGTTGTGGTGTGATATTTTTGCTTTTTAATTATGTTCTTGTGAATATACCTAATGTCAAACATACAAGGTCATAATACAAGCTGTCTCTTCTGTTATCTGTTCAACTCTCAGCCATTTCATTTACTTGTATTAATTGTTGCTGTATAGTGCCTTGACACAGGAGTTGAGTGTATCCTAAGGCTTCTATTACAAAATACATCACCTGCAGTTTATACTTCCGCTGTAAAAATATATTTTAAGACTTGGAAGAGAGGCTCAAAACTGTTTTCAGGAAAAGTTATTTTACAAAAGTATCTTCTTAATTTCTGCCTTTTAATTTGACATGTTAATCTACTATATTAAACCACTAGGGCATATTTTGGGGGTATAAAACTATTGTGAATATTTATAGACTTGCAGATTTCATCTAAATGGATCCATAATGTGAGCTTTATGTATTACTTCTGCATTGAGTAAACAGAAGGAGTTACACAGGTGTTACATATCCAAGACCTTGAGTGGCGGCAGAAATGGCTGAGTTGAACTTCTGGCAGTCATTAGTATATGTCAGCATGAACCCCATTCAGTTATCAAGAAGAAAACTGAACTGTCAAGAGTGGCAATGGAGGGAGGGAGGAAAACAAGAAATAATGATGTCTTTTAAAAAGTCTGACAGCACCTTAATGTCAGTATTTCATAGCAAACAAATTGCTAGAGTAGTTGACTGGTACTTGTCGTCTTTAATAACATCCTTTCCATCTTAATGATAATAAAATCCCAGAGCTCTGAGTATCATGCACTTATCCAAGCTACCACAAATGGCTGCCGTACATCAGTCTCAGGTGATATCCTGCTCCTAAATTTGGACACTGCAGTATAGAGGACACTTTACAGGGTTATTGCTGTCCAGTGGTGACTTGCTTAAGGATGGATTAGGTCATAGAAAGTCTAGCCCTATATCCAACAATGACAAAAGCAAGTGTCTAGTGAAGATTATAGGAACAGTCCACCTATGGTCATACTTTACAGTGATACTGTCCAGCATCTAGTAATTTATAGATTAGGAAACTCTTGAGGTAAAGATGTCGTCTGCTCTCAGAATATTTTTACATGAATTCATCTGTTCTACCATTGAACAGACATGAACTTTTAGCACTGTAGCATGCAGTGGCAAAACAGATTTCCCAGACGGAAAATTCTATTTTTTTTTCAATCTGGGACTTTTGTACTGTAAGTCTGCAAGCTGTATCATAAGATTTTTAGGAGACTTCTTACATGTTAAAGCATAGTTAATGTGTTCAGACCTTTTTAATGATGCCATTTATTCAGTATCTAGACTTTATAACAGAAATACTATTTCCCTTGGCTTCCATAGTGGATATTTAGGCAGAGACTAAGGTGGTTGAGACAGAGAAGAGCCATTCCCTCTAGAGAGCTTGAGAAGGAAGGAGTGGAGTATTATGTTGGGATATCATGGAGACGATAAAGGTTCAGATGAAGGGGCAAGAGCAGAGTCTTTAAATAATTTACGTTTTCAAGTCCAACCTGTATTTTGATGGTAATAACATAAGATTGGTTTATGTTTAAGAAAACGGGAGTTTAGAAACTTGATTGATGTATATTGAGGTTTTAGTTTGACACAGGTATGGCACTGCTACCTAGTAGGTCCTGTTCTAGGTAACTTTTTATGGCAACTCACTATTAAACTGGCTTGGTTAAATTATAAAAGATAGCCTATAGCTGCATATTTATTCTGTATGTTTATCTTTGAAGAATTTTGGAATTTGGGGGTAAAAATATGTAAAGTAGCTGGGATCTCAGTGCCTATGAGTTCTACTTAAGTAGTTCCATCCTTTTTTGTAACCGGGTAATTTAATATTAGGATCACACGTGTAGTGGCCCATCCTCTATTTCTTTCAGTTGTATATCCAAGTTTTTCATCCAACAATCTTACAAAGCTTTATTATGTTACGTCCTAGTAGTCAGACGTATTAATTTTGAATAGTAGCAAAGCTTCTCTAAAAGCTTGTTTTAATCCCGATAATTATTGAACAGGGGGACAGGGCATCAGCCAGCTGAGGATGTATCTGTTCATTTTTTGACAGAAAACATTTCTGAGAAAAGTGCTTGCTGTTTCTTTTATACAGCAGAGAAATTATTCAGGTTTTACTGCCCTGTAACTTTCGTGTAGTGCTTTAAATCAGTTGAAAGGAAACAGGATGGTATAAAGATAAACCCAAAAGATCTGTTACACAACATCTGTATCCACAGTTGTTTGGGGTTTTTTTGTTTATTTAAAATGCACAGTAAAAGACTATTTGTAGCTGTACTTCTATTAGAGTTGAGATATAAAATTAAAGCAGCAAATATGTTAGTGATTACAAAATTATGTGAAACTGGTAGGGGAAATGAAGGGCTCTACACTCTGTAAAAGAAAGGCTTTAGTAATCATTACAAACACTTATTTGCATTGTTACAGTGCATTAAGCTATTGTACTACTGTAGTGAACTGAAAGTTTGAAAGTGAAGTAGATAAATCAAAAAGAATCTCTCAGATGTATCTGTGATCTTAGTCTCTCTTCCCCATTTCTTCCTTCTCCCCTCTCTCCCCCGCCCTGCAGTCCTTAGATGACCTTTCAAATGTCCCTTCTGATGAGACAGTTCAACTCCATGCATACATCTCGGATACTGGTAAGTCAATCTGTTATGATGGCTGCTTACTTGTTTTTCACCATTTATTTTGAATTTTTAATATTACAGGCCATTGAAATCCTAGTACTTTCGTATTTTTTTTGACCTCATAAAACATTTTAATTCATATTTCCCATGAAGTCCTTGTAGTGGAAATCCGTACAGAATTGGTGCTGTAGCTCGTAGACTATATATCTGTACTTAAAATGTGATTTAATTTTTGTTGTTTATGGTATTATTACTTTTTCTCTCTCTGGAAAATCATTCATTAAACTTAAATGTTGAGTAGCATTTATTTTAACAATTATTTAAAGAACAAATTCTGAAAGCCATCTCTTTAGTTACACAATTCTAATTCTTGACTGTTTACTTCTCTTACTACAATATTTTCCCCTATGTTTTGTGCTTCCTTACTAACTTAGCTTAATTAAAGGTAGTGACTTCAGTCTTTACAGTGGTGGCTTTTTTGGGTTATCTTTTAAAAAAAGTTTGCCTGTTGATAAATTTAAAATTTTTATTGTGTGAAAGTAAGTAACAAAACTTCTCAAATATTATTTGCAAATATTCTAGTTAGATGAGATTGCACTGGGTAATTAAATTATGAATTGATCTTCAGATACTCTTTTTGGTAGATTTTACTATGCAATAGACTTCTAAATCTATGCATTTGTATAGCAGACACATGAGCTGTGAGCAAGAATTCAACTACTTGACATTTTAATTAAAAACTCTGTTACTGCAATCCAGTAGGAGAGCATGGTGCAATCCAAGTCTCATATAGTCAGTTCTCAGAGAAGGGGAAAAATTTAAAAGTTAAGAATCACAATTTTGCTTTTTTGTTAAAATGGCATGTGATACTTTTTTCTGAATTGAACTTAGAATTTTCATTGTTTTGATCTAAGATAACATAATTTGTGATTCTTACCTTTTAAGTTTATAATCTTGATATTAGCGTGTATTGATAACTGTCAGCTTGACTCTGTGAATCCATAATACTCCAGTTGAACCAGGGGATATATACACGTTCATATTGTAAGATTAAAATGGACATCATCTTCCTCTTCACCTCATGTTTGAACAAGAAATACAAGTCACTTCTTTCTGGATGTTACAGTCAGTAGGTGCATCTTGTATCTGTGTACAGGCTCCTTTCTTCTGCCGATTACTACCCCTTACTGTGCTTGTGGGGTGTATACAAGATCCCTTCATAATCTTTGAGAATTCACCTTGTCTTGTGTTGAAAAATAATTTGGAAAATAATGACATAACTTAAATATTCAGTGGAGAACAAAAATGGGGGTTTTTCTATTTAAGGTAATTATGTTATCTTCCATATGTGTTCCTTCCATTTATAAATTGACTTCATGAAATGTGTGTGTACACACAGAGAGTATATTATATATATGTACACACACATACAGAATACATACACGTGTGTGTATACATAGTTTCTGTTGACTTAAATAGTGTGGGTGATATTTTTTATCTTATAGTTACTGACAAACTGCAGATGTTAATAACAAAACAATGCTTACAGCTTGCTAGCACTGCCTTTTGTATTTACAGATTTCTAGATGGACAAACTTTTGCAATATGGTTAGAGTACTTTGCAGACTGGAATTTCTTCTGGTTTCACAGTTGTCTTCCACTCATATCTTGAGTTCTTTAGGTTAAATTTTTCTTACGATATTTACTCACTGTTCTTAAGTTGAAGTCTTTTCTTATTCTTTTTTTCTTTTGAATGTCTGTGAAACTTGTCTAACTTTAAGGCTCCTTAGTCGCTATATTTAAGTTTACATAATAAGTTTCTGGAGGGTATCAGCTACACAGTGTTTTGGATAAAGGGATGAGTTACTCTTCTGTTTGCATGTCCATTTTTGTCTCTCAGGTCTGTCATTCCAGACATTTCTTCACTTCACGTTTGTGTCCTTTCGTCTTCCTTCTTTCTGTTTGTTCCTTTTTTTATTTTTGTTTTTAAACTACTAGTCTATGCTGACTATGACCCATATGCTGTGGCAGGAGTGTGTAATGACCATGGCAAGACATACGCCCTGTATGCTATCACAGTCCATCGGCGAAGTCCAAACAGTGAAGAGACATGGAAGACATATCGACGCTACAGTGACTTCCATGACTTCCACATGAGGATCACTGAACAGGTAATTAATCTCACAAAAATATTCTAAGGTTTCTTTGAAAAGTGCTTTTTCTGTGTGATGATATGGCATGAGCATTGGCTTTCTCAAAGTGACTTAAGATACGCAGATACAACACTACATTATTTTCCATTAAAGTGTACTTTTTTAACCATTTATACATTATTTGTACTGAGCAGTTTACAGGTGCACATTTATATAGTTTGGTATCTGATGGCTATATAATTGCTCTAACAAAAGGAAATGGAACTTAGAAAGCTTTTCCCGCCACCCTCCCCTTTGCTTAATTTTACTTTAAAATGTTTGTATGGAAGTGCTATTGGTCTCAAACAGTGGCATATTTCATTTGTTACATTTGTTACAGAGATTAAGAAATAAAAACTGAGCTTGGGAAATGGGTATTTCGGTTTTAAGTGAAATGTTAAGGATCGGTGGGGTCTCAGAAGGGACAGCTGTTGCCAGTTCAGTGTATTGCTAGACAATCTGCCTTTTATTGCTGTTCTTGTGTTCTCAGACTTTTAAACCTCCTAAAATGAAAGAAGAAAAAATAGAGACTTGTAATTCACCAGCTGGTACAAAGTAGAACCTGCTGACGTGAAAAAGTGTCGAAAACGCAGTGCTTTTAAAAGAGGAGGGTGAAACACTTTTAAACCCAAGCCTTTGGAGAAGTCAGATTTGACTGCGTAACCTTTGAACTAGTCAGAAGTGTTGGATTACATCCCTTTACCCTGTTATTAATAGAGGGGCCTAAAGAATAAATTCTGTGCAAGTAGGTTAGCATTGTAAAGTCACAACAGTAATAAAAATGGTAAAGGCTCTATTAGAAAAGCAAACATTGTGTTGAATATTTGGGTTAATTATAAACAAATTTTGACTTTCCTGTGAATTTCTGATTATCTTAGTGAGCTGTCATTAAATTTGAAATACCAATTTTTGAACTCTTCTTCAAATGGATTTTTTTTAAATTAATTCACTGATTTGAAGAATCCCTGACCTGTTGAAACAGGTATAGCTTCCCTGACCTTATGGTGAGTTAATATTCTGCTGATACGGGGCAGTCATTTAAAACTGACCTACCAGTAAATGACTAGAAAAAAATGGCAGAAGCAGAAATTTTCAAAATATGAAAGCTCAGAAATTTCTTATTGCTAAATCTGAGTTCTTGAATTTGCAGAAGATGGAAACATTATCCTCCAACATTAAGACTGCAAAAAGTAAAGCAATTGTTGTGCTTCATTGTAGCATCTCAGAAACTCTCAACAATTTTGCTTTGACAATAAAGTAGACATTCCTACAGAGTTTATGGGCACAGGAATGTCACTGATACACTGAGCATCCTTCATGTGTGCTTGTCTGAGACCTTTTTATTGACATGTTAAGAGTAAAAATTAGAATCTTTTATTTAAAATTAATAGGAAGGGCAGAGATTATTGTTTATCTTTTTCAGAGAAAATAGGTACTTGATCCAAAATGGAATTCAAGTTAGCTGTGCATAGTACCTGTATGCACTTTTTTCCTTAAAGTACGGAATAGATTCACAGCAGTTTCTTTAGTCAGTAATGTAATAGATAACTACTTCAAATAGTATTTATATTTAAAATACTGGTTTTTCATTACGTTGTTTCTGACAAGTATCATTTCCGCAGTAGGTTTGATCAGGAGAGGAAAGGGTAGATGTTTTAGAAAGATTTGCAAGTTCTCTTGCTGTAGTCTTATAACCCTACTAATGTTCACACAAATAATAATCATAGATCTTGAGCCTAAACCTTTTTGAGCTGTGCGATGACAGGAATAATTTGCACACTCTATTAGTCTGTATTCGAAAGTGAGTATCACGTGTGTGTTCAGAAATTAAATTTTGCTCTTGACAGTCTCATGCAAATTTTCGTGCATTTGTTCTTGACAGCCTACCTTTCATTTTGGTTTCTCCAAGGAATCTGAGTTCTGAGCTTGATGCAGAAATTATTTGTCAGGTATTACATGGTAGATGACAATAGTTGAATATAATGAGTATTATTTCTGAGCTTATATGGTGATTTGAAACTCTCTTGAAAACAGAACAAAAAAATATTTTCTTTTTTCTAGTTTGAAAACCTTGCAAATATACTGAAGCTTCCTGGCAAAAAGACATTTAACAATATGGACAGAGAATTTCTGGAAAAGAGGAAAAAAGATTTAAATGCATATTTGCAGGTAAGTTGTTAGGTTTTTCTGATTGTGTTCTAGGTTGCAATTCCTTTTTCTGAGGCAGAAATTTGTGATCATGATAGCAGGAAAAAAAAAGTTGTTCTAGGTGGTATATAGTCCTAAATAGTATACCATAAGAACTTTCTATTATCTAATAAATTTGCCTTTTCTTTGCTGTTTTGGTTTATTCTCAGCTGGTTCTGTCCCAGATCCTCTGGTCTGGTGAGGTTCCTGCTGTGTTGGTTTTGAGCTCTATGCCACTTAATTTTCTTCTGTCACACTCATGTTTGTGGTTACTTTCTCTTGTGCTGTTGCATAAGGATTGGTGTGGCACCTGCTCCAGCGGTGTAGCACAACCACACAGCTGCTCCACTCAGATATGGCCTGTATCAACCCAACTAAAGGAATTCAGTTGTCCTACTTCAAGGGACTTTCGGGTCATTTATCACTAAAATATGTTGAGCAACTCAACAGACACGTTAACAATAAAAAATCAAGATGAATAAAACATGGTGAAATCTGATTATTCTGTTTTAGAGCACTAATACTTTTTCCTTTGTGAGATATATGCCCCGTTTTTAATAGCAGTATTTTTTTCAGTCACAGCTATTTTTTTTTTCTTGGAGTTTTAGAAGCCATTTGAGTGGTCATAAAGTTGCGTATTTTTCTGTGAGATGCTATAATATACTAGTCAAAATTATGGGAATTAACAAGAAGTATGTTGTTTCCATCTTCAGAATAGTGTAATGTTAGAATAAAATTGAGAGAATGAATGAGAAAATACATTGCAAGATGTAGTGTCTTTGTGCATGGTAAACTTCTACTCAGCTGAATGGTACGGCTTTTTCATTATTTATTAAAAAGCATCTTTTAAAAATTATTTTATTCAGCTCTTGTTAAATCCTGAAATGATGAAGGCTTCTCCAGCTTTAGCCCATTATGTGTATGACTTCCTGGAGAATAAAGCATACAGCAAAGGGAAGGGGGATTTTGCACGGAAGGTAAGAATATTTTGCACTGTCGGTGGAACTTTAGAGCGTTCATTAGTGCAATGATTTCCTTAAACAGAGATGTTGAACTGATATTGAGCAGCTATGTAGCACTTTCAAAACAACTTACAAGTGAGTTGCTTTAATACTTTGCGTGGCAAAATATGTGGGGACATATAGAACCAAAATTTACCATTTTTATAACGGGTACATTTATTTGTATGACAAGGAAATCAAATTTTGAAATCAGACAGTGTATTGCACCAAGACTACTTGAAAAGTGTGTTCATTGAAAGTTACTTTCTGTCAGACATCTGTGATTTTTTTTTTTGTAGTCTCATTCCTGCTAATTTCTTTTTTCAGTTCTTTACTCTGTATTTGCTACTGTTACCATGCTCTCCACTCTTCAGCCCAAAAGATGAAATGCATTTTCCTTCAAAAGCAGCTGTTACGTATTTAGCCGTTGTAACCAGTCATTGGTCAAATTGAGCTCTGAGCTGTGCATCCTTTTTAAGCCACCAGAACTCTCTTCAGACAAGTGATTGTTCAGTTGACCAGTTTGTGTGGGCATCTGCTTTGCAAATATAGCTATTTCTAAACTTCTAGTGATTTTGATATAAAAAGCATCTTCAACTGTATTGTTGTTCTGCCTATGTTCCTTAAATATTTAGCAGTGAAACAGTTAAATATTTCTTCAAGGTGTAAGATTTGATTTCCAGCTTATCAGGTGCTTCGTGGGCATCACACTAGTGTTTGTGCCTTTGTTTGGACTGAATTTAGAGTATACACTGAAAGAAAAATTGTTACAATTCCTATGGAACTATTTTATGTTTTTAATTATACTTGCCTTGATATTAAAGCATATTACTCCAGTGCTGTTCAAAAGAGGCATATTTCAAAGATGGAAGAGTTGAAAGCAGAAGTGAAACATCTGGAATTAGGAAGCTTGGAAGGGAGAAATGGCATTGAATGGAGAAGAAAAGGAAAATAAATTCAAGCTAAGCAAATTTGAGAGATGGGAAATGGAAATGACTCAGAAAAAAGATCTGCTGAAAGATGTAAATAGTTACAGTAGGGCTGTAAGGAATGAGAAATATAAATGAAAGCGAAGCTAAAACTTTACTCTGCATTCTGTAATGGAGTTAAGCAATTTGAGTTTTTCTTTATATTATTGTCCTCTGGAACAGTGTGATACCTCTCATAGTGTATTAACATACTGGTGTCCTCATAGATTATACAATTCTGGTTAAACATCTTCCCCTTCAGATGGACACATTTGTAAACCCACTGCGTAACTCTATGAGAAATGTATCAAATGCAGTCAAGTCTCTCCCTGACAGCCTGGCAGAGGGAATGACTAAAATGTCAGACAACATGGGTAAAATGTCAGAGAGATTGGGACAAGACATAAAGCAATCATTTTTCAAGGTAAGAAAATATTTGGCAGTTAATGCATACTACTGAATTAATAGGAGATTAGCTATCAACTCACTTAAATTTATGTTGTATACTATAATGAAGAGTTAAGTCATTAGACAGGAAAGCAATCTGGTTTATAGCTATACCCTTTTAAAACTGTTCAGCGGTCATTATAGCACAAGCATGGAGTTACCTGTGCTATTAAGTAACACATTAAGATGGCATCTACAGTCTGTTACAGCAGTCCTTCTTCACTTAATTCAGTGCAGCCACTTGAAGAATGAGTCACTGATTTTCTTATTTTTTTACCACCCATTCTCATAAAGATAGTTTGCTGCATCTGCTGCTTTCACTAGGGGAAAAAAACCCCCATATATTATGAAACTTAGAATAAGGAGATAGCTTCTCTTCTGCTTATTCCTTGCTGAATTCTGTTTTTAATTACATTTTCTTTCTGTCTTTCCTGCCATCTTTCCTCATCTCTTCTATTCCTAAAATGTAATACCTTGGAGGTGAGGAATGGTAGCAGGGCATGCTATCTAGAAGTCTTATGAAAGTAGTAATCTTCCTGATATGTCCATTTTACCTTCCTTTCCCTTGCCCTCCTCTGTGTGTGTGTAGCTGTAAGGTCTGTGATCAGGGATTGTTCTGTTTTGTGTTACCAAAACAGTTATATGTGGCAGATATAGAGCAGCAACCAAGATGAGTTAACCCTTAAACCATGAAAGGGGCAGAGGGGTTTTGTTTGGTTTTTTTCATTACTTGTGAGATAAAATGATTGGCTCTGAACTTTGTCATTGCTGGTGATTTCCCTGGTGTGTGACTAACAATGTATGTGCAGTTTATATTCTCAGGGAAGTCCGTGACTGGGCAGGACTTAAGACCCAGAGGTGTTTTTAAGATCAAGAGGTGTTTTGCAGTTCAAACATTAGGCACTTGAGCAAATACATGTGGATTACCTTAAAGGTGTTGATAACTTTGATAGCTGTAGGAGAATACCTACAGGCTTGATTTGTTGAAAGGTGAAAGGACTACTGTGTGTTTGTCTGCAGTAGCATGCAACTGACTTGACCAAATATTTGGTTTTCATTTTCATAACCAAATTGATTATGAAAATTGATCTGATCTATTGGTATTCTAAAGTATTTTTTACTTCATAAACATTACCTTTTTTCATTGTAGGTGCCTCCTTTGATCCAGAAGACCTATTCAGATCCTGACCATTGCCGTGTTGCAGCACCAATTGATGACAATGTGAGTCTGACATTTGTCCTTTCAAAGTGGACTCCTCTAAAACCAAATCAATGAGTTGTTACTTTATGCTAAACTACGTATTTATTGGTTTCTGATATTATACCAGACACTTAAAAACCGTTCTTAAGTTTTTAAAAAGAAACATATGCTTCCTTCTAAAATTTAATCTTTATTATTACTAAAATGGTTTGCACAACAATGGAATAACTTGAGTATACATGGTATTGCTTCTGTGTTTTGTGGGTGAGGGTTGGTTTGTTGGGGTTTTTTCCCCTCCTCCCTCCAATTTCTGTCTGTTTGAAGATAGTATGGGAGCAGACCACTAGCTTGGCATTTCATGGATTCTGATTTCTAATGTGACCTTTTAAGGGGCATTTGTTTAATGGATCAGAAGTAGTGTTTGCTATGTTTTTATGGAAGAAAACCTTCAGAATGTTTTCCTAAATAATAAACTTTTAGTATGTGGATACTGAAAATGTATAAAGTAGTAATATTAGAAACTTGAAAGTGAAGTTTAAGCTGTTGATGTTATCATAACCTATGGTATTTTGCTATTGTGTTGATTGAAACATTGATCATATATGTGAAAACAATTGGAAAAAAACTTTTATCTGTAAGTAGGACAGAAAGGCCATAAGATTACCAGTGATTATACGCAATTTGCTATGGCCATAAATCTGCACCTGCTCTGCCCTTCATGTTTCGGGCATTTTGGTCACATCAAAGCAATCCACTTTGTCTTCCTGTGCATAACTGCTGTGATGGCTTGGTGGATGTATTTCTGCTCAAATAACATAGCCTTGAGTTCTTCTGAGTTTTCTTTTTCACGATTATTTTTTGCTATATCAGACTGTATCTGTAAATTTCTAATTTCAAATGTGTATCTGATATTCCTGAGGCTTCTGTTTTGCCCAGGCAAAACAAAATCATATCATTTAAGTATATGAGCAACTTCTCTGCAAATATTGCATTGATCTTCTGTAAAATGAATAGAAGCTACAATTCTTGATAGCTTCTAAGTTAACATACCAGGTGTTTCTGAAAGACAGATTTCAAATGTTTTAAAACCTGTCAACTGCTCTTTTAAGATACATTGTTCACAACTTATAGTCTCCCAATCAGATAAAAAATTTTTGAATAGAATTTTTTGTGGAGAAACAGTACTGTAAAAGTGAGGCATGGATCTATAGAATCTCCAGCTGTATTATGAATCCACTGTCTGTGTTCCAGTTGTCTGTGAAGATGTACTTGTGTAGTCCACCAAAAAAATGTCCACATAGCTGTGAGATCTTGCTACTTCTTCCAGTGTAGGATTAACAATAAAATAAACTACTACTCTTTCAGGTAGAGCTGTATCACATTTCAAATACAAAACAAAATTCTTAACATTGTGCTTAGAATGTAAAAATCCTAATTAAAAAAAAAAAAAGCAGAGAAATTGAATTGAGTCTTTAAATAAATTTTGCTGAGGATATAGTAAGGTTTTAATTCTAGTTTATTAGTCTATAAAGTTTTAATAATATGAAGTTCAAATAATGAATCAGTCAAAATCAATTTGTTGTATTTGAGGTAAATATTTGTGTTCTCTTGTGCAATACAACTGTAACTCTAAATGCTGTCTTTTTGTGCAATAGCTTAACAATATGTAGGCTTGTATTTTCGCATATAAGCAGGCCATGACAAGCTGCTGTTGTTTCTCTAAGGAAAACATTAATAACAACTAACATTAAAATCTAATACTTTCATACTACAGAATTTAGTAAACTGTCCCTCAAATTTTAATATTTGAAAAAATATTGAAGCTACTGCAAGTGTATGCCATCCATCTTTAAAATCTTTACATAGTTATTGAATCCTCTGTTTTAGGATTTCCATAAAAGATGTTTTTTGCAAGCCAATCTGTGTAACATCTTCTATTAAATAATAAAATTATGATGCTTTTCTTAATCTGCAAACATAAAAGCACTTAATAGCCATGTAGGTTAGAACAGTATTTAAATAAAAGGCAGCTCATTGCAGTGAGGTGTCATTGTTCTTAGAAGGTTCTGAATTTGGTGCTATGCATCTATAACAAAAAGATGCCAAAGAAAAGCTCCTTCCAGAGTTTTCATGTTAGGCACTTGGAAGCACAGCTACCAAAGGAAGAGGTCAGGGACAAGCTCTCTCTTTAGGACATACTTGCTTGTATTAGCTTTGTTCAACTTTGAAATAACTGTTTCTTTTTATCTTCTTTTAAAAATTCAATGTATTTAAGCCTAGTTTATCTTTAATTTTCAATCTGTCTTCACTGTTAGTGACATTATAGAAGATTTAGAGAAGATTTTGTATTACAGTAAAGTACAGAGCAACATGTTTCTGTCATTGTTCTGCTTATACTGAAGCATTTAACCTGTGAAGTAGCTACTAAAACTGTAGCTTTCTTGAACTGAAATAAAAATTTACTGATTATACTTCTTATCACTTGATCAGGTGGATGACAATATTCCGCTGAGAGTAATGCTCCTCCTTATGGATGAAGTCTTTGATTTAAAGGAAAGAAATCAGTGGTTAAGAAGAAATATAAAAAATTTGCTTCAACAACTTATTAGAGCAACATATGGTGACACAATTAATAGGTACTGCTTTTCTTATATAGAGCGATCATGTAAGTGAGACTGTGTAGACTGTCTGTAAATCGTTTTTGGTATTACTAAATCATCGTGGTTTAGACCTGCATGCATTCCCCTTTGAAGAGGATCAGTAAACCAAGTACAAATGTGGTGTAAAATGGAGATAAACACAAAACATTGCTGAAAGACAAGTTCCAGTAACTCTTATATGCCAGAGAACTTCCAAAAGAACTTTCAAATATCAACAAGAGTTCTCGTTTCTGTGAATGCAACTTAATACTGATGGTGTCTGTGCTTTTTGCACTGTGTTTAACACTGTATTAACTTTTTGTTAATGGTATTTGTTACTTTCTACACTGTTTCTATCTCTTTGATGCCACAAGTGATACCCTGGCACTATCCAGTTACGTGAACTGTACTGAGTTGCTATGTTAAGTTTTAGCTCTCGCACTTTAAAAGATGGAGGTGGGTGGGAGGAAAAGGACTGTTCTGGGGTTTGTTCTGCCCTCCATGTTCTCTGTAATTCACATATACCCTTTTTCATGCAAATGCAAAGCAAATTAATAGTGATAAGTAAGTAATGTTTCTTGCCCCCAGCTTAGAAATCTACTGTTTCCAGGCTTTCCCGTCTAATAATTTGTTTCTGGAATGTAAATAAAAATACAGAACAAAAAATTTCTAGAAACAGGATTGGCACTAAATTGTCACTTTGGTTTAGTGCTATGAATCAAAAACTTAATTTCTGGCAGATGAGTAGTGGTGTCCTATTACTTTTTCAAGTCATTCCTCACTGTATCATTACTTCTTACCCTTCACAAGTATATTTTTGATGTTTTCATCATCACTGTTAAATGTATAGACAGTTCTTGTGGTACAGTAGTGATGCAGCCATATAATAATAATAGCACTGGGTGTTTTTCAAACAATTCCTTGTGGCCATGTGGCAACTATTTTTGAGACCTGTGCTTCCAAAAACATGCTGCCCTTCTGAATAACTCTGACTACCTTTTGCTGTTTTCAGATTGTAATATAACTGTCTGAGTTTGTGCCCAGGCTGCTGTTTTCTTATTGTAGAGATGTGCACAGAACTACTTTGCTTCTGCATTTGGAACTATTCCAGATACTCACAGCCTCCTCTGGTTCAGCAGTCTCCTAGCAGATTCTTGGGGCTTAATGGCATTCTGCAGCAAAATTGTTTTCCTGTTTCTTAGAAAACTAAATGCAAATTATGTTTAGGGAAGTAATCCTGGGATTATGGTGGTACACAGGTGCATATATCACTTTTGTAAACATATTAAATTTGGATATTGACCTATGTGTATGTGTTGATGAATGAAGGTTAAAGTTTATGATCAGTCTGTATCTCCTGTTAAAGGTTATGAACAACTGCATACTTCAATATGGTAATTTGAGATTTTTAAGTAGATTCTTTGCTTACAGAAGCAGAACTTGAAGAGCGCTTCATGAAGATGAGTGCTCTACTAGTAGAACACTTACCTAATGCTGATGAGAGATGCAACATCAATTTTCCGGCCTGCTTAGTTGTCGTACATTTACTCAAAAAAGCTTCAGCTTTAAGAGTTATCAGTGAGCTTAGATTTTTATCTTGAGAATCAGTGCTTGCCTTTCCAGTAGAAGCTACTGATGCAGTTGGAGAAAGCTGAAGTTATACTTTGTTTGCCCTAGAGTGCTCTTTTAAATGCTATACTTACTTGTTCTCTGTTTTAAAAATTAAATGTTGCTTTGATTTTAGAAAAATAGTTGATCATGTTGATTGGATGACATCTCCTGAGCAAGTAGCGGATGCAGTGAAACGCTTCAGGTATGTCTTTTATCATAGGTGTTAAATATGAAGTGCTTGCCCAATTGATGTCTAATATCTGTGTAGCCTTCCTATTCTTTTTATGTGAGGAAATTATTACTGTACAGAATTCCAGTTGGAGCATACACTGCTTTTTTATGTGTTAAATGAGGGGAAAAGTAATTGTCACATGAAGAAAATTTTTGAGTTTTCTCCTCTTCCTTAAAAAGTTCTTTGTTAACCAGCCTAGAAGAGCTAGGGTATGGGTATACTTATGAATTTCATCATATTACTGGATGAAGTGTCTTCTTTACCTTGATGAAGACATATATATGCCTTGCCTTAAAAGGCAAACAATTATTACTAGAGAAGACCCTAGCTCTAAGCTAATATGTTTTGCATGTGGACAGATACAACAGAACTGAAGTCTGAGTTTGAAAGTATCAAAGGCTCTGTCATTCCATTTCCTAAAAGTCTTAATGGCTTCTGCAATGCTGTTGAGCGAGAGTCACCCCGCTTGCCTTTTTTTTTTTTTTTTTTTTTTGATGGTGTGGAAGAGATACTGTAGAATAACCTATTAGCCAAAGGATCATACTTCACAGATACTCTGTTATTCTTTAATAAATGCAAGTAAGAATGTGTTCTTTTTACTCAGAAAAAGAATATATCATTCACTGAGGCAAAACACCTTTTTAGGTAGAGGCATGCCTCTTGCATTGGGCTTTATACTACACTAACTACTTCATCTCAGCTTTAGTTTGTTGATAGGTTAACTGCTGTCAGAGATCTAATGAAGCAATTAGTAGACCTAAGCCTAGAGTCTGTCAGTGGCAATAGAGCCTGGTAAAAATAAATTTTAGGTATATTTTATGTAACAGCTATGTGGTATTTGAATGTTTTTGGTGTGTAATAGTTTCTTTAATTTGATTCTTCTACTAAAAAAGTATAGGGTAGCTACTAATAGCTTGAGTGTGTTGTACTTATTGCTTCTGATTTGTTTTTTGCCATTTCCCTTTTCTAATACTTGAAGTGTGTGTTACATTGTGTGCAAATTACTTTCTTGTATTTATTTTATGAGAAAGCTTTGAGGGATTAAAAAGAGCCTTTCACTTGATAAAATTTTAATGTATTTTGACAGACTTGCTTTTGTTACAGAGATGCTTTTTGGCCTAACGGCATTTTGGCAGAGACTGTTCCACGGAGGGATAAAGCTATTAGAATGAGAACAAGAGTGGCAGGGAAGACCAAATTACTGGAGGTAATGCCAGGTAAGTGAGTCTGGGATTCAAGCCTAATATTTCTTACTGGAATTAATGTCAGTATTCTTATTGATTGTTGAGGTATTGAAAAGAAATGTTGACATATGAACTGTATTTACATTAAAAAGGTTTTTAATTATTAAAATGCTGAACACTTGTATTGTGACTTTGCAACTATAATTCTCTTAGAATCAACATGATACTTAGTTTCACTAGAGAATTTAAGTTTACCTGCATTTCAGTACAGCATGATTTCATGTAAAATAACATGGATCCACATACATAGTGTAAAAGTGAAGTAATTTTCAGAAATCCTTTGTGCTGTAAGAGAACTTTTAGTTGAATCATGTTATGTGTAATAAAGACACTGTTACTTCAAATTACAAGCTACATAATTTGAAAGACTTAATATTCAGTTTAAGTTTATTGTTAACACACAAGCAGAATTAAACTTCTGTGTAACTTTCATTTTTGTAGATGAACTGAAGCACATCATAGGCGCTGAGACAACACGGAAAGGCATTCTTCGGGTCTTTGAAATGTTCCAGCACACTCAACTGAATAAGAGAATGGTGTATGTGTTTCTGGAGAGATTCCTAGAAACCTTATTTCCACAAAATAAGTTCCATGAGCTCTTCAACAAACTGCATTCACGGTCAAAGCAGATGCAGAGGTATAAGCAGAGACTACATTCTACTCAAGCGCCTTCCTTGCAGAAAAGGTGACACTTCAAACCTACTAAGCTGGTGTATGTTTGTCCAAGACTAATTACTTGGGCAGATTCTCTGGGGCTTCAAACTCACATGCTGTTATTTCTGCACCAGTCTTCTAGTGTCACATATTAGATTATTAATGCATCTGTAAGACCTGTGGATCTTCTCATCTTCACTTGTAATTCAACCACTACCAGAAGGGTTTGTGTGTCTTAAATGATTTGGTGCGTCTTCATGCAACATTGAGAAGAATACTGGCCCAATATATAAGAATGCTGATTCCTTCCATTCCTGAGTTGATGTTTTGCCAGCAATGAAAAGTGCCAGACTGTTCAAGTAAAGCACAACTGTGGTGATACAATGGAAGAAAAGGATGTTTTGGCACTGGGAGATAGTGCAATGTGTGAGAATCAGGTGGAATTGCTCTACGTTATGACTGTCGAGGCTGTAGGGCTCTTATAATGTTCCTGTAAAGGTTGAGATAACAGGAAAAGAAGTCTCTGGAATAGCAGGTTCATAGGAGAGGGGAGAAATGGTTATAGCCCCATCATAAAAGTACATTTATTAAAGAAAAATTGAGGTTATGTGGCTTTTATGCCACATATACTTCAACTTTCATGTCTTGAAAAATAAACTAACGCTAGATCTAATGGGAGTTTTAGTCAAGGCAGAGGTGCAGTAGAAATAAACCCTTTATTCTGATTATTCTGTAGCTTTAAGGGCCATATTCTGCTCTTATAGCACCTGGCATACATTTTTCATGTAACTTCAGTGGCGAAGGGGCATCGCATTTATGTTCAGTTGGCCTGTTTGAACATATGTCAAGTTGATAGTTGTAGAAGGAAGGGGGTACATGTTTCAAAGAGGGTAGACATCATGTAAGAAGATAAGGAAACTGCACTAAGACACAGTTTACACACAGCTCCCCACTAAAATTTGAAACTTTTTTGCGTGTGAAAGACTGTCTTTCTTAATTGAAAGATTCCTGACCTTTTCAGTGTGTAAGCTCCACGGAAAAATACTAGAATTAGTTTGTTCCTCACAGGTAAAGGATTTCATTAGTCATATGCAAACACTTGGAAGTTCCTGAACGCATCTCAGTGTATATATGAAAATAAAAAGGAGATAAAACTACAATATTTTTTTAGATATTTTTTTTATTTTTTGCATAGAGTAAAATTTTAATAAAAATTTGACGTCGAGGCCCCACATTCATCTGTTTAGTTTCCTTTAAGAATTTTTGTCCAATTAAAAATAAAGTTACAACTGAAAAATCCTGTTTGGCCACAGCATATCTCAGTTTGTGTTTTCTTTTTCATATCCCCAAGTGTTCGAGCACCACTATCCAGGTGAATAGAAAGTAATCCTAGAGTCTGTTTTTTTGGGTGTTTTTTTTGAATGCTAAACACAGGGTAAGATACAGCTGTTGATCAAGGATCCTTATAGTAATTTGTGTCATAATGGGAACAAATGATCCTTTTATGTGAGGGAGGAACATAGACCTTTTATGAAAGCATTCTAAGAGAAGATAGAAGGCTCTCAAAGGACCTAGTTAAATTGGCTGAAGCCTCTATATAGATCATTTTTTCTCATGGACTCTATTAATGCAATATAGCATTTTATCATATGACTTAATGATGATCGTATTGTACTGTTAACATTCTCATACAGTATGCATGGGCTCAAGTGCACTTGTTTTTTTTCTTTATTGCAGAACTAAATACTGTAAATTAAGTCCCTTTCTTTTATAATCCCTAAGAAGATAAGTTGGTAAATATGTAAGAAATCTCCCCCCTTCCTCTCTGCAGGTTCTGTAGAAGTGTGATGATTAAGTGCTATTGAATTTAACAAAATTGTTGAGTTCTGTATGAAGTAATCAATAGCCTGCTCCTATTGTTTACATGCCTCTATCTTCCTCTGATGTCAGGGCGCTCCAGCATACCTGACATCTGACTGATGAAAGATCGTTCAGCAATTGTTCTTGGCGATACAGTAAATATATCATTGATCCTACCAAATTCAATTTATGTCTTTTAAATCACTGAATTTGTTATGCAGTATGAAAGTGGGAAGTTGAAATACTGTTTTGTCAAATCTGTGGAACCTTTTATCTATCTGTAGGTACCATGAAAAATTTTAAGAGAATAATGACCATGTGAAAATTTGGGATTTTTTTAATTATCTGGTACATTTCTGTACAAAAATAAAATAATATCTCTAGGAATGTGAACTGAACATAATATGCCATGTTTGTTAAGTCATTTTACTTAATGAATTTATTACATATATATACCTATACACACATTTATATACATGTGTGTGTATATGTTATATATGTATTGAAATTTTGTCTTCTGCATTTAATTACAGAATGTGGCTTCCTAATTAAGTGGTGCCTGTTGGCTGGCAAGAATCATCAGAAACGAATACTTTTTGTTCAAAAGAGTTTGTGTGTATCTTTATTTAAATGGTTTTGCTGTTGACAATTTAAAATATCTGCCCTGTCCACCCATGCAGCCTATCATCCTAGAAAGTCTCCAAAACTGAATGTTAATGTACAGCCCTTAAGTGTTTGGGTATATCTTCTGGCCTTTGGGTGCTGTGACTGGCCGCTGAAAATTGTGCCATTGTCAACAAATGCACTTGTTTTAGCCTTAATTATTTTTAAGAGAAAATGAGCAATTGAATTTTTCATTTGGTTCATCCTCAGGCTTGTGCTGCTGGTGTTTGCTAGAACTAAACGGTAAATTTTAAGTGCTATCAGAATGTGTACCAAAATAAAAATATATGAATTCCACAATCTAAATTTTAATTTTGTGCAATATTTTCATTTAGTGCATGTGTATTTGAATAACTGTAAAATAAATGAATTTTTAATGTTTTGAAGTCTAGGTTAAAAATGTCTTCTCAGCTGAACAATTTTGCATTTTGTTGTTGCATTTATTTAAGGACTTGTTTTAAAAGTCTTATTTGTTACTCCTTTGTTAGTTCCCTTGTTCTCAATGATCCTTGCTCATCTGAGCAAAGCTCATATATTACAAGGGAAAAATCTGAAGAGCACATCTCATGAATATAGCTGTTATAAATTACTTGTGCATATCATTGTACAGTAAGTGTCAGCTGTGTGCCTAACTGTTCTATTGATGCTTTTTCCCTCCCTTCCCTCTCCTCTCGTTTCCATAACAAAGAATGGACATGAAACAGGCTGCCATGGTCACTTCTACTGAATGGCAGAGGACTCTAAAATTTTTTTTTTTTGGAGTTTGCATTTACGTTCTGTCCAATAGAAAGCTAAAAAATTACACTAATAAAGTATTAACAGGATTTTTATGAGTCTCTGTTTATTTTAAAAATTACTTTCTCACTAGCAGGTACGAATGTTACTCACATCTGGAAAAAAATCACTAAAGACAAAAATACTGCTGTTAAAGAAAACCATCATTCCTTGATTTTTTCTTTAAAAAAAATACTTTATAAACTGGTTTTGCTTTTTAACAAATTAGTCTCTACATTCGTTTCAACCAGCATTTGCAGAGTGTCCTGTATTTTAAAATGACTTATGCAGAAACAGTGGGATTGTATGCTGTAGGAGTGGTTTTATATTGTGGGGTTTTTTTGCTCTCTGGCTTTTCCCCCCTGGGTTTATTCCTGCAGCAGCTGGATCTACCATGGGAGTACAATTTTTACCCTTGATATATTTTTTCCAGCTGTTTCACATTCATCAAAAAAATGTCCTGAGCTACAGAGATGTTAGTTCTTTGACCCTAGGGTAAAGCATTTACCACTTTCACTAACTTACACACTTTTGCCACAGGATATAGACAGATCTCAGGAATTTCACTAGCTGATTGCAAGTTCTTATTTGTTGAAGCTGTTTTCCTAGGATAATTTCATGGAAAGAAATTCACTCCATTATATACTTACTTTAAAAGTCCTAAAATTATCTACCATTTGCTAAGTGAAGGTAATATGCATCTGTGGTTATTTAACTCTCCAGTCTATCATTATCTGGTTTATTTTGGTTTTGATGGCTAGTGAATGTGTGAGGATTGCTTAAGTTTTTATAAAGTTGAGTAATCAGCATCATTCTGCATTGATTTATTTAACTGCAAATTTCATGATTCATCTCTTTGGAAGAAAGGAAATTATATAATGAAAACAATGAGTTCACTTCTGTTATATATTTCAAAAGAAATTAAGCTTTATTTTCATGAAACACTTGAAACATCGATGCCATTGCGGTTGCCCCCCCACGCACACAGAAATATGTTTGAATACTTTTGTATTCAAATATCTCAAATAACTACTGTTTCCCATGCCATGTCTCTTTGAATTACTATGGCATGTTGGGGTTGGGATAGTCTGCATGGGTCAGTTAAGTTATCTGATATCTGGTTCAGCAAGGGCTAACTGGAATTCTCATTTGATATTTTACATTGGAATAGTACATAAATTAATTCTGAGGTTGGCCTTAAGTAGAGAACGATTATATTGAATTTGTTGGCAATCAAGAGCTACTTACTGGGAGTAAGGAATGTAGCTTTCAAAACCAGACTTGCTCTTTCTTACCATAACAGCTTTAAAAGCAAGCTGCAAGTAGTCTTTGAGTCTTTATGCTGAATTTTCGCAGCTTGAGGTCTAGAAACATGCTAACTCTGAATTAGGTCGAGAGATACTGATGGAATTTTCTGTTACCGACTTACTAGAATTTTAGGGAAGAGATTCTCATAAAATGGTGAGAATTGGGAATGCTCTTCTTCATTTAGAACATACATAGAAGATGGTTCTGTGAGTTACCTGGTTATTCCGTGCACAGAATAGCCAGAACTGGAAAAAAAACTTTTGCTCTTTTTTAGTTGTTTTTCTTAAAATAGCCAGCCAGTATTAGGGGAAGTACAAAATGTTCTTTGCAGAAGTCACCTCATGTTAGCAAGCTACAGGTTTCTTACTTTTCAATTTGAAGGTGAACTTAAAATTTGTTTATCAAAGACAATGTTTTCCTTTTTGTTTTCAATGACTTCACAGAAAACATTCCTTCCTAGTCTGTTTTAAAAATTGATTTCACATCTTGCCTGCTCAGTTTTACATTATCTATGTTGCTTTAAATCGCTGGCTTCCCAGTAATCCCTAACATCATTGTGGTGACCAAACAAAGTCTGCTTATACCTAACGTAGAAACAGAAGAGGTATTTTGAAGAGCAAAGAATAGCAGCTTCATTCAATATTCTGCTGTCTTGGGTCATCTTACCAGTGCAAAAGTGAAACCGGAATGTTGTGCAATTGGAAAGTCACCCATTTTGTTGACTCTGTGCAGTGCCATATAAAGGAAACATGGGCCCAAGGTATTCTTCTTCTTTGTAGGTTCTAAGTGGTGCTGAGGCTAGTGGTTAACAGTTGTGCTAAATGTCTTTATGTTACAGCCTAACCATTCTGCTAAGAAGATCAATACAGCCTGCAAAAGTGTGTTATTGAGAAGGGTTCTTCAGAACCAAGATATGGGCTGTCACCAGTGAAAGACTCGCTGAAGTACCTGAGCGATTCCAAGCGATTCCACATCTAAACATTTGTGCTATTTCACTTGTTACAGAATCCATCCTATTTTTATTTTGTCAATAGTACTGATATTGCCGAGAATATTGTAGTCTCTAGAGGGTGTGTCTTCTTGAGTCATAAGTGTAGTAGCATTCAGTAGATGGCTGTTTGTGTAGGTGGACTCTTGGCTTGACTGTATTGGGGACAGGAGTAAACTTCATGGGCGATGATCCATTCATATAGGATGATCCCCTATAGAGGATATTAAGTAGTATTCTGTCCAAATAGAGTAATTTATTGAAGTGAGAGTACATAAACAGAATTACTTGGCTGGTAATTTGATTTCTTAACTTAAATTTTTAGTATTATGGTGATTTTTGTGACAAAGGCTATACTATGATTCAAAAACAAATCAATTGCATAGTAATCATAGCAGTTTTTCATAACAGATTATCACTAGGTTGTATGGACTAGAGTACAGGTAGGTACTGGACAGGAAAACATTTGTCAATTTTTTTCTGAGATGGGAGAGAGGAACTTCTGCATTCTCTGTCCATTCTGATGGTGTCTTTTATGCAAAGAGAGAAGACAACAGTTAGACCCTTCACTCTAAATGGCTTATGAAAATGTAATTATGTTCTATATGCAAGATCATCTACTAAATCCATAGTTAACAAAACTGAAGTGCTAATTCATTTCTAAATCAAATGACAGTCACAGCTTCAGATACCCATGTTGAAAACAAACCCTTCACCTCATTTTCTTCAATGCATAAAATAAAATAGTGCACTTTTGTGGCCACTATAACACTTTTAGTATTGTGGACTAGAATTAATCCACAAGAATCTCCCTTTTAATTTTAAAAATTATTTTAACTGAAAACTACTGTACTGATGATTTATTTTATGCTAAGTCCAGTGATGGTTTACTGAACTGAAAGAGATGTGCTCTCATATTGAGTACATTAACCTGTTTCTTCAGAAAACAGTCAAACTTTGTACCTATTTAGTAACAGCATGTGAAGTACAATATCCTCGCTGTTTCCATTAACTTAGAGACTTGAATATACTGAAAAGAAAGCACTGCAGATTAAAAATTGAGATGGGTCAGAAATATCCCTCGACTTCAGAATTATTTTGGAAACTTAAGTAAAAATCCCACCAACCTCCCTTCCCACCCCAACACTGAGCTTTCACACAGTTTATACAAATTAGACTGTAAATAATTGAACTTTGGCAGGTTGTGAAGGGCAGTTTCTTTGCTGGTCAATTAAATTTTTTGTGCGTCTCTAATATTGTGTGCACGTGTGGTTCAGAGACTTAAATATTTTGCATTAAGCATTTCATGTCAGAGAAATACTATTTCACACAATACTTGTTTCCTTTCCCATAAACTGTTTGTAGGCTTTATCACTGATTGAGAGAATTACTCTCCAAATAAACTGCTTAGTCTTTGCAAACTGCTTTTGTGATCACACAAAAATTAGTTAAATCTCTATTGGCCAGTCAGCTCAGCTAGAAAATATTTGTCTTTTTGTTAAAAGACTTAAAGGATGAAGTACCACCACTAGGAATTGCCAGAGGTAATGTATACTTTTTCTTTGATTACTTTTTTTTAATCAACCAGCAAGTCCCATTTTCCTTCTTCCAAGGAAACCTAAACTAAGGAAGTCTAAAATATACACTCATTACTACTTTCAATAACATTAGGTTACATATACATACATAAATGTATGTGTGTGTTCCAAAGCATAGTATTAAGTACAAGCATACTTCTGTCCATCTTTTGAGGAACTTCACAATTTTAAAATTGAATATGGGGAAACAAAGAATTATGAATTTGATTTCTTTAATTTAAAAATAAAAAATATGACATTATTAATGTCTGTTTTGAAGAATTTTTGGTTGATTATTTTCTTGAGTTTTTTTAATCTAACCATAGTACTTTTAGATTTATAATAATTGCCCACATCAGCAGTGGGGGGAACAAAGAAAGACTGACATACATTTTCATGTCTTTTTGAGTGACATGGAGTCTTTTCAGCTGCTTGATATGTTTTTCTTGAAGTTGTTCTTGAAACATGGTGAGTGGTGCAATGGATCCATGCATTCCTCAAACAGCACTGGACTAGCTTAAAGGTAGAGGGTTTGTGTCTGTAAAGAAGGTGCAGGCAAAGAATTGTGTTTTGTGGGATTGGTGGATGTCCAGAGCATGGAAATACCTGAGTTTTTAAAGAATGCTTTTTCAGTGTAAATGCAGGGAGTGACACAGAGTGAAATCTTGGCTAACAGAAGCCAAATACAAAATAGTAATATAAATGCTACATTCATGAGTTACTACTGTCTTTGAGCCTGATTCAACTATGTATGCTTTCACCTTCTACATGGTGGCAGTTCCTTAAGTTAACTGAGAAGGAAATCACTTCTATTTCTGGGCCTGTCTCTCATGGGCCTGGAATAATTTCATTTAAATTAATCTTCTCTTTACTATTAACAATTCCACATGTAAGATAAATTCCACTGCTTAATACTAATAGCTTTTTTTAATACTAATAGCTCTTTTAGGTCATTTCAATTCACAAGACCTAAGAAGAAAATCTTGCAAGGATAACTACCTGAGATTTTCGACATTTGCGTAGTGTAACACATCAGGTTAATAGAAAAAATTCTGCTTTTTTTTTTTTTAAAGTGTTTGAAGTAAAACAGACATTTCTAGTCTTGTTTGTGCTTAGCAGGTTTTGCTGCAGCAGCTATTTTTTGCTCAGCGTAGGAATATGTATGAGACTGGGTTTTGTTAAACTCACTAAACTTATAAAAATTTAAAATAGTTCCAAATACATTCAAACCAGATAAAACACTCTTTAAAACATGCTCTGTTTCAATTATATAGTCAATATTTAACCATTTTTTTTTTATTCATCAGATGATTGGTTTGTTATAAGCACAACCAGGATAGTTTGCTTCTAAAAGTAAATTTATTTTGAAGGAAATTGCATTAGCGCACATGTAGAGGGTTGAATGATGCATGTGTCTAAGGTACTCATGGACAGGCAATGAAGTTACTGAGCGCAATTAGGAAGAAGTGGGATAGAGGAGCTGAAACTCCCAATTTTAACGCCCTTGAATTGTAGAGGTTAAAAAGAAGTCAAGCGGTGAAGTTCTTGGATCTACACCCTTTCCATCCATCCTTCCGTCCATCCTTCCCATTCCCTTCAGAGTCTTTTGTTGTGGTTTATGGCTTCAAAATTCAAGGAGCTTGTCTCTTGGCTGGATTTGCTGCTGACATTTCATAAGAATAGTTGGTCATATGAGATGAAAACAAATACTTTGGAAATATTTATGAATTTTGATCTAAGACTTCTTGACAGCAAGTTCCAGACCTCTGTTCTCATTTAATCTAACCCTGAACCACGTTCCCGGTCTACATTCCTCTCTCTTTACAAAGTGTTTTATGTGCTGTGGTTTTTATCAGTGTGTGATAGGCCAATAGTGCCTAAGATCTGCTCAGTATAAAGAAAGTGATTGTATATGTCAGTATAAGCAGTGTGTGTGGTAATGGAGCTGCAATGGGGGAAAACTGACACACAGCAGGTGTGCAAGGAATAAGCAAAAACACTTTATTATGATAATGATCATGAAACTGAAGGCCAGAGAATGTGAACTATTTCTAAGGCCCCTGATATTTTCATCAAGTGGCCTTATGGTACACGCTTGCCATCATCTGTTCAGCTGTGGAGAGTTTTGAGAGAAAAATATTGAGTCAATGCTGCTACACTTAAGAGAGTCCCAAAACTTCATGTTGTCACATAAAAGTCAGTAAGCTTAAAAATGAGCAGAAGATGTAGCTTGAAGTATTTTCTCTTGAAGCACTTGGGCTCTGTGCATCGTAGCATGTTTGTGATGGTTCAAGTTTTGCAGTTAGGTTTGAGTGGGGAAGGAGTGAATGTATTTGAGCCCCACAGGACAGGGCTGAATATTTGCTGCAGCCAAGCATGATGCAGGATGGGTATGTCTTTATGTAGCTGGTGGTAAGCTCCACAAAAATTGTTTGTTCTGATAATTCTGTTGCTTTTGGAAAAGAGGGAAATGTCTGCTTTGAAAGTTGCTCTGTGGCCACAGACCCTACTTAACAGAGCTGTTGTTCCTTTTGTTTCAAAGGAGACTTTTCTGGAATTAATGAGGCTGGGGTGTATGAGTAGGTTGTCCTAGATTTAGCAGTTAGACCTGGCACGTTTACTTAACGTTATCCTATCAGAAGGGTTTTCTTGAGTCAGGGACCTCCTTGGCATCTGTATCAGATCAAGAGAAATTACTGGTGTGTTTGCAGGTCAATTTACTGAAAATCTGCAGTAGCTTCCCTTCTTGGAGAGAAGCTCAGAGTAGGGCCTGGTTGTGAGGAGCCTGCACTGAGCAGGAGAAGCCTGGGGAAACCTCCTGTGAGGCCTCCAGCCAAGAGTGGCCAGGCTCAGTGCAGAGCCCATGGGAGCCTCCATGCTTGGACAGGAGAGGCTGCCCAGGCAGTGGAAGAAAAGTTTTGTTTCCCACCATGAGGTGTGACCAGCTATAGCACCTGTGGAGGCAAGATGTTCATGCGCAGTGGTATCGGGGTGATCTGCGCCCTCCCAGCTAAACCCTCTCTTTCAGGGAGCCCTGGAGTGGTGCAGGTACAAAATCACAGTCCTGCTTTCAGAGGCACAGAAACAGTATGAGGCTCTGTGCGGAACAACTGGGCCTGTTGTGTTTCATTTCAGTCCTTCCCAGGAACTTCAAGATAGTGTCCATGGGTTTCAGCTTATTCTCTGAACAACAAATATTAAGACAGCCTTGAATGATGCAGATAACTAAATCCATTAGTTTGCCAGCCTGGTGCTAATTTAAAGCCCTGTGTTTAGTACTATTTGTTGGACTAATTAAGAAAAAAATAATTATCTGGTTGCAGTCACCCGACATATACATATATTTTTGCCTTAGTGTATCTGTCTGGCCAACCCAGCTCCACAGTAGTTGGGCACTTTTACCCTCTTGGAAAAAGCTTCTAGCTACAGGAGTTTTTCTTTTTCCGTGGGGGGGTTCTAGAAGGTCACAGAAGCATGAAATCTATCCTAATTCAGCTTAGCTGCTAATCACATAGAGAGAAAGGAAAGTGTGACTGAGTATTGAGTAAATGTCAGTTGGCACCTGTTTTCACAATCTCAATTTGTTTTTCTTCTCACACCATATTACACCTCTTAATTTAATTTGTGACTGGCCTTTTCTCCTCCCAGCTGTCCAGAGCTGCAGTGCACACGTTCCAGCTGGTGTTAGTGGGGGCTTTGCTCGCCCGAGGACTGAACTGAGCAAATTACCCAAGTTCTGCAGCCGTCTGGGGTCTCAGTACTCTCTTGCTGCCTTATCTCACTTACAGGCTGGTAATTTGATTCCCCAGACCTGAAATGGAGTATGCATATTTCAAATACCTTTAAAAAGTCTTTCCCATCCTAACTATGTTGTTTTGGGATTAAAATGGACTTAAGGTAACAGAGTGGCCCATTCAGCAGCTTTGCAATAATTACAGTGCTAATGTTGATTTAAGTTTGTTTTTTTGAACAGAAAAGTTCCTAATGGTATTTGCAGAAAGGTAGGCTTCCTGGCAGTTGTGCTGTGAGTGTGTCACATCTAAGAGCTGCACTCTCTTTCCCTCCCATGTGCAAGCACACAAAAAGCAGCAGGGCTGGAGATATTCAACATCCCACCCCTGTGCCCCAGAAAAGTTTAAGGCAGTCCCAAAGTGACGTTCAGAGAAGCAGCAAATTTAACTTCTTGGACCTCAAGCTATGATAGTTTAATCCTTCCTCTCTAGAACAGCTATCTTCAAAAATAAGATGCATGCTGTCTGGCAAAATTAACAGGCAGACTGAAAGATGAAGAATTTGCAAGATACAGAAGCCAGTTTTATCTCCAGGGCTTCCCTTTGTAGAGGATCTCAGTGTTCCAGGTCAAGAAAGAAGAAAATTGCCCAGCCCTGTTCTCCCTGAGCAAATGTTTCTTGTGTTCTGTCAGCTCTGTGAATTTCTAAAAACTGCAGTGTTTGTATGTGGTGGTGAATATTATTAAATAGGCTGTTAGTTTGCTCTACAGAAACTCATCTAAGTTACTATCTCTGACCACCACTGAACCCTGTTAGCTCAGGATACTTCCCTCCTGATAAGCTCAATGTCTTAGAAAACTAATTGTCACGATTACTAGTTTGCTGCTATTGTTGCAAGAATGAGACTGCTGTTACCAAGTTTTGCCATTTCAATTTGGGAAAAGCCCTGTATAGTAGTACATTCCCTATGTTAAATGATATTGCTCCTTTTCCTCTCTGTAAATTGTTCCAGAGAGTGACTATGTTAACAGTTGTCTTTGAATAATAGGTTAGATTGAAAACATATTTCTGAAAATGGGTCCTAAACTGAGCTGCATGAAGTTGGGGTTTTTTGTGGCTTCATGGGAAAAATTTGAAAAACATTTCATTTAGAAGCAGTTTTGGTTAGTGCAGTCTGTGGTTGCACATGGTGTTGGCAGAGCAGGCATCAGACACATGATATTGTAGGTGGAAAAGGCAAAGACCTGTTGCTGATGTGTCAGCCCTGCCAGCTTGCAGGGACTGCATAAGGAAGCTCTAGAAAATCTTTGTTTTCCCTAACTCCAAAACAATTGTTTGTATTAAGGATGGCCCGATGTCCTACTTAGTTTCATCAGATCACTTTCTGTTGCCCTTCTCTATCAGTCTCTTGCCTCCATGCATCTGTAAAAGCTCCTAGTGGGCAAGAGACTCAAGGTCTGTTAAAACGTTACCCTTGTTCTGCATGTATTTCATGGATGTAGGATGGATATTTGAGAAGAAACAATCTTTTAGTCTTCAGGTTTTGATTTTTAATAAGTCTCTGCTTGCACATGATGACTAAAGAGGAATTTTTAGAAAAGTCACTCTTGTCGCAGCTGGTTACTGCTTGAAGCTTGAAACTTAACGCATGTCAAAGCTATCATCGTACAGGTTATTGTAGCCTGCTTTTTTCCCCTGGCCTTGGCAAATGCAATCTTATCTCTCCAGAGTGCTGTCACAAAACCCATGTTTTCAACTTAGGCTATTAGCATTTTCTGCTTTCCTGCTGTAGCTGTTTTCAGAGTACACGGTCTTTTTAGTTCCCCCAACCCTGCAGAAGCAGTAATTGTAACAGGAAAAATTAAGCTGCAGAGAAATCCCATAACAAAGTCTGAAAAGTCCTCTTTGCCAGTTTTTGGCGTGTGATATTGCTCCCCACCTTTTGATTTGCAGTATTTTTTTTTTTTCCAAGAAACTGTCCCAGCTGTACTACTTTATACTCCTCTTAGACCTACTTTCTGTGTACAGAAAATGTTTCTTCAAGCAAATGAGCAGAGTCTGGTGCCCAAGTGAAGTCTGGCAGTTGCTGCTGCAGCTGGTAGGAGACCTGGGTCTGCTCGTGGCATCATCTTCCTAATCACCATGATGTGATGCATGAGATCCATCTACTGAGTGATAAAGGTTCATTTTGTTGACATTCACTCTCCATGTAGTCGTTGATGTCTGGCAATATTATGCCAGTAAAATCAGAAGCTTCTCTGTTTTGAATTTCTGTATATGCTTCCTCTCTCCTAGTCTTGCAGGTTTACCATAAGAGAATATTATGTTGACCTTTTTGTTTGTTAGCCTGTATTTACTTACATTTCATGCTGATTCCCACTATTTTGAGTCAAAAAAGCGTGGATGGTAGCACCTTATTTTGACAGATTTCCAGCTAAATTCAGAAAGTGAAAGGTTTGTATAAAATGTTGGAAGACACTTCTGACTTGCTAGTAGTCTTCCCTTTCCCTTGCCTCACTTGTACATGTTTATTTTAACCCTTGTATTGAACCCTGCCCTTTCAAAAAGGTATCACAGGGCTGATATGGCAAATTATTTTAGTTGTGTGCCTATTGCTGATGACAGAAATGTCAGATAAAACTCCATCTTGTGCAGGTTAATCTGTGGAGGCTGCTGAATTTCTTTTCCATTCTCTCATGAAGGAAGGACAATGCTGCTTAAGATTGTCACACTGAGATAGAGAAAATAAAAGTGAAAATTGGAAGGGAAGTAAACACTGGGGAAATACATTTGCCTAATTAGCACTGGTGAGAGCAGGCTGGATTGACCTTGTAAGATCCTTCTGCGTCCTGGTGAACTTTTATTTTCCTAAGTGCAGAGAAACTCTGTAATACAAAACAAAGATTAAGGCACTTGGCTCAAAAGTAGGATCACTTAAAAATAAGTCTTCTCCCTTTCGTGCAGTAAAAGTTGCTATCCTGAGTATTACATCCCCAGCACATCTTGAAAAGTCATGAGGAGTAACATCCAAACAAAGTCTGTAAGAAGAAGTGGTGCATCCTTTTCATGCAAGGGATGGCGAGGAAGAGGAATTTGATGGAAAGCTTCTCTTGAGAGGAGCCATATGTTCAGTCAAGAGAAGCAAGAAGGTTTCTCAGTTGAAAGTGCAGCAAGATTCTGTACAGAAGAAAACAGAGATTTACTTTATCAGATCTGAATAATTTACCCACATAAATCAATAAAATAAGCCTTCTGATAGAATTGCCTCTCAGTTCCAGGAGGTCCCTACTGCATAGATACTGAAGTGTCTATATGTTTTTTTCTGTCCAAGATGTTTCTAAAATTGCTCATACACAGCTTCACTGCCCACCCCAGCATGGTGGGGAAAGAATACAGTAGACCTTTTACCATGGAGCAAAATAACAGCAAAGAACCTGATGAAGGGTCCAGTAAACAAGTCCTATGAGGAGTGGCTGAGGGAACTGGGATTGTTCAGCCTGGAGAAAAGGAGGCTGAGGGGAGACCTTATCGCTCTCTACAACTACCTGAAAGGAGGTTGCAGAGAGGTTGATGTTGGTCTTTTTTTTTTCCTCCCCCCCCCCCCCCCCCCCGTAACAAGTGATAGGACAAGAGGAAATGTCCTTGAGTTGCACCAGGGGAGGTTTAGATTGGATATTAGGAAAAATTTGTACACCAAAAGGATTGTCAAGCATTGGAACAGGCTGCCCAGGGAAGTGGCTGAGTCATCATCCCTGGAGGTATTTAAAAGATGTGTAGATGTGGTGCTTAGGGACACGGTTTAGTGATGGACTTGGCAGTGTTAGGTTTACAGTTGGACTTCATGTTCTTAAAGGTCTTTTCTATGATTTTTCTGAAAATTATCTGAAGCCTCTGCTGCTGAAGGAAATGGCCTGGGCAGTCCCTGGTTGTTCTTGCCCTGCTATCTCCCTTAAGGACAATATGGAGGACCCCAGTCATGTAATGCCCACATTATTTCATTGCCTCAATTGTCTATGGCCACTTGGATCTTTCTGCATGGTTAAGCATTAAAATTGGTGTTTAAGGTCTCTTGATGGCTGTACCTGATAACTGATAGCTGCTGTTTGCTCAAGCTATCTTTGTTAAACGTGCCCCCCTGTCTCTTACTGTTCAGGTTTTGTAAAAAATATGTTTATAGATTAGACATGCTTCGCTACCAAATCTACTTGTTAAAGGAAACTTTGCTGCCCCAGGTTTTTATGGCTGACTACCTTAGCTTAAACACAGACACAGGTTTCCCTGAAACAATGTGTTTTCTAGAGCAATTGTGACTCTGTTTTTGGCTGCCAGCTCTTGCAACAGTATCATGGCGTATTACTAAGGTAGGAAATGTGTGATTGTAGTTGTTGCCTATCTTGTACTTGCCCTTGTTACTAGCAAAGCCTCAGGCAAATGAAATGTTCAGATAAGCACATTTCTCCCAATGTTCATTGCCAAATCAGAGATTTCAAGTAACTGATAATATTTGGGTGCCTTAAGACCGAAACCTGTTCTGTCCTTGTTCAGCTACAAGTGCTATTAATAACTGTAAATGCATTTATTAATAAAGTTAAGAGGTTCTTTATGTAAAATATTCATTATCTAGCATTTACTGAAAGATGTTTGAAAGTTTCCAGGTATAACCATACCTAATCTAAGGGCACCTGAAGTACGATATAACAATACTACTTTTTATGTTTGAAATGTGCAGATACAGTATGTATCCCAAACTGCAAGCTAGTAAAATGCCTTAATAATCTTACATACCTCATTCTATAGATGAAATACTTGATTTTGCAAAGATTTGCCTGGCTGCCTAACTTGGTGTGTTGAAACTTTCACAGCATAACATCGCCTTTCTTCTTGTTCATCTCCACACTCCAGAGTTAAAGGAACTGAGAAGAAAGCAATGGTTACACAAAATTTTACAAGAAATACATGCTGTCACCATATATTCTAGATTGTACTTTACTCTTCTTGTTGTTTTTTATAAGGCTCCACTGGGGGTTGGGTGCATTACTGGCAGCGCCCCAGCCTGTGCTGTGCCCCAGCAGGTCTCCGTTTCACACATGTGGCATAATCCTGGGGTGTGATGGAGCTGCTGGGGGTGACCCCGGCTTCAGGGTGTCCCTTTGATCCCCCACACTCGGGCTGATGGACAGCACAACTAGGTGCAGGGAGTGCTTTGAAGCAGGAGTGGGGTGGTGGCTCCCTGAGCAAAAATAAGGGAGGTGGAAACTGTTTTCATGTCTAGAAATATTTTTGTGGTCTGTTTCCAACTCCTCTATAATTTGAGTTGTGCTCAAATGTGAGTGTTCACTTTTGGGGACACATAGAAAACTTGGCATAAATTTTTCTCCATCCCTTCCCTGTAGCCTGTGATGCTCTTCTAACAACGAGGAGAGAGACAACTTCTGTCACGCATTAATGTGCTGCACTGTTAGGGACATTCTCTTCTTGATACCTCATTGGTACTGTGTTAGCTGAATGCTTTTTAAAAGTGCTGTTTTATTTAAGTTTCTATGTGATGTAATCTAAATTCAAGGGGAGAATTTTTATTGCCTTTTTTGGGAAGCTTAGCATGATGGTGGTCCCCCCTAACATTTCCCCTCGCAGAGATATGGTTGCAGGGCTTTCTGGCTGTGCAGAAAGAAGTATGCTGCTACTTTTTTTTCTTTCCTTGTGTTTACCAAGAAGGAGGGGTGCTAGCAGCAATGGTAGCAAACTTCAGCAGAGGGCATTTCCCAGTGAGCTGATGACTGACTGGTTTTAATGACCCTCAACTTTTCTCTGGGTCATTACCTCTCCTAGGTAGTTATGAATCCCCAGGAAACATCCTGGGTCTCAGTGTTTAATGCTTAAAGACAAGACAGTCTGTTGCAGATATTTTTCCTACAAAGCATCCAAAACACACATTCGACTAAATCTTTTTTCTTCTTTCCAGATGTTCCAGTGTTTTTCAGTCTCCTGGAGAAATCTTCTCTTATCTTAGTGATTTATTTTGGCCTTATGTTGAGTTGGGTGGTTACTGCTATGACATGTCTGCAGATTGAAGGTTTCCACACCCTTTGGTCTTGGGGCCTTCACTCTCCCTTCATTAAGCTAACTGCAAATGTCTGTGCACAACATAATGATTGTTGTGCTTTGGAACATATAATTTGTTGGCTTAATTCTTACTTTCTGTCCTTTACAGTTACTGTGTTGTAGTGATGCCCAGAGCAACAGCCGCTTGCAGAGGATGGAGAGATTAATGCTCTTACAGACACTAACACAAATATGTCCTCTGCATGTCAACAATTAATCCAGTATTTTCAGAGCCAAGGGATGAGGACCTCTGCTGTTCAGCAGCCACAGCATGGCTTGAATGGATGATGCCTCAAAGAACCAGAAATACTTTTATTTTACTTCTGTGTGCTCTTATTTCCTTTAAAATATGACAGTTTAAAGTATCAGGGAGGATCTTTGAAAAAATTTACATGATGATGAAAAAGCATCTGCTGCAAGGCGCAGCTGAATCACAGAGAAAACAACCCATTTCAGCTGCTGCATTTGGAGGTGCAGAAGTACATTAATGCACCAAAAGCCTGACTTGGCACGTGTCTGAGATACAGTGGCAGGAAATCCTGACACTGGGCACGTTATGGGAAGCTCCTGGGAAACAGCTTCTGGTGATGGTTTGTGGACAAGCTCTTTCTTTAATGTTAAATGTTTTGAAATCTTTAACATTGAAAACGGTTTATTACTGCCTGATTAGACCTATGCAGAGACTGATCTCTGGGTTTACACACAGCTTATAAGAGGGAGTTTTTTCAAGAGGTCCTTGGTCTGGAGAACTTTTCTGGGTGCAAAATACCAAATTATGAGAAGTATTGCATGTGCTACAGTAATCTCTCCAGAGAGCACACATGCTGACAAAAGTTATAATCAAGCCTACGGCTGCGATGCCTGTGGAAGTTCCCAATAAAACTCTTTTCTGTGACACACTTTTGTGTCTTGGCATATCTCTGTCTGCATCCAGGACTTTAGAAAGGCAGAATAGCCAAACTATCCCAAAATGCCCAGAAAAGATGTGGCATAAGGGTATATCTGAGGAGCAAAATGTCATCCTGGACTCGTGGCTCTTCCAGTTTAAGAGGGACTGCAGACTTTGCTGTGGTAAATCTCCCATTTCCTTCACTGAGGAAGGTGTTTCAGGTGGGATTAGGCACTGTACAAGAAATAGCTCCTTCCCCTTTATTTGTGGGAAATTATTTTCATTTTCTCTGCAAACCAGAAATGAATTACTTTGTAGTGTGTTCATATTTTTCAAATACCTGTCCAAATAACAATTTTTTATGTTGAGACATCTATTATTTTTGTATTACTCCAGGTTCTTCCAGGAAGAAAAATTGATGATGTCCTTCTGGCACAGAATTCTTCTGTGCTCATTTTGTGAGGTAAGAAAATTTTGCCACCAGTAAAGAGCCCAAAGCCTTCCATTGCACGTACTTCCACTTAAAAAGTTCTGCCTATAAAAATAGGCCTATGATCAGTTTCTCAGTCCTAAATGTAATTATAAATAAAAGGACAGTTGCAAAATAGTTCTACCTACCAAGAACAACTTTTTTAAATTACATTGTTTTCAGTCAAAATGCTCTACTTTATTATAGCCTTATCTCTAGAGATGAGGGATTTTTCCCTTTTCTTTTGTTTTTGTACGTGTAATAAGCCTGTAGCTGCCAGTTTAAGATCGAGTTGTTTTTTCTTTACTCTGCAGGCGCAGAGGTCGCAGTCCTGCAGGAGTCTGTCTAAAAAAGGCACAAATATGAAACAAGATTGCCACCTTCTGGAAAGACCTTGGAAACTGAGCTGAATGGGATGCATTGCAATTTGGGATTTTATTTTTTTAAACAGATTTAAGATGACAGTAAGTATTAATGTCTGTTTTTCTGGATATGTGCTAGCTGGCTGTATGGCTGGGCAAAGACTGAACTCCCCCGTCGTGACAAGTCTGTGATACCCTGAGGAGAGGGGTATCGTGGAGAAACCACTGCAGTCACAGCGAGGACATTCACCTTTAGCCAGCTCTTTGGCCCCTTTTAAGCCCTAGAATACAGGGGGGCCATACAAAACAATTTAAAGATATTAAGTAATTATAGGTGTGGGAGCTGTCTTTGCTGCTTTAAAAGTGGAAAAAGAATTATAACACTTCAAATATTCCTGTGGAGATAAGAAAGGGCAAATATTTCATATTTGATCTCTTGAAACTATCTCTTGGAAAAAACAGTGATAAGCTATGTGGATGCTTACCAGTTACCAGTAACGCTTTGTTTTCAGAATTTATTTTTAGTTCTCCAATTTAATGACTGGAAATGAAGCTAGCAAACATTGTTTTAAGCACTGTGATAATATCTCAATATTCAGTGTATGGCTGTATGGGTAAACACTTGTAGTTCTATTCAGCTCCAGACCAAAGGTGACTTCCTTAAAAAAGAGAAACTGGAATATCAGAACCAAATCACTTCACTGATCAGGTAGTCTAGTATTTTTCCAGTGGAGCAAGCAATGCCACATTTACTTTCCTACTGCAGATATTGTTTTTAAAGACATATATTTAACAGTTGGCATAAGTCAGTCTGAAGAAAGTGAAGCTACAGATCTTGTGACACAGTATTTTACAAACAAACTATATCCCTCATAATTTTAAAGGAAGTATTTTTCAAGGCTGCCTGGCTGGGACCACTGTGGGTGCAAATCCCTGCTGCAGGTCCTCTGCCTTGGTGAATGCCTTTGCCTTGGCCATGTGCACCATGGACAGTGGCCAATCCTCTCCCCAGTTGCTGAATTATGTTTATGCTGTTTTTTGTCTGCTGGTTCTCGTTGTGACTGATCTCTCCCCGGAATGGTAATAACAGAGATAATAAACATGTTTGACTCTGTACAATTTGCATAAAAACATAAATCAGTCTTCTTGACCTGTTGTCTTGAAGGGCCACACTTACTGTCAGATGTTTTCTGACATTCAGATGTCACCTGAAAAGGCACTTTTGCTATACCATCATAATGCAAAATTATTTATGAAGACTGAAGTTGCTTCCCTGACCTTTTTTGCAACTGCAAGGGAAGAGCAGACAGACTGTATGGACATACATCTGACTAAGGATAAACCCACTTATCCAAAGTATACGAGAAGTGGCTAAATTCTGTATCATCCAAATAAAACTAGGTAAACTCCATTTACCTTAACTGACCTCTGAATATGTGGTGGTGCAGTTCTCACCCCTCCTTGCCCCTCCTTGTTGGGCTGCTCAGTGCTAGGTGTGATTCCACCCACCTCCCCCAAGCTATACACCAATCTGTGGAGATAAGGATTGCTAACACACTAAGGTGCCCCTTTAACGAGCCTGGCTCCTGCCCTCCCGATTGCTTGGAAACAGTTATAACAGCCCATCATCTCCTAACCTCTTGGCACACCTATGCCTGGGATGTGGTCAAATGGGAACAATAACAGAGTTGCATATTCATCAAGTTCTTGTGCAGCTGCTGGAAGACACCAGAATACTTAGTTGTTTGAGCTGGGCGTGAGCAAAAGGTATCTGACAAAAGTCAATTATCTTGGACCCTATAAATTGCAACCACAAGGGAGACCCTTTGATCTCTCCTGGATCACAGTGGGCCTGTGACCAGCACCTCCCCTGAGCTGGGATGCCTCTCAGGTATCAAAACCTTTAAGATGTCATCTGCTGCCAGAGCTGATGGAAGACCAGGGTGGAGTCAACCCGCTTGAGTCTCAATTATTGCCCATTGAGGAATGCCAAGGCATTATGAGTATTTACTCTAAAATCAAGAGGAGGGATATTTTACTTTGAGCTATCTTCTCTTTCACCTGCTCTTTCTCTGCTTACTGGTGTGTGTGGGTACATACTTCATTCTACTGAAACAAAGAGCTTCACTCAACAGTCAGAACTGCGTATAACTGTTAAGCAAGTATTCTTTTTTCATAGCACTGGACAGCACTAGGGATCGCTTCACCACAAGTGCCACACTTACTAATAAAACACTCTGACTAATATACACAAAAAGCATACATATTCATCAGATTTCTTAGAAGAGGCAGTCTTATGCTAATGGTTCTCAGAATTCATTTACATAGTCTGAGCATGCATAGTAAAAATAGTGAGGGTCTTCTCCTCTCCTTAGTGGTCTACATAGCCTTTCTCACACTGTCTGTTAGTGAACTTTAGGTTTCTCGTGTCCATATATGGTCATAGAGTTACCTCATCTGTCCTTCAGCTCCTGTTTGTTCCAAGGGGGTTAGTTTAGATCAGCTTCCAGTCACTTATCTTGACACTGGCGTCTTCTTAGACACTTGTTTTTAGGTTCCTGCTATTAGGGATGTACTCAGGGAGTTTTTCAGACTGTCCAAGGTCTATCTTATCTTTACTAGGCAAGGAGTTAAAGGTTTCAAAACATCTTACAAGTGGGTAATGACTACAGAGGGTAGTTAGGAAAAAGTATAAATGAAATCACATACATTGCAGTAAAATACGGGAAAAATAAAAGCTAGTAAAACACAAGTGATGGTTAACATTAAAACTAAATGTTCTACTTTACAGGTCTCTGTACATTAGCAATTTCAAGTATACTTGTAGCAACTTCCCTTCACTACTGGATCCAAATACTTTTGTGTCTGTGTGTGTTTGTACGTTTTGTGTTTGTGTATCCGCATGTACATATGTATAGATTTAAGATACCATAAAGTAAGTTAGGGTGAATCTTGTCGTCTTAGAATCTGTAGACAAGTTGCTATTTTTATAACATTTTCTGAATTATTTTGTAATGATCAAGTGCTGTTAGTTATTAATAAATCTAGATTTCCTGTTAAATCATTACCGTGTTAATATTTTCATCCATGACAGAATGTTAGTACATTGTATTTTATTTTAACCTCATGCATTTATTTTGCACCAGTACAAATAATTATATATTACTATATTGTCATATATATTGTAGGTTACAATACGTCATCTCAAGTGAACTGAGCTTGTATCTATTACATTGTGCTGACTGAAGTCCTCTTACAATGTTACCCTGCAGTGAGGAAAAGCTGCAGAAGAAAACCTACTCATGAAAGAAACTTTTTCAGTTTGTACTTTGTTAATGGAGTCCAGAAAATTAGTTAGAAATGACACTGAGGGGGCTAATTACTTATTGCTTATTGATGAAACAGAGAAAAAGAAGTTTCCCAAGCTTTTGGAAACTGGACCTTTCCAGTGCCCAGAGGTAACTCTGGTTTTGTCTAATGTTGTTTCTGAGAACTGAGATAGGCTCCTGCAGTGCACGTAACATGGAAGGTGCTGGGTAATGTGCTGTCTGAAAGTACCCTCACTGCTGAGGAGACCAAGCATGATATTCTAAAGTGTGTTCAAACTAACTTAGTAAATGTACAAAATGAGTACTTCTAAAATCTTGCTTTGAAAAGAACTAGTTGAGCTAACTGTTCATTGCAGATGCTACTTTGAATTTAAAAAAATAAAAAATATTGCCAATTTACAGTTTTGGGTGATCATGCATTTGGCAGAAACACTGCAATGAGCCACTGACCATAGCATGGAACAGAACAAAAAGTTGCCCAGGTTCAATGTTAATGAACTGATGCCATGTCGGAGGCTGTTAATGCTCTCGGATGGTTTGTGTGACAGGGACATCCAGTCACACTGTTGCTACAAGGTCTCAGTTGGGGCGTTAACCTCACGCTTGCTTAGGTACAGCTGGTTGTGTGCAGCTACAGCAGGAGGACGCTCACATATGTTGTTTCCTTCCCAAGGCTGGGTTAAATAGCTGAAGGGTAGATATATCTGCCATTATTTATCTACTGGAAGTTGGACTGAACCGAGTCATTTAGCGGAGGTCATTACTAGTGTTTTGCAGCTGTCTCAGTTACATCACTGAAAGGAAGACTTTAGACTCTCAACCATGAAGTGCTTGTAAAGTAATGAATAAACTCCTATTAAACTCAGCGCTTGTTCTTCCTTTTAAGGGATTTGCTTGGTGAAACAGCAAAATGAAAGTGTGTGCCTGGAGACAAACCTATAGCACTAAGCATTACTGCTGAAAATTTGAGGAGAGCTGCCAACTAATTAACACATGGAAGCAGCTTAGCTTTCCTGCTGAGTTACAGCTGCAGAGGGACTATTCAGGGAGCTGGTTGTGAGCACAGTGGTGCTCTGTGCCTTTTTCTGAACTTCTGATATGTGAGCAAGTGACAAGCTGGAAGAAGAAAAACATTCAAATACATACTTTTAAAGGACCTCAGGAATTACACAGAAGCACCCGTTCCTGTGAATATGAATGATTTTAAAAAATCCTGGAAATATGTTTGATATGAAAGGAATGATTTAACAGGGATTTTCATCACTAATATTTATGATTCTGACACCTTCTAAGAGTCAGATTTATCCCATCTCTTATTTCATCACCTGAGGTCCAGATTTTCAGAAGCAGTCAAACTGGTAAGTGCCTTTGAAAACATAATCCTGAAGGCCTCTTAGTCATTCAGAAACCCATTGCATAATTTATTCTCTGAGCAAGGCTGGAGTTTGTCCTGGGGGAAATCTGGGACACACATGTGAATGGATCTTTCTTTTCTATGACACACCAATTAGACATGAATTGTGGCTTTTATAAGCCCTTGCAAGAGTTTGTGCACCTCCTCCCTAGGTATTGGGTACCTGTCAGACCTGCCTTGGCACTCTGGCCTCTCCTCTTCAGGTCTCACCTACAGCAGTCTCTGGCATTAGCTCTATTACATAGCTAGACCCTGTGGTCTTAAAAGCTGTTCCTCATGCATACAGGCCCTTTCTCCTGTGGAAGTGGAAAGGAGCTTTACAGCAAGCAGACCCTGTCCCTGACCTTTACATCAAGAAGACTCCCACAGGGAGCAGGCTCTGGCCTTTCACGGACAAACATCGGGCCTTCACTTGGACAGAGCAGTGCCACAGCTATTTTTTATTTTGGCTTTCCTTTACCTTTTTCTTCTCCATAGGCTGATGCTGGGAACAGACTGTGGCAGCTCCTGGCTGAATCACAGAATCATTCAGGTTGGGAAAGACCCTTGGGATCATTGAGTCCAACCATCAGCCCTACTCTACAAAGTTCTCCCCTACACCATATCCCCCAACACCACATCCAAACGACCCTTAAACACATCCAGGGATGGTGACTCCACCACCTCCCTGGGCAGCCTATTCCACTGTCTGACCACTCTTTCTGTGAAAAATTCTTTCCTAATGTCCAGTCTAAACCTCCCTGCTGCAGTTTAAAGCCATTCCCTCTTGTTCTATCACTAATCACCTGTGAGAAGAGACCAGAACCAACCTCTCTACAATGTCCTTTCATGTAGTTGTAGAGAGTGATGAGGTCTCCCCTCAGCCTTCTCCTCCTCAAACTAAACAGTCCCAGCTTCTTCAATCACTCCTCATAGGATTTATTCTCCAGGCCCTTCACCAGCTTCGTTGCCCTCCTCTGCACTCACTCCACCACCTCGATATCTCTCTTGTATTGAGGTGCCCAAAACTGGACACAATACTCCAGGTGTGGCCTCCCCAGTGCAGAGTACAGGGGGACTATCACTGCCCTACTTCTGCTCGTCACACTATTTCTAATACAAGCCAGGATGCCGCTGGCATTCTTGGCCACCTGGGCACACTGTTCAGCTGCTTGTCAATTAGAACCCCCAGATCCTTTCTTCTAGACAGCTCTCCAGCCACAGCTCCCCAAGCCTGTAGCGATGCATGGGGTTGTTGTGACTCAGGTACAGGACCTGGCACTTGGCCTTATAGAGTTCATCCCATTAACGTTGGTGTACCAATCCAACCTATCCAAGTCTCTCTGTAGAGTCTCCCTATCTTCATGCAGATCGACACTCCTGCTTAACTTGGTATCATCTGCGAACTTACTGATGATACACTCTATGTCCTTATCAAGATCATCAATAAAGATGTTAAACAGAAATGGTCCCAACACCGAGCCCTGAGGAACACCACTTGTGACCGGCTGCCAGCCAGATTTAACTCCACTGACCACCACTCTCTGGGACCGTCCATCCAGCCAGTGCTTGACCCAGTAGACCGTTCGCTCATCCAGGCCATGAGCAGCCAGTTTTTCTATGAGAATTCTATGGGGAACTGTGTCGAATGCTTTTCAAAAATCCAGGTAGATAATATCGACACCTTTTCCATCATCCAATAGTCGGGTCATCTTGTCATAGAAGGAGATCAGGTTTGTCAGGCAGAACCTGTCTTTCATAAACCCATGCTGACTAGGCCTGATCTCCAGGTTGTCCATTATATGACTTGTAATGGCACTCGAGATGACCTGCTCCATGACCTTCCCTGGCACTGAGGTCAGACTGACAGGTCTGTAGTTTCCTGGATCCTCCTTTATGCTTTTCTTGTAGATGGGTGTCACATTTGCCACCCTCCAGTCCAATGGGACCTCCCCAGTTAGCCATGATTTCAGGTAAATCATGGAAAGCAGCTTGGCGAGCACATCTGCCAACTCTTTCAGCACCCTTGGGTGTAACCCATCCGGTCCCACAGACTTGTGTGCATCCAAGTGGTATAGCAGGTCTCTGACCACCTCCTCTTCAAATGTGCTGACCTCATTCTGCTTCCCCTCCCCATCTCCCAGCTCATGAGGCTGGGTGTCCAGGGAACAGCCAGTTCCACTGCTAAAGACTGAGGAAAAGTAGGCGTTGAGCACCCCAGCCTTTTCCTCATCGTTAGTTACCATGTTTCCCTCTGTATCCGATAAAGGAGGGAGATTTTCCCTAATCCTCCTTTTGTTGTTAATGAATTTATAGAAATATTTTTTATTATCTTTAACAGCTGAGGCCAGGTTGAGCTCTAGCTGCGTTTTGTCTCTCCTAATGTTCTCCCTTTATAGTCTTCATGAGAGACCTGCCCCCTCTTCCAAAGGTCATAGATTCTCCTTTTCTTCTTGAGATCCAGCCAAAGGTCCCTGTTTAGCCAGGCCGGCCTCCTTCCCCGGCTGATTGGTTTTTGGCACATGGGAACAGCCTGCTCCTGTGCCTTTAAGACTTTGCTCTTGAAGTATGTCCAGCCTTCCTGGACTCTCATATCCTTCCAGGAAGTCTCCCAAGGGATTTTGTCAATCAGTCTTTTGAACAGGTCAAAGTTTGCCCTCCGGAAGTCTAAGGTGACAGTTTTACTAACCCCTTTCTTTGTTTCTCCAAGGATCGAAAACTCAATCATCTCATGATCACTGCACCCTAGACGGCCTTCAATCTTTACTTCCCCCACAAGCTCTTCCCTGTTCACAAGAAGCAGGTCCAGAAGGGCACCTTCCCTGGTCAGTTTACTCACCAGCTGTGTGAGGAAGTTATCCTCCACACATTCCAGGAACCTCCTGGATCATTCCCTCTCTGCTGTGTTGTATTCCCACAAGAACAACGGCAAGTGGCGGTGAGATTTCTCCCCGCTGTTTATAGAAAGCTTCATCCACCTCACTGCTTTGGTTGGGGGGTCTATAGCAGACTCCCATGGCAAGATCTGCTTTATTGGCCCTTAATCTAATCCAGACACTCCCAATGTTGTCATCACTATACTTGATTTCTGAGCTGTCATAGCATTCTCTAACATACAGGGCCACTCCACTGCTTCTCCTTCCCTGTCTATCCCTCCTGAAGAGCTTGTAGCCATCGATTGCAGCACTCCAGTCGTGAGGCGTCCCACCACATTTCTGTGATAGCTACTATGTCATAGTTCTCATGTTGCATCATGGCTTCAAGCTCCCCCTGTTTGTTGCTCATACTGCATGCATTGGGATAGATGCACTTGAGATGAACTAATGAATCCACAGCTTGTGGACAAGATGCAGGGTTTTCCAGAAAAAGTAATCCACCAAGAGTTCTGGAGAAACAGCATAGGTGCACATCAGGGGCTGCTGCTTTCCTTTACCATCAAAGCAAAATCAGATTTTTCTTTCCACCCTTCTCTTTCTAATCAACCTTGAGAACTGTTGACTTACTGACCAAACCAATATTAGTGATCAGACCGTGTATCAGAGCATGTTACTGCACCATCAGTCTTGCTGCATGCTTTAGTGAGAAACCCTTGGGCTGGCACATCTGCTCTCCCTGTTAGTGTATGGTCCTTGGTGGGAAGCACTAGGTGTTATGTCCCATGTTATCAGCTCTTCAGGTTAAGAAAAGTCAGGCTCTAACTTCAGTTCCCTCATTCTCCCATTGTTTCCTCAATAAAGATCAGAAAACCTCTACTACATGGGCTATTGCTTTAAGTTTTAGCAATCAATAACCAAATGGCTACAAACAAAATAAGTATCATGTGTTATTATTACAGCTCAGGTTCCATAACTGAACATTTAGAAATGAATAAAATTTTCTGCTGCATCAGAAGGATTTTTTTTTTTCTGATTTTTCAGTAATTTCTTCACACAAGACTTGTGTAAAGCATTGATGCTTTAAGTCAAGCTTCAGACACATGGTAGTTGTTTCTTCTCCCCCCATGCTGGATCTTTCGTTTTATGTGGTTACATCACCATTCAGAGCATTATAAATATAGTGATATATGATGTGCTGCATTTTGTGACTTTAATTTCTACATCTTTTTGAAAAATTGCTCTCCTGCTCAAGATGATAAAACATGACAAGTTAAAACCTAGAAGAGCTCTTAAAAAAGGCTAAAAAATGTAACATTGCTTTTCAGACAGATATCTGCAACAACTACAGGAGAAAATACCGATGAGCTTTACATTCATTAACATAGGACTGATGGACTAATATTGCCACCTAGTGAATAAAGAAGAATTAGCAAATTTATACAACCCTCTACTAAATTAAATGTACATCTTCTACAATTATACCATAAAGTGTGAAAGAGTAGCTTTAAGAAGTAAATGTATTTTCCTTGGATTTCAAGCAGGAAATGCTTGGACTTTAAATAACAGGCTGTATTTATGCTACTGTGTAAAGACTTGTTTGTTTGGCAAAGTATTGCCACAAGGTGATACATATCAATCACATCACAGACATTTTTTTCAGATATGTAATTTCTCATAAAGCCAGTGCAAGTTATTTTTTTGTGACCTCTTTGAAAATTTTCCCATTCTGTGTCTGTATAAACTTGTTTTATGCTCAAGCCTGCACACAGGGGTAGCATGTGCATTTAATGCTGTTCCTGAGTGACATTTTCACTGGCAGGGTTTAAGGATATGACAACAGGAAATCAAGTGCAGCTGGACTTTTTCCTGTTGTGTGGTTTGGGTTTTTTTTTTTTAAGAAAAGGGAACTTTGAAATCTCAGATTTTGATTGAAAATATTAATCCATATGTTGTATCTATCATTTCCATAGTGATCTGGAGGGGACTGCTTTCTGTTCCTCAAGAGACTGTTTTTAACAGGATGAAATCCTGAGTGATTTCAGGCACTCTCTTGACTACTAATGACATTCTCATCTGGTAGGGTAAACAAAACCCGAGTTTTTCCATCGTCGCCCGATAGTAAAACTTTGCACAGAGATGTGCACTGTAAAGTGTTAGGTCTTAAACACATGCAGAAAATATATCCAGGATACTCAGTGTTTTGACTTTCTTGTTTATCACAACTTGAGTGAATGCAAACAGGATTTGAAGGTATTTGCTTTAAAATATACACACAAAAAAGGGAACAATTCAAGTAACAGGAAAGGAAAAGCAAGGAAAAAAAAGATTTTCTCACTGTATTTGGCTGAAGTGTTTTTTGTATTTTTGTTTTTTTCTTCTATTTAAGCCATGTGAAATACACATATGAGATCAAAATAGTTACTGGAAACAAGAACACTTACCATCAATAACCATGATGCGTCACACTGCTTCCTGCTTTAATGTATTTGTCTTTTGCAAGGAGAGAGATTCTTAAAGAAGAAATTTTGGTTTTCAGTTTTAGTCCATTTGTTTCAATTATTTAGGAAAAAAAAAATCTGTATTTCTTTCTTGCAGTTTTTGTTGACTTGGGTAGTAATTTCTGTCATTCCCCCTTCTTACACCATTGTTCATACACTAGGAGCTCCCTGCCTGTAGTTGAGTGCAAATAAAAGCTCCCTTGTGGGATAGTTCTGATTTAGTTGTAATTATTATTGCTCTTTTTTTTCCCCTCCCCTTCTAGGAACGGATCCCTTTGATTAGTTTTACTGGGATGTGAAGGTCTGTGATTGCTCTGCTTGGCAGGTCTTTCTCAGCCAGAAATAACAGAGCAGACTCTGTCCTGAATGCCTCAAAAAATATTTCAAGGCTAGAAGAACCCGTTCTTGAATGGGGCCATGGCAAACTGTTGTAGAAAGGAAATGCAATTAGGGAAACATCAGGCAGACCGCTTAGATGCAAGTCTTCAGGAAAACGAACCAACAACAGATGTACAGTCTATTACTGACCTCCAAGGTCAAAAACTTGCACATTTAAGAGAAAAATGCTTTGGCGACTAATAGATCCCTTTAAGTAACATCCTTTCCCAGTCCATGAGAGTGGCCATTTCACCTTCATCCAAAAACTGAATTGTATTGTAGCCCTGATAACCTGTAGTAGAAACAAATTCTAAAGCCTTCAAAACTGTCTCTGATCTTTTATTTTTATCCATACTGGGTTGTGGGTGAAAGTATGTGTGCACTCTGGGCGTGCTAAGAGTACGGATGCAATAAGCATGCTGGTGGGTATTTTTTTCAAAGAGGCCATTCTGTTTAACGCACTAAATCATACTCCTATGAGATTAAATATCAGATATAAATCCAAAAAAGTGGAAATATAGAGGTCAGGTGGCTTGTTGTTACCTTGATAATACCCCCTTGTGAATAATGTGCATGTGTTTTGATATCAGGATCTTTCACGACATGATCATGTAACACTGACTACTCTAACCTACTAATATATTTTATGGGTGTGCTCATCATACAATATTTCCTCTTCAGTGTGCATGTTTAGGGTGTAATAGGAAGACAGTGGGCTAGAAAGTATTAAGATTTATTCAGTTTCACAATGAATACAGCACTTTAATATTTTAACAATGCTTTACTAAAAGCTGAGGTTCTTGTCCCCAGACAATGCCATAAAAAAGCAAAATAGAAAATGGCGAGGATCCCAGGCTGGGGTAAGGTTTTGGCACTTGCTGTTTACAGGCACAGCACAGAACAAGCATCTCCAAGGGGATGGAGATGGATACCTTTCAAACTTGTTCTTTCTGAGGGCCAGCACAGGCCTTGGCATGGGATCACACAACACAGATGCTCAGAAAGGCCAGGTTTGTTTGGCTGCATGTTCAGAAAAAAGACATTTACTTGCCCATTGGTGAGTCAAACCAATGACTTTCCAGGTGTTGTTGAGTTAATGATGGTTTCCCGGGCCTGGGCAGGCAATCTTTTGTGTCACATCCTTGTCTTAAATGCCCCTCCCATGCTCCCATTCTCATCTTTAAATATTCCCAACCTATGAATAGTCAAGAGAAGTAGTTTGAGCAGCTTCCCATCATGGCTGCATAGAGAAGACCTTGTTTGGCAAGTATGAGCCACTTCTTGATTTCCCCACACAGAGCGGTGGCGCTTCTTTCTTCCCCTGCTTGGTGGTCTGTGTCTGTCCTGAAGGAGTAGGTTCACTCACCGGGACTTGTTGCAGCTTAGCTTTTAACACTGGCTATGCAAAAAACCACTTCACACCAAAACAAACGGTTAATACGGTTGAAATGCTCTAGTGTGTTTTGCCAGTTTTGCTATTTTTGATGCTATTGTTAGCTTCAGAGTCGCTTTTGCTTTCTGTGCACTCTGTCTTTCAATTTCTGTTTCATTAGCTGTGTGCGGGCTGTCTTTTCGGAAGACGGAGGAAAAAGACTTTCAATAAGCTTTAAAGGCCATGTAATTTTTGTCATTTCCAGATAAGATAGCTATCTTTGATCTTAAATGACTCTAGTCAGATGGCAACTAGTGACTGAAGTCATTCTTTGCTATGAAAAATACATTGAAGGTCATGTATGTTCATCACTGGTTTCAGGCTGCTGTAGGCAGCTTACTTCAGTACTGTTCAGAGGGTTAGAATCAAAAGCCTAAACTTTCAAATGCAAGGCAGGTGGATATAGATGTTAACTATGCATAGCCACAAATAATCACTTATGCTGATGCAATTGCAAGGAAAAATCATCTTGCTTCTTTGACTTGTATGCTAGCTACAGCTGAGATTTGTGTGTGCCTTTCTTGTTTATATGCAGTCTGTGTTTCTTTTCTGAGTGATAGAACAGGATTGTTTTTGTAGCATTACATTTACTTGTTTGCTCTGCTGAAGATAGAGTTAGTGGTGGAAGCATGTACAGTTTAGACTAACTTTCCTGAGCTGAACTTATCAAACAGTGCTTATGCTTTGGCATCCAGTAAGTGCTTTCATACATGACATTTATAATAATTCTCAGTGACTCTTGTTAAGAGACTCTCAAGATATTCCCACTGTACCAGGATTTGCAGAGAGATGCCGGGAACATCAGCCACTAGCTGACTGGCTGATGCCATGTCCCTGCTGATGCCATGTCTGTGCATGCCTACACCAGCTGAGAGCTGAAAGATGGCTCCTTTTCCACTGCTAGATGGCATTGTGTTTTAAGGTAGGAAATGCTGCTTGACTCTCTGTACTCAGTTTTATCAGCACATCTTTTCATTATGTTCTAGCAGCTGGGTTTTTTTTCTGACTGGAACCTATTTTATTTTTTTTTTTGTGTTCTGATACAAAATACCTATTCAGTTAGAGGAGGTGTGTTATTACTATGCCTCACAACATGGGGGATACCATATCTCAGACACTTTATTTATAATCACTGTTTTCGAGAGGTAACTTGCAGCCTTAGGCTTGAAGATTGGCTATCTAATGATGTGCTAATGGGTAGAGTTGTATGTTTGGAAAGTTTTCATCCTGTTGCAGAACAATTCAAAAAATGTTTGAGAAGTTTACTGGGTGGAAAAGATGGCTTGGATACTAGAATACGTACCTTCAAAGTGAAGTCACCCATTCACACATCTCATGTGCTTTTGCAGGCTAATATAAAAATGCATCTAGTTCCAATCTAACCTTGCTTCACTGGGGGCTGGGTGTGGGGAGAGAAAGAAAAAGTTACACAAGGAGCAAAGGAGAAAATTTATGCCTTCAACTGACAGAGGTTTGGCACAGTAAGCTAACTTCAAAGTGTACTAATACTCTCCAGAGATCAGTAAACATGATTAATATATAGTCTGTGGGATATTATTTTTTGTGTGTGTGAAGTTACATAGACTTCTAAAAACAAAAACAACTTTTATATTTAATGTCTAATGCATTCCATCTGGTGCAGTGTGTATCAATATGTTCCTATTAAGGGCCGATTTAGGAACATAGTGCACATGCTGAGTAGTAACTTAGTCCGCAAATAGTGCAATAGTGCTGTTATAATGAGGAAATCATCAGCATATGAGTTTAAGTCTCCCATATCAGTACGTTCCGAGAAGTAGCAACATGCTGCTCTGGGTTTTCTCTTCTGTGCCATACCTACTGGCCTCCTTTAGCAGGCAGCATGGGGGAACCATGAGGCTCTGATACTAATTTTTATTCTGTGGTGGGTCTGCTCTGTGTCAGACTACGTGATCTGTGCTACTCATGCCAGTGTGGCTTTACTGGAAATTCTTTCCCAGAAGTTACTCTTCCTTTGTGCATCTTAATTTAGCTTAATGGGTGATACATCTTCTCATCAGCGGATGCTAGGAGCCTAGAGCAGTGTACTGATGGGTGTTGTCTTATTTGGTAATCATGCTCTGATTCAGGTGTCCTGAATAACCTGTTCATATGTGTTTGCTTTCTTTAAATGTCAAAAATTCTGGGTTTTGTGCATTTGTATTTTGTAGACTTTGAAGATTCTCCTTTGGGTATTTGTTACAAGTGGGCAGTTAACCTCCAGTCCTTGTCCCATCTAGCAAATGGTATAATCTGTGCTGTTCTGTTATTGCTGATCTGTCAGCTGGTACAGAAACCTGGTGTTTGTAAATAGCCATGTCGTCTTCCTTTTAAAATAGTGGGGGAGGGCAATATGTTTCATTTATTTCCTGCATTTCTCCCTGAAATTATTCCTACCAAAGCTATATGCTGTTAAATTATAAAGTTACCCTGTTCCTCCTCCTCTTCTCTGCAGCTGTTGAACAGTTGGCAGCCAGCTGTAGCTTAAAAGGAGAACTTTGAGGGTGTTTGGGATTTTCTGCTGGCATTGCTGCCAGCTCTGCCTGCAGCCCCACTCAGTTTGCCAGGTTTTGTGCAGCACGTCTGTGCTCCCTCTGCCCTCTTTACTGCAATTGCTGTGAGCCTGGAGAACACAGCCTTTTTTTGCTGTTGTATAAACTACCTTGGCCAGCCTGTGTCAGCTGTCCTTTTATAAACAGGCATTGCTTGGCATGGTCTGTGAGTGTAAAGGGTACCTTAATTTTCTTCATTCAACTTCCCTCTCCTTTGGAAAGAGCAGCTATCAAATGTATGACATAAACTTGTGAAAACAGTGAAATACTGCATATTTCAACCTGAAGTCCACAAAATACTTGTATGCCATGTACAAAGAATTACCTGGTTATGTAGTATGGATTCTCCTCTCCATCTCAAAATGCAAGGTAAATTTTCATCTTTGATAGGAATGTGGTACAACTAATGTCTATATCAGTGATAAAGACAGGATCGTCTCCCTTCTGGGACTATTATTTAACACAAAGCATTTTGAGGTGTAAACCTACTGCCATGGCTGTGGGTGTCCAAGAGAAGCAGAGCATGTGGTCTTTATGAGGGCCTGAGTCCGTTCTTTACCAGTACACTACTCTGCTGGGCCAGTTGGTCAGGGTGGGAAGATTGAAATGTGGTCATTTGTGGCCACATCCTGCCATTGCAAAAGACACACTGCTCTCTGAACTTCAGTTGTCCACTTAGAAATGGGCCATGGGCATCCTGGAGATAGGAGCTCTCCCATTCCGACTTTTATACCAACATTACCAAGGGAAGACATCCAGGGCTGATCTTCTGGAGGAAGACCCTTCTTCATCAGTATGAAGAGTGGGATTGCTGTGGAGCATGGCTTTCTCACAAGACAGAGAGAAATCACTGTTTCCAATGCTGTGGAGTTACCAGTATTTGTGAGGATTTAACTGATGTTAGTGAGGTATTATGTTGGGATTTTTATTTCTGATTCATTGCATGAAGTTAGAATAACAAAAGCACTAAATACTTGAAAGGATTTGGGTTTCCTACACTTGATTTCATTTTGAGCCAATTGTTGAAATTTGTAACTACATTTTTAAAATGTATTTTTATTATCCTGTAATTTGACCATGGATTAGAATAATAAAACGCTGTTAAACAATGCTCTTGGCAGCACGTGTGTGCTAGAAATCTGTTTAAGATCCATTCAGTATGCTGAAATCTTATGAAAGTTGGGTGCTTTACTCAATAGCAACAGGCAATTAACTCAGAAACTTATATATGCAACCTTTTCAATCCAGTTGCCTTGCTTGGGATTGCAACAACAGCAGAATGCATCAGGCTTTGACTCCATATACTGTGTGACCAACACATGCGGAATGTGAATATATAAGATTTCCTCTGGGGGCATTGAGTTCTATGATGGAAACATTAATCCTTTCTAAAGGCTGATGCAATTCATATTCCATCAAAACCAAAGCGATTAGGCATACAGTATTTGTGTGATCAATAGCTTCTTGTTCGATGGAATTCTTCTCCTGAGGATGAAATTAAAAGCCTCAGGGCTCTATTTGATGGGGATAAAGCAGGCAGTGAAGTTCTCCACAGAAGTCAGGAATCTTTCAGATTGAAATCCATTCCCCTTTGCCATCTGCTATACTAATCTTGATTTGAAATGCGTTAAACTGTCCCAGGTTGCAAAGTGTTAATGAAATATTGAGATGTTTTCATTAAGGGTCTCCCTGCTCTGGATTTCACAGTACTCTGTCAAAGAGAAATACCACAATGAACTAAATATTTTGGAAGATATTTCTCCTCTGGGAGAGAGACATTTACAGAAATTCCGGACATGAAAATGTCAAATGTTACTCACCCTCTCTGTGGCTTTTTTTTCCCTTTTTGAAGTATGTTTGCTTCCACTTGGTAGCTGAGGGTGTCATTGCTTGTTATTTGATATGTGGAACTGGGGCACACAAAAGGATGACTAATCCCATTTACTGGAATTTTACAGTTTTCATCAAGGCCACAGTTTCCATTTCAAGCTTTATAGTAAAAGCAAAACACCAACTGGCAAACTGACTTCTGTTATTGTTGTAGTAAATTAATATGGATTACTATTACAGTTAAAGGGTCCTTTTTGAAGATTGCTTCTTGAATTGAAAAGAAACTTGCATGTAAATATTTTATGAAGGGGAGTTTATCGTAATTATATATACAGTACAGAAGGTTCCCTGTTCTTTGAGCAATACCAGCCAATACTGTGTCCTTTTGCAAATACACACGCACTCTCTCTCTTTCTCTCTGTGTCTGTCTCCTTCTCTTTCTCTCTAATTTTGTGGTTTTAAGACCAGTGGTTTATATCTAGGCTCATATAAACTTCTTGTTATAGCTGTGTGACTCGTGTAGTTATCAGTGAAAAATACGTGCATCCCTTGTATCTTGAATAATTTTTGCTTAACGTTTAGCAGATCTCAAGAAAAAAAGAAAACCTCACAGTCACTGTCTTAAGCTGTCCTTTGTAAAAGTCTTTTCATCTTCCAGTTTCTCTAATGCTTCTACTGCAGTGGTGTTTCTAGATTCTCAGCGAGGGCAGCTATTGCAAGTCTTCAAAAAAGGTCTGAGCTTATTGTGACAAATATGATTACCATTTTTTTAAAAAAATAAAATCAAATTCCAAGATAGCCATCTGCTTGCATACCAGCTCTAAGCCCCTTTCATTTAAATCACTGTGCTGGTCTCTCCTCACTAGTCTCACATCATTCCTGCCCTTTCTTCTTCTTTCCCTTTTTGTTCCCGTGAGTTCCAGTGAGTACATGTTATGTTTCCTTCCATCTTACACTCTCCATAATACACCTATTGTACCCAATCTTTTGTGTAATGGGATGTGACACCTTGCGACCTCCTTTGTAGTGGGTTAGTACAAGAGGGCATGGCCTTTGGAATAATAACATAGATGTAATGAGATCGGATTTATATAGAAATAAAATCAGGGTTTACTATTTACTTTATTGTAATTCCTACAGTACCTGATATTTCTGAAATCCCCAGCTGGTGGGGGTTTGTCACCTGAGGGCCTCATCTTCTAGCTGAGGCTGGAGGACCTAACTAAATCAGTTCTAAGGGATGAAAATCACAAGTCTGGAAATTTCATGGGTTTTAGACTAAATATGTGATCAACCATGATTATATGAGATCTTTTTTTATTGCTTCATGGATTTTTCTCCTCCTTTCTTCTGGAAGCTGTGTCTGTATAACAGCCTCCCCACCTCCTTTTTGTGATGTAAGTAGAATTTATTTTTGGGAATGGTAAAGTCCTCTTTCAGATGGAATCAGAAAAAGGAACTACCAAAACACAAAGGATAATAGAAACCTTTGGAAATAAATGGCAGGTCAGGCCAGGCTTTGCCACACTGTACTGCCAGCCTGCTCTGTGTCTCAGGGGCGAGGGCTTGGCGTTAGCAGGACTAGGTGTTTTGTGCTCTGGGCTGAGTCAGTGCCAGCCAGCCTGGTGGATTTGGGCACAAGGTTCAGTCCTCTACAAGTACAGCCAAGCTCACCTGACTAATGCTTTATTTTGATAGTTGTAATGGTTCTTTCCAATAAAATACAATTTCCTCTCCCGCATGATCCTGTGTCCAAACTAAAGGTCAGCACCTCATCTGGTTTAAATCATCATGGCTATGCTGATTTCATGCTTACGTATACTAACTAATGAGCTGGAAATTTACAGCTGAACTGTTATACAAGTGAAGGAGGACTCATGGCACTGGGGTCATCAGTGACAATGTGAGTAAGGATGTTGAGACATTTTGGAGTTCTTGTGACATCCATAGCTAAGAATTTGGAAAATTACCCTGTCATACTCTTTGTGAGGACCTACGGCTCTGCTTTCAGTTAGATTTCAGCTTTTTATAATAAACTGTCTCTACTCCTACACCATTTCTGCATAAAGTATTCGTCAGCATAGTGCTGCTAACAAACTGAACATGGTCATCCCCAGATCCCAGACCTTACTTGTAAAACTTACTTTACTTAATTGGCAACCAATCTCAAAGCCCTTCTTGTTTGTAAGCCTAGTGAGATATGACAGAGCCACTCTTGTGAGTGGCCTCAAAACCTACTGTTGGTGCCAGCGTAGCTCCCTTCCGAGATAAACACTGAGGGAGCAGCAGATGAAACTGGGAACTGTGCCATGACAGTGGATTGTCAGCAGCTGAAGTACTGTCTAGAAATGGAAAAAGTATTTTCACATCTTCTGCTATTGTCCTCTAATGGCTTTTGAGGTTTTTTTTCCCTGTTTCACCTGCCTAACCAAGTTAGAAGTCTGTGTACTTTGTCTACTATTCTCCCTTAAAGACTTTTAGTATTAACACAAGTGTCCCTCAACATACAGCAATATTTTTAGAGAGGATTTGAAACAGGACAAATTTTTACCCAGTAAAAATAATTTCTTCTGGTTTTATTTGTTTTTACCTCTGTGAGATAAGAAGAATGTGATACTGCTGCCACCCTACACTTGAGTATTCTCTTAGGGAAGAAATAAAATATGGCCAGATTAAAGATTTAGTGATAGACTCATTTTCTTTAAAGAGATCTGAAGCTATAGGATGGCTATAACAACACTGTGCAGGTATTTTAACATCAGACGTGTGCCAGGAATGAGTGCTCCAAAGCTGATCTGTGCTGATTCATGCCCATCCCACACACGTTCTGTTCCTCTGTGAAGCAGTTTTTCCTCTTCTCCTAGATTTTCCAGAAGGTGTCACTGTAAGGCAGTGATGGTCAAAAAGTCTGTAGATTTAAAAATAAACGAGTGAAAAGGGCTTCATAGCTCTTATTTTCTTGCAATGATTATTTAACTCCTAATAAATCAACATCAGTAGTTTAGAACATTAGAATAGGAACAAGAAATGGGAGCATCAAAGTTTCTTCATAATTTGGATTTACAGTTTTTTTGAGAACATGTCATCCCAAAGAAAATTTAGCTGTTCAGGCCATTAGTTTAATAGCTGAGAGTATGAAATTACCAAAATGACTGAGCAGTTTTAAAGCCTAGTCTTTTAATGCTGATATTCTGTGTGTGCACACAGGGGTATATCTGAGAAACATGTGTGCACCAGTGGATGCAACTTCGTAATGAAAAGCTGCAAACAAAAGTATTTATTTTTTCAGGTATCCAGCGAGATGTGGTTTGTTTGCAGTTTTCAGCTTCCACTGGGCTGTGGGTCTCAGCACAATGCACCAGAGGCCCATATGAAATGAGTGGGTGACACAGTTTGGGAAGTGTTGCTGGTGGGGGTAAGGATGGAACCTAGTGCTGCGAGGGTGGATGAGCATCAGGGCTCCAGCCATCCGAAGGGGATGTACATATTAAAATGAAATACAGTGACTCACACCCAGGAACAGTAAGCCAGAAGTGCACTGGTAGGCAACAAATGAAGAAAAGAAAGCTCGAGCTATGGCAGTGACTAATTGGGCTACTGCTATAATCTGTTATTGAAAAATGTAAGTATGGCTTAGAACCAAAGAGAATAGTTGTTTCCAGTGAAGCCAGAAGAGCTTTAGCACCTCTGACCTGAGGCTGGCTGAGCACTCACCTGGAAGGCTGCACCTAGCTCTGGTCCTTTGTCTTGGGAGGTGGTGAGTGCGGGCTGGAATTGGAAAAGCACTAGTGTGCTTGGGGAAGCCAACTGCAGCATGCCAGAAACATGATCTAGGCTGCAGGGAAGTGTCAGCACAGAACTAGTAGCGGGGAAATGGCCATCTGAGCTGGAAAGTAGAGAGATGGGGTTCAGGGACAGAACCCCATCTATTTACTGTAAAACTACCTATAGACTATATGAAGTACTTAATTATAACCCAGGAATGGAGTTAGCAGTTCAGGAGGGCCTGTGTCCTTCCCGTGCCTCCATGAGATAATCATATGCTAATGCTGGATCATTCATTCCTCTCCCATCTGCACTCCGCATGGGGTGGGGGCCGCCCTGGAAGTGATGCTTTGTGACCTATCATCTGCCTCATGGTATCAAGAGTACAAACCACCATGTAGTCTTCTTGGGGAGGAGGGAGAGCAGAGTGGCCTTTCCATTGCATGCCCTGTGTAGACATTGGTGTGGTGCTGGTTTATCAGTGAGGAGATGAGGCCTCCAGGCTTTTGCCAGTTTCCTTCATCTGATGTTTATTTTGAAATTGAATCCATAAGATAGGACACTTACTTTGCTCTGGTCATGGTCGACTTCCTGGAAGAGCTCTGTCTTGTGAAAAGCCACTGTGGCAGGAGCAGTTTTTGGGTAGGGGTGGATGGGCGAGCTCCTGGGGCTCCTTTGAGTCCAGTGGGAAGGATCCCTACAAAAAGTGCAGTGACCACAACAATCCTGGTTTCACTTTGCACAGACTTGGTTTGTGGGCCCTTTGGAGTGAAAAGCTGACCTAAAAGAGGGGCACAAAACTGTAATGGTCGTGTGATTTCTGCTTCCCCAGGACAACCATCAGAGCAGAGAGAGGAAGGGGGAGCTGAGAGAGAGGCAAGGCAAGCATCTGAGTTATGTCCCTGAAGGACCCTACCAGGGCAGACTTTCAAGTACTCATTTTTACAGCACATTCTTTAGCAACAAATTTTCTATTTAACCGATGTGTTGACAAATCAATCCTGATTTGAATTTGTACATTGCTTTGATTCTTCAGGCAAGTCTTGGATATGTAGCCAGATTCTTAATATAGAAGCAACTGGAAGTAGGTCATTTCCGCCCTTCAAATACCATTAAAAAGCTCCACTTTGCTATGGAAGAAAGGGAAAAGTTTTCCCCATCTTTTCATCTTCCTAGGTTTCTGCTGTGCAAAGCGCTCTATGAAAATAAATTGCCATCAAATAAAAATTGTTATTTCCTTTTTCCTTTGATTTTACTCTTCATCAGGACACTTTTAATGAAATCCATCTATTTAGTTTGTGGGATTCTAGTAACGTACCTTCTCATTATACCATAAATAATGGCAAAGTAAGAATCTTATGACTATTACTTTTAAATCAAAGTTATGGGCTTTCTAATGGATTCCATAATACAGATTTCAAAGTTTACAGTAGTTTAACCATAGACAAACATTGTATCCTTCCCTCCTTTGTAATTCAGCTGCTCTTTATTTTCTTCTGCAACTTCATATGGTTTAAACATCTGGGCCTTCGGAGCTGTTCCATGCCTGCTTGCCTTATTAGAGGGTTTGGTGCTGGAGCCTCTGACCGAACGCCAAGAGTCCTTCCCTTTGTGTTCCTCAGTGACGTACACAAGAACTTTGAGGTGGTGTAAGAACACAGGGATTCGTGGCTAATAAATACTTCATCTAAACGGGTGAGTGTTTGAGCTGGGCTGTTAGCTTAACTCTAACCATAAGGAGCAATAACCACAGCATACTTTGGGTGGGAGAAGACATCAATCACTGTCAGTTTTCAGCAGAGGAAAACGAGTGGAGAGGGAAGAAGCTGGGGTAGATTTTAGCTTTTGGAAACTGGGATGTAAGCTTTTCATCCAGGCTGATTCTCTTCTGGTTGTTGGTGTTCCTAACATTTTATTTCAGTGGTAACATTACTCCTGTTACTAGGTAAAATAAGATGATTAATATGTGTATTCTGACCAAGGCTGGCTACAGATATGTTATTCAATTGTGTTAGATCTTAGGAAGACCCTCATCTATATTGGTCCCTGGGTGTGTAGGGAGGTTTTCCACAGTAACTCCCTTGACATACTGGAATTGACATACCTCTGTTGTGCTTTGAAGTTTATTTCAAGTTATTCAGCTTAGGGAGAAGTCTTGTCACTCCTATCATGTTAATACGCTGCCATAGCAATCGCTCCATAATTTCAGAAGCTTCTTTCTCATGGTCATTTTAAGCTTCATTTACATCACCATTAATAGGCAATGAGAAGATTTGCTTTTAAATCATCACAGTAAGTTTATCAGGGGGAGTGATTCTTTGACAGAATTCTTTCTGATGTGGAAATTATTCACTCCCTTTAGTAAGTTTTGCATTCACTGTTTTATACACTGAGGGTGAGCTCCTGGCCCCACAGATGCTGGGAGAAGTTTTGCCCTGGACTCCAGAATTTCAAGACATCACCTTCACTCTTCAATGCAGTCTGTCTTCTCACAACCCTCATTTCCCTGACAATTTCCTCAGCGTTCCTATGATTATTAAAAAACTCATTGACACTGTCCCTTTCTATTTGGCTTTTGGACACTATGTGCACAGAGGGAAATCTCATTTTCATCAGCAGTATCACTGCTGTCACTGGCATGGGGAGAGGGGCAGCTGTGACACTGCATCGCTGTCTGTGCCCATTACCAGCAGAGGGAAGAGATCTCCTATATGTCCTATTCATTTAGAGGGCAGGCTTTTTCAATCGCAAAGCTTCAGTCTCTTAATTATATTCAACCATAGATGGTTTTTCTCAAAGATATATTCTGCCACTTCAAAGCAGCTGAGGTATTGAAAATAAAATACATTTTCCTCTTTATTCTGGAAAACTGCTGCCATTCAGATGGGTTGTTACTTCTCTTAAATCTCTCCCACTGCCCAGTTTGTTTGAGAGCCAGCTGAGTCATACAGAAATACATAAATGAGAATGAAAAGAGAATGGCATTAGTAGTGGAGACACTCAGCGTAAGGTGGAGCTCCAGTAGAGAGCTGGCATGTGGAAATCCAGCAGAAGCCTGGGAGAATATTGAATGGTTTTACGGGGTCTTTCTCAACACATCTGTGCACGCAGAATCGGTAATTTGCTTTGATAACTGCAAAACTTTAGATAAATGTATGGTGGTCAAGATTTGCAATAGTAGCATAGTTGCAATTTTGGTACACATGTAGAGGATGGAGAGCTAGGAATGTGATGCAGCCCCTGGGAGCATACCTGATGCAACAGTTGCCAGTGATGACAGGCAAAAAGGCATTCTCAGTTGCTTGAGATGATGATGGGGTGTGCACCAGAAGCTTGTCTGCTTTGGCTAAACTCATGTCAGTAGCCTGCCTTCTGCTTAATGATGTTTGGGGTCAAGAAATTAGACTTTCCCTTGTCTTAGTTCTGTTTCTAGGTAAAAGTTTTGGTTCTAGGTGTGTGATTTCTAGGGTTCCCACTACATAGTAATCATGTAGGATTCATCTTAACATGCTGGTAGGTCTGTGTTTAGGAGAAGTGGGTTGAGCAGTCTTTGGAATAATAAGCAGAAGTCAGGGGTCTTTTTCAGAATGTAGGAGATTTAGATCCTAAGCAATTTTCAAGTCTAAAGGGTTTTAACAGCACTGTACACATAAAATGAATAATCTGCACTTGGAAGAGTGCTCTAGTGATCTCTAAAGTATCCTGATACAGGCTGCCCTCTTCTATCAGTGGCGTTTTGTTTTATGCAAGTTATCTAAATGTTTTTTGAAGCACAGAAAAAATTACTTTCCCACCTAATAATTAGGTCCATCACCTTGGGAGATGGGAAAGTAGATCTCTGATCTGTGATTACTTCCAATTATAACCTTGTGTTTTAATATGAAGTGAGGAAAAGCAGTGAGCAATTGAGGGTACCTGTACCGGGTCTGGCTGAGCTGGAATTAGTTTTCCCCTGTAGCAGCCCTCATGGTGCTGTGTTTTATGTTGGGAGCTGGCAGGGTGTTGATAGCACACCGGTGTTGTGGCTACTGCTGAGTAGTGCTTACACAGCACCAAGGCTCTTTCTGACATTTCCCCCCCACAGTGGGATGGGGTGGGCAAGATCTTGGGAGGGGACACAACCAGGACAGCTGACCAGAACTGACCAAAGGGATATTCCAGACCATATGACGTCTGCTCAGTATAAAGCTGGGAGAAAGGAGGAAGGGGGTGGGGTCACCCTTGGTCCTCCGAGGCAACCACCACGCGTATTGGAGCCCTGCTTCCTGAGAAGGCCCGACATCGCCTGTTCATGGGAAGTAGAGAATAAATCTGTTTTCTTTTTTTGCTTCCGCGCGTGGACCTTTGCTTCGCTTTGCTTATATTAAAACTGCTGCTGTTTTACCCACAAGGGTTGGGTTTTTTTCCTATCTTATTTTTTTTCTCCTCTTTGCCGTGTTAAGAAAAAAAGGGGAAGGGGGGGGAAGTGATAGAGCGACTTGGTGGGTACCTGGCATTTAGCCAAGGTCAAACCACCACAGTACCCTTTCCAATACCAGTCTACAACTTAGTTGTTCAGACATTTATTAAGGAACTAGGTGATGTAGATTTAAAACTTCTTAGTAAATGGAACCATAGTCCCTATATATGTGGGCATTATTTTACTTGTTGAGCTATTAGGGGTTAGAGTTAATAATTCTCCTTAAATATAGTTTCTGAGGCTCTTACCACAGACACTTTCAAGGAAGTACACTCTCTCTGAATCAAACTTTCCTTTGAGTTTGTGACACCTTCTTTTTAAAATCACTTTTTCTTTTCTTTCAGCCAAAACAGTTTTTTTATTTCTAACAACTCTGTGCTGTTTTGTTTCCTTCAAGTCAGTCATCAAACTGAGAAAAGCAATTATTTGAACTTTTCTGCTTACCTGTTTAAATCATTTAATTTTTGCCATGATAAGTGAAATGAAGACTAACTGCTTTGAAAAATTTTATTCCATTGTTCTGGTACACAAAATAGAAATGTCTGACCACACTAAGTCTGATCTTATTCTTGAGATAGTTCTCAGCTGGGAACATTCAGCACAGTGTTTGATATGTCAATGTATTTGTCACTGAAGAATAAACGTCTCTGCGCCTACACTGTAAACGGCACACTTTCCCTCCCACAACCACCCAGGTCCCCTCATGAGCATTTTTACTGACCAGGCACAGGCAAAACACGTAAGTACTGAGATATGTAGTTGATCATGTCAAAAGAGGAATCCAAACTACATACCTAAAAGTTGTCTGGAAACAGTTTTGATGTGTCACTAAACCTGAAGATACTTGTTTTGTCACATCTCTCATAAGTGACCATCTCTCAGCCCTTCCAACTAATCTATTAAAACTATTTAGCAGTATAATCTTGACATTCTTTCTCATTAGTTGCAGAAGCACCAGCTCCATTACAATAATAAGGAAATTGATCTTGGCATCCAAATTACTTCTACCTATTCCACATTGGATCTCTTCACATTCTCTTGTAATTCATGTGAGTTACATATCTTTTAACCTTGTAAAGAGAATAGTGATAATTTAGTTAAGGAGCTCATTGGAAAAATTATCTAAAGTGTGCCCTGAATCATTAAACAAAGCTCATAATTGAATTATGTAACACTTGGGAGAAATTTTTGTGCTTGTGCAGCGGGTCAGCAGTGGATATCAGTTTCAAATGTATTTACCTTCAACTACAAGCACAAAGAAGGATGTTATTCTTTGACAGTGTTTCTTATTTTTTCCCATGTCACCACTGAATTGATTTGACAATCTGGGATTGGATTACTCAGCTTGATGACACAGTTTTGACTATTGACCTGCTGATCAGATGTAGTCCTGCACTTGGTGTATTTGAAAAATCAAGATTTTTATTGTATTTTTCTTTTGAAATGTTCAAGGCCAGGTTGGACGGGGCTCTAAGTAACCTGATCTAGTGGAATGTGTCTCTGCCCATGGCAGAGGGGTTGGAACTAGATGATCTTTAAGGTCCCTTCCATCCCAAACCATTCTATGATATAAACTTTGTTACTTTTGAATATAAAAACTGATGTACTCTTGCTCTCTCAAACCCCATTACCCCCAGTTCCTTAAAGAGATCGGTTGTTCTACTGAAAAGCCTGCCTACCTTTTCACCAAGCATCCAGCAAAAGTACAGATAATTGATTCACCAAAAGTCACGATATCTGAGGAACATTTCAGAGGAAATCTGGAAGTGGTGGAAATGTGAAGTGCAGTGGTGAATGTGTCTCTTGTAAAGATCTGACCAGTCTTGCAGGAAAAAGATTTATCTACCTATCTGGTAACATATTACAAATGAAACCCTGTTTTTAATTTTGCTGTTCTTGTAAGAATATTGCGGCAGCACCAAGTGACAGGACAGACCATGATGACTGGTGCTTTAAATGCCTATTTCAACATTATAAAAATTGTAGTATTTTCTTTTTACCCATTTCTTAATTCTGAAAATGTTTCTGGAATATAGAGCCCTCTACTGCAGGTAAAAGGGATAATCAAACCCAGTGTTAATACTATAGTTAATGCTTAGCTCTACATCTTCAGCAATATTATATTAGGTATATGAAAGCAAAACAGTGTTCAAACTGGTAAAAAACATTAAAAAAATGTTCACACACCCCCTCTCAGTGCTTTGAAAGAGCAGTTTCATAAAGCTGAAAACAATTAAGAGCTAAATCATTTGGGAGAAAACATTTAAACAGAAAAATGTGAATGATAATTGGGAGCTGCTTAGGAATATTTTACCAAATACTGCAAAAGCCACAATTGAGAGAGAAGGCCATATTTGTTAAAAAAAATATACCACCCAAACAAAACAAAACAAAACAAACCCTGACTCAAAGGAGAAGTGGAAACAGATATGAAACACACAAAAAAAGATCCAGGAAAAATGAAAATTTGTATAAAAATAGAAAAAAGACAAATTTGATAGTGGTGAGTCAGATGGTAGGAATTATTCAACACTTTTTAAGAAAAAAAAAAAAGTACACAGAGAAATCCAGATAACTTCTAGAGTGTAAGAGGGAAGTTTTAAAATATACTAAGAAATTGCACAATTGTATTGGTCCATTGTTGAAAGAAAGTGGTGGAATTGTCTATAATGACACAAAGAAGCAGAACTCCCCCGTGAGTATTCAGATATACTTGCACCAGTCATCCAGTATTTAAGAAAGACATTGAACACATGCCGTTCAAACTGTGTGTTTTAAAATCAGCTAGCTTGATAAACCTCCCTCTAAATCTTTGTTCTTATCTAGATCTGGGAAAAATTAATCCTGTACCAATATTTTGAAAGATCAAGAGAGTGACCCCAATAGATGGAGGAATTGTGGGAAGGTCCTGAAAAATTTTTACATGAAAATTAAAGGAAGGGTCCTAGTGTCAGCGTCAATTGACATAGATTTACCAAACCAGCTTTTGATATCTTATTTTTAAGAAATTGAGATAAGTTTGGTTGATAAAGACAATGGCACCAAAGTGTTTTGGCATTAGGCATTCTGGTCAAGACATGAAAGGGACAATCAGTAAAACAGCATGGATTGAAGCCTCAGCATGAGGTCTCAAATTGTAAGCATCTCAGGGAGCTGTCATTAATAAGAGGACAGGCCTTTATATTGGTAACATTTTCATCCCTGGTACAAAATAAAATATGAAAATTATTTTTGATAGGGTTTTCAGAGGATGCTGAGTTTGGGCATGAAGGAAGCCATAGAAAAATCTCAGAGTACTGATGCAAAGACAGAGAGAGAGAATAATTTATTTTCATACAAAAGGTCATATATCCAAGAATAAAAAGTTACAGCAATGCCACAGAGGAACTAATGACTGTGCAAAAATGCTGACAGTCCTGTGAGAAAACTCAGAGGATGGCTCTTCTGAGGAGCTTGGTTTCGACTTTTGGTCTAGGAACAAAAAATTCATTAGTATGGCTAGCAGGTATAGTCATGGGTTGTCTATTGCTATAGTTCAAGGCAAGCCTGTTTTGGGAATTAACTCTGGGAAGTCCTGCTGTCTGTGAGAGGGTCAGACTAGATGGTCCTTTGCAATCTATGAAACTGTAAAGAAAGAAATGACCTTCCAAACCAGGAAATCCAACAAGGGGAAGGGAAGACATCTACCCAGGTCTGAAAACATTGCTGCAGATTTCACAACTCACATAACATTTGGAGAGTTTTACCCTAATGTAATCCATCTCTGCAAAAATTACACATCTGTTTCCACTTTCTGTTCCTTATATTATCTTTGTAACATCACTGTAGACTCCATCTGGAACTGAAATTCTCTTTAATTTTTTTTAAAGCAGCGTTCCTGATAAAATCTGGCATTGTAATGATTTGAAGGCAAGGATAAGCTTGGAAAATGGAACATTTTCTGTTTCCTGCCCATGTAACTATGGTCCTTTCCTCTCTGCAGGCACACATGGTAAAGATATATACAAATATGAATACATTTATGCTGCATGTATACTGTAAAGAAAAAAAAAAGACTAAGAAAATAGATGCTTGATTTGTATTAATAACATGCATACTAGTCCTAAAAACAAATGAAAATGTGCATTTGGAGAAGTATTTTAAATATTAATAGGCATGATTTCTAACTTCATAGTATTAATAATTGTTTTGTTGTTCCTTATTTTTATTACTTATGTTTTAAAATCTCCCTTGACTTTGTAGTGAATCCAGGCTGCTGGGGCTCGGTCTTGTCTTACTGCAGTTTAAAAGAATTTTGCCATTGACTTCAGTAAGAGCCAGTTCTACTTTTACTTTTGCTTTGCAGCCTCTTTTAATTTCCTTTACTGTATGCGTTAGCCCAGAGGTAATACTCCCAATCCTGTTATGGAAAGATCCTTTTCGAATTTCAGCATTTAACTATTTCAGTGGAAGTGGAAGTGTGAATTAATTTTTTGTGTGTTTCAATGATTAATACTGAGGGGAACTATTAAACTGTATCCTCAAGCTGTTTATGTATGCATTTAACTGGGGAAAAATATATTTGGAAATCTAAAAATGTTCTTAGTTAATAATGAGTGATCTTTCATGTGTCTTATTGCACTAGGAAGAACGAATAAATGTGATTATTGGAAAACCTTAGTCTCATGTTTCCCCTAGAGGTCCCAGTACAAAGCCTACTGGAGTCAGCGGAGACTTGAAGTGCAAGCATTCTTACAGTGCCTTTGGTTTAGCAATAACAGTGACTTATTAATCTTCAATTGCTATACTAGTGTGGATGTCTTTCCAGGAAAAAAATGAACGCTAGTGTTTTGCTCAGGGAAAAGAAGGAAAAGAAAGGCAATTTTTTTTAAAAAAAATACGTTTAATAAATAAATCTGTTAAATCCCCTTTAAAATGAGAGGGAGCTACTCAGGAGGGTTTTCTGGTAATTTACCAATCTCTCTGTGTCTTTCCTGGCTGGCTAGACAGACACTTCAGGCTTTTTGCTGGGCAGGAAAGGGAAGAATAAGTAATACCAATTATATGACAACAGTTTGAACATGGAGTAAAAAAGGGCAACTCCAAGGAGGACTGAAGAGCACTTCTTGAACAGGTTCATACCTTAGTTTAATTTCGATGGTTTTATGGAGGAAGAGAAGGAAAATATTTTGCACTGTCACATGTGGTTATAATGGAATTATCTCTGGACTTCTCCTTCTTCTTTTGTTCCCTTGTGCTCCTGTTTCCTGCCTCAGGTTTGGGAAGGAAATGCACTGCAGCTCCAACACAATGACCTAGTCCTTCACTGTGCGCGGGAAAGCTCTGAGAACTTGTTAATGGCAGTGGCCTGGCAATATCCTTTCTCCTCTTATGAGAGTTGGCAAGACATAACTCATCCTTGTGACTTCACTCCTGTTTTTTCCCAGCAACTTATCTGTGTGATGGCAATATTCAATAGGCATTTTTTCTGGTAAAAAACAACTATCATCTTGAAGTTGCGGTCATTATTCAACTTTTCCATCAAAGACAGAGATGATTTTTAAGTGTTTTTCCTGTGCCCAAACTAAACAAATACTTAGCCAATAATAATGCCACCAATCCATCCTGTCCATCTAGGACTGACATTTTTACTGTCTCCATCACCCCGTCCTAGATATCTACTTGTCTAATCTGGATAGCTATCTATTGGTCTAACCTAGATAACTAAGAAAATGAAATCACAATGGGAGGAGCTATTTTACCAGCTTTTAAAACATCACAGAGAGCAGTCCATGTTCCAGTTCATAGGGTTATTTAACCCTTAAAAAGTCTGTCTTTCAGGGAAAACTAAGCATAGGACATAAAATTCCAAATACTTTACAAAGACTGGAAGAAATCAAGAAGTAATCCTTCAAAGAGTAGGAAGATTTCTATTGACTTTAGAGGATAATGGATCAGCTCTCTGGACACATCATGCAGTCTTGGCCATCAAGTGATACTGATAAATAATTATAATAGTGTGAAGATTGCTCAAGTGAACAAGGAAAAGTGGGTGTGTGTATGCATATATGTAACATCAATCCCGTGTTAATAACTCCTCAGTAGTCAAGAATGTTTTGTGATTCCTTGGTAAGATGATGGGTATACACATTTTTCCTTTTGAGTTTTTTTTTTTATTATTTTTATTACTAAGAGGGCCAGACCATCACAGTGAGCCTTCTGTAAACAAACTGTCAGTGTATGAAAATTATATCTTACCAGAATTGGAGTTTAAGCTAAAGAGGAAAAATTTTAAAGCTAGAATTTAGTAATACTTATAATCTTCTGAAGATTTTACAAAGCTCACTTGGAAAAAACTTGCATACCCAATGGTTTACTTTTTTGTTACCAACTCAAATCAAGCTTAGACTGAAAAGGTCTGAAAGTTGTCAACACGGAGTAAATAAACTGACTTCAGTAGTAAGGTAGTTGCAGAGATGGACCCATCACAAAACCTTCCCTCATAGCTAGCACAGTTTTCCGTAGGGACATCTGCTTCTGTTCTCGAGTAAAGAAAATAAATTGTCATTTCATCTCAAAAGGATTTAGCTCAAGGATTGCTGTTTTAACTCCCTTTTGGCCAGATGTGAAACATTAGGTAGTCTGTCAGAGCTGGAATTGCAGGCCAGTAGGGTCTGGCTGAGTGCACTGAGCTCTATTTGCAACAAAACATTCATTACCATATTATTAAAGGTTTTTGCAAGCATAAATGGCCATATAACTTAGGTTTTGATTCACAGTTTATGTTAAGACCCCTTTGAACCTTCTTAGGAGGGAAAGGGAAAATTAAAGTGAAGATAAATAGGAATGAACTGAGTATACCTTACATTACTACTTTGTGCTGTTCAAGCAGTGAAAAGTGTACTCATTACAAGTTGGAATCTGTTGTTTTTAATCAGGGCTCATGAGTATGAATATTTCTGTAAAGGTCTTTGTCATTTTCTTTAAGGATTTTCTTTAAGGAATTTATCAAAGTTGCCGGAAGTAATTTCTGATCTGTGAAATGAAATAATCTGAAAATATTAATTGATTTTAGGGTTTAAGCAAAATTGACACATGGAAAGAGAGTGCATTATTAATTCTGTGCAGTCAGGATGGTGTTGCACTGACTTGGACACTATATAAAATTATCTGCTTGCCTTTTTTTTTTTTTTCACCACAGAAATGGAGCTGACAACTTGATGCAAGATTTTCCCATTTACAGAAAGGACAAAGAAATGATCCATAAAGCTTGGGTTTACTTTTGATTTATTTAACTTAACTTTTATGTTAACTTAACATAAATTTTTATGTTAAAAAGATTAGTTTCAAAATGAAAATACTTTCTGAGCAAAATGCCAAAATGCTTTCCTGTTTGAAATGTTTTGTCAGGCTAAACACAAATTTTAAAAAGCCTTGGGTTTCCCAGAAACTGTATTCTTTCATACAACTTCTGCAACTTGTCAAAAAAATTAATCCAGTATTAGACTTAATTTGCACTGATATGAGAGGAGAGTTGGGCCACATGTTCCCATTTGGTCATTCTAAGCCGTTTCATGAAGTGTCCAATTTCAGTACAATCATATCAGATTTGAGATATCCATAGATCTTCTCTGAGATCAGCCAGCTAGACACATTTTGAAAGGTGGAGGTCCATATCATAGTGTGTGCATACGTGTGTGCCTTTGGAGGTTTTCTTTGAGGCTATGGATTGCTTTTTCATCCAATTTTATATAAGCCATTCAGTTTTAATGGAAGCTTTGATCATTGATAGAAGAAAACAGCTTTCATTAATCAAATTTAGAATGCAGAGAATGACTTAACAGTGAAGTGTGTTCTTGTGCTTCAGTACCAGTGTGCTAATTTTCCCTTCGTTTTTCCTCCCAACCCAAGAACATGATGTTCTCTTTGAAAGATTGAAGTTGATAAGGCATAAAAACATCTCTTTAAATAGATATTGAACCCACAGGTTCACCATTTTTGTTACTTAATCTTACTTTGGAAATTTTCAGAAGTCATCAGTTATGGAAATGATCAAAAGCAAGAGCTGTAGCAGTACAGAGAAAGTTTTCTTGTTTAAAATGAATGAGAGTGGTCATTCAAGGATTGCCTTAGTAACATTCTGCTCTGGAGGGCCAGGGAACCATGATGCAATTTCATAGACATTGTAAACAGGATTTTTACTAAAATAATAATAACAATAATAATAAATAGCTCCTCTTAAAATAATAATTTTTATGATAATGAAACTCATGCTGGTTGAAACAGACACTAGCAACAGAGTCAAATATCAAGATTGGCACAGCCAGACAGAAAGAAAAGACTAAAAGAAAGACCTTGTCTTATTCCCTGTTCTGCTGTTGGACCCCAGGAAAATCTCAACTCCAATAAAATCAATAGGGTTTTGTACCAAATTTGGTTGATCTTGGTTTGGGGTTTGTTGTTTGTTTGTTTGTTTGTTTACTTGTTTTTTCCCCAATGTATGATGCATGAACAACTTAAATCTGTGACTTTACATGCATTCAGTGAAGAAATAATGACAGTGGCTAACCACTGGATGTTGATTAGTCAGCTGATTACCTGTGTCAAAAATAATTACACAAAAATGAAATTAAAACCACCCAATGACTTTAGGAGCTTGCTAAATCAGGAAATGCAGATTTGGATGGATTTCTTGTAATTCACTAGGCCCACATATTCCTAAATATATAAGCATCCCAAGTCTCTTAAAAGAAGTCTTTGAGTATCACTGTATGTGTTGAAGCTGGAGGTTCAGCCATAATTCTTGATTTCCTCCACTTATGTATATAGAAGCCAGAACAGTAACATTTTTATTTGGAACATTTCTGGGTGTTTGACTATCCTTTGGACAGCATATAGTCAAACAGCCAGGTCAGAGTGGAAGAAGATCAGCTTCTCTTCCTTTTTATTTCTTTTATGGCCTGTGGCAGCAGGATGGGCACAGTATGAGTTTTGCGAGGTTGCTTTTTCTTGTTTCCTCCAAAAACCACTGCTTTTCCTGTAGTCTTCTGAAGTTAACTTGCATTTCCAAAGGTTTGGGTGTATTACTGTTTGACGGTGGGTAGAAGACACTATTGTGTATGATTTTTTTCTTCACAGTAGTCTTTCTGAACTCTTCAACGTGTTTTCTTTGGAGCCTGCTGCTAATTCAGAAAAAGCCAGGCAACTAATCAAGAGCTGATTCAGTATCCTTCAACTTCCTTGTGCAACCAGGTCTCATTGTTTGTGCCTGTACTACTACAACACACCTCAATAAGCTCTGGACAAGAAGAGGAACAGAACGAGATTATTTCTTTACACTGGCTTTGGACATGATATTCTTGTCTGGTGATAGTTTTTTTAGCCTTCATTCTTAAGAAACTTCAAAAAGCTTGTAAAGGTGATGAATAGGAGAGACTTTCATTGGATATATATTGTGTGGTTAAACTATATACCCTCTCACACAGGTGTTTTTGCTTGTAATGGAAAGCCTGTGTCATGCCGTAGTTACTTGGGTATTCTCAGCAGCAGATTTGCTGTGATTTCACAACTCCTGACCAGAAGTCACCCCTCTGGTGTGACCCCAGGAGGAGTGATAGGATCTCTCCCTCCAAGGATCATCACCGGTAATTCCTTTCCAAGGTCAGCATACCTCCTTTCTGCCTGTTGTCAGGATGTTGAACTCACAAGCCGTTCACTAGTGAAGCAGAGGAGAAGCAGCTGCTATAAGACTGTCAGCATTATAATTTTAGTTTATATCAGGAGTTAACTTCTGAAATAAGTCTTCTGTTATGCCTACTTTTTGGAGTTTGTTCGGTCCAAGACCAGACTGCAGTGTGGACCAAACTGGAGAGCTTTCAAATCAGAAGATGAGATCAAGCCAGGCTCCTCATGTGCTCACACCTCTTCTGACCCCTTGGGCCAGACTAGAACTAGTCTGCAGTAAAATGCTCTCTAATGAGCAGAGTGGAGAGGCTGGGTCCTCAGGAACAACTTTTTCTCTCTAAAGATATGCTCCTATTACAATCCATCACTTGCTAATGCAGATACAGACAGTATCTCAATTTCTTTTTGTGAACATAGATATACACTGGTGTTTGCTGGAAACTGGTGACTGAGCAGCTTTGCATGTGCATCTTCTATGCACAACCTTTCTCCAGAGCTTGACCCTACCATGTCCACCATCTAAGCATGGATGTTTCCCTCCTTGACTGTTTCTCATGACTCAAAGCAAAGGCTACAGCTTCCTTCCTGCGTGACAGAAGACTGACCAGCTGCCACACCTCTCTGCTGATGGATTGAAGTGTTTTCAGGCCTGAAGTTGCATTCCCTCAGGCTGCTACTGATGTACACAATTTTTACTAGGCAGGAATAAAGGGATTTAAGGGAAGAAAGAATAAAAGTGAATTGTCAAAGGAAATCCTGCTATTGGTTTCCACTATTTCCTTCTATTGTTGAATGTCACAGATGCTGAAGTATATTTCTACTGAGATGGGAATCCCACATTAACTATTGTCATCCACGTTTGGTCATGGCCAGAAGTTAAATCATTCTTCCTTCTCGTTTGAACAGCTGGAGCATACAGTGGTATTTCAGACGTTTCTCTGAGTAAGCATGCATAATACTTCCCACAGGTCACTGTCCTCTGAAATGGGCCAAAACAATTGAAATAAAAATGTTGAACCTTCCATAAACTCTCTGGCAGCTCCTATGGAATTGCATAGAGCAAGATGTTTGCCAAACCAAACAACTTGTATAAGTGCCATCTTTCTTTTTCTTCCCTATGTTTTTTGATTATTTTTTATGGAACATGGTTGAATTCCTTCATGATACTGTTGATTTTGTCCCTGATGAGTTGTCTAGGGAATTTATGAGAAACCTTTTCAATCCTGAACTACTTCTCAAATCCCTATCCCCTGAAGGCATTAATTCAGTGTATGGGGCAATCCCTGGTTTTAAATATGGTACCTAAAAGCGGGTTTAAAAACCTCATTGTAAATCAGCTCTAACAGTGCTGTGTCTCTAAAGGGAATCCACGGTCCTCCTCTGCTGACCAGACATGACATTATCCTTGCAGGCTTGATTGTATTTTCCCTGCTTGAACATGAATATCCTTTACTGGATGAATGCAGGTCCTGAATGTTCACTCTGATCTGCAGTTCTGCTCACAAAAGGAACAAGAATGATCCCAGTGAGAAATCACCCAAAGAAAGAATGCAAGTAATAACATTAGCCGTTAATAGTTGTCAATGTTCTGTAGATTCAATGAGTGGAAGAATAGAAAGACAAGCAGCAACCTAATTCATAAAGTGATATAACAAGCACTGTTGTTAATGAGTTTTTTACTTAAGAGAGGGAAAGAATCTAAAAACTGTCTGAACACGGCCTGTAGAGTTTTCCCTCAGAGGACAGTCTACTAGCTGTGGCAAATCTGGCAGTCCTCTGCCTCCCACCACTCCCTCCCCTACTGCAGTCGGCAGCATCAGGACATGCAGGGGGCTCAGCTGTAAAGGGATGTACTGTGAACAGCTACAGACTCCACCTATGCCAATCTCAGCCCTGTGGCTGAAATTACTCAACACATTGGCATTGCTAGAAAAGCTGGCTTCAAAAGTTTCCAGACCCGCCTCTGCTCTGGCGCCTTGTATCCCCCATGCTAGTGTTTGCCATTATCCTCAGGTTGCACTTCTGTGACAAATTAAACCAATCTGTGTCAGCACAGCCATGGTCTCATCTTAATACTTTGCTCTGGCTCCTCCACTGCCTCTCTTGTACTACCCCTGGCATGAAGAGTGCCAGAAAACCCTACAGAAAGCCCTAATAGCTTTCTATTAAACCCATTGAACCAGCTCCGAGTCATTGGGAACCATCAGTGCCAGCATAAGAAGGGTGGAGATCGCAAGAGAACAGGAGGGAGAATGGTGGCAAAGCCGGTTTAGATTGGTTTAAGCTGTTGAGAAACCTCATCCTCATTGCACAAGAACAGCAGCATCTGAGGTTACTCAGTGAGCTGAATTACTGAAATGATCTACATTTAAAAAAAAAAAAAAAAGCCAAAGCAAAAAAACCACCCTTCTCATAAAGGGTTGCATGGTGTGGCTGAAGGGGCAGCAAACTACCGCAGTGGGCTCACTATGGCTCTCAGTCCATTCCATAAATTCCATTGCCAAAGCAGTGAATGGAACATGCAAGATCAGAAGAAAAAAAAAAAAAGTTAAAAGGCCTTTTTTTAAACTGAAAGTTGTAGATTCTGACTCGGGTTAGAGGTGCTTAACTAGAATATCAAATTCAAATAGCCTGTTCAAAGTTACTGAACATATATGTAGATACTCTGAACTTCAGTCAACAAAAACCTGTTGTGCCTTTCAGGAAAGAAAATTAACTCTCCTAAATGTGTTTGTTAGAAATATCGGAATATAATTCCCCCTAACAGAGTGGTTTGAACAAATTAAAACCAGTCTGTTAGAGTGACAGCATGCTAACTTAACTTGAGATACAGTAATGGGCTTTTTGATGTCGTTCTATTTGAACCAGCTTCCCCAAACTATTTCCTACATTTCATTTTTATGTCTTCAATTATGTTTTTATGTCTCATTGAAATAAAATATCACCTTTATTTTATATTTTTAGATGAAGCACCACCTGCCTTGAAACATTTTTATATAAAATATTTATAATTTTGATAGAATTTTAGGCACCAGATCATGATGGTTATTTATTTATGTGAAGGATGGCAAAGCTTTCTTCCTTATCAAGCATACAGCTAATCTGAGTGGCTGAACAAATGTTTCCTTTATCTTTCTTTTTGGACATCTCTGTGTGAGGATAATGTCTTGTGTTAAAAAGCTGTGTTTGTAGTTAAATGGATCTCTTAACATCGTACACTTCCCAGGATAGAGAATATAGCAGTCTTGTTCTTAGTAACATGCTGCATCTTGTCCTTTTGCTGTTTATTAAAGACGGATGTTAGGACAGCAACGGGCTTGTTGAGTACTTATTTATGGATTTTACCCCTGGTTGTTCAGGGTCTGTGCATCTCTCCCAGTCTCATTTGTTCTGTTCCATTAGCACCCACATCATGTGATATTTTAGTTTCCACAGCATCCAAGTGAATTTCCAGGAGAGAAAACTACTGCATGGTACGTATCCTATAACTATGTTGTTTCGGTTAGTTTGTATGTCATTATTTCTTTAGTACAGCCATGCCTTTGTGTTTCTGTATATAGACCTTAAAGAAGAGTTGCCTTTCTTTCATAGAACAGTGTGGTTATAACAGCTCTACTCCCATTGGAGCTGACACCGGCACTGTCTAGTAGGTGTAGACATCAAAATTCAGGTAATTTCATGCCTTGCATCTTTTTGTTTAGGAAAAATAATAGATAGTCAAAACATTAGCAGCATCTTTAAAAGAATCACCACCATCTAAAATGAACAGAAGAGTGATGTGACTGATTCACACGCTCTGCAAGAATGCCTTCAGAGCTCTGAAAAAAATGGGTTTCAACACAGGGCACAGCCATGTCCTAAATCGCTTCCCTCATCTGTTCAGATGACTTCAAAGAAACCAATGAAATGCAAAAGTCAGTCTTGTGGCACAGTGAGCTGGAACTGATGCCTTCTACTGAGATTTATGGTTATATCTGGGAAAAAAAGAAGTCTTTCTGTTCTCTGTCCTAAATGAAGCAACAGCTACCCTTAGACAGGCTTATAAAGGGTTGTGGGTGCTGACTCCAGAATTCTACTTTCTTGGGGGGGGGGGTGTGGGGTGGAGAAAGAAGAAACCCTTAGTAGAGGTGAGGGAGAATGTGAGCATTTTGGTGTTTTGTATTACATACTTCTGTTTCTTGTCAAACCCTCCTCATTCTTGTTCTATTCATAGACTACTTTACAGGAAAACAAACTGTAATAGTTAGCATCTGAGGAATCCATAGGCAAAATAGACTTTAAAGGCTCTCTTGAACCAAAACCCAAAATGTACAATTTATTATGATAATTTGAATTAATGTACTTTGACAACAAGATTCAAAGTTGCAACAGTTTAAGTGGCTTGAATAAGAGAGGATTGTATTCAGAGTTTCTGAACTTCTGCTGTTCCCAGTGAATTCAGCAAGAAAACAGAGCTCTAGAGAAGGAAATACTTTCCCCACACCCATCCCCAGTTTACACTTGGGAGCAAAAAATCCCTCATAGATAACTCACAGTCTGTGCTTTAAACTTTTAAAGTATTGGATAGAAATCATGCTGGATAAGTTAAACTACTAGAGCTTCAGGACAAGAGTTTAATAGGCTCTTGGGTAGATCCTAAACCAAGGAATGTGTCTTGCAGGTGTCAGAGATTGGTAGCTGTGCTCTTGCCTATTCCATTGAGACAATTTGTCTGATAAAAAATAAGGGGGTCTTCTGGAGAATCTGTGAAAAGACAGTACCTTCTCAGAAGCAGTGGAGTCATTGTTTTATTTTATCTTCCTTTATTATTGGAATATTAAACAAGATTTTCATTATCTCTTTAATGTGTATTTTCTGTGGCTGAGTATGGCATCTCTAGAGCTGAAGCAGAGGTGCCAGATACTACAGTAGTCCTTAAATGTGTATACTTCCTGGGAATTATCCTTACCCTGTTTGACATAAAATTATCATTCCTAATCTTCATTCCTAATCTTTGTATTATTACAATTATTATAATTATGAATTATTAAAAGTATGAATAATATATTTTTCAAAGTTGCTGCTGCCCTGAAACATAAAGGAGTATTAAAAAATTTACTCTGACAGAAAATTATCTTAAGGCACAATAAAGCATACTTAATTTCCTATTATATTGTTGTATTTTGCTTTTAAATCATACTTGCTGGCAGCCCAGATTTATTCTGGGAATTTTCTGATTAGAAGCAACCAAGACAAGATGGTAGCATTCAGTCTCACAATGCAGAGCTAAAACTGTGCCAGCCACAACTGCATGAGCTTTTTTAAATTTAAAATGCTTGAGAACAGGCAGAAGAGAATGTAATCTCTGAAGTTCAACAAGACAGGCAGTTGCCCAAACCAAAATTCCTTATGCTATTGTGAAATCAAAGGTTAAGATGCTGTTCTCTAATTTGCTAGAAGTGGCAGTAAGGATCTTTGTTTCTTAAGTAAACTATCTTTGACTTGACTGAACTAAAATATGACAAAATAATAATAAAGGTGTTCCCAATTTGCAGCAGGACCCTTTGAGACTATGTTGTGTATCAGTGTATACGGGCATGTAGCTGTGTATGGGTGTATGCCTGCATGCACTATGAAATGGGGATGTGTTTGGAAACAGTTTTCAGGTGTAGCAGTTTTTATGATGCTTAAATATTTATGTAAAGTGAGGCTGACTGTGTTTTCTATCTGCAGTTATAACCCAGCGAGATTGCAAGCATGAAAAAACACACAAACAGTATTTTTTCTGCGGTGCTTTGACTCAGAGGCCTCTGTTGTCTGCTGCAGCTCTCCCTGATAGTTCTGATGGATTAACTTGAATAAAGGGGTCAAAATCTCACCCCTAAAGACTAGCAGACAAAAGTCCTAGACTGAACTGTTCAGTTTTTTATTGAACTTGAGCTGCAGTGATATTTTTCTAAAAAAACGCTTCCCAGAGTATGCATATATCAAAATATATGCATAAATATTTCACATCCTGAATTTTCTCTCTAAATTATGGCATGCAGTTTGCTTCAGAGGAGGAGGAAAGTAGTTGATGATGTTTAGATCATTAGCTGCCAAACTCTGTTTTTAGTTAAACCACTAATAAAGGAATTCTTTCTAGATTTTCCATGCAAGTGTTTTGGAGTGAGTGCCCAGAAGGTACAGTAATGTCTTTTTTTTTTTTTTTTTTTTTCCCAAATATCTTTGAATTGCAAAGCCTGGCAGGTCTTTAAGATATTCAATTCCTGCAACACCACTGTATCCCTAAGTTCTGAAGTTCTGTGTATCCTATGGTTGATATTGGTAGCAGAAATAACATGAACAGTTCTTGAGTGATTTTTGTCAGAAAAGAAAGTAAAGCAGACGTGGTTAGTATGACTAAACAGCTACTACTAAAGTTAATATAAAGCAACACAACATTCAGTGAAATATTCTCAGAACCAAAAAAAGCTCTTGTTAACATTACTACCTGGCTACGTGAAAGGTCCAGGAAGAAGTGATAATCCACCTATTAAAAAAAAAAATCACTGTTACTCAAAAAACAAGTACATGAATTTTATGAATGCCCCTCTCAAATTTAGAGAAAAAAATAATATATTAAGGCATGACGTTGAGAAGTTTTGTTTTTAACTGGAAATTATAATTAGTTTGGTGTCTGATTCCTGAATATAATGTCTACCTTTACAACATAGGATTTTCTGCATTTTATTGGGCAATTTTCTACTTTTTTACACATGGCCTAATACTGTATCCCTTGTTTCAGGGAGTGGTATCTAGCCATATAAATAGCTAGGATTAACTGCATGCCTAAATACTGAAGTGGAACTACTTGCATAAGGAGCTACCACTCAGTGGGAATAAACCAGAATTGGGTGTAGAATTATTTGTTTATTACTCATCAGGCAGAATTACTTGACCACCCAAATGAAGTCCCTGAGGCAGTATCTGAAAGCCAGCAGTAAAAAAAAACAGATTATGCTCTTACAAGTGGTCTTTAGAGTGGATTTTTTTCTTTAGTTTTGTTCTGGACAGCTTTTTTACAGTTTATTAATGACAGGGTTAAGAAGAGAGCATTTGAACTTAATTAGTGATGTAAGATAATACTTGTAATTACAGTATGAAGAGAAGCTAAAATATCTTGATATATACAAGTGACTGTATTTATTACCACAGTAATTAACCCTATAAAAGAACTTTTCAAACCAAATTCTTGAAGCTAGCAACAAATTTAGATAGCTTTCTTAAACTCTAAGAACATCACTGGTGCCATACAACTTTCTCTGAAATCAACGGAAATTTTGCCTACAACTTCAATGGAAGTAAACAGTGAAATAGTTTGGAAAACAGCATGAAAAAGTTGCCATTAGTGAGTCATGAAATCTGGAATCAAACTCCAAGGGAGTGTCCATGTCCTTCAGTCTCCATGTAAGTGTACAAAGCAGATATTTTTTACTTCTTTCTTTTCTAGGAGAATGATGAGATAGAAAGCAGTGTCACAGTATGTCCCCATATGTGAACCTTCAAGTAAATGTCCATGATGTTGGACCCAGAGCTCTGATTCTGCCTTCCAGCCTTTTTGAGCCTGATGTGTCTCATGTATGGCCAGAGATGCGGGTATTCAAAGCCTAGAATTGTTCAGACAAAACTAATTTACGGTCGTCTAAACTGTATCTCTCTCGTATTAAAAGAGCTAGGAACAAATTTGGCAGTTTTTATACTGAAAATGTTTTCCTAGGAAGTTTTTCAACAACTTGAACAAAGAAAAACTGTGGTTCATAAAATTTTGAGAGTCTTTATTGGAATAAGCATACACAGAGAACATGGGATTAGAGCAATTAATGACAACATAATCTTTCAGAGTGAGAGATCCTCTCTTTGCAAGGTATAATGAAAAAACATTTTCCCACACAAGATCCCTTGTTACTTAAAGGGTGAAAAATGCTCACATTGGGATAGAAGACAGGAGAAAACATGACTGGCATGGAGTTAAACCTCCTGTGAAAGTACTATGGGAAAGGCCACTTCAATAAGTGCACAATTGTGCAAATAAGGATTTCATCCACTAGTCTGCTATGGTTTCTCAGAATACAACAGCGGTTCAGTTTGAACGTATTGTGCATATATCTGAGTTCTGCATACTGGCTGTCAAGGCTCCCTCTTCGGACAAAGCCTTATTGTTTATTAAAATGTTTCATAAGTCCTTGTTGTGGGAGCAACAAACCTCTCCTCCCCACCAAAGTCAGATCCCGTTCAGAGCACAATTTGGAATGCATGTCCTTGTTAATTTAAAGTACAGAATAGCCTCTCTGTGGTCTGTGCTAAAAATCCATCTGAATGCAATGTCTTTCCCCTAAGCTTAAATGGGCCATGGTGTTTTGTGTCAAAATAAAAGCATACACTGACCCTGACCCTCTGCTCTGGCCAAGTTGTTTTCTGCCTGCAAGTGAAGGAGAATGTAGAAAGAAAGAATATCTTAGTCTACTTATTAGTGTCCCCTTTTTTTGCCCATAGTATAGGTATGAACAACCTTATTCAGGACTTTGCTAAATTTCGCTTAGCTGTGTCTGCTCCAGAAGACATTGAGACAGAGAAATACCCTTCACACTTTGTATCTACCATAAGCATGATCATTGCATGGCTTCTATACTGGGGTTGCAAAGTGGACAACACAGAGGTATTGTGCTCCTTCTTACTTGTCTGGGATTTTGTTTCTCTGTGGGACCAGAAATGCCAGAGAAACTGTAGTATAACAGATTTAATCCTCACATTTTCTAAGTACAAATTTGAAACATTCAGTTTCAGGTAGGGGTGTTATTTACTCATAAGCTTTCTGTAATTACTTAGCAATGACACTTAAGACTATTTGCATCATTCTGATTGCCTGAAATCCATATTTGTGTTTCTATTTACAGTAGTTAGATATAGTAAGTCATGAATATTAGACTTAAAAGCTTGTATCCATTGGTAAATGAAAGCTATTCGTGCATAAAATTGTTTCACAGGGAATCAGAAGCTGAAGAGTGGCTAAGATGTCTTTTATTTATTATTGCTAAACAAGACCACAAGTCTGTATCAAGTCACAGCCCACTGACTCTGTTACTGCTTACCAAGAGAACTGTAATTACTGTTTCAGCCCATGAATTAAACAGGTAAAGAAGTGGGATGTATTATCTCTTGGGTAAATGGCATTATAATTTTAAATGTTACAAACATTTTCATCATATTTATAATAATTTATTTTTCATAAGAAAACTATTTTGATTCTTGATTTCACTGTTTTATAAAGTCTTCTGATCCAAAACAATTCTGTAGATGGCTGGAGCTATATCATATTGTCTTGTCATTTCCTTGAGATTAGGACCTTTACTCAAGACAATACAAATTCAATCTTTTATTTTGGGGGGGGGGGGGGGGGGGGAGTGAGGTGGGAAAAGGACAAGTAAAATCCCTCAGTGGACCATACCATATATTTTGGATCAAACACTTAAACAAAAAGTTATAGCACTGTAGGGTAAAGAACCAAAAATATAAAAATAAAGTGCATCTTGGATAAATACACAAAACAAATTATTCTGCCCTTTCTTCTAAAAAAGAGTATTTTAAACATAAATATAAACCAGGGGTTTTCTTCTGAAAAACCTCAAACCCCAATGCAAGTACTTTCCAAAATAACCTCTGGAGTGAACAGCCCAACATAAACAACAATGGCCCACAAAAAGCATTTTTGTACCATTGATGAACTTTCCATTTTTCTTCAAACTGACAGCTCAGGAGAGCTTCCAAGTGTGTGGGTACCTGCAACATATCAGTTAAAGCAGGAATGGTGTCATGTATCCCATCAAAATGAGAACATAGTAACCTAAGCTCCCTATAGTCACTGACAGGGCTGTATGGAAAATGTCCATCATGGAAAGCTTGCCACATCTCAGCACAGCTTTCTCACTCTCTGACAGTGCTGTGTGACCTTCCAGTACAGCAAACGTGCAAGGGACTGCTCACTAGTGTGGGAAAGCAGCATGCTGTGCTTGCTGGTGAACTGCCACAAGACAAAAGGAAAGATTTCCTACAGGTTGCTTTTTTTTTTTGATTTCCCATATCTCAAATGTAGCATCACTGCCTGCTGTTTGTTTTTATGCCAAGAATTATATGATTTTTGATTGAAACTAATAGTTTTCACCAAAAATTTTGCCTGTGCCTTGCAGAAAGCTGTCCATCTGGCCCATTTTACTTCGAATGCGTAATCATTTGAGTGCTAAACACTTGCCACTATGTTGAACTGGGATTTGTTTGGCTGTCTGTTTTTTATATCCTTCTTTTAGTAACATTCCAGGACAGAGGTGAGCATACATGTGTATGAGTAAGTACCTGGGCAAACTGGGTGTGGGAAGGACATAGTCTCCAAGTTTCCATGGCAAAATGGTACTTTTGTTTTTAGTAGCTTTCCTACTGGAGGTAAATAAATTTCTTATTCACTGACTGCCTGCCCTTGCTGCCCAGCAAACCATGGCTTCTTACCCCTTTAGCATGGAGTGTGCTGAGGAGGAGTATCTGAGGGGTTTTTGTCTTTGTTTTGGTCTTTTGAGGCAAACCATAGTGTTTCTGCCTTTGTTTGGAGATCCAGCCACTACTGCCCCAGTTCCTTCTTCAACTCCATTCCTGTTTTCTTCCTGACATTTGTGTGGCCAGAGGAAGGAGAGGAAGGGAGGGAAGAGAGACCTGCATACCCAGAAACATTTAATAAATCACCACAGCTTTGTTTTCTGCTTTGTGTCCACACATTCATGAAATAAGAATCCACTCAGCACACAATGTTACAGGAATCTCCTGCTCTTCTACAATGTATACAAATCAACACAGGGGCCTCTTTAGTCTTTTTACTTAAAGGAAAATTAAGTCTCCATAAATGGACTGTTTCACAATTATTTAGCATCTTCCCCTGCAAAAAAAATCTTACACAATATGCTTTTTTCTTTTTTGTTAGGCATATTTGATGAACAAAGGAAGATTTTGTGCAAAAGTGATTTAAAATATTTTGTGAAAATTTCAAGCAAATTCACTGTATTTAGGAAAGCTTGTGAAAATAAAGTGAGAAATTAATTTATTAAATTAAATGAATTCAGTGGAGTTTCAGCCTAAAAGGAATTTGAGGTCATAAAGGTGACATTGCAGTCTGAGCATACATTTAACTGATGTACTGAAAGAGTCATGTACATGTCCAAAACACACAGCATAAAAAGCCTTCATGCTGCCTCTTCTCTCTTCCATTTACTGATTCATTTCTGATGACTGGCAGAGTTACAACATCCCTGCTTTGCCCTGCGAGGTACCAGTTATTCCTCCTCCACACCAGTGACTGTGCCCGTTCAAACAGAGCTCCATGTGCTCCACTGTAATTAATGATGACAGTTTTTCAAAGAGAAGGAGGGCCTGGAGGACGGGCTGCTCTACAGCCTTTGACTGTTAAGCCTTTTGGCTTATTTACTCAGGACATTTTTTTTCCACCTACGTATCTATTAGAGGAATGAGTCATGCTTGCATGCATGTCCATAATATTGTTTAGGTAAGTCATATCATTAAGTTCGGTATGGCAAGCCATATACAGATGTTTTCAGACTGTGGATGCAGGATTGCAAGCCTTGATTATTATATGAATATCCTTTTCAACATCTATCTGTATGTCTTGTACTAGAGTAAGTCTCCTGTGTTATCTGGGGCTTCCAGGTGTTACTACAAATATCACCACAACAACTCACTGCTCTACCAGGTCAGAACCAATTTCATATTTCTGGGAAGTGAAAATGACTAAATATGTACCCATCAAGGATTTATATTTCAAACACATGTGTTGCTTCTCCATCTAGCTGCCAAAAAACATCTCTGTGTTTGACTGTAAGGGATGCTGAGTAGTTTCTTCAAGGTCTGAATCTTCTCTATGAAATGTTGAGGATAATAATGTTGCCAGGTCTCAAGATAATACAGAATGAAGTAAAGAGTAAGCTGCAAGTTTGCCATCTTTCTCTAAAACAGAGAACTTCACCCCAGTGACACTGTGTTAGGTACACATAACATTTAACTTATCTTAGTGACAGTGTTTCTGTATCCTGGTTTGATACTCAAGGTTGCTACAGTTTTGACTGGTGTACAGAACTGTGGGAAGAGAATTGAAGAACATTGCAAATATTTACTATAGGCTTTATTAGCAATTAAACTTTATATTAGGCCCCCTTTTCTGAGTAGCATCAGATTATAAAGGGCCTAAAAGTTCATTCTCCCATTGCAAGAGGAACAGAGCATGGGTATTCCAGCCCCATCTATTTTATTCATATACAGGCTAGGACTTAGATAGAGGTGGTGAAACCAGACAGAGAGAATCCTTTTCTTTGCAAGAATGTCAACCTGCATTGCAATGCCTGCCTTACAGTGAGCCTTTCTGCCTCAAGAGTTAAATTCCTATTACAGACATGAAAGCAGAAAGCAAACTCCCCTGCATACAGTGGCCTTCCTAAAAGTCTGGCATCCCTAACTACAAACAGTTCAACATTTCTTCAAGGACTGGAATAATGCCCATACACCAGAAGAAAATTTTGTGAAATTTTGTATTATGATTAATCATACCATTAGTTTAGATAGATACCATCATATCATTGATACTAGCATTAAGAGAATTGTGTTCAAGACCTTTTAGCTTTATATCTTTCTACCTTAGATTTAATAAATTGAATTATTTTTAATCAAAAGTTATCTAGACTACAGAGGTGTTATGAGGAAAGTGAATGGTTTCTAGTGTGAGATGAAATTTATGTTCATCATCTCTGAGAACACAACAGCAGATCTTCATCATGGTGGCTGTTAGGAAGAGAACAAAACCTGGAAGAAATAAGATTATTTCTAGACTCTCTGTGCAAGAAATGGAAATAGAAAGGTAAAGGCAAAGGAGTTCTTTGTTGGCCCATCACTCCACAAAGCCAGGTCCAGTACAGTCCTAGTTGCCCTCCTCTGAGATCAAAGGCATGGGGATTTGAATAAGCTATGACCACACCAGCCAATAACACAGTGTAGCTGTAGAGAAAAACCTGCTGTCCTTCCCTCCCCGCCACTCTGGCACAACACAATGCCAATGTCTATATGTCTGCACTTTGTAAGCAGAGGTGGGCACCATCTTGCCTATTCACTTGCCACCAAACCCACAAAGTTTTACTCCAGGGAACATTGTTACAGAAGATGCAGTGTCACTATTTGCAATGTTCAGAACCTTTAAACTAAGAATAGGCAGGGTAGCAGAGGTTTTGCCCTAGCCAGGAAGAATCAGTGTATTTTTCATGTCATCTGTCAGCTTAATTCTATCCTGTTTACCACAAATATATTAACTGAAGGACAGCTTGCCCGTTTACTTTCTTTAGAATTATTCTCAGCTATCAGTGACAGCAAACCCAAATTATTTTTTGCCTAATGAAATTACAACTGCTGCCTGGGGCATTAGCATACAGATGGCTTGACTGTTCAGAAGTGATATGTCACATCTGCTGCTGAGAGATCTTATTATATATATTTAGAAAAAAATATATTTAAAAAGAAGCCATAACAGAGGAATTTTATTTGTAATTTCTACTATGGTTTCTTTTCTTGAATCAGACGTGATAGAATCTTGCTTTATGATACATAAATTTCCAGTGATACCTGCAATGGGATGAAAAAAAATCTTCTCTCAGAACTCTCTCAGCACTGGTGCCTTCTGTTCCAGGTCCAAAAAATACCTTTATTTTATTCTACTTTTCATGCTTATGTAGGGACCCCAAAGAAGGAACTTTGTGTTGGGAATTAGGATGTGCTCTGACAAGTAGATGAAGAGAAGAAGATCATACAGTAGTGTCAGCACAACCTGGTCATGGCTGTTGCATACAGTTCTTCCCCCATTACAGCTTCAGGGCTGATGTTTTCCATGCTATGCACTACATAGCTCTTTCTCTTCTTCTGCTTTTCAAACACATATATATGTTTGGACTCATTACTGGCATACAGAAATGTAAAATTTCTCACTGTGGGGCTACATGCTAATAATAGAGGCTAAGACTTCAACACTTCCAGTGACATGTCATATATTTACATTTTGCAATATTTTAAAGTCAATGCCTTTGAAATGTGAATGTTCCCGACAGAACAGTCTGATTACAAAGAGCATTCTTTCTGTAAATTATAATAGAGGTTCTTTCTGTCTAACCGGTCCCATACTCTCCCTATCACTCCAACATCTATTTCTGCTGAGAAAATCTGTCCTCATTTATGCTCTACATTCTCTAATATATCCAGTTATAATAATATAACCACATAATAGAATAATATCCAGATATAATGCTACATTAACTGGAAAGTTTTTTGTGAGAAAATACAAATATTCAGTGCAGCAGAGAAATGAAAAACACAGGCTCACTTCAAAAAAAGTAGTTTTTTTGCTTTGTTAGCTATGCATATCTACTAGTATATTTAATGATTTATTTCTTAATTTTTATAGTCTGGCATTAGAGTGACCTGTTTAATAAACAAGCATATAATTGTTCACAAAGGTACACCAAAGTTAGTTCAATGAACACTGAACACCCTAGTATTCAATAGAAAAGTTGAAAGTACTTAACAGAAGACACATCTTGGCTGAAAAAAAAAAAAATCATTTGTATAAATATCTTTTTGCTTTGGTTCTGGATGAAAAATTTGTGCTATTGTGTTCAAGGATAAAATCATATAGGTTTGGTAAACTCAAAAGGAAAGATTTAAAAATGATTGAGAAAAAAAGAAAAAAGTTTAATTTGAATAGATTTTTTTGGTGAATGAGAAGTTTCAGTCTAAATTTAGCATTTTATTCAGAAGCATCCTGCTTTTCTATAAACGGCTGAGACAGTGTACACACAGGCTTTCCTGAATGTGGTGTTTATTTGCGGATGCCAAGATATCCTTCAGACAAATATCTAACCCAATATTATAGAAAGTGGATGTAAAACTAACTCCTGCTGTCAAGGACAGCCAGCTGGCCCCCATGTGTTCAAGCCAGAGAGAGATTCAGGCTTGAGAGATGCTGATGGGTGGTCCATGCTTCCCAAATTGCAAAGGCTGTGAACATCTTCAAAATTCCTCTGAGAGTGGTTTTGTTTAGCAATTAAAGAGTTTAAGATTTGTGCTTTTGTTTGGGTTTTAATATGTCCATGAGGTAACTGAGCCCAGAGTGTCAGCACAGTCAAGGCACTCTATGAAAACCCAATTAAGTTTAAATGGTTTTAAGCACAAAAGCAAGAAGCCGTTTCTTGAGTGGTGACAACGCAAAGCAGTGAAGGAGATCAGGACACAGAAAGCTGAGATAAGGTTTTGATTTGCAGGACTCTCTATTCAAGGCGTAAAAATAGATCTAGTTTTGGGAGAGGCTGAGCACCCAGAACTCCAGTTACAGGAAACAACCAGCAGCCCTTGAGGATAGCTGGCCCATAAAGTACTGCAAGCTATGCTGCTGTGTTTTGCTCCAATAGTAGCAGAAGCCTAAAAATACCTATGTCTGTATTTTTCTTTTGGTTTTGCCATTGAATCTTTCTGCAAACTCAATTAATTAAATCTCCATGTCTCGCTTTCTAATGTAAAACAGGGTCACCAAATTTTTAAGGCACAGAGATCCTGAGGTTGGCTGGAAGAGCTAAAATATGTGTCAGAGAGCATTTTGTTAAGACTCTGCTGGCACAAGTGTCATCTGAGAAAATATAAGGGTAACAGAGATGATCAGACCTCAGAATTCATTTGCTTCTTCTTTGTGAAAACTTTCTTGCTAGTTTTAGAGCTCTAAATGTGAGGTGACATTTAACAAGACACAAACTGCCTTTTCAAAAATCAGATATCTTTCTGCAATCTCTTCTCAGTATCACAGAATTTTGTAGTGATTTTTATTCCTGTTGTCGAACATGTATGGACTTTCTGTTCAACTCTGCAACAACCATGGTCTAAAACATGGTGACTTAAATGTAGCTCTTATCCTATGTTATTTAATTTATTTTCTTGGCCTGAATTTACTGAACTATTATTTCTCTATAACAGGGTGCTCTGCTTTAAGTGAGAACTCCAAAATCATTTGGAATTGGCAATGGCATTGAATAGAAGTCACTGAAAGAAATGAAAGATTGTGGATTTACTTAGCTAGATGATGTTGCACAGCCTGGCTGTGCACTGGTGGCACTGCAGGAGAATAAGTGTCTGCCATGTTAATAATTTTAATACAGCCACTTTTGAGCTGCAAAGAGAACCTTGGAGAGCTACTCCCCTGTGTCCTGGATTTGGATGCCAGAAAGAAACTGACCAGAAACTCACTCAGTGAATCTAAAAATTTCTTGCTGATGAGCTCCTAAAACAGCTTTTTGCAGTATCTGAACTTGTTGCTATAAACTCCAGAAAAAAATTCAATTTTGTCTACAAATACCTATTAAATCATAAAACTGTAATGTTTTCACCTTCGTACAGTTATTTGATATTTCATAATTGCTCCTTTAAGTCTTCATAGATCACTCCAAAAAAAAAAAAAAAAAGGGCAAAAGCAAGAATGTACCTGTGGAAAAACACATTATTCTCTGTTGAATTAACTATTTAAATTTTTACTGAAAGTATGTTTGCATTTTATGCTCCCAGTGTTTATTTAACATTGCACTTTATATTCTTAATAGTCACTATTATAGTAATAATCTTTAACTTTTTATTTGTGTCTTTCCTTTATGAAGCTTTGTATGTTTTCAAACCTTCTGTGGCTTTAAAAAAAAAAAAAAAGATGGAAAAAACCTTCCTAAATGGGGAGGGAACTATCTTCTATTACATTGGTAATAATAAATTTTAATTTTCCATATACTACAGTGCATTTGGGACCTTGCATACAATAAGCTGAAACAGACTTGTTCCTTTCTGTCACAACTAAACATTTTTAGACTTCAATTTCTCTGTCCTTTATACAAATCTCTCACTACTCCTTCTTTTAAAATTGCACCTTTTACACACCTACTGAGATGATCTAAGAGGTGGTTGGTGTCTGTCTGATCTCCTGCTTACATGTCCTTCAAAGCAAAGGAATCTTGCTTCTCTTGGTTATCCACCATCTTCAGCCAGCTCTGTGACTTCTGGGATCAGTCCCTCTCCTAGCTGATGTTCTGATATTCTCCATACTAACATTTGCCCTACCCCCCCCTTCCTGCTTTATGTAGTTTTCCTTGGGCTGTGTCATGCCATTCTAATTTTCTGCTACATGCCATCCATTTACTTTCCCTCTGGCTGCAAAGCCAGGTTTAGTGAGCTTTGTGAGATCTATTTAATTACTAAAAACCTATGCAGTCCAGTAGTAAATGTAATATGCATTCCAGAAGACCTACAAACAAGTTTTACTTGGCACTTACAGCAATGAGGTAAGAGAATAAAATGAGTCTGTGGTCACATAACCAGACCACCAGCAGAGTTATGAGAAAACTAGACCCATTTTAATTAGGAAAAATGTAAAAAGCTTACATGAGAGCCATCATTCTGATCTTCTGTGAACCACAAACTGTAATTACATCAACTATAACTATGAATTTTCTTAGCTTTATTTCTCAATTTTAATATCATTATGTGAAACAAAAAGTTAAATTTGCTTGAGATTGCTTGAAGTATTTATTAAAAAAAATTCTTCCCAAAAAACCTGCAGGAGATCAGACTTGATAATCAACATGGGCTCCTTTAACTTAAAAATTAGTCCATGCCATTCTATAAATCTGTGCAGTATCTTTATGTTTTTAAGGCTAATTTCTAAGTAATTAGAACAGTGCAGCTTAAAAATTGAACCCTCTGATTTCTGTAAGTGGGGAATTCAGATCTTTAGCATCTCTCTGAACCAGTTATGTCCTGAGGAGTAATTTCAAATTTGATTTTTACGGTGATCTTATGCTAGGATGGACTGTGCTTATGCTGATTGAAGGTGATTTTTTATGATACAGCCAAATGCAATTTTCATCCAGGTAGTGCAATATTACCAGTGATGGAATCAAACCTTTGTTTTGGGGACTTGCTCAAAAGATGATGAATTTGATAGAAAGAATCTCAGATACCACAGTCTCTGGTATTTGATTCCATCAGCAAGATTATGGCTAGATTCAAATAATTCAATGCCATGTTAGAAAGCTGAAACTATCACCAAACAAGTTGGTATGTTTATGTGGCGTTATACCATATCTTGCTTGATCAGCAATAACCAGTTTGGGGTTCAGTAGAAATGTAGCTGGATAAACATGGTGTGATGCCTGAACTAGTTAGCCTCAAGATTGAGTTGTCTGGCAGTGGTGGATCGGTCTTTGCTTTCTTTGAAGGTGTAACGTTTTGGCCACCTGTTGTTTAGTAAAAGCATGGACATAAGTTTTCGAAGAGATGTGTGGTCTTTTCTCCAGGTACATCTACACTATAATCTATATGAAAATATAAAAGAAAATCTGAGAAACCTTTACTGGGGTATATTTAGAACCTGAAGTAGTGGAACTGTGAGACCTGAAGTAAACCTGGAGTGGAAAACTGACTGTTCTAGACAGGAGAAGACTCCCACAAAGATAGATGCTTAATATGGGGTGAGGGAATTTCCTTGCTTTACTGGGGGATCACTATTGGATAGCCTTTTGTGTTTACCTGTTTCCTGTGTAGTAGTCATGGTGGTACTTCACTGCCCATCTTTAATTCAGTAATTCAGTGATTTGGACACTCATGTGAATGTAAGATAATCAAACTAATTTACTTTTACTGCTTGCTGAATTTTGAGTCTTTGCCATCTTCCAAGCAAATGCAATAAGGTTGATGATAATTCTATCAGTGAATATAACTGCAGAGGAAGGGACAGAGAACAACTGGAAGGAATATATCTCTCTCGTTGAGGCTGTTTTATTTTAATTAGACATTTGCTGTCTCATGAAAGTGACTGCTATAATGATGCTCAATGTCACAAAACTCAGAGAAAGTGGAAATCTGGATTTCATTCTATCTGTCAAAAATCATTTAGGTAGGTCTACAAGATGGCACAGTTTCAAGAACAGGGACTGGGAAAACCGTGAAGGAAGACTTCTATTCAGGATGCTACAGTGTTTGCTCAGAAGGTATGCCTTTCTGGCAGAGCAGGGAGAGCAGTGGCATGGGTGAGAGATTTAGCCCTTTGGCTGTTGGATAAAAGACTGTTATTATAAAACCCAGCTTTAGATACATGCTATTTGTGTGTCTGAATGCTGGGCAGCCCAGGACTTCAGAAGCACTGGCAGTGGCAATATAGGTTTCTACCAGAAGTGTAGGGGTGAGTCTTGTGCTTCAGGAACATGCTGGATGCTCTGCACTGGTGTGGTGGATCTGTGGTGGAAATGCCAGCCTTCCTACACATGTGTAGGGTGAATCAGGATTTAAGTTACATATCTAACACTTCCTGGTAGGTGGGGTGGAGTGGTAGGGTGCAAACCTACTATGCAAACACATGCTATCCTGCCACATAGTGAGAGGATTTGCTAAAGCTACCCCACCCTAGCATGGCCTCATTCTCTGTTGAGAGCACGTCTCCAGGATCACACCCAATGCACAGGGCAGGTGTCACACAGACTTGGTCAGGCCCAGAAAAAGCACACATATCTGGGAAGCTGTATGAGCATGAATACTAATATCTGTGGACTCTCGGTGCCTCTCAGGCAAGTCTTTGCTGAGAAGGAGTTTTGAGGTCCTGAGTTTTGGAAAAAGGCATGCCCCAGGCCTAGATACAGGAAATATTGTTAAAATATGGTAGCAACAATTTAACAAAACTCAATACAAGCCCTGATGGGAGGAGAATATGATTTAATTTAAAATTAAAACTGAAGTAAAACCGATTTTACCCACTTACACACATTGTCACTCCCACACCAAGATGTGTGCATACAGGTAGTCTGTTCAACATGCAGGCAACAAGACACTTGTATCCACTTCTTTAGGATTCTTTGTGATGACATGGGATAAAGGATGTCAGCTGCTGAGTCCTCCTAACATCTGTTGGGTTCCCCTTGGGTTGGCAGCCGTCTCTTGTTTTAGGCTATGCTTTTTCTGATCTTCTCCATCCCATCCCATGCTGTCCCATCCCATGTCATCAGGACTTGCTCACTGTACTTGGTCTTATGAACTGGGTGTCCTGAAAAGCTGTGAGTGCAAGGCTCCAGCGACCTGTTTAGCCAGGTGCCATCAGCACATGTTAGTCATATAACATTTCTCCTGTGGCTTTTCCCTCTGGTGCTTTCACACCCTTACATGGGTTAGATTTTTTAGAGTAACTTGGGATGTTCATCAGTGTGACTGGGAATTTAGTGAAGTCCCAGGTTCACAAAAGGAAAAAAGGGAATTTTTCTGAATGACACTTCAAAGTAAGATTTCTTTTGTCTTGCTCATTCATTGCTGTTCACGATCCAGATGAACTGCTAAAAGCTAAGGCACTTGTTTAAACTACTTTTCTTGAAGAAAACAGAAAAATGCATTGACAATCAAAAGTGAAAAAAGTGGAATCCTAAGGCTTTGCTGTTTAAAAATCACATCCTTGTCGTGGCTAATAATTAATTTTGGAAAATGGCAGAAAAGATCAGTAATCCTCAAAATTTGTGCTAATCCAATGGCTGTCTCTTTCTTTAATGTTTTTTTGTGCTTCAGGCCAAGGAACTAACATTTATTTTGAAAATAGACCTTGCTTCCTTGAGTTGTCCTTGGAAGACAGTCCTTGGAAGAATTAGTGTTTTGCATACTTAAAGTGTTTCTTAAATCTTTAATTGTTTCCTTACACTTCTTGTCCCCATATGTGATCTGTGGTTTTACCTCTCTTATTTACATTAGCCAGAGAACAGATTTTATTTTCTGAGTTCATTCATTTATGTAGCTTTTGGCAAATTTAACTGTATGGCTCTGCAGACTGTCCCTAAGAAACATCATGGAAATTATTAATCTAAAACGTACTAGCCCTGATCTGCTCATTTAAAGATTAGTGAGTAATCCTATCAAAGTCCAAAAGCTAAATGTGGATGTAAACATTACTTGTAGGAGTAAAATTTGTTGATTCCTTATCTTAATTTCTGAAGGTGGCATTTCCTCTTCCTCCCCCCTTTTTTTTTTCTTCTTGATATTAGAGCTGTGTCCTCAGTTGCTGTAAACTGAAATCCTTCTATAAAGTCAGAGTTAAGCTGATTTACACCAGCTGAGCCACTCCACCTCCCTTTATGTACAGACTTTATGCTCTCTCTCTGCACGTCCAGCTGTGTTCTCCTTTGCCAGTGACCTCCACAGCTCACAAAAATCTGCTTTCCTCATATAAAAATTTTTGTTGAGGAATGCCATTAACATAATTTAGAAAAATCTGAGACAGCCTGTCTAGAAGAGAAAACCTTTGCATCAAGTTTCAAGCAGAGTACTGTATATCAAACTCTGTTTTCATCATATAGACATGGTGTCTAGCAATGATCTTGGTTTCTACCAGACCGTGGTTCTGTGGTCAATAACACTAACTTGTACTTTTCTGAATTTTCTAGTAGTATATATCTGATAGATACATGTTAGACAAATTCCAGACTCTCTACTTTACCTCCTGGCAAACTGTGGGATGCCCACTGTCGTACCATGGTGGTGTTTTGGGACAGCTAACCTAAGGTTTACCCAAGGCTTACCCTTACAGTTAGAACTTCAGTCACTTCCCTGCATGGAGTCCAAAATAAGTCTGGGACTTTTATCCCATCAATCCCATCATTGGCAGCATAATGTGATATTTACTCATCTAAATAATATCAGTGGGATATTATTTTTAAGGTGCACTGGGGCATGGGAACTAAGAGCATCTCCCATTATGAAACACATATAGATGATGAATTGCGTGCACTGCCAGGTAGTCCTCTGCTGAACATATGAACATTCTGGCTTCCTCTCAGCCTCGCACATAAGCTTCCAAGAAGAGGCTGGTGCAAGGCATGCAAAGAAAGTTTTCAGGACAGGAAAGAAGAATTTTCTGGAAATCTGTCCAAAACTCAGTGAAGTGAGCAACCTACACAATGCCCATTGAGAAAACAGTATCTGATACTGAAAACCCAAACATACTAATCTGCTGATCATCACTTTGGAGTTAGAATGTTATCCAGAAAGGTATTTGAAGAGATGACATCTACTGTTTGGGAAGTGCATTATCCCTTGCTACCTGCAGCTGATGGACATGCAAGAAACCACAACAATCTTTGATTGTGTGACGTTACCACTGATAGGAGAGGCATTTTTTCATCTATCTAGGTCTTTTTTGCATCTAGATCAGGTGAGATTGGCTATTGTTCTTTAGAGTGTAAGTAAATTGTGCTTTGTGAGCTCTGATACGTTAGCTGATGTGGGTACCAAGGAGGTGTTGTTCCAGCCCAGGGCTGGTAATGGACAAGCAGAGCCAGACAGGTCAGTGGCCAGTGGTAGGATGGATGACCACCAGATGCAGTAGCATTTCCAGAGACAAACCTGTCCCCCCACATCTCCTCCCCACACAATAACAGCAACAATGTGGCACAGGCCTGCACATGTAGCTTAGGGCTCCAGTGCTTTGCACTGTGTATTCAAACTAGCAGCCTCTTTTGGCTCCCCTGTGGCATCTTCCACACAATTCCTCAAATCCCTTCTCTTTTGCAGAAGAGGTGAGTCACTCCTGAACAGTTGACTCTTCAGAGACCCCCTGTCGTATTTTGGGATTTCAGCTTTTCCTGACTAGAAGGGGTGATCACGCTCCACCTAGCAGGAAGATTTCTGGGCAGTCTGGGTTCTGTACCCAAAAAAGTTTTTAAGTGACAAGCAACTGCTACTAGAGCGGGTTAAAAACAAACATCCAAATATTTGTGACAAAAGAATCAGTAAACTTTTTCAAATATTATGGACAGGTTTATGTGCAATATATATATTTAGAATATATAAAAATATATCCATATGTATATATCATTGGCATATTATAAAGATGCATATTACTGTCTTTGTAGACCAATTCATTTTGAATTGCACAGCCATACATAGCAGTGGCAGGGAAACCAGTGCTCAAGAACTTTCTGATAGATTTAATTTTGTTGTAATTTAGAGAATGCAGAAAATGCACATAGTTTGGGTGTTTTCTGTGTAATATTTCAGGAAGAGTCAAATTATATATTTATTTCTGTCACCTTGCCAACATTCTTGTTCCTTGTAGTGTGCTGTAGGAAAGAGCTGCTTATGGATTGTTTACCCTCATAACTTCCCAGCCTTACCCAACATAGTTTCCTGTGTTTGTGGGCCAACAAACCCTTGATTGCAGAGACCTACAGACTGGTTTAATGGCCCACAAAGTATGGTTTAGCATAACTCTCAAGGCAAAATGAACACTAATATTTTGACAGCAGCATTCTTCTTGTTCAATCAATTTCATAGATGTTTGAAAAGAGTAGGAATTTTAAAATTAAACTTATTTGCCAAAAATCTCTATAAAAGAAGTTTTGTTGACTGGTTATCTCTTCAAGATATCCTAGATGATTTAGAAATATTTTCATAGATACCAGCAATTACTATATTGGGGTTTTTCTTATTTTATGGTATCTTATAATTGCAGTTTATGACTAAATGGATGGCTGTTAACTTTTCACTAAAAACACCATGAAGACTGACAGTTAGTGAATGTTAATAGCAATTCATTAAGTTTTTATGGTGCACTGATAATTTCCTAGTTCTGTTGCTCTAAGAGTCACTGCTGTTCTTCAGTTCTATTAAGTCTTCCAGCTAGACCTTTTTTCTTCATGACACACACAACACTGGATTTTCAAATGCATGTTTCTTCCCTGCTGAAACCACTTCTGTAGAACAAGCAGAAAAAAAGAGATCACAAATAACTTTGAGGCTAAATTTTGTAATAAGTTATTTTGAAAAGACTTTAAAAAAAAAACCCTACATATGGAGAAATCTAGATTGGTCAGCTAACAATTAATTGTCTGAAGAAATATCAAAGTGTATTGGGTAAATTATTCATGGCTTTGAACAAAATAAAAAATGCTGTCTTGTGGTAATGTAACTATAATCAGCTGCCTTGGCTTGACAAAAATGCCTCTAATCTATCTTCTTAAAGTCAAACTATCTTTTTCCCAAAAAAATGAGGCTTGAGAAATGGATAAAGTTTACAGGAAAAAGCTTCTGATCATTAGCAGAAGTCATACTTAGTTTAAGGAAGGTCAAAGACTCCTAGAATTGAAATATATCTTGTCCTGTTTGGAGAGGAAACACCTTTAGCATTTTGCTATACAACTTTTGCTCTTATCAGTTTTAAAAAGCACAACCATAGGGGAAATGATTGTATGTGTCAGACTGTTTCTAAATTATATGGCTCTTCCTTGTAGGTACACATAGACAAGCTCTGAATCTTTTCACTGAAGGTGATAGTTTCTTCTGTGGGAAACAAGAAACAAGCTTGTTTACTAGAAACTAGAAATCAAATTGCCTTGTTCTGGCCAGAGTTCAGAATCATTTAGCTGCTTTTCAAAATTGTAGCCATAGTCCTTTTCCCAGACTTTATCAAAGTCCTAGCCCTTAAAACTAGTACTCATTGGTTATCTGCTGTAAAGGTGAGTAGCCACAGTGAAGTCACATGCCCTGTTACATCCTTTACCATCTGCTGACATGCGTCCTAATATAAAATAAGACAGAGAGGCATTTCATGCCATTTAACTGAATTTATGTATTGAGATAAGGGGATTTGTTTCACTTGGGTGTCCAGAAGTTAGCTAGGTAGCCTGAGCTACACATCTAGGTGTCCTGCCTTGGTACTCACTGGAAGAAATAGGCAAATGACACTGCTTCTGGAACTAGTGACTTACAGCTCCTAGCCTGAGATGCAATGAAGCCTTCAGGGGTAAGGAGCTCTTCATTAATTAGGATGGTGACTTTAGCTAAAAGCTAATTTTTAAATAGTGAAAGTTACATGAAATAAATCCCATTCTCCATGGCAAGCTCTGAAAGCAGAAGCTGTGCAAGAATTATTTTCTATGGAGTAAATGTTAAGGGAATTGTGATCCCAGAGCACAATAACTTAAATTCTTGCTCTCATGGAGAAGTTGCATCTTTGTCCCTGACCATGGCATTGCCTTTGTAAAATTTGTTTGATTTTAACATCTGCTTTCTGAAATTATAATAATAGCATATGTAAAAATAACTTGTGATCATTTCATTTACTGTACTATTCAAGTAATCCTATGTTGCTAATGTGACCTTCCGTGAGATAGAGTTGTAGAAGTAAAAGTTGCATAACACCCTAGAATTTCAAAATATCAAGGAGAAAAAACAGAGCTATTCTAAACATTTACTTCAAACACTTGAAAGTTTAGTTATAACATTTAGATGGGCTATTTTATAATCATACTCGAGGGCTGGCTGCTTCCTTGCGTTTCTTGCCAGTGATGCACAGTTCCCTGTCTTCTGTGCTGAGGACAAGCTATGCAGACAGGCATGGCGAGTCTACTGCACTTTTGACCTGCTGGTTGCCTTTGTTTCCTGTCTACCTGCATTAATATTGGTTCATTTGCACAAGTCTTCATGTGCAAAAAAATAAATACAGTCTCACAATGTAGCTTCTGCCTGTGATTAAGTGGAATAATTAACAAACATTTCTCCTTCATTCTTGTATTTAGCTTTTACACGCAGGAGATGTTGAATAGATATAAAAAAGAAGAATAACGCCACAGGTCTCTCTGTTCTAGGTCATTTAGCTTTCAGACTCTGAAGCTGGCCTCTCTTGGGAAGGTCTGATGTCTTCCAGTGGAAGGCAGGAGGAAATGAAAACAACCCTGTGGAAAAAGAAAAGAGGAATATTTTTCCTTCCTTGCTGGATTATATTCCTTTAGGGCTCAGCAGAAGTCTGTACTGCATACTGAATATGCAATAGATGGTTCTGCTATTGCTAATTCTGTGGTAATAACCCAGCAAGATAAAAAAGCTAATAGGCTGCCCATGTGTTTAAAATAGTCTTCCAAAAACACATTTTAAAAATAAATGTATTCCAGAGTATGGATTAGAAAGAGACATTTTTTATAACCTAATTGGAAAAAAACTCCCCACATTAAAATTGATGCGAGTTTCTCTACTGAATTCAGTTAGAGTAGACTTTTAAGAAGCGTTCTTGAGAACTGCACAGGGAATGTCTTCTGCCAATGCAGAAGCAGGTCTGCGGCAAAACCATATATCTGTGGAAGTGTGACAGAACCTAATGAATAGCTACTGAATAATGAATGCTTACATCATTCTATTTGTCAACTTAATTACATGCAAATGTACTAAAAGTTTTGCTAGATTTGCTACCTATAACCCTGGTATTGACAGGTCTTTTGCTGCATGTCTATCCCAAGAAATATCAGTGGTACCATCTTCTCTTTCATCAGTTTCTATCTACTTCTGTGCTATCAACTGTTACAGCTTCTTCACCAGTTTTTGCATTCCTTCTGTGTGTTGCCTTCCTGACAAGCCATATGTTTCTTGTAAATGCTTCTGTTAACTTTCTCTTGATGCCTTCTTCCTATGGTTTCCATGTGGCAACACCCAGATTATTCCCTGTTCTTTTTTACCTTTCAGTAGCAACTATCTCTAGCTTTCCTTATTTCTACAGTCCTTCCACTACACCTGCAGTCTCTAAAGGTGTTTTCTGTTCCTTTTTTCTCCGTAGACCTCACTGTCCATGAGGTTTTATTGTGCAAGACATAGCGTACAACAAAAGTGTTAATTATGGTTGGCTAAATATAATCTACTGTGTATGGAATTTCTGTAGAAAAACAGATAGGCTAAGCAATGGCTGATATTAAAGCATAAAAGTGTTTAATCATTATATGAATGACATTAAATCAAATGCTTTGTCTGGATGTCTGTGCAGGCATGGTTTCCTTAGAAGGTATTTTAGATTTACATACATAAACAAAGTAGAAATCCTCTCCTAATTTTTATTCTGTAGTTATAGGTCCAGAGTTCTCCATCACACCACCATAATGAAGCTGCAAAGACTGTGCACACATTTGTCCATCAATTGTAGTCAAAATAATTGAGAACAAAAAAAGTAGACAGGGTCAGAACTGAAGATATTTTTTTTCCACAATTCAGCCCACAGGTTTGTCAGTATGGCATTATGAATACACAAGTGCAAGCTAATGCTTTCTAATATATCAGAGCACATATAGACTCTGTTCTTAAGTGAACAGAGAACTATTGGACCAAAGTAGCAGGTGAGAGGACTGTATAACTTCAACAGCTTGTTAAACAACAGATCATATTTTCAGAAGGCTTCAGCTGCCTTCAATCAAGGCAAACAATCAAAATATCTCAAGAAAAGATCTTAAATTATATAGTTTTTCTAATTTTACTGATTTCATTAATATAATATTTTAATTTTGAACTGAACTACCAAGTACAACAGGAGGCTAGACACACTTTCAAAGACATCTTAATAAGTTACTACATAGAAGGCTAAAAATCAGGTATAATATCAAAAAGGAGAACTTCATTCTTCATGTTCTGCACATGGAAACTTTTCTTGTGCATTCTGAAAGTCAGATGAGGTTTTTCTTTTCACAACGTGATGTGACCATATAAGCAGATGACCCTTTCACATTTAAGCAACAAAACTTGCAGATGATATTTGTCTGTGATCAATTTATCATAATGTTTGAGTGACTTTGGGACATCCTGAAAGCTGGAAGATTAATATTAATGGATATATTTAAAATAAATTTTTATAAATACACCTATATTTCATAAGTTCATTTGCTATGTCACTGGTCTGTGTTATTTACAGTCACACAGCTAGATTGCTCATTGTCTTCCCAGTTAAACAAATGAATATAATTTATTTTTAATTTGAACCATTCTAACATTTTGTTTTAAATAACAGCTTTTTGATCTTTGAATACATTCATAGCATGCTAACAAAAAGAAAACTGTTACTCTACAAAAATGAAATGTGGTTAGGTTTTCTCATACGGATGCAATAAAGAACACTTCTGGTGGCTTGACATTGCACAGCTGAATAGTTTTTGACAGGGAAAATAACCATAGTTTAGTCTGAGTTTTGGCAGTACTACAAGTTATTAAATACTTGAAGTAATCCAGTAAGTGAAACTTTGTTATAAGCAGGTTGCTTCAAAGTATATTATCTCCATAGTTACAGATATTTTCATTATGTTAGCCTTTTTTCTATTTGGATGTACTGATTGCTTCTTAATTTTTGTATTGTTTCTGGGACTGATCAATGGCCTTCTGTAAGTTTTCTGGTTTCCTTATTTCTCCTCTTCTCTTTTCTCTTACAAGTAGGATGAACTTGTTCTGAAACACACCAGAATGTTCTGGTAAAAATAAAATTTAAAAAAAAAGCAGAGCTGCTGTTCAAATAAACTATAATTAAGCTCACTTGTTTATTTGTTTGTTTTTTCCCCCATATTTTTATCTAGCTTTCTCATTTCCTTATTTTGCAAAAATAGTACTTTATCGCTGTGTATATGTTACCTTAGCTATCCTTTGGGCTTCCACTACCACAGCATGAGAGTTCATCAGTCTTAATGTACTTCTGCTGCAGTTGGGAATCGCTGCCTCTAAGTGCAGATGAGGAAATCAGGACACCTGTGTGGGAGCACATGGCGCACAGCGCAGGCACACTGGGATACCCGGGGGAGTTACAGACAGGAGAACTCTGACATGGCTGCAGGAATAGCTCTAACGCTGCATGCCAGCACAGCTGTACCGCTCCCAGCATCCCAGGTGATACCTCTGCTGGGAGTTGTCTCATGTCCTGCAGGTGTATTATGTGCTCCAAGCGACTGGCCCAGACTCAGACAGGGAGTCTGAGTTGGGACAGGAACACCAGCTCCACGTCGGTAAACTCCACGTCCTAGTTGAGGAGCACTGTCTCTGCTGCATTCCTTCTGACCTACAAGCCACCCAAGCTGAAGGGAAAGGAACCCATTGGTTTTGACCAACTTTTGTTCAGGCCTGGTGCAGAGACCTGACTGTAATTTGGCTTATGGGGAGGTCTCAATTGGGTGAGCTCTACTGTTGTTCCAGGGTCACATTCTGAGGATTTGTAACAAATGCCTTCACACTTTGTAGAGGAAAAAGTGAAAACCCATTCTTTGGATTGATTACACAAATAATTTGAAAAAGAAAAGAGGAAAAGATTCACATGATGGGAATATCTAACCAAAGGAGGAGAAATCTGTGAATGAAGGTCAGAGAACTGTAGCTGATGTACCTAGGTGATAAGAATAATGAAGCATATTAAATGTGAAATGTCCAAATCACCATGTCAATATATTTTAACAAGTCCTACCAGATATGGCTGTGCTTCCTTAAATAAAGTTATTATAATTAATGTCTCTTTCTAGTGATGATTAATAGGCTAAATTCATATGTAGAATGAATTTGTTCAACGGACCACATTTTTTTCTCTGGTAATTGCAGTTATTTTATTTCTGTCATGCAGAAATATGATATGAGGTGGCACTGAAGGTAAAACAAGGAAAAAGTGAGGAACGATCACCTTAGAATTCCAGCAGTGTTAGATGAAAAGTGGGAAACAGACTAGAGTGTGATGGAACAATTTTCCAGAGTATGATTTTCTTCAGAAAAAAATTAAGTTCCATCATTAGGCATTTTACTCATATTTCATAGAATATGATTTGTTTTATACTATATACAAATATCATCTGCAAAAACAGTAATGGAATAAATTTTTAGCAAATGTAAACACGTGCAGTGAAATAACCAGTGCTGAAACTCTTATTGAAAGCAACTAAAATATTGTGAGTCATCTTATAAATGACAAGGTTTCTATAAGGTCATTCTATATCATATTACAAAATAATGCACAAGTTAAGTCATTCTGGCAGTCACATATGATAAGAGATTTGTTTCTTGAGCTTTATTACTTTTTAGAATTACCCATATTATTTTTTGTACAGTGGACTGTTTTGTATAAGCCCAACATAAGGACTCATTGTGTAAGAGACCATGCAATTTTATACAAACAGTCTTTTGGGACTTTAAAGTATTTCTTTTATTATTTATTTATTTATTTATTTATTTTGTTATGCTCATAGTGTAAATTTACTGCTTTTTCTTGACATTCAAAAGGGGATAATATTACTTTTCCAGAGCTGAGCCAAAAGAGTCTTTATTAAGTTGTAGCCATTTTGCAAAAATCAAGCAGATATCAAGTATCTTGGTGCAGAAACTTTTGCAAATACATCTATATTTTAAGACAGTTGTTTATGTTTTCTGTTATTTTTAACACATATTAGTTAAGAAAACATTTACTAATTTGTAAATCCTTAATGGATTTAACAAGGGAGCTGAGCATTACAGTACCACAAATGTAAGGTTTGAATATTACAAAAGAAGGCACCACTGCAAGTAGCTCTTCTGTCAGGTACTTGTCAGATGATAAATTGTGGGACTGGTTAGAAGTTGACAGAGCTGAGGTTTATAGCAGTTACGATCAGAGTTGAGGGATGCTGATCTCAGTCGTGCAGAGGAGGGTGCTGGAGAGGAAGGTGAGCCTTTGTACTGAGCTGAGGGACTGGTGCCAGGTTACAAAGGTCAAATATTTAATAGCACTCATTCACTTTACAGCTTTACTCCATATATGAAGGCAGTCTAGGAATCCAGCTTAGATAAGGAAAAGGCAGAAATACATATTTTGCTGTGCTTTGATTTTGGATCTGTTTTATGTTTCTTTACTATAATACTAGAGCCTCGAGGAGTGCTGTGTTTGCAACTCAACAATCTAACATAGAGTTGTGACCTAAACATCCATACTGCAGTGCGCTGTGTTGGGGAAAAAGAAGATAAATCAATTCCAGTTATCACAGTTGCCCTGAACTCCCTGGTGGCAGGCTCAGAGCCATTTCCCTACTCTGATTAAAAAATCTGCTGAAATTTCAGTGTTCTGTAGGAACTCTTCCATGCACACTGTTAATTTCTGGTTATAGAAACACAGCTCTTCATCAAACATTAGTTAACTTATAATTAAGTATCTAAAAATGTGTTTAATGTGTTTAAAAACTCCTACCCATTTTTCCCCAGCTAAGAGAAAACTCACCTAGTAAGAGGTGTACCAGGCCTAGAGAAAGGAATAAATATTTAAATCTTCAACTTACAGGTACTAAAATTAGTACTGTGACTGGCAGCATTTCTCTGAAGACCAGCCCACAGGTTGGAATGTGTGAACACAGGTGGAGCAGAAAAACCTTGCAAAGAAGTCCTGTCCTTCTTGAAATTTGTAACAAAACTCTGTTTTGCTCCAGCAGCACCTAGATTTCTTTTTGAGGCTCCTTGACAGTAGATGTGTGACCACATAGAATATATGTGTGTATCTGGAAATCTGGATTGTCTCGCTAGGAAATCAAGAGAGGATGTGTAGGCTCTTGTTCTTCATCACCCTGTAGGAGACTTTATCTCCACTGACAGCACAGGGACTCCTGTGGGACTAGCAGCTGACTTCAAGACTTCAATTGATTATCTGAGATGGAAGTACCGTGAAAGCCTCATAAGTGCTCCCACTGTATATAGATCACATGTTCATATGGGCCAGGAGCAACAATTCCTTTGTATTCTTTACATTATCTAGCTCAGTGGAGCTCCATGCTAGCTAATTCTTTTCCAGATTACTGAAATATAAATATTTAGTCACAAGAAAAATATCTCTAACATGTTATAATGTTTAATTACATGTGTGTTTGTATCAGTTTTTCAAAAAATGGCAACATATGATCCATAACATGGGTCACATCTATAAGTAGCAGGACACAGCTCTGTGAAAATATTCAGCATTTGTGCAGGTGTAAACAAGCAAAGCTGTGAGTCTTTATGCAATATGGATAAATATCATTAACACATATTTCAAATTAATTTATATTTTTCCCACTAAGTTTATCAACATGTTCTATAACCATAGTTAGTTTTCTACACCGACCTAACCTGTGACAATACATTTACTCAGAGAAATGAATCCTTGCTCAATCTTAGCATAGATTAATCTGTTTGTGGAGAAGGGAGGGAAAAGAGGAGAGAGGAAAGTGCAGCTGTCTGGGTGGCCAGGACTCCATTTGTTGTTATTGGGGTTGATGCCATTTGCTGTTATCTGCTAAAAGCTCTTTGACCTACAGACTAGAACATGATTGTTAATAAAATGCCATGAAACACATCTGAAATAGTAATAAAATAAATGAACAGAAAATGCCCCATTTGGGGGCAAATAAAACATGTTACAAGAGTTCTTTATTTTTTTCTTGATAGAAATGGACTGCTGCAGTATATACTGAGAAGTTCTATCATGTGAAAGAACTGCGTGTTTTAAGGAAAAAGTGCGTTCACTGACTAAATTTCAATGTCTTAAATCTTGTCTAGATTTAAATTTTCTCAGGGGTCTACAGAAACAAGTAGTTTATGTTTATGTAAGGAGGAAGGGATTCTTTGCACAAGTAGAACAGTAATAGCTCTGGTATGTCCTTCGAGGTCTGCAAAATTGCTTTTTCTGGGGAAAGCAGTTCATGAAATTTCCACAGCTAAAGCCAATTTGCACAATCCAAGTAAATGTTCTGGGGTATTCTCTGAGGGCTAAAGGGCTGAATACACCCACCATACCTCCTCCCACCAGCAGCGGTCATGGAGGCCCGGGGTAATAGGCGTCCTCTCTTACATGTTCTCTGAAGTCATCTCACTTCTGAACTCATCTTTATGGCCTATTCTTACAGTATTATAATTAATAACTATTCTTGTTAATAATATTCTGTTGTTCAATAACACAAAGGCAAAATACAGACTTATTTCCAGGGAATCAAAGGAAAATTTGCATTATCTTTAGGGTGACAGCAAGTCTTTGCACAGTGGGTGTGGACATTTTTTGTAGGAATTTGCATTACGTTCCTCACATTCAGTACACATGGGGAAAGGAGGGGGAGTATACAACTTCTCTCCCCATTGTATAGCATTAAAATACAAAGAATATACCTCCTTATTTTTTGGCTTTGCATTAAGGTTTCAGCTTTCGCCCTCCATATTGTCCAACAATCTGCTAAAAATTTCCAGCAGCTACATTTTTTAGTGAAGCCAAGTACAGTATGAGGTTTTCCAAAAGGTGAATGAAACAATCCATTGAAAATGTCAGTCAGAAGCCAGAGTATAATTTTATTTATTTTTTTGATCCTTGTTCAGAATTCATATGATTAGCATGTGGCAAACTGTAAAATGAAGTGGAACAAAAGTGCCTGAAATAAATTTCACCTTGACCTGATTTCCACTTGACTGAATTTGTTGTAGTAAACTGGTGACACATAGTGGATAAACAGTAACACATGTCTGCATTTGAAAAGGGAGAACAGATGGTAAACACACTGATATAAGGGCTGTTACACAAGAGCTTTGTGTATAATTCAGAAAGGTCAAATCCCCTGAAAGCTGAAACAAGTTTGATAAGGGAAAGGGATTCATTGACAAGAAGGAGTCAAGTGGGCACAACTGAAGCAGATAAGGCTGCTTGCTCCTCAGTGGATTTCACTCACAAAAGGCATCTGGCCACATCTGTCTCCTTTTGTAAAACCACTGTCAGAGGTGTTAGTCACAGGGATACTTGTTCTGAGAGACACCTCCTCAGAGGATACCACTGCTGGTCCACTGGTTGAATTTGTGCCACTAGCCTAAAAGACACCTCTTGTGCAATAGTGAAATTCATGCTTTTTATGGTTTTGAAAATATTTTGACCATCCAAAGACATTTATTTACTGGATCTTGGCTTCGCAGTGTGGATTATCTGCTCCCACTGGTGACTACCAGGTGACTATGAGCACCGCGTTGGGTAAAGGAGTCTAAGCTGAGCTTGGGAAGGCAGCTGCCTTTGAACGTCTTTACTTTCTGCATGTCCACTGGTCTGTGGGAAGGGTTACTGTCCTCATTTCACATATTGGGAACAAGTAATTTGTCCAGTGGCCACCTGGGTTAGAGTAATGAGCAGAAGAGAGATGTCAGATCCTAAGTATATTTCCTGCACACTGACTGCTTTCTGTCAGAAGCACACTGGAAGGATTTGGTCAAGATGGACTTGGCAAGGAGCTACTCAGCCTCACAGATGGTTGAAGTATGCATGGTCAGTAAAAGAAATGAGAAAGAGAAAGAAAAGATTAAAAATCCAAAGAAGAGGTCAGTAGCCAATGGTGGTGGTGTTAAGCTCCTAGCCTGCACTCCATCAGTAATTCAAGAAATCTAAATTTAAAGAAGCAATGTACATGAAAACATAATTTTCTTGGCAAGAGCCTATGTTTTATCTTGTAGTATGGTTCTAAAATCTTATTTTTTGCTGCTCAGAAATGCACTAAAATATATCTAATTAGAGAGATAGATAATAAGTAATTTAGCAGAAAAGAATTTCTGCAGATCATGAAGATTTTAGTTTTCAAAACTATTCAAAGGAATTTTATTAAAACGTAACTCATGGTATAATAGTTATTCTACTTTAAAGTTAGTTTCTACTGTTAAAAATATACCTAGAGAGTGTTATTTGTAAACCATATTTTTTCAATCAAATTTTGGCAGGAGACTATAAATTTAAAATTGAAGTTGCTCTGTTTAAGGACTCACAGAAAACAGAGATAGAGTGAAAAATTAGGTGCTGAAGTCAGGCATGTTGAATGTTCAGCTTGTATCTGTTTTCAAGAATTAACAATGCCAAAGCCATTTCACTTGTGACTTATTTAACAGCTGTCTGCAATTGGAGATCCAAATTTAGTCTCTTATCACATCTTTTACTCGAGGGGATACTTATTGCCTTAAAACAAAAGTGATCCAAGCCAAGAACTTTTCCCAGTAATATAAGATTTTATTTTTTAGCTAAAGCAGGGACCTTGCTGGTATGCCTGCCAAACAAAAGACACCTCTCTACACCTCACCAATGTGTCTGAAATTTCTTTAGTGGTTACAGCTCCAAGGCTAAAGGATGCAGAGCCTAAGATGGGTAGAGGTGCTCTTCTGTATTCCTCCCCAGCTCTTCAAACAGTGGAAAAAATCCCTTCAACTACCCTACACCTCCATCCCTGACCTCTATTTGGCATGCCCCCCTGGTGACCTTTACATATGACCTGGGGTAGCCCAGGGAAGCCCAAAGTATCCAGAATATCATACAGCTCTGTACTTCCTGGGGAATTTGCAGAGGGAAATTAAAATGTGCCTCTCTGTGCAGTTCTCGCTCTATAGCCAGCCTGCATCTCCTGTGCACCTGCATCATCTTCTAATTTTACTTCATCAATAAACAGTCCAGCTCATATACCATGAACTCAGTTTGCTCTGTGAACCAAAGTACAAAAAATGGGAAAACTATATGAGGCATTTTAAAAGTGCACTCCTAATCTAAACTGAACTGGACAAGCATTAGTTGTAGCTATAACCACATATCCATCCTGCAAATAATGAATATGAAAGAGATGACTGGCAATTCTTTGGCTGAAATGCATTTGTACAGAGAAAGTGCTAAATGGAAAAACAAATCAGTACATATCTAGGTCTGTTTCTGAAGGATTTAGGGACACAAGGAGTACTGACTTGTTGGGTGTTATGTATGTGAAAAATCTATTCACTGTCATTAGCAAAGCAGTCAGCATATTGTAAAAATCCAAATGTCTCTTTCTCACCCACCTGGGAGATCCAAGTGAATATTTAGACTGTTAATGTATAAATTAGAGAGCTCTGATATTAACTCTAAAACCAGTTGCTAAAAACTGTCCATCTGAGAATCAAATCAACATTTTTATTCAAGGAAGAAATCAAGTAATCTGTAAGCCCTCCAAGACAGAAACATTTGCTCCAAGGTGAGTGTATATAGAAGAGATTGCCTCTAAGTTAGAAAATATAGAAGGTTTCTGGAATCAGATGTACATTTAATAATTGTAATATGGTGTCATATTTCTGTAACAGCATATTAACCTGAACGTATTATTACAGTCATACTTTTATTCTATGAACCTGGAAATGTACTGTGATTTTTTTTTTCATCAAGTGACATTTAAGAAAAAGGATCACTGAGGTTACCTGAGTGCTGCTCTTTCAGAACCACTTATCAGTTCTGTCTTTAAAGGTCACCAATAAAGGGTAAAGTTCCTGGCTCTCTGTTTTTAAGGGTATTTTTTTCCTTATTTTTACTTAATGGAGGATATTTCAAGTTTCTGTATCACACGACAGGGATTTTAAAAGCATGGCAAGATAAACAGCTGTCAAGTCCACCATGTGTTTTGTAGAGGAACCATGTTATCAGTGTATCATGCAGATTGTTATCAGTTGCCCATAAAGGGCATGATATTGAATGGCATATTTTTTTCTATTCAGTACTGGTATGTTCTGTCTGTGCATCATACATCTCTATGGCTAGGTTGAATTAATTATCATTTCAGGCATAAACTTATAGTAGGAAATATTACAGAATTCATATGTGGCCACATAAGGACCATGTTTAACTTTCAAGTAACTACCTCATCTCTAACATTTGTTGATTTGTAATAGGAATACACTCTGGACAGAGAGAGAAGGCAGAGCTCACGAAACATTGTATAGCAGCATGCAGCAGTATCTGGTGTGCAAGAATAACAGCCCATTCAGGGAGTATCTCAGGCAAAAGGCAAAACAATGTAAGATGATTTTGATAAAGATTACAAAAATGTAGGACCGGGCAGTAAGCTGTGGTTTTGAAAGGAACTGGGATAATTCTGGAGCTTGGGCAGGGGTAGAAACTCTCCATATCTCTACACTTCAGGTTCCACTGCATGGAATTGCTCCTTCCTGACCAACTTAGGCAGCTGCTTGTGACTCCAAATTACTTTTTTAGTACCTAGAGACTGTTGAGGTGAGGAAGGACTTTGTTACCTGAGCAGCAATGAGTTGGCTGCTTGGAGAGCTGAGATGGCAAATAGGAGATATCCAAATTTTCCTCTGAAGTCAAGTACAGTTGGGATAAATTTTGTCACTGATACTCTTGTATCACCATCATTATATGTAAATGACATTATCATAATTTTTAAAATAACAAATTATAAATCAAGGAACAAAACAACCATTAAAACCTCTGCCAGTTCCTCATCTGATCTATGGAAAATGCTTTTTTGACCATCAGCTCTCATCAAATAAAGCTGATTGTCCGATAAAAGCAGTTCAGTTCTTTTCTATTTTTGAGATATCTCACACCCCAGTGAGGCCCAGTTCAGCAAATGCCTTCATGCAAATATAACATTTATATCACTTTCCATGAATGAAGCAAGTCATTAGTGAAGCATACAAAAAAGGCTCAACAGCTGGTTACTTGTTGTATTCTTACTACATCCACAAAACAGGACACCAACAGATATATTGTACATCTTATATTTCAGCAGTTTGGACATGGCCAAAAGATTATCACCTCTGCAGTTAGGGGATCAGATCAAGAGGTCATTAAACTCCAAACTCTGAATAGTAACAGTTATACCCATATATCATAGACATATCTTTAAAAGCTCATGGAGTGTATCACTAATGAGTTTCACTAAGCTCAAGCACTGAGAGTCTGTGAGCTGTGAATATGCAACTTGAAGTCAACTTCTGTGACAAATTTCATTTACAGGAGCTTTTAAGGGTCTGCTTCATGCCTACTAGTAAAAAATTTGAAATAAAATCTTAAAAAGTGAATGCATTTGTGGAAAGAAAAATTACATGGTCATGTGGTATCAAAATATTCAATACATTTATAGGACAACCAAAAATGACTTTATTCTGTTACCATAACTGGGATCCTTGGAATGCTTAAGAAAGGCTATTTTATAAGTAAAAATAATTAGATAACTTTTCTGTTTCTAATAAATTGCTTTTTTTTTTTTTTTTTTTTACTATCAAGATATGTAGCCACCTTCTGCTCTTATTTGCATATTGTGGTCCCATTTATTATGAGAGCTGTCACCAACAAAAGAAAAAGAAATGGTCTTCAGCCTACAGAAAGCAATAGAGATTTCCTGAAAACAACAATTTTGCTTAGATGAAAATAAAAATATCCTGTATGCCTTCAAGATCAACTATCATTTTCTAACTCCATTTTATGTGAAGACACACTTTTCTTCCAGATGATGACCTGTGAACTCAGAAATAAATAATATTCATTATATAATATTAATATTAATATATAATGTTGTCATTAGATATTTCTCCATGACAACTCTATTTAAAGAAAGCATGTGTTGCAAGAAATATGATACCATTCCAAATGTTTTCTCTCCTTCCCTTTCTCTTCCTCTCTCTTCCTCTTCTACTGGACCTCTGCTTATATTAGGGATACACTTCTACATGATCCACTAATACTGTGTTAACAGGCCAGGTAAAACTTGTGCCATGATTACTCTCCAAATGTGTTGATAAGTACATGGATAAAGAATAGTCACCAGACATCCAAAACTTGGATATTCAAAGAGCCTTTTATGAGGTTCCACACCAAATATTACTGAAGAAGCTAAGTTGCCATGAGGTTGGAGAAAATGTAACCTTCAGCCCAGTTCAGCTGTCTGTGATACAAGTTTCATGCATTAAAACTCTGTAACCTTAGCTCAGTTTTGCGAAGAAGACTGTTATTGAAAGTGAGAGAAGGCACATGAACTGAAGTAATTCAAGATAAGAAAAATACAAACACAGCAAATGGAGATGATAATTGTTGAGACAGTAATCATTAGGAGTTCAAGGATTCAGGAGAAAAAAATACTGACATGAAAATGTATGTATCTCTTAAACTTAAAAAATAACCCCAAAGATATAGAAAATAAAATAAAATCAGCAGGATAAAGGATTGGTGCATTCCAACGGGCAATGGAGACCTGACTGGTGCCTTCTGGGCCAGGAGAGGCTCACTGAGTGTCTCATTGGTGCAAAGTGTATTACTGTTTAACCTAGTAGTATTTTTTTACTGTGTATGTTAGCTAATAAATAATTGGCATGTACTTTCAAGTTTTGCAGAATTTCCTGGGGCATGGGAAAAGAAGACAAGTTACAGAAAGGTTCTTTTATTGACTGAAAAAGACTTAAGGACAGAAAGCAAAGGGGTTCTTAGTGGTTACTTCTCAGAAGAGTTACTAGTTGTATCTACTTGGGATTACTAGAGGGACAAGATTTATTCAACATTTTATCAATAACCTGGAGGAAATACTAAGTTCTTTTGTGTAGTCAGATGACATACCCATGGTTATGAACTCCAGAATGGCCTTGCAAAATTGAGTGACCATCTGAACAGAGCGTAGATGTAGATAAATGCAAGGTAACATGCTTAAGGATAGATTTACAATACTGAATTTGGAACTGTGGAAAGAGCTTTTTGAGTGACCACTTAAAATCCTCAGCAATCTTTCCTGAATTTACAATGGCAGTCAAAAAAGCCAAGAAAGTAATTGAGTAATGAGATGAAGACTGGAGAAGTAATTTTGCCATTGTACAAAATCATGTACACCTATGTCTTGTTTATTGTGTGCAGCTCTGGTCTTCAGGACAGTGGGACAGTGGAGTCAAAGATGCAGAGTTCAACTAAAACGCTTTAGGGATAAAACAGCTGCTTTTTGAAGAGGGACTAAGCCAGCTGGGATTCCAGCCTGGGGTGGGATATGATCAAAGTTCACACAGTTGTGAAGAGAGTAGATAAACACAATGTGGAACTGTTCTTCACCAAATCTCACAAAAAAAGAACAAGGCAGAGTACAAAATTAGTAAGGGGAAGTGGATAGCAAAAGAAAAATAGGCAGATATTCACTAATTCAAGATTTCTGAATGCTGGGGGGAAATGAAAAGGGTATACCACAGAAAGTGTCCACATTAAGGTGCTTGATTCTCCACTCTACGATTTTTGAGTCCCAGTTGGAGTGGCCATAATGTTTTGCAGGAATCCAGTTTGCAGAATCCCATCATAACACTATCACGGGATTCACACAGTGAAACTGTGTAGATGGCTCATGCAATTTCCATATTGTAGCTCCATTACATTATGGTTTTCCAGGAGAAAATAGAGATATCTAGGACCACTATCATCCCAAACATCTAGTATGTAACCCCTCCTCCCTTTTCTGATAAATTCAGTACTACTGAGTGCTGTTATGGAGATCATCTACATTACTGACTGCACTTTATCTTGTGTAATATTCTTCAGAAAATCTGTATAAATAGTTCTAAGTGATTATCTAGCAGAACTACAATAAGTTCCTCATTGTGACTTTACCTTGATGCTTACATTCAAAAAGAGAACTCAAAAATGAAAAGGAAGGAAAAAATCCTATGCCTGAAAGTTATTTGGACAGATTTTTGAGAGATTTATTGCAACACTACATAAAAGCCTAAGAATCATGTCTGCAGGAAATTAGCTATGCATTCCAAGGGACATTTTAAGTGGAAACTCGGAACTAGCTCTTCTCTAATCTACTCTATGAAAATATAAGACTAGAGAAACTTCCTGTCTTTCATCCAGTCCACTTAAATAGAAAAAAAAAAAAAAGCTTGACAAAGGACATCTTATTTAATCTTCATGTGCCATAAAAGTTCTTTCAGTGTCTGTCAAGGTCTGATTAGCAGTCTGATTGTATCTCTGAGTCTTTAGGGTAGATTTATAAAGGCACTTCTTAAAGAGGAGCTTGATGTGGTCCACCAGAGGTCTTTTGCTGTTTCTGAGGACACTTGAGTGGACTCTAAAGGCTCCTGTAATGCTCAGCTGGTGTTGCAGTCCTTTGCAATAAAATACATAAGCATGTATCTTGTTCCCGTGTCTATAATGAATAGAAGAGGGGGTAAATTAAGTAAAAATAAGTTATGTTTGATGGTATAGCAGTGTTGGGAGTATTGAAAAAAGAAAAATTTAAGGTGGCAGTTCCAACATAATTTTTTCACCTGGGTACTCACTGATACCACCTCTCCATCTTACCCAGGTGATTCAGAAGAGCCCTGACCTAAGCCACAACAACCTGTAACGCCTCAGCCTCCACTGCCCCTGGTCCAGAGCAATGATGGGGCTCTCTACACATCACTCACCACCCCAAGGCAGACCTCACACCCTCATTGCTGCCCCTGATGGAGGGCACTCCTTTCTCTGCCCACCGAATTACTGGAGAGGACTAGCTCTCCTCTAAGGCTGGGATCACTGGTGTCTCTTAGTCAAGGAAGGGAAGTGTGTGAGGGAGGGAATTGTCATAAGCAAGGCAATTTTGCATGCTCTCGTGCAGCTTGCAAAAAAAGTGTGCCAGCAGCGCTGAAAAAATCTACAAATGTGATTAGCAGAAAAGATTGTTGTCTCCTTCTGCAATCTTCTGAAACCTCTTTCCTTCTGCTCCCCAGACTTTTCCACAAGATTTAATATTATTATAACAGATGATAGGAGTGAGATGCTTTTTATAGATCCCAGAATTGGAGAAGTGTCATACGGCACTGCACATTAATTTTGATTACAGACTTAACTTGGCTGACTGACTATAAAATGAAGTGGTATCTCCAAATCATTATTATTGTAAGGATCAGTTGTGGCTCTTACCTTGGGGATACAGAGGCCCATTTCCCACCAGAAATTTATAACTTGGTAAAATCTTTCTGGATCTTATTTCCCTCTTACCCTATGTGCAGATGGTATGTATGCTCACATCAAGCTTGGCACCACAGCCCATGGAATTGGGAAGCATGTTGCACCTGCATGTCAGCCATACATGGGCAGTTTCCTGGCTCACCCTGAAATCACAGACACAGGCATGTGGCAATTTGGGATGAGTACAGAAAGGGGCATGTAGAAGACAGAATGTCTTTTCTTCTGTTTTCATAGAATTGTAGAATGGTTTGGGTTAGAAGGGACCTTAAAGATCATCTAGTTCCAAACCCCCTGCACAGGCAGGGACATCTTCCACTAGATCAGGTTGCTCAAAGTGCCATCCAAAATGGCCTTGAGCACTTCCAGGGATGCGGCATCCACAACTTGTCTGAGCAACCTGTTCTAGTGTCTCACCACCCTCACAGTAAAGAATTTCTTCCTTATATCTAATCTAAATCTTCCCTCTTTCAGTTTAAAACCATTGCCCCTCATCCTATCACTACACTCCATGATAAAGAGTCCCTCCCATCTTTCCTGTAGCCCCCTTGAAGTACTGGAAGGCTGCTATAAGGTCTCCTTGAAGCCTTTTCTTCTCCAGGCTGAACAACCCCAACTGTCTCAGCCTGTCCTCATAAGGGAGGTGCTCCAGCCCCTGGATCATCTTCATGGCCTACTCTGGACCTGCTCCAACAGGCCTGTGTCTTTCTTATGTTGGGGGCCCCAGAGCTGGACACAGCACTCCAGGTGGGGTCTCACAATAGCGGAGTAGAGGGGCAGAATCCCCTCCCTGGATCTGCTGGTCACACTTCTCTTGATGCAGCCCAGCATACAGTTGACTTTCTGAGCTGTGAGCGCACATTGCTGGCTCATAGTCAGTTTTCCATCCGCTAATATCCCAAGTCCTTCTCCACAGAGCTGCTCTCAATGAATTCTCTGCTCTCAATGAATTCTCTGCCCAGCCTGTATTTGTGCTTGGGATTGCCCCAACCCATGTGCAGGACCTTGCACTTGGCCTTGTTGAACTTCATGACGTTCACACGGGCCCACCTCTCCAGCCTGTCCAGGTCCCTCTGGATGGCACATCCCTTCCCTCCAGCGTGTCGACCGCACCACACAGCTTGGTGTCATCATCAAACTTGCTGAGGGTGCACTCAATCTCACTGCCCATGTCTCCAACAAAGATGCTAAACAGCGCTGGTCCCAACACCAACCCCTGAAGAACACCACTCGTCACTGCTCTCCACCTGGACATCGAGCCATTGACCGCAATTCTTTGAGTGTGACCGTCCAGCCAATTTCTTATCCACTGTGTGATCCATCCACCAAATCCATGTTTCTCCAATTTAGAGACAAGGATGTCATCTGTCGCAGTCTGAAATGTTTTGCACAAGTCCAGGTAGATGACATCAGTTCCTCTTCCCTTATTCACCAACACTGTAACCCTGTTGTAGAAGGCCACCAGATTTGTCAGGCATGATTTGCCCTTAGTGAAACCATGCTGCCTGTCACCAACCACATCCTTATTTTCCATGTGCCCTAGAATAGTTTCCAGGAGGGTCCATTCCATGATCTTGCTGGGCACAGAGGTGAGACTGACTTGCCTGTAGTTCCCCTAATCTTCTGGTTTTTTCCTTTTAAAACTGGGGGTTATGCTTCCCCTTTTCCAGTCCTCTGGAACTTCACAGGACTGCCATGACTTCTCAAATATGATGGATAGTGGCTTAACCATTTGACCCACCAGTTCCTTCAGGACCTGAGAATGCATCTCATCACGTCCCATGGACTTGTGTAACTTCAGGTTCCTTAGATGTTCTCAAACCTGATCTTCTCCTACAGTGGGTGGTTATTCATTCTCTCAGTCCCTGCATTTGCCTTCTGTGACTTGGGCAGCGTGGCTGAAGCACTTTACAGTGAAGACTGAGGGAAAAAAGCCCTTGAGTACCTCAGCCTTCTCCATATCCCAGGTAACCAGGTCTCCTGTTGTTTTCTGCAGCCAGCCCACATTTTCCCTAGTCATCTTTTTATCACCAATGTACCTATAGAAGCTTTTCTTGTTGCTCTTGACATCCCTGGCCAGATTTAATTCTATCAGGGCTTTAGCTTTTCTGTCCTGATCCCTGACTGCTCGGACAGTTTCTCTGTATTCCTCCCAGGCTCTCTGTCCTTGCTTCCACCCTCTGTAGGCTTCTTTTTTGTGTTTGAGCTTGTCCAGGAGCTCATTTATCCATGCAGGCCTCCTGGCATTCTTACCTGACTTCCCCTTTGTCAGGATGCATCTCTCCTGAGCTTGGAGGAGGTGATCATTGAATATTAACCAGCTTTCTTGGGCTCCTGTTCCCTCCAGGTCTTTATCCCATGCTACTCTGTCAAGCAGATCCCTGAAGAGGCCAGTGTGCTCTCCTGAAGTCCAGGGTAGTGAGCTTACAGTGTGCCCTCCTTGCTGCCCTAAGGACCTTGAACTCCACCATTTCATGGTCACTGCAGCCAAAGCTGCCCTTGAGTTTCACACCCCACTGGCCCCTCCTTGTTGGTGAGAACAAAGTCCAGCATAGCACCTCTCCTCATTGGCTCCTCTATCACTTGGAGAAGGAAGTTATCATCAGCATCATCCAGGAACATCCTGGATTGCTTATGTCCTGTTGTGTTGTCCCTCCAACAGATATCAGGGTGATTGAAAACCCCCATGAGGACCAGGGCTTGTGAACATGAGGCTGCTCCTATCTGTCTATAGAGGGCCTCGTCCACTCGGACTTCCTGATTGGGTGTCTTGTAGCAGATCCCCACTATAATGTCTCCTGTCCCTGTCTTCCCTTTAATCCTGACCCATAAGCTCTTGGTCAGCAACTCATCCATCCCCAGGCAGAGCTCCATGCACTCCAGCTGGTCACTGACATAGAAGGCTACCTTTCCTCCTCATCTCCCCTGCCTGTCCTTCCCAAAGAGCCTGTGTCCTTCCATTCCAACACTCCAGTCATAGTCCAGCATATCCCACCACATCTCTGTGATGCCAATAAGAATGTAGCCTTTCAGGCGTGGGCATGTGTCTAGTTCCTCTTGTTTATTCCCCATGCTATGTCCATTTGCACAGAGGCATTTAAGTTGGGCCACTGATGAAGCTGACTTACTGACTGGAATTCCTCTGTGCTGCTCTTCAGGTGCTCTCCTGTTGACCTGTGATCCCTCTCCAGGCTCTGGGCATCTATCACTGGCACTGGCATCAAGCTGGTAAGAGTGAGATGGATTGAGGTTCCCCTCCTCCGGCAACTTTAGTTTAAAGCCCTCTTCACCAGCTTGACAAGCCTATGACCAAAGATGCTCTTCCCCTTCTCTGACAGATGGATCCCATCAGCCCCCATTAGATCAGGTTTCTCAAAGCAAGTCCAGTGGTCTAAGCAGCAGAACTTCTGTCTGTGGCACCAGTCCCATAACCAATTGTTGATTTGCCAGATTCAACTGTCCCTTTCAAACCCCTTCCTTTTGACTGGAAGGATTCATGAAAAAACTACTTGCTCTCCACAGTCCCTTACTGACGCTCCCAGGGCTCTGTAATCCTTCTTGATGATCCTCAGACTGCTCCTGGTGTATCATTGGTGCCCACATGAAACAGCAACAGCAGATAATAGTCAGTGGACTGTACAAGGCTCAGCAGTCTCTCAGTGACACCCCTGATACGAGCCCCCAGTAAGCAGCACATGTTTCTAGAGAGCACATGTGAGAGACGACTTGTAAAAACAGGCCTGCGAGAAACATGGACTGAGAAAAACAGCCTGAGAAAGAGATAAAGGTTAGCGGGGGAGTGGAGGCCCTCTGAGCTAAGGAATGTCTCAAACACTCGCAAGTAACGAAACTATAGTCACAGGGTGGATCGTGTGGAGGTCAAAGCTGATAAGGCTGCCCGAATAAGACAAGATGCAGCTGGAGGGGGGAGCCCTGTGAAGACAGGACGGCTCTGGTCTGGTGCACCTGGACAAATTTCAAGGGCCATCTGTCCAGTGAATGACCTTTGCTTCATTATCCATGAAATACATATTAAAGTTAACACCCCGAATATGCTAATGAAGACTAACAAGGTCATGCTAATTACATCATCCCATGAAACATCTTATCCCTCCCCATGCATGGGTTACGTAGGTATGTGGGTTGACCGAGGGGATGCACCCAAGGAAAGTGGGTATAAATCAAGGGGGAGAAAAAAGGGGGGAGGGGGCCCGGAGAGTGAAGTGAAGCAAAGAAGACGGATGCCTCCTTGAACCCTCACTGGCGGGATCGATGCAGGAACCCAGACCGGTGATGTTTATTCCTCTATTCCCTCCATCTCCTTCCTTTCCTTTTTTTCTTTTTCCTTCACTCCCATGAAGAAATGCAAGGCATACTATATTGCTTGCCACAACTCGTTATATACTTAGCCAATTATCATGCATCCAATTAGTACATTGTGGGAAGTTAATAAATGTTTGGACTTTGAGACTTGTCTCACTGTTGTCCACTCCGTTGGGGATTTATGAATCTGAGTCACTTGTCTCTCTCATCTGAGCGGGACGTGACAGTGCATCAGGTCAGTAGATGGGTGACTCCATACTTTTCAGAAGAGAGTCACCTACCATTATCACCCGTCACCTTTTCTTAGTTGTGATAGTTGTTATACAGGGAGCAGGCCTGGCTGATGTGATGGATGATGTGACCAATCCCTGATGTGACAAGTCTTTCCTCTTCAGTTTACAGAGTGGTGAAGTGGTTCTGCAAGGGCACCTGAGGCTTTGGGGAAAGTCTCTTCCTCCTGCAGATCCTTAGCATTGTAAGATTCCATTCTTCTGTATTATATGCCCACCTCCTTCCTGTGTGTGCTGGTGAGGGAGTTTTTGGCTGTTTGACTGTGGGCTGTGGGTCCACTGCAGACTGCACTTGGAACCAGCTATCTAACTCTTCAGCCTCCCTGATGCTACACAGCCTTCTCACCACCTCCTGCAGCTCAGCACCTGCTGCAGGAGCTCCTCCACTTGGGCACACATTTTGCAGGCAGGTCTGCCGCCTGTCCCTTCCCCAGGAGAAAGGTCTGGGCACTTCCTGCAGTCTGAGGTTTGCACTGCAGCCTCTGCCTTCAGCAGTACCATCTGGGTGGAGGCATCAGCCACCATGGGGGTGGATCTTGCAGACCCCCCAGACGGAGCTGCAGCCTTTGCTCTCAGACAAGTGCCTGCTGTTCTGCCTTGAAGGCCAGGTAGGATGAGTGCCCTTGGCCTGTACAGATGGTTACAGAACAGAACTGTGCCCCATTGCTGGGTTATGCAAATTTCAAGCCTCTCCACTCAGCCAGTGGAATGTCCCTTCTTCAAAGAGGCACCCTCCTTGCACACCCTTGTGTGTGAATTGTTGTGCAAACTGCCATGCCGCGCCATGCCCTGGCTGAAGCGCCATGCCTTGTTTGCCCATCATGGTTGTTGGCGTTCCCCGGGGCTGCCTTTTGTGGGAGTCTGGGGTGGCCACCATTACTCCTGGCCCCACCCACGACTCATTAGCCACTCCCTCTCATGAGGGTGTGGGTCTCCGCTCTCCCCTGGGGTTCCCCTGGCTCAGGAAACTTCCCCTTGCACGCCTTGATCCCCACCGCCTCTGCTGCAGAATGTACCTGCACTGGAGCAGTTTGCCTCAGCAAGTGATGGTTGATGGTGGTTATTGACATATAAGAACTAAATATGCTTGCCTTGTACGATCTTGCTAATGCTTTGCTAGTTGCTAAGCTTTGCCTGATAATGTTCTCTTAAATTCTCATTAAATGGTACACATGCACACAAAATTCTATTAAATTTTTTTTGAGATCCCTATCAGATAAAATGTATTTAGAGGTGTCACAAGTAGAGATTGCATCCAGTGCAAGGTAAACAGCCTAACAAATGGGTTACACCTTACATTTACTGCAATTCAGCTTTTCTCCAGTGTATTACCATAGACTATTTTCTCTGCTTTAACACTTCCCTGTTACCAGTCTCGTTAGTGTACATGGCATTGTCATAGCTAAGATCAACATCAGTCACACAGCTTGCAAAAAAAAGTTCAGACCATTCTTTAGAAACTGGACTCCCGTAGCAGTGCATTGGAAGCAAAAGCAATCTCTAACAAAGAAAATGGAAACTAGTCTCAATTGTATAAATGCAATTTAGTATTCTCCGTGAGTTGATGAAGCTGGTTTGGGGTGATTTCAAGCAACCCTTGTCTTCTCTTTTGGGTTAACATATGTCTTGTCAAGAAAGACTGTTAATTTGTAGTCATTGTCACCAGTCTTGAGAGAGGACCACACAGAACCATAGGCTCTAAAGCAACCTTGGCATGACTTATTGGCCAGGGCCCATATGTGGCAGGTTAAAATCAGAAGGTTTATATTTGCTACTGAACAAACTTACAAGTTAGTTACCACTAATGAAGACCATTCCTGTTAACGTTGAGTTTCCACAGATATGTCCTGAGACAGTCTGGATGAGTTGGATGGATCCATATAAAGTGATAGTCCAGGACTTCCTCTGCAGAGCTGTTATATGCTCACACCACACGTGCAGTGGTGGTGTGTTATGTAGCACTAGCAGAGATGAGAAAAGACTGGATCAGAAGGTTTATGATATAATGCACGATTAAATAGAGTTGGCTATCATCCAACTTTGTGTGCGACAATCAGTAACAGGCTAGATTGGCTGAGTAACAGATGGCTGGTAGGGATGTTAGAAAGGTTTGTGTTTAGGCACCCCATGCTAAACCAGCTAATCTACTTCACAGATGTCCTTGCATTTGCAGCTGTTTTCTTTAGATGCCCTTGAAAATTCAAAGTCTGATCCAGGGCTACTCCTAGATATACCTGATACGACTTGTATTTCATGTTGCTTCCACAGATAACTCCAGTGTTCAATATGAGCACTGTGAAGATGTAGTATGATGGTTGTGTTTGGCTAAAACCTATCACTGGTCCTAGCATAAGACCAGATTGTTCATCTCACTAATCAGAGTTATGTCTAAGGTGCTCTGACAGAGCATTTATATAATGAAATATATTTTTTTCTACATAACTTTAAAGAAAGTGATATAATTAATCTGACAGTGTGAGACTAGCAGATTTGCTGGCTAAGGCAACTGCTATCAAATTCAGCATCCTGTCAGGACCTCAGGGTTTCTGGGGGAAACAGGAGTTCAAGTATAAGGCAAAAGTAGCAAGCAGTAAGATAGACTATCAGGTAGCTGTACTTGAGATGTTGAAAAGGGATACTCTTCCTAGGATGGTTCTAAGACATTTGGACATTTCTCTATAGTGTACGAAGCCTTCAGGTTCAGCTAGAGCTATAGGTGCAGGAAGGGCAGTGCTTGCATTGCCAAAGACGGTCTGTCTTAAGGGAAGAGGGCTCCACATGCAGTGGTATTTTAAGAAGTTTTATTGCAACATGTAGCTGTCAAAGTGCTAAGGTATTTTTGAGAAAGGATATGCTGGACTGTAGCTACATGCCAATATTGGCTGCTACTTATACATTCAGATACCAAGAGGCTGTGGAAATGGCATTGGCACTAGTGAATGAAATCTGCAGATTCTCATGTCAGTTAAATTTAAATGCAGATCTGAAAACTGTGAGGTTGTATGGATCGTGGATTTACAAGGCTCTGCTTGGACAGTGGAAACATAACCATAATCATAGAGTTTTAACTGCCTATTAAGAATTGTTCTCCTTTTTTCTAGATAGTTTATAGAAAACAGGCCTGTGATGTATGAAATGTAGTCCAGTATATTTAGGCATATACTAAAAATACCTGTCTTATTTTTCTTCTGGAAAACCTCCAGAGAAGCAAATCCAAAATTTAAGAAGCTTGTAAGATAGGGCTTCTAGGCATCTTTTTTTTTTTTTTAACCTTTTTCTCCACTGAAAATTGGAAGTATTGCTGCAGGATTTTCCAGTAAAGAGAGAAAGTGTCATAAAATAATGAGTAGTAGGGACAGAATAATTCCAGCTAGCAAATTTTACAGAAATCGTAGTTTCTTCACAGGGCTACAATGAGCACTGCTTTTCCTTGGTAATTGAAAGAAAAACTACCATGGGGCTTGGAACACACTCAAAGAAGTGATTTGGACAGGAATTGAATTATAATAAGGTGAAATACTTCCAGAAAAGACTGCATATATATCAGTGCTTTATTTTTCATCACTGATAATCTATTAAGTTATTTCTCTTTGTTTTTGTTTGAATAGATTGTTTAGGTGTGTTCCTTTTAGACCTATTGGAACAAAAAATGAAGCTACACTGGATTTATCTTTCACCAGAGCTAATGAATTCAGCCTGCTTTCTAGGTAGCTGAAAGAGAGGGCTAAGGCTATGCTTCTACAAACAAAACCCAAGTATAATGCCAGTTCAGATGATCTGTGTGGAAAGATGTTGCTTAATACTGTTTTACTCAACTGTATATGCAGAAAAGCTTCTCAGTTGGAGAACAGAGAAGTAGGGAAAGAAGGGAGCTTCAGAAAAGCTTGCAAAAACCTGTCTGCAGTCAGGCAGTGGACTTTGGGGTGGAGGGATTGGTTGAAGGTTAAGAAAGTGTTTCATTGTATGTCCAAGAGAGAAGGATTTTATACATTTTTGCCACATGCCTCAGCCTCAGAACTTGGTAGGAGGCACGGACTTTTTTACTGTTCCAACCACAATAGAGGTGCAGCATTTCTACCGCATTAGTGCTTTCCACTGCTAGAATTTAGCAGTATTGTTTCTATCCTAATTAGAGCTCCTTCAAAGATGCCCGGGTCTAGAACCATTTTTTCTCCTAGTCGAAATATCCCAGCAAAAACAACTATTGGTAGCCACTCTGGCTAGAAGGGCTACTGCTCTTGCTTTATAGTAACATTTTTGCATAACTTCTTTCGCCATGTGCCTAGCAAACTGCACACATCCTTGAAACACTAAGAAAAGTGGCAGTTGCCTAGGTGTCTTTGAATAACCCAGTACAGTTGAAGAAAGTAAGTCACATTTAACTTTTTATTATGAGAATTTTGAATGGACAAATAAATGGAATTCTAGTTTTCTGAGCCAAACCAGAAGTCAGGCTTTGTATAAATTAACTATTTATCTGCTGGTCAAGATGAAATCATCACCCTTAGCTTAGAAAAGGACAGTCCAGATAATGGAGACTTAACAACTGATATGTCCCTTTTTTAAACAGGTTTATATTCTGCATGTCACTAATTTTCTGGACAACTCAGTATACCTTTTCTAGCCTCCCTCCTTGTTGCTATTATGGCTCTGGTGAAGAGAATTCCCTCAAAGGTTTCAAGGAGACATGAGTGTCTTCTGATGATTTACCTGCCAGTAGGTACAGCATTGCAGAGCTGTAAATAAGCTAAATGAATGAATTACATCTCTTGTCCTGTGGAAGAATGGATGAAATTTGTAAAGTCAAGAGTTATTAGAGCGTCAGCTTAAAATCTTCTCTGAAAAAGGACAATATCCCCAAGTCAAGATGAATAGATAGACAGGGACTCCTGTGGAGGGCTGATACTAAATAGTCCTTAACACTGCTTTTTGCAGAGTGGTTTTTATTCTTTAACATTTCTACCAGAGATTGACAACATAGACAAGGTCTAAGTCTGGGAAATTTTTCTTCAAAAAGAGAAGAAAGCTCTAGTGTGAGGATGAAAGAAATCTTAAATCTTTAAGGTTTTGGATCCAGGATCCACAGGAAACCCTGTGGCAGAGCAAGAGGATGAATCCAGATTCCCTGACTCCTGTCTAAGGCCCCCAGCACTAAACCATCCATTCGTTTTCACATTTTTCTTGAAGCTATGGCCCTACCAGATGCTGCTTAATGTATGAGAATCACAGGCAGAGGTGGTATGGCTATTCTCAAGCAGCCTACGTAAGCAGCCTGCAGACCAGGGTGGAGTGGGCTTAGGTTAAAATCTTTGGAATTTTCGGGATAGACCATACAAAGCACAATTAGCGCAGCATTACTGGGACTCACTGATGCGCCACGTTGTTAACCTGCCAGGCAAAAAATCCACTTTATTGTTGGGAGTTTATAATTCCACAGAATCCCCAACATTTTTTTGCTTTAACATCTGAAAGGACCTTGATGTTTACAGCACAGGTTTGTTCATGATCTACTGAGAAATTCGTTATCCGAGATATGTTACTGGCAGGTATGACCTTTTGGTGAATCTGGTAGTCTGGCTTAATGTCTTGTTTATTTCTTTTTCAAAGCTAGAAAGTAAGTAATGCAGAAAGCGGTCTGCCTTCTCTGATACTAGAAAAGGTTATTCTGAATCTTTAGCATGGACAATTGATGTATGGCAACTCTTGCAGCATTTGTCTTACCAGCACATATTTTCGGAAACTAGGGTTTTTTGCAGTACTTGAAATATAATGTGAAAACTATGGCATTTACATAGTAATTTTTGTTCAGATTAGGAGTATATTGAAGTCAGTCTCCTCATTGTCCCCTCTTGCTGTACTTTGGTGAGCAATGTTTCTAGGGTTTCTGAAACTGGATTCCTTTTGGATTAATCTAAACAATGATATGATCCAGGAATGGAGCTTATATGGTTCAGTCATCACTGGGCATTCAGTCCACTAAACCAGGCTAGAGATAGCTTAAAATAAAAAGTCTCAAAACACATAATGTGGACATCATGTCCTTAGCACCAGATGAGGGGACTCAACAGATCCATTCCTATCGACCTGTGCTACTTCCTAATGTTGGCATAGTTAGTATCTCCCTTACAAGACTCTAACGTTACCTGAACTGATATAGAAAAAACATAAGTTCATAACTTTTACAGAAAAAGTGACTATCATTTTAGTTGCCCAGCAGAGTACATTTAGGATGTAGAAGTCTGAGTTTTGCTGAAACATTTCACGTATAAGAAGCACAGATCTGGGTCACAATAAATAATGAGTACCAGTACATGATAAAAACTGTACATTAGACAGCTAGGCTATAGCACTGTGGTTATAGTTAAGAATAAATAGTAGCTCAGATACTTCCATTGTCACTTACGTACCTTAGGAAAGCTGTTGCACCCTCAAGTAGGATTGGAAACACACAGTAGACAAATCTGAATTAAAGTCTCTCCCTTTCCCTGTGATCATCATAACATTTCTGAATTAATTTACCCTGGAATATGATAGAATAGCCACACTTTTCTTTTTTTTTAAGACAAAAGTACATGTCTTTTAAAGGATTTTATATACTTTAAACAATATACTTAATATTTTATTTGATACAATTTGATACAGACAATAGAGATACAGTGATACACTGCTGGGATCAGTTATTGAATACAAGATGAGGACCTGTATTATCAGAGATTTTAGATGATCCAAATGGTTGCTTGGGATCTTAGTACCTATGAAAATGTTTTCTAGTTTTCCACCAAGTGTAGACGGCTCAAAACTTCATGCTATCTCAACACTTGTCTGAAACTGCAAGGTTAAGATCTGTAAAGAGAAACTCGTACTTACAAACAAACCTCCTTATCCTGTCTTTAGAACATGGCAGAGAGATAACTGACATAAACACTACATTGTGGAAAGTTGAATATATTAAAATCTATTTTGCCTTTCTTCCCAGGGGTCCTTTTTATCAGCTAGGTTGTGCTTTGTGCAGAAACTTTTCTATAGGGTGGTAGTAATTCCTGGAGTTCCAATATTAATCAGGACCCCATGATTAAACAATTCCTGTGTCAGTCCCTTCAATCTAAATACATTAGTGAAAAAAAATCATAACAGAAGAAACCAATGGGATGAAGTGATGTGCACAGGATTACCTAGAAGATCTACTGAAGAGCCAGTGAGAATCCTGATAGTAATCTGCTAAATTGCAATCTTTGCTATTCATGAAGTGCCTGTTGGACTATCAGAGACATCTCTTGACTGTAGTATGTTTTAAAGAAAGCAAGATGGTATAAAATAGTACCTCTCTTAATTTCAGCCCAGGGGTAGAGCTTCCACAATGCCCACCCCTGCTTTCTGAAAAAGAAATAAAAATAAAAAATCAATATTGGGTACTACTGCTCATTTAAGATGTCCGTGATAGAAGTTCTGACACTGTCTGAGAATTGTGGCTTTTTCCCAGATCACAAAGTTTTGCTTTGAAGCATATGAAAGCTAGCAGAATGCAAATGAAAGCATTTACACTAATAAATTTGGATTGACTTGGAAAACTGTTTAATAAACTCCATGCAATTATCTGCATAGTAGTAGCTAGAAGGAAAACAGTAATGTCTCTGCAGATGCAATAACAGTAACCAGCTGAATACGGTTTCTGCTCAACACTTGTCTCTCAGACACCTCAATCCTGTCCCCCTCAATATCTGCCTTAGTTTAATGCTCCTTAGATGTAAGAGCTGTATCAAATTTTCTTTAGATCTGCTTATATACAAGATTTTCTTGTAACATGGCAGGATGGCACTATTTGTGTACAAAGGTGGGTATTGTGCTTCTTACAAAGTGAGATTATATTATTTCAGTTGTATCAATTGTGTCTGACATTCTTTGAGGACAATATTAATTTCATCATTACTCTTGTCCTCTCAAACTCCCTTCAACCTGTCATTCCTCCAGGTTATGCATCCTGTTTTGTGCCAGCTAAAATAAGTTTGCTGCCTCAGAGAATTCATGATCAGACTTGTTTGGTATTTGTATACATATACAGTGGGTGTTTGCATGATTTTCTTGTGGGTGCTCTGATGTAGCAGTGACTGATCAGTCAAACCATCAATGATCTACTTATCTACCTAACTAAATTTTTGTCAGTCATTCCTGATTCATATGGACAACTGATCCTTGACTAGAAATTCAGAGCATAAATATATCATCTCCTTTTTCCTGAGAACTGAAAATGTAACCAGATCATGTGGCAACAGGTTACAGTCAGGCACTTCCTTAGAGAAAAATCTCTAGGCAAATGTCCAGGCAGCCACAGGATTTGGGGCCCAGGCAGTAACCAGGCCTTCAAAACACCAAGAGGCAGGGTTTGGCTGATGCTACAGCCTTGGGGCCCCATCGTGCTCAGTAAGGATTTCATACCTCCACATGTTTATCAATGGTGATTCTATTTTACTTCCCTGTATTTATGAAAATAAAGCTTAAAGCTACATTTCCAAGGATAGTATCTTCTAATTTTTTTGATACACATGGGTCATGACATTTGTGTTTATATGTAACCCAAGCCTAACCAGTGATATGTGCAAAGCAAGGGATAAGCCACTAGAGCAGGGAGAAATATTATTAGCAAGTAATTGACTCAGCAAACGTATATCTCTTTTCTCTGTGAGTTACTTATTGGTCCCCACTGGATTGTTCCCAAACCCACAGAAGTGTTTCTAATGACCACTGCATACCTCTGGCATGAGCACGTTTGTAAGCACGTAATTGTGACAGCTTCTCATCTCGTAAATAACTTTGCAGATAAAATTAATGTAAAGTTTCTCAGGAAGTGAATGAAAAGTGACTTTCAGTCCAAGTGACTCAGTTGCAGCCTGTATCCAACCAAATTTCCACAGATATTAATTTATGATGTTTGCTACCTACAGAGTACTGAAATAATTATACAAGGATCATGCAGAACTTATTTACTTCCATAAGAGCTGGAATGTTATGAAGTTGCAAATGTCCACGTCTACACACAGTACTGGAAAGTGCATTGGCTAATGTCCTTTTGTACTGAAATAGTGCGCTTAAATGTTCTTATTGTGGCTAAATTTTATATGGCATATCTTTAAAACACATTTCAGTGGTTCTTTTGAAACACAAGAGCTTGTGTCAATGACACTGCCTTTATCTTATGAAATAACTGGACACAGTGGGCATACTTCAATGAAATATTAATGCTTGTCACAGTGGAAAGTTTTTTATTCCTCAATTGAGCTAAATTCCTTACTCTGCTCAACTCATCGAGTAAAAATTAGTAGGTCTGTTTTAAGGATATGGTACCAGTTTGGAGCTAAAGCTGTGACATTAGGGAGCCAGGATTTCTGCAATATGATATTGTCTATTTTTTGTCTGTCTGTCTCTTCCCCCACCCCCACCCCCCTCCCTCTTCCCACCCTCCCCTGACAGAATATCTCCCTTACATGGGGGAGCGAGAATAATAAAAATAAATGGTAGCAAATGGAAACAGCTCAACTAACCACAAATGTGGCTGATTAGAAAATTAGAGAAAAGTGTCCTACTCTCAGGAGACTTCTGTTCTTGGAAAACAGTGGGGAAGCAGAAGACTGTAGTATGTTTGTTATTCATTGTCTCCATTTATTACATTAAAATAACTATCCCATTTTTATTTGTGCCTCTGGTCCAAATGGATAACAGAGTACAGTGAATGAAACATCCAACATACAATTAAATATACAAGCCAAGTCAGCCATTAATAGTTCACTCTCAAGCATCTGGATCCTGAATATACAGTTATACAAGTTGAATTAATATGGTTGTTTACTCATATTCTTCCGGAGCATTTTCAGCCATCAGCCCTTTGCAATAATATTACACCCAGCCAGGCTGGAGTCTGGTGACTGGTTATTCTTACGCAGATCCCTAAGCAAACTCATGAATAAAAAAAAATAAAATACAGTATCATTCCTCTTTACTTGCATCTGAGATGTAAGTAATATGATTTAAAGCCTATTTAACCTTGAGCTATCTGTGTCCTTGTTAGGTATACTAAATATAGTAGAAGGGTGGCTAGTACAGCAATGGTTTGAAGGTATTTTGATATTCCTTTAATTTTTAACCCCATGGAGTTTTCTAAATACATCCTGTGTTCAAAATATTAATTTTATTTGGAAGCAAAACTGAAGCTTATTCTCCACCTGTAGAACTTAAATTGTTTTTTCCTGGATCTTTCAAAGGTACCACCCTCATGGGGGAAATTCAGTCAAGTCAGCTTTGTCCAGCCTGAGGACTATGGTTGCAAAACCTCTACATGAAAATTCAGGCACTGATCCAGCTTCTTTTTATTGTACTGTCCATTTTTTCTCCACATTTGAGAGCTTTCTGCAAGGTTATGTGGAAGGTATTATGTTGCTGGACTCTCCAAATAACAGTAAAATGTCTGTTCAGGTGTTAGGAAGGCTTTACACTAAAATCCTTCATACTTCTCTGGAAGATCCCATCCTCTGAAAAGATTATTACAATTATTCAAAAACCAGAAAAAGTCAGGATCATGTGATTTATTTCCCAATGGAATTTAAATCTGAGATCCATAGGGATCATCTGAAGACCATCTATTTAGAATATCCAAATGCCACGCTATGTCAGTGTCACAGTATACACTTTGATCTATAAAAGGAGATAAGATGTTTCAATCAGCACTGAATAGCAGCTGTTTTTTAATAGCTTTAAAGATAGAATAGACTATTTCAACTATTATACAGTGTCATATTTTAACATCTCAGTATTAGGAGTGGTAAGCAGTGACTGTAAAATATATAGTATAGTATGGGGTTGAAGTTAAAACACTTCACTCAATACAGAATTCAGAATCTTTATTCTGAAACAACCCTTGTGAAAAATTATTTTTTGTATTCTTGTTTTTCATGAAGCTTCAATTTTTGAACAAAAATTACGGAAACTTTGAAGTTTCCCATGAGATAAAAATTCTAAATTTTGACCAGATGTGCTTAGGAATTATGACAGATAGACAGCTAAATGTCAGGTCCCACTTCCACACTGTAGGTAGGAGAGCAAATATGAGCACACAGGCAAAGGAATGTCAAGTTTCTGTGTTGTTAGGGACATTAGGGCAGCAGTGCTGTAACCTTTGTTTCTATATATCTTATGAGACAGAGTTCAGAAAAGTGATTCTTGTGAGCACCATAATCATAGCATTCTATTGATTTAGTTCAAAGCAAAGGTTAACAGTTCATTTAGTTACACATATCTTTGCAAATCAGGTTTTACAGTATTGGGGATCTGCAATACAGCTGACAAAAGCTTATCAAGGTCACATGGCTGCAAGGGGAAGCTTGAACAATTCAGAGATAAGGTGAAGAATTTTGTAGCTAATTTCGGTTTTGGTGCAGCCCCAGTAATCTTTAAAAAAGATTTGTAAATCTTCTTGAAAGAGATGCTGCACCCTCCGGGTACATTCCAGGCACACTGAGAGAAAGCTGAGAGCCTTTGTTATCCTGCTAATCCCAAAACTGATGAGGGATTTTGGATCACCCAGGGGATACTGGAGTGGTCACAGAAAGAATTTGTTTTCAACGGGGACTGACTTGCACTGTATGTAGTCACAACGGAAATATCATGCTCTTCCCCTGCTTTGCTCTTCAATTTTTGTCCCTAAAGGAGGAAAATATACTTTTTGTTCATCAGACTTGTTCACTGCCTTCCTATGGCATTTATGATGGGATTCAAATTTTAGTTTTTTTCTTGAAAGCTCCCAGTTTCCCCCGTCCTTCCCTCACACTTCACATCTTTTGACAGCCCAAGCACATCCTCCCATCTTCTCTTTCCTTTTCTCCTGTTTCAGCTTTCTCCTTTTCTCCATGTTTTTCTTTGCCCTTGAAGAACCCCCCTCCTCCCAAAACACAAACCTTCTTCCTGTTTGCAGCTACCTTCTTCAAAGTGAAGATTATGGCTATTTCTTTTTTCATGAATTACTGTAACTCTGCACAGTGTAATGCATTTGTTACCTATGCTAATTTCCTGAAGAAAGACACACAGCAAGACTGTTCCTTTATGATACAAAGCATCATCCTAATGACATTTCTTCCTAGAGGGAGAGAGAGACAGGGGGAGAGAGGGAGAATTTTCTGTTTTCCTGCTTCCAGCTTTATCTACTTTAGGATCAACCATTCAATCCAAGCTTAATGAAGTAATTAGGTCAGTGTGAGGCAGTTTCCCAAGGGCAGAGCCTTTTGGAATTTTTTGTTCTTTCTTAAATACAGAGATGTTATCCAATATAGCACAGTTCCTACAAGCAATGTTGTGTAATGCACATTTAATCTGTATATATAACACAGTACCACAGCAAGCCATGATTATTCAAATTAAACCTGGTGACATTTCAGCGTGTCTCCAATCTTCCTTCTTCCTCTTATTTTTCAGGACCCAAAGAGCTTTTCTTCTAAATGTTCTTGTTCTGTATTGCTACCAGCAATCCATGGAATTTTTATCAACCATGGGGATATTGTGTATTGTAGCTCAGTTAAGTACTTTTTCACTGTCTAAATGAGTATATTGTGTCAGCAAGCCACCATACTATCTACACAACAGTGTGCACAAAGTTGTATCTGTACAGTATATGATAAAGTACATATGTACTCACAGTGTCATTAATATATTTTCCTATTAATAAATGATACAAATGTCCTGTGACATTCTATACATTGAATTTCTGATATAACTGTATTATTGTTTTGTTGATATCAGTAAGTCAGCTACGGTTTCTGTGAAAACTAGAAACGCTAGAATGAAAAAGACACTCCGACGTCAGTTTAGCTATAAAGATTAATTGCTGGAAAGCCATAAAATACTTCAGTGCTAATCAGTTTAAGTGGAAATAATCTCTTTCTGGAACTAGAAATTCATTAATTAATCATCCCCACTGTAAATGCAGTCTAGGCAGAAAAATCAATAAAAACCCCAACCATTCTTTTAAGGTCAGATGTTATCAACCAAAAGTCTGCTGTTTTACTCATGCAAGACTGCACGTCTAGTTAGAGATAAGGCAACCACTGCTGAAAACATTTGTATATGTGATGACGAATTTTCATAAAAACCCGAAAAAAAGGCTTTTCAGTTTTACTGAACTTGCTGTTGTCCTCATCCTTCTCACACCATTAATGCCTCATTTTGTACTGCCCACCCATAAGCAGAGAAGTAAATAGAATTTTCATTTAGCATAAGGTAAAAGGACAGTTTTGATCATTATTGAATTCAGAGTCTTAACACTTACTATTCTACATAAGGACCTGGGAGATTTTCCTAAGTATGGATATAACTTCTAGATGGTGAAAAGTTTTACATATGTTCTGAAAATTCATGAATGATTCAGCAATAAATAATTAACAGTTTCTCATAAGAAAGAATGGGGCAGGAGCACTCAAAGAAAAAATAGCAGGTGTAAAGCCAGCTAAAGACATTCTTTTTCACACACATGATTACAATGTGGTACGCAGTAACACACGATGCACTTGGTACTGAATCCTAAAATGCTACTAAATACATCTAAATCAAAAAGATTTCTTCTATTTTGAAAGAAAAATCCATCAAGAACTATCAAGCACTATTAAGTGCCTCAAAGACAGACTGTTGCAGATACATGAGACATAATATTCTTACAGTTTTTATGCATTCTTTCCCTAAATATCAGCTTCAGACCTTTGACAGAGGCAGGATCTTTGGCCTTTAGTCTGTCTTTAACATAAGTATTTATCTTCTGCCCCAGATTTTGCATTGTATGACTCACTCGTCCATATTTCTGTCAGCAGATGGCATTACTCAATATGACCCATGAATGTAAACAGAACAAAAGGGAGTTGATTTTTTCAGAAAAGGAAGTCTTCATCAGAGTATGATAACAAAGTAGTCTGATCTATTTTCATTTTGGAAATTCCACTCTGAAAGTTAGGCAGAGGAGAGTATAATGTTTCTCAAGTATATCCCTTAAAGCATTACATAATGTGAAACAAGAAAATAATTTTCTAGAAAAATATGAATTGTAAGTCCAGTATTTAACTCAGATCTTTCCTTGAAGTGTAAATGTAACAAAACCTTTCCAAATTCCATCTCTCAGAGCTGCAATAAAATATTCTGCTGCTGAAATTAATATGCATTATCAAATAAAAGTCTATTCCATTTAAAGGGTAATATTAAAGAATCCAGCTTACCAGACTAATGACTAGTTTTGCCATCCTCACTCACGTTACAAACATCTTGCTCTATGAATACACCTGATGAAATGTATGCGACTACTTCTGATAATGATGTGGGTAGAATTCATCCTTTCTTCAAAAATTCAAAAATAATTCTTATTATGGGGAATGACCATGTGAGGTGGGAGAGATAATCTTTTGGGGGCTTTTGTGCTTTTCAGCAATACTGATAGAGGTTTTATGAATATGTTAATTCCCAAAAAGCAGACCAAAGCAAAGACCAGAAACAGAATGACATCTGAAATGTGTGAAAGATTGCATTCAAATCAGGATTAAAACAGTGTTTCTCACATCTGCCTACACTGGATAAAACAACTTGTGGACTTTGAAAGAGAGACAAGGAAAATGTTTAACCCAGTTATGTAGGTTGCTCACCAAGCGAAGTCATTACTCTGTCTGTGAATCATACCTTGACATTCTGATCTCTTACAGGTGGTCAGGAACATTCTCAGCAGATGTGCAAGTCACCTGAAAATTTACAGGCTTTCATAAACTGCTTTTTATTTATCACAATATTCTCATAATACACTTAAATCATCTTTTAATCTGTTTCACCTGATTTAATTTGCATATTTGGGAATATTTACAAACACAGGGTATGTGATTGTCATCATGTTGAACACTGACACTGGTTAAACCATTTCAGACATCTAACTTAGGTATCACTTGTCTTCCTCACCCTTTTCCTTTCCCCACCCTCTGAAGGCTTCGACCCTTCTCTCTTTGAGGAAAAGAAAAGCCTCTCAGTTTGTTGAAACACACCTAAAATGAGACAATGTAGATGGTGAAAATACCCATTCATGTGTAATTACACTTAGTGTAGAAGCAATACAGAGCAAACCCTTTGGAAAAATACACTACTAAGAGTTTACACACGTATCTCATGGTCCACTGAAAGAGAAATCTTATACTGAGGGAGTGTTTTCAAGCAGCATTTTTTTCCTTATAAAAAGACCTTGATGAAAATTTAACGGAAAACTTTTTAAAGAATTTACTTCATTTATGCTGTTTATCTTTCCAAATGTTTTCACTGAATGAGGATGTTCAACAGCATAATGCCTACAAGGATAATTTAAAAAAATATGGGAACAACTCTATATGACAAATCATTAATGTACAGTCATGTTTAAAAGCAGAAAAACCTGCTGACAAGTTATCTTTTCTTTAAGCTGGAGTACTGAAACTAAAGATACTGTGCTATTCAGAATGTAATTTACATTGCTGTTAACATTCTGTTTGTAAAACCGAATACATTTAAGAATGCAGCTGGGCAGGATGATTTCAGAGTTAATTTATTCAACTCTAAAAATTTGTAAGTCACATTCTTACTTCAGGAATTTCTTTCTGAAAAGTCTTTTTTCATTGACTTTGTTTCTACCAATGAGATAAAACTTTTCTTAGATTGGTATAATGGAAAGAACTGCTGCTATATTTTTATTTTTGGTTGAAAAAAAAAGGCAGTTTATTTATACAATCATTTTATGTATGTTTTGCTGAAACTGGAAATGTATTGAAAACTTTTGTCGTTCCTATTTCTGTACAGCTTTAGGGAAATAATTTTACAGAAATCTTCCTCATCAAGAAATGCCCAAGAAAATTAATTCCATTCAAACATCTGCAGAATTTCTGTGTGTTCCTAATTTGGCAGATCTTGCAAGGGTGATTTTCATAATGTGCTTAGCACCACCCTCAGGAAATCTTTAAGATGTCTTCCATAAAACTGGAGAAATGTCATATCACTACTTTTAAAAATACTAGCTTATTTCTTTCTACTAGGAAAAGCTAATTATATGCAACACATGAATAAACATGAGAACTCATGCATATTCCAAATTAAAAGAAACCTATAGCCTGAAAAAAAAAATTATTTCCGCAATGGGTAAGATGAGCAGCAGGTGAGAAACTGTTGTATGGACCAGGATCGCAGATTATAGCTACCCATAGCTAATTGCTGTTTAGATGAAACATGTGCATCTGTTTTCAGCAATTAGTGTGGAGATCAATAGAAAACATATATATTTAATTAGACATATGGTTCATTTTACTGTAATTGGAACCCCATGTCACTTCTGGCTCTCCACATGAGTATGCTCTAAATTGTTTTCTGGGGTGTATTTGCATCATATGGAAGGTGAAACGCAGACACCAGCTGATACTCACATCTCATTGTCTCGTGGTGCTGTTAAATGTAGGCATTTACGGTGATTTAACCAGACCAGAAACCAACAAAACTTTGATTTTGAAAGTCATTTAACCCTTTCCCTGATGACTGACCACACTGCATGTCTTGTAACAACCACAACTGTTAATACATCTGCTCACCAGTGTTTGAGCTTACCAGTACTTTGAAGAAAACTGTTTCCCAAATCTCTAAAAATTAAAGAAATTTTCATTTCAGCCTTTCTGAGAAAGAGATACATTCAGAATAAGGAAGAATGGTAGTGAAATTATGCTATTTTACTGACCGAATGCCTCTTAATCAGTGATTTCAGTTAAAAACAACAAAAAGAAAGGAGAATACAAACAGAAAAAGGTCTTCCAGCAAAGTCTGAATAGACAATCTCACCCCAGTTCCCCAATTTTTTTCATTTACACTATCCTTGGTTACTAAAGATCAGTCTCATATATATTAAACTGTAAATGAGGGAAAGCTTCTTCTGCAGTGTCCAAGAGCAGATATTAAAAAAAAAAACAACAAACAAACCCGAAAAAAAACCCCCAGAATTTGGGAGGGAATTAGTGAAGCCTCTTGTTCGCAGTGTCCAAATTGTCGGTTTGGAAACGTGTGATATCATAAAATGTGTTTATAAACATTTTAAGTGTTTAACTCCAGTGTTTTAGACTATTTCATATGCTAATTTAAATAATCCAGTACTGTTTACCAGATTTTTTATTAATTTAGTAGATATAAAATGAATGAAACAGGAACAATTTGATGAAAATCACTGCTTTCACATAGTTTTTGCTCAGAATACCTCACATTGTAAACATCTGTCTGGTTCAGGCTAGTGTATCTATTTTAAGCAGAACTCCTAATTAATAGACAGACCAGGAAAGCTCTGTTAGAGAGGGCAAAGGAAATGGCAGAAAGAAAGTTGCATCAGCAGTAGTTGACAACTGTTCATTAGACTTTCATGCTAAAAATTCTGTGCTCTGTCTAATAAAGGATGCAGACACCAAAAAGTATGGCAGTGAAAGTATTCTTTGAAAGGATGAATGGGTACCTTTGACCTGTTAATTGACCCTTTAGCTAAAGCTTACAAACAGGAACTAAGAGATGAAGTAAATCAGATCTTCCGTCTGGATGAAAGATTTCAAAACCATGTATCAGGAGAGCAACTCTGCAACTAGATATGGGATATTCTGGGTGAGGGAACTTTCCAGTCCTTTTGTTTTATGCTCTGATAATGTCAGGAAAGGGTTGCTGTTTCACGGGAAGAGAAGAACAGCAAAAGCATTAAAATGTTGAATCTTACATTTGGATCCCTTACATATAACTGCATATATATTTTCTAAGGTGAGACATTTGATTTGCATAAGCAGTCTTTGTTTCCAGGATTATGTTTCAGGAATGGGAATCTTTGAACCAAACACTCTAAATACTGGACTCAAAGCTGAGTCACAATGCCCTTCACTAGAATATTTGATCATGTGCAGTAAGAATGTTAATTTTCAATCTAACATGAGTGTAAACTAACTATGGCTTCACTTTACCTTAACGTACTGGCCCAAAAACTTCTGTAGTTCCTGAGCAGCCTTTTTATAAGAAGTAGAAGATGCAGATTTGGCATTCCTCAAGTTGAGGAAAAATTTTAACCTTTCTTCCCACTTCTTAGGGAAACATTCTAAACTAATAGTAAGCATCATCACCACTATTTTTTGTGAAGTCTGGTCCTGCCAGAGAAGGAAATTATTCTTCTCAGGAGTCTTATATGGAAAAATCTCTCTATATAATTAATATGAGGAGAAATTATGCAAAACATTCATGAAAATAGAGCAAGGTTGGATTTTGAGTGCCCGAAAAAAGTTAAAATTAACAAATAAAGGATTTGTGGATTTAGAGGCAAGTTTATCAGGAAGTTTTTAGATTGCCATCTTGGGTATAAGTCCTGAAATTCTATCCATGCCTTCTTTAAAAATTTGCATCCTTTTCTTCTTAGACACATTCCTCTGTAACTGTACAAGCTTCCTAAGATGGTTTTGGGCTCCCTCTTCCCTGCTTTTTTCACTCCATATTGCTAGAGGAGTCCATTGACCCAAGAAACCTTTGGTACTAAGGCAATAGCTGTATAAAGACACACTTCCAGCAGACAAGTCAGCTGTATTAATTTGTTTTGTCAGAAAGTTGTTCTTTGTCTTAATTATATAAATGGGCTCAGAACAGAACAGCCAGGGAGCAAGCGTTAGAAATGCCAGGGAACATCATGTAGTTCCTTTCTCATGCACTGCTTCAAAGATCCACTTTGTCCTGCCTAATATTTTTTTCCTTCCTGGCCCTTTAAAGTGAAACTGTCCAGATCAAAAGTATTATTCTTGGACTGATGCCTGTGAATATTGTCGGTAATTGCCCCAATTAATGGGAACTTTCTAAGTATTATTGCCATTGAATAAATTGCCATCCCTATCTCTGTTTTACAAGGGGAATTTTCTTTCACTGGTATCTGAATACTTGCTTGCCTCATGTTGCAGCCTCGGATATCGTTGCTGGAAAGAGACCTGGGCATGAAGTGCACTGAAGGCCAAAATAAAAAATAAAAAAAAAATCCCTCTAGAAATCTATTGAATGTGAAATTGTGTGTGTGAAGTTTTGTTTTGTCAGAGTTGACAGACGTGCAGCTGGTTCGGCCAGGGGACAGAGAGCTGTGCTGAACTCCTGTGATGCCCTGTCTACAACAGGAGGAAGAGGACAGCTCGCGTGACAGTACCAGTCTGCTTTGCAAGAGATATTAACAGTTGATTTCCTCCCTCCCTACTTCGTTCATATTGGTTGTATAACTCAGGATAGCAACAGCCTTTTTGGCTGACAAGGCCAGGTTTATTGCAAGGGCTACTTGGGCTACCTTTGCACCAAGAGCATGCCCCCACTCAGGATCTGCTGGGCTTCCCGGCCACATCTTGGCTGCACAGCAGGATGCAACCCACAACTGACAGACATAAGAAAAAAGCATATTCAGATCAAGATATATAAGCAAGAGTGTTACTCTTAGTGCTCACTCAGGCGGTGGTTAGCTCATTTGTGTTGATAAAAGCACTGCATAACATTGGATGTTTCAGTAGCAGGCCATGGAGGAAGGCAGCAGAGCAGTGTCTGTGTGAGCAGCACTGCTGGTGTCTATCTTTGTACTCACCAGGAGCCCTCACCCTCTGGCCAGGAGTGAAGCTCTGGACTGATCCAGTATCTTCAGCATGTTAACACTCACACAGAGACTACGCTCCTGTTCAGGCCAAAAGGATTACTGTTTGCCTCAGTCTCTGCCATGGAGTAGATGTTGGCAAATATTGACTTTTTGTGTCTAACACTGCTCTTAAGAATCAAAGAGAAAGTAAGTCCAAATAAAAGTCTTTAGCTCCACCCCTTGGGATTTTTTACATTTTATGTATGATTCTAACATTTTATGAGGTGTGATAAGCCTATCCTCTTCTTCTCTTTAAACTGATTTTAAAGTTCTTTTGGCATCAGGAGGATAGAGGCAGACCAGGTAAATATTTATGGACATAATTGCATTGCCTGGAGATCAGAGATCCATGTTAGCAAAAGCAGAACTACTGCTGCCACCTCAGTGAAAAGCACACTGCTTGTACCCACCTCACTAGCAACTTCTCTAAAGACTTAGCTGCTCTGGGGAAATGGGAAAATGTCATCTCCTGCCAGCCCGCAGTTATTTAAATGCTCCAGTGTCAACCAATATTATTTTGCTTTCATGTTTTTCTCCATTAGACAGCTGCTGGCTCTGCCTTTATGGGAAAACCACCCTTGAAGATACTTGACCTCTTGGTGCCTTAGTCAACACAGATGGAACATTGAATAAAACCAGGATGTTGCTAGAAATCATATGACTCATTTGAACTGGGGACGGAGGGCATTTTGGGGAGCTGTTTTTCTTTCTCCTTGGAAAAATAAGAGTTTGGTTTACCTAATTTTATGCAAAGGTGTACAGAGTCTGTTTTGCAAAAATGTATTTTCACAGTGCAACAGTCATCTTTAAAAGGTCAACAGTTGTATAAGTACCCTGTACTTTGTGTATTCAGATACCAGGATCACTGCATGGGAAGTATTGGCATATATATGATATCTGCTTTATATGTCAAGACTTTAATTTGGTTTATAATTCTATTTAGAAGTGTAACAGAACTCTTGTTACATGTAAGACAATTTAATAAACTGAAAATATAATTTTTTTCTCAGAGACAAAATAACACAATCTATAGTGATGACTTTTTCACTATCATGACCCAGCAGCATCCCCAAAGAGCTGCCAGCAATTGCCTGAAGGTCATGAGCTTGTTTCCTTCCCTTTTTTCTGGCCTTCTGCCAAAGCAGATTTGTTCAGACATTAAAACCAGCTCTACTTGCTGCTTCAATATACCAGCAATACCTAATCATCCTGTTCTGCCAAATCATGGAGTGGATTTACTGAAGTACCATGGGAAATAGGACTAAAGATACCGTGTTGCTTTAGAAGTGGGCTGAATACCAAAAAATACGGAGCCATGAAATCAAGCACCAAGTGGCAACACAGGTGGAAGCAGTGAAGCTTGAAACCTCAAACTGGAAAAATGCACACATTGCCTATTAATCTATCAGAAGGACAGTTTCTAACTATTTTTCTCATGTCTATTTGACTGATGTCAATTAGATCCTCCATCGTAAAGTGTTATACCATACTGAAAAGAAGACACATTTAAATATTGAATTGATGTGAAGCTGTCAAATGGTGAGCAATTCCAGAAGGCTGACCCTTTCATTTAGATGCTTGTAATGCAGAACGAGAAGTTCTGGAGGAGCATGATAGGAATTCTAGTCCAACCTCATTGTTATGTATCTGGACACAGAATATCTCTGCTTGCAAGTAAAGATCAAAGTGGTTTTGACTGGAATGCAACATTCTACCACCATTTGTTATTACAGTGCATGGTCAGAAGTTTTCCTTTCATGATCCCACACAAGTACTTTCTTTAGCTTTGGTGAAGGAAGCCTTCACCTCATCACTCCTGATATTTTCATTTAGGTTTCACATTTGATTTCATAATCAGAAAAGGTTACATTGAAACGATGTAATATTTACAACTTCACATGACTTTTGGGACCACCAATACATTATGAAAACTTTGTGAGTTTTAGTGGGTCAGTTGACAGCCCTGGTGTGCACTTCTGAACAGGAAAAGATTGAATTGGGATGATCTCAGAATCTTAAAATGCCTCTGATATCATTCTGACATCCATTTATTGGGAGAAATAAACTCTGTAATAATGGCAGTAAAATAAATGGCTGCACACACAGTGTGATAAAACTCTATACCATATGACTTGAAAGTCGATAGAAGCAGCACTGAAGAAACACATGCATCAGTGAATCAGAAAACAAAGGGCAACAGTTAATTCCAAAGGAGAGCATACTTAAGCAGTTTAAAGATGTGACTGAAAGCACAAATTTTGTAGAACAGGTGACATTAGTTAGCACATCTATAAAGTAGGGGCTGTGTCCAGTCTTGGGATCTACTGGTTTCTGCTCAGAGAAGGTGTTGATAGTCTCACTGAGAAGGGACCAGCCCACCAAGAGGGACAAAGCACAGGCATGTGGCTGATGCATACATTAAGTTCACACCACAGGCTCAGGAGTCCTGGGAAGCATTTTCATCTCTCCAAACTCCTTCAGGGAAGGTGTGACTCAAGATGGAACTGTGCCTAAACATCACAATTAATCTCCATGTTAACATGACAGATACTCTTCAAGTTAAATGTACTCGCAACACAAATTGTATGGATAAGGCTGCTTGTTATTTACAGGATACTCCACTGAATCCCAGCTTGTCTCAGTTAGTGATGTGTCCTTTTAAGTACCCTATTCATAAAATAAATAAAGTTACATTGACCATGATCACATGTTTATTTTGCAACCCCTTGCCTATTGTGAAGCGCTGGTAGATCTGAGACCTCCCTCTTGACCTACTTCAGTGATAACTGCTTTTTGTTCCATCCTTTGATAAACATTATTTCACATCTGGAACACATATTTGAATATCTGTAACAGATGTTTTGTATATAAATAATATATATAATGTATATATATGTATATAATTTAATATATGTATGTGTATATATACATCCTTGAGAAGAGAAGGCTTAGGGGAGACCTCATCACCATGCTCCAGTATTTAAAGGGTGGCTACAAAGAAGATGGAGACTTCCTTTTTACAAGGAGTCACATGGAAAAGACAAGGAGTAATGGGTACAAGTTACTCCTGAGAAGATTCCAGTTGGACACAGAAGGAAAATTGTTCACAATGAGAACAATCAGCCATTGGAATAATCTTCCTAGGGAAGTGGTGGATTCCCCAACATTGGACACTTCTAAGATTCTGGACAGGGTGCTGGGCCATCTTGTCTAAACTGTGCTTTTGCCAAGAAAGGTTGGACCAGATGATCCTTGAAGTCTCTTCCAACCTGGTATTCTATGATTCGATGATTCTATGATATAATTGATATATATGCATATAACTTATATTTGTATATAATTTTTAAAAAGTTTTTAAAGAATAGTAAGTTTAAAGAGTTGCTACATATTATTTTTACTGCTGTTCTTGTTGAAAACAAATAATTTGTAAGTTTACTTCCCCCACTATTACAGCAGTACAAATGCACAATGAACTCCAGTTAAGTATAACAGAGGTTTCTGCCCAGCAGAAGTCATTTTAATGAAGTTTCATTGAATAGAATTGTTATTAACTATCGATGCAAAATCCTGATGCAGAAATTCCCCCCCAACCTATACTAGAAGCGATTATCTCATACTGAATCTCCTTCTAATTTATAAAAAAGTTATATATTCCTCACAGGCTGTAGGTAGCCAAAAGTTATGGTTTATCAACAAATTTCATAAACGGCTTAAACTCTGATAGTAATGTTACAGCAAGGATTATTTTGTATGCAGACAAAATAAAAAAAGACTGTAGGCATAAAACTTCCAGTAGACTACCTCCATTCTCTTTCATTGATATTGTCTCCCACTAACTTTACAATCTCTGTTTTCATGATTTCTCTTCAATTCCTAGTGAGACATAACAGAAATCAATGCAGGGGCTGATGTCAGTAGGCCTTTATATTTGAAATCTCAAGGATTGGGTAAACATGGGAACAATGGTATTATCACAGACCTATTTGGCTCTCTGCAAACCACAGCTGAATCACACTAGTCAGTGGCACTGTTGCAGCTGTTCTGTGCATTTAGAAAGAGTTTCAATCCTCAGTGTGTTCTAGTACACATTTTAAGCGCATGTGAATTCTTAAGGAAATCCATTCTCACCCAATATTGTAAAAGTAAAGAAAAAAGCCTCACTGCTCAGTAAGTGTCAAAAGTGTCTAAACGCTGTTACCTAAACATAAAATAGGTTTGTTCTCCTTACCTGCATCTCTGTCATCACCCAACAGTATGTCTGCAGAAACTACTGGTTCGTAAAGTTACTGAGCTGTTCATTGAGCTAGCCAAAGGGATTCTGAACTTTATTGCTAATGGGACTGAAATACTTACTCACGATCCAAATATTCACTCCCTCAAAAACAGTAAGACAAAAAAAGATATCTTAAATTTGCAACAATAACAGCACAAATATATACTGGAAAGTTTATTACATTATAAATCACTGTTATAAAAGAGTTTTCTTTGGAAGAGTTATAAAATAAATTGATGAAGGAAGATAAATAGAATGATTCATATGTTCATGTGAACTCTGCTAAACTGCTTATGAAGTGAATGAGAATTAGTGGCTTGTAAGAAGTCTCTGCTTTCTTAGCTATGAAGTTTTGGTGTTTGACGGAAGATCTGATTGAAAATAATGACCTCATCTACTGATTTACAATTGACCATTCTGTTATTAGGGATATAACGAGGCTTTCTGCTAATTAGAGCTTATTGGGGCTCATTATCTAGAGACTGACATTTCCTATAAAATAAGAGGGTATGCTGGAGACGTGTATGTCTCAGCTATAGTCTGGCATTCTGGTATTGTTTGAGGACTGTAATTTTGAAAAATAACTGAAGACCTCCTGGGCTGTGAAGAGGAGGAAGCAGACAGTATAAAGGCTGGGCACTGTGCCACTGTAAATACCGAAGTGTTTGCCATCCATCACATCACTGGTCTGGGCAATACCCAGAGTTATGCCTCCAGGCCAACCTCAAAATCAGGTTTTGTGGCTCTCAAAAACAATTAACTGAATCTGGTATTTGTTTAACCCTTTATTGCTTATGGAACTTACATGAAATGTATCCATAGATCAACCACATATACTGGCTGGCATTCATGTAAACCTAAAGAAAGTAGGGTATAGAAAGTGTTCAGATTAAAGAGCAGTAACGCTGAAAAATATTTCTTCTTAAATGTGGGTTCACAGGCAGTTAAGAAAGCAGTATTTGATCCTCAAACTTTGCAAAGGACCTTCTAAAATATTTATACATTTTTTTTTCCTATTTTCTTCTTTCATAGGCTTTTGACACATTTCCAAATGTTCTGCAAGCCCAGTGAAGTCAGTGAAGTTTCTCAGGTATAGCTGAGACTGAAAATATATCTTTCTGAGCTTTGTCTCACGTCCTCTTTTGAAAGTAAGTGTAGACACCTGTAATTATGAAAAATTCCTGTCAAACCATTTGTATTTTCAAATGTTTTTGTAACATTTGCAAACAACTTTACTTCAGTTTTGGGCCTTACTCTGTTCTGATGCTTGAAGAGTAGTGCATACATAAGGTACAAATGCATCTCTTGTGGCTTTCTTCTGAGCAAAACAGTGATTAACCATACATTCCTTTTCCTAACTGTACAGAATATCTTGGCAGATTTCCCACCTTCAAGTGTTTGTATGTCTCAGTGGAGGCATGCGGTCTGACAATACCTTTTAATATTAATACAAACCTTGCCATAGCAACATGAGTGTTGCCACAAAAAGGTCACTCAAGTGATTTAGAGAAATAATGTGAATTACTATGGGGAAAATTCCAGATTAAGCCCAGCTTCCCAAAATTGTTGTCAGACACACAATTGTTTTAGTCCCAAACTCTGGCTCAGTTTTGCATCCCCCATCCGTTTGCAAGGAAACATGACTTCATTTTTCATTAGATCTTAATAGCAAGAAGTAAGAATACACAGGACTCCAGCTTTAATTGCCAGTAATTTGCAGCACTTATGAGTGATTTATGGTGAACACAGAGAATCACCCCCCTTAACCAATAAGGTCTGCAGGCCCAGACCCTCAGTAGATGTTCTTTCTATTCATGGCAACTTTCAGGAAAGAGTCTCTGTGAGGGTGGTAAACTTCCTCCAAGTGATCAGGGCTTTGTCAAGGGAATGGAGGAAAGGTGTCAGCCCTCAGAGCCACTTCAGTCAGATGCAGGAACCAGCTGGCTGAAATTGTCAGTACTTTAGGCTGATCTGTCTGATACGTTGTAGGACACAGAAAAGGGAATGAATAAAAAATGGAAACCAATGTGCACTAACAAATCTACCAGTGCAGAGCTGAGATCTGGGTCAGGCAACAGGCAGTTTATAAAAACATACCTCTATAGTGGAATATTTTTAGAAACTTTATACCTCTAAGTGTACTTGACTTTCTCCTCACATAAAAGCAGGGGACTGATGTTCTCCTATGTGATTCTGACCGTGGTATTCATTTCAAGAACATTAATTACAGTGGCAGAGAAGAGCACAGGTACATAACAAACATGATATTTCTTTTCATCTGTCCCCTCACTTATTCTCTGTTCTGTGAATCACCGATGAGATTTTCCACAGGAAATGTTGAAGTCAATACGTGAAACCCTTGACCTGAAGAAATTAATGCTGAAACCCTCCAGCCCTATGCTAATAACTCTCATATGACTCTGTGGTTCCTGAGTTCAGGCCAGAAGACAGCCACGAGAAACCGTCTCTGGTTAGGCCACACTGCTGTGCCTTCTTCAGACCACACCGTGACTCCACAGGCTAGGGTAAATTCCAAGGCAATATTCACTTTGCCCTTAAGTTTGCCCATGTATTAAAAACAGGAACAGAGGAGATATCAAAAACCACAGGCAGAAGAGGGAACTCCAGCTGTATTCTGAGCTTAGGTCCACTGAGGAAACAATGCTTTTCATGTTTTTTTGAGAAAACACTAAAGAAAAAGCAAGAGGCTTCTGTTTTTAAATGAGATGCACCATACAGTTTAACTACTCTTTTTTTAAGCTTTGTAAACTCGAATGCCTTCAGAAAGATTTTTCAGAAAGAAACTGGGGGCTCCTCAGAGCATCTCTACTTTGGATTGGTGCTTAAAGATGCAAACTCTCTTTGCCTTTTGAGGTTCACTCATCATTTGTCAAGGAAAATACTGAAGAAAATTTGTAGGATGTATCTGGTACTTTGGGAAAACATGAAAAGACTTATCATAAATAGAAGAAACCATAGACTTTATTTTTATCATATGCTCAAGGATCACAAAAAATATTTCACAAGAATCAAATAGCTGGAGTGGGTGTGGCTGATCTGAAACAGCATGAAAAGACAAGAAAATTCATCTGTGCTGGGATATTAAACTACTGCTTGGTGAGTAATTTATACGGCAATGACAATTTCTTTGTTGAAGCTGAGGTAAGGTGCTATGAGTGGCAACTATGAGATGATCATGTATAGAGAGTCTGTCCCAATTGCTGTTGGCAGCACCACAGAAGAGCCAACTGTGAAAGCATTATTATCCATGTGAAGATGTGGAGACCACTCCCTTTGAGGGACCCTAGAGCTGAAAATTGTCCCACAGGGATCCTCAAATAGCTAAAAGAAGGCGTCATTCTGGACCAGCTATGTCTCAAAGTTTTGTCCTGAAAAACAAGCAAGCTAGAAAATTGTTGAGCTGTGATGAAGTTATTAAGGCTGCCAACTGAAGCATGCAAAAGAGTAATCTTAACAACCACCCCCACCCCCCCAATGTATATATGGCAATAGGGATTTTAACTAATTCATATGATTCTATGAATTTAATTGCTTCCAAGACCTGCCGACTTGTTAAGTGTACAGGATGGTGATGAAACAGCTCTGCTGAAGAAGTCCAGGTCCTCCAATATCCTGTCAGTTGAGACTTGGAGGCACAATGCCAGAGCCTGATGTGTGCTCCCACCTTCCACTCAGCTGGACAATATACAGATGCTATCCCACATAGGCACTGTGGTCCTGAGGATCACAGAAATAAGCAAGGAAAAAAAATCAATTCTGTCTTGATTAGCATTTAAACACTTTGCAGTAAGTACGGCTGGGGACCACACACTAAACCACAGAGAAAACAAATTTTAAAATACCTGCTTTTTAGGAACACCCTATCTATGATGAGTATTGAACAAGACAAGGGTGATCTGGGATCCTACCTTAATGCATATGCACAAAACAGCTGGGTTATTGTCACAAAGACAGCCCTTAAGTCTACCATCCCCTAACTTCTGAATTATGTGGCTTTTAATATTGTGGTTTTTTGAGGTAGGCTGTGTGTGTATAGTTCTAACATATGGCAGCCAAAGAATTCAAATGAGGAGATCCAGCCTTTCTAAAAATCTGCTGAGAATTCTTCTCTTTCTTGAAAACCACAAGAGTTCTTGCCAGAGGTTAAATGGATTTTTGTTTCAGTGTAGATTTCTCACTAGAGCAAGTGACTGCAAATCAAGACATCTTTCTTCTGTTACAAATTCAAGCTAGGTAAGTTTGGAGAGAATGATTAAACTTACTTTTCTGTCCATTCAGCTCATACTCCTTCCTGACTTACCTTTGATGTTTAAAATCTTCAGGGCCTAAATTCTTGCATGTTTTTGTCTAAATCCTGACATCATAAAACATGTAAGTGTGTAACTCATGACTAAGCTCTAGCATGTTGCAGAAATATGTTACAGAATCACAGTACAACCATTAACCTAACACTGACTGTTCTCATGTTAGTACGCCTTCCCTCTCAACTCCTTTTAGGAGCCTGTGTGATGCTTTTCAAGCAAAACACAGTGATTAAAGCCTGTGTCTTCCCCTGTCCTTCATCACTGAGAAGTCAATGTTGAGAGGGCTTAGGCAGGATGGGGATATCCAAATGCAGATCTTTCCTTTGTCTGATCTCTGTGTGGGATTTAAACCTAGATCTTCTAACCACTGCAAAGTTAGAGATGTTCAGTTCTGATATCTTCTCAGTCTCTCTTGTCCTGCTGTGTAAAAAATACTGAAATATTCATTGACCTTGGACAGAGTGTGAAAATGACTATATTTAGATCCCAACCTCTGCTCATACAGCTACTAATGTGTGCAAAGTGGATCACCTTCAACAAAGACTCTGCTCAGTTTATTCTATGGTCTAAGTGTAAGGGAACTCTCTTGAGGGGAAAGCAATTTTATTTCAAAGTCATGCTCTAAATCAGATGTAACGAGGACTTGAATTGAAGTATTCAATGATTTTATTTCAGCTACAATGACAACCATCCTCTCTTGGCTTTTTTTTAACAACTCTTTTGCATCTACCCTACTTCTGAAAATGACTCATGGCTGTGAAGTATATGTTAAATGAATACTCTGTCCCTCTACTTAAAAATTTGTAGATGAACCACCTTTTAGAAAAGAGCTAAATCCTGCTCTTGCCTGGGAATTCCCTGTTGGCCAGCTTAAGTTGCCTCACATGTATCTGACTGTCTTTTCTGAGCCTCCTGGGCTTCAGATATTTAAATGCACTCCATCAGTTGCCTGGCACAGAATCACAGAATCATCTAGGTTGGAAAAGACCTTGAAGATCACCTAGTCCAACCATTAACCTAGCACTGACAGTTCCCAACTACACCAGATCCCTCAGCACTATGTCAACCCTACTCTTAAACACCTCCAGGGATGGGGACTCCACTGCCCTAGGCAGCCCATTCCAACGCCTAACAACCCGTTCTGTAAAGAAATGTTTCCTAGTATCTAGTCTAAACCTTGAGGCCATTTTCTCTTGTCCTATTGCTTGTTACTTGGTTAAAGAGGCTCATCCCCAGCTCTCTGCAACCTCCTTTCAGGTAGTTGTAGAGGGCGATGAGGTCTCTCCTCAGCCTCGTCCAGACTAAACAACCCCAGTTCCCTCAGCCGCTCCTCGTACGACTTGTGCTCCAGACCCTTCACCAGCTTCATTGCCCTTCTTTGGACACGCTCGAGTAATTCAATGTCCTTTTTGTAGTGAGGGGCCCAAAACTGAACACAAGAATTGAGGTGCGGCCTCGCCAGCGCCGAGTACAGGGGTAAGATCACTTCCCTGTCCCTGCTGGTCACGCTATTTCTCATACAAGCCAGGATGCCATTGGCCTTCTTGGCCACCTGGGCACACTGCTGGCTCATGTTCAGCTGGCTGTCAATCAACACCCCCAGGTCCCTCTCTGACTGGCAGCTCTCCAGCCACTCCTCCCCAAGCCTGTAGCGCTGCTGGGGGTTGTTGTGGCCAAAGTGCAGCACCCGGCATTTGGCCTTATTGAAACTCTTACAGTTGGCCTTAGCCCATCGCTCCAGCCTGTCCAGGCACTAATTTGGCTGTTGAGGACTACCCATTTGTGCAACTGGGACTCAATTTCCCCCGTATGTGCTCAGGCCAGACAGGAGGCAGGGTGATGGCTCTAGTGTCTCTTTGGAGGTTGCAGAGACAGCAAGGGTGACACTGTCTCCTCGGCAGGGTAGAGCACCTAGAGAGGGAAAGTGTTGGGAGCCCCAGGGCCAGGGGGTGGCACCAGGTAGTGCCCAGCCCACCCCTCTGTCAGCACCTGAGGCAGAACCCAGCCCTGCAACATCCAGCGGGTGTGCAAAACCAAGAAGAAAACATATGGAAAGAATGAAATCAGGGAACCTTGTAAAAAGATTGCATTTAGAAAGATGAAAAACATGGAGAACAAGCTGAGAGGCTTAGCCTGAAGCAAAAGCTATGGGTACTGCCAACCTTTTCCTGTGCAAATAGAAACCCTTGGCCAAGATTTGTTGTGTGAGGTAATCGCTAGCAATACTATGGTTAACCAATATCAGATTGGTACACTTCCAATATTTTCATTTTAGAAGGCCTGATTTTAAGAAATGGATTGAAGTTAGACTTCCAGAACTTCTTGCACTTGACAAATACTAATGAAAATTGTTTGGGTTCCTCAAAACTATTAATCACATTTTTCTCTCCCATTCCCATCCCTTCACATTCCCATAAGAAAGTGTGGTCTCCTAGGCCATGTACCAAGCAGAAGCTTCAGCTCACCTCGAGTAAACTCTGTCAGGATATTACCTCCCTGATCCATTTACTATTGCTCATTCCCTTAATTTGAAGAGAGAGAGGAATGTGTCTTGCCACAGTGAATCTCCTCACCATAGTATAGCAGAAAGCTAGCAGTACACTTGAACGAGTGCAGCTAAGCTATTCTCAAAATACTTTGCTGACCCATCAGTATGGCAGCGTGCCTTGCATCTTTTATGGTGATCACAAGCAAAATAAGAGCTGGCAAAAGTCGTGTGCTGTTCATGACAGTTGCAAGCACAGCCACAAATGTTCATGAATGTTTTATTTTGCATGTATACCGTAAATATGAGTGAAGAATTTTCTTTCTTTGAATACAATTGTCAGTCATTGTTCAAAGCATAAAAATGTTTTGGGATGGAGCAAATTGTAAGCATGCGATTAATTGAATTATTTTTTGCAGCTGAGCTGCTTGCTGGACTTCATCTGTGCTTATATTGCATAGGGGTTTTTTATTTTCTGTTTTTTATTTCCTGTTTTGGGCTTGTTTTATGATGTGTAAATATATCACAGGAAGGTTAATGTCAAGGGATACATGAAACTAACATTTTCTAATTAAGAAATTAAGAATCAATAGTGTGACACCTATTTTTCTGAGAATTCAACTTGGAACTTTTGAAGTTGATAACTGTACATCATCAGTGAATAAATCTAACAATGATTCATTCTGCTCAAACAAATAATGTTTCTCTTCCATGGACAAATTTAAGATTTTTGCTTATATAACCAGAAAAGCTAAGATGTATTTTTTATGTAAAAAAGATTAGCATTTGATAAAGTACTATACACAAATTAAACAAATGAACTGATAAAAGAACATATGTTTAAAAAACACAGATAAAACCCCAAAAACTATTACAATTGTTCAGGCCAAAATATATTTTGGCCCTATTCTGTATTAGCCTTGAAAAGGACTGGGTAGTGTCAACATTAAGCTTTCAGCTAGTGCACCTGAAATGCAATAAGTATGTTTTGTTATTATCTGTACCTGTCTGAACTTGCTGTACTACTCCAGGGCTGCTCTCCACGCTACTATGTCTGATGTCTATGCTTTGAAACAGCCAGCTAGTATTGTGGGAAATAAACAGGTCTGTGACACACCTACTTAATTTTTCTGTTATGCCTGCATTATCAGAGAAGGAATGTACACATTGCAACGTCTCCTGTTTTCTGTTAATGTAGAGTGACTATAGAATTCTTTCTGGATTACTCTGAAATCTGCAAGAACAAGCAATCACAGTAGGTACAAGGTATTACCTATCAAACCCTGTGTACTTATCGTGTAAGCAGTGAGTGCTTGCATGATATCCATGCTCTGTAACTTAGTTATCTAAAACCCTGCTAAATGTTTTAAAGACCCTTTCACAGGGTTCCCCACCAGTATCAAAAAATAAAAAATAATGTCAGCAGATGATATGTAGCGGCTGTGTTTTTAGCAGGTCTGGACACTGAAAAGCACCAAAGATAATGGTTTATGAGACCCAAACTAATTCTTCACTTAAAAGCACAGTGGGCATTCTATTACTCAACGCAACTAAAATGAAAACTTTTTCTTCAATAACATAATTGAAAACATTAGAAAAAATAAACAAATTAGTCATCTAAAATGAATGCAAGCCATTTTTGACCCTCAGTTTGATGGTTCCAGGAGTCTGTTTCATTCTGATCTAAATTACACTGGGACATCTGATTTTTTATGCTGTAGTGTTTTTTTCAGCTCATTAAAAATAGACACTAATAATAATTTCCCATGTTGAAAGCTATTTCTTCTTGCTTTATAGTAAAATCCTTACCCATGGTAGAACTTTATCATTTATACTGTTGCCCCTTTGTTGAATTAATATTACCTCATTACCTTAATAGTAAGTATGTTTCTCAAAGGGCATTTAATTCTTTATAGGCTATTCCAGGATTTCTATTGGCCACTTATTCAGCAATCATATTTTTGTACCTATGCTGAGAAAATTCTGATAAATTGAGCTTAATTTTCCATGTGTGGAAGACGCAAAAGAGTAGTTTAACCACAGTGAACAGACGGGCTCTTGTAAAATTACTTTTCGGCTTTCCTAGGAGTTGTCAGAGCCTCTTCCACTCACATTGGTAACCTTTAGGGACAGTACTAAATTCCATCAGTAGTACTCAATTTCTGCACATAGATGAGCCGTGATTCCCCTGGCAGTGGTGTGCAACAAGTTCCTTCCAGGTCAGCCTTTGCCTGCAGAGCACCCTGAAAGTGTCTTTCTTTTCCCTGTCAACCAGGCAGGAAGAGTTGCTCTCCCCTCTCCTAACTCCTACAGATGTGCTCTGGGACTGATGGAGGATTGGGTACAGGGAGATGAAAGATGTTCAGACAGAGGAAAAAGAGCAGGGACAGTTTCTCTCATTGTCAGCAGCTGATGGAGAGTTTATTCTTACCAAAGAAGTTCTGTTTTTCCTGTAAAGTACAGGCATATTACTGAATATAATGAAAAAAAAAAAAAAAGAGGTATCTTTGCAATGGTATATGATGCTTAAAACACTTATTTTTGAGCCTCCATCATAAAAATTCTTAAGCTCAGCATCTTCCCTGAGATAACATCTGTCCTTCATTATCTTCAGGTGTAGACTTCTCTCTGCTATGTATGTGAATAACCCTTTTTTTCTGTGATAAGCCTGACATTACACAACTCTCACTTACATTAGAAAACAAGGGTTCTTTTTGTTGAATTACTAGTACTGAGTCTTTCAGAGTTATGTTTTTAATGAAAGTTTCCATAGATGGTGGATTTTATTTGGATGGCATTATACTTCCATAAAAACCCATAGGTCTTTATTGTTTCCATATATACCTCTTACAGTTGTTTTTTGAGTTGGTCACAGGAAAAGCTGATGTCATGTAAAAATTCCATGAAGGGACCTTTCCAAAATTTTTTGGATCATTATCACAGAAATAGAACAGAGGAAGAAAAGTGTCTGAAAGACCAGAGAAATTTTTACTAGCCCACCATTCTCATATTGAGGTACAAGTCTCAGTTTACCTGTTCCTGGGCATGCTTACACTCACATGAGCCACAGAAAAAACAGTGAGGGTGGTGCTCTCTCTGGCCATGGTTAATTTTAGTGCTAGGTTTTAATTTCACCTATAGTCTGCAGATCTCTACACATAAAACTTCCAGACATCTACATACAGCGAGTATTAGCATAACAGATACAAGTCCTATCAACTTTCTATTCCCTTGAATAAACTGAGGATGAATTGTATCCGTAGTTTCAGTTTAACAGTGTCAAGTGCGTAGGATCCCAGACTCCATGTATATGGAGAAGATAAGAAGGTGTTATTGTTTTCCAAACTTCCTGAAGATACTAAAATAACTACATGAAATAATTTTGATGCTATTAGGCAAGGGTAAGAATTTTCCATAGTAACTTAGGGAGAGGGACTGGATTCATCTCATATTACTTTAGGCATGTAAGTAATAGTCGCTATGTATAAGCTGGTTGCCTAGGCTTCTTCTGCAGACACTCGAAAGAGATAAGCACATCTGTGGGGCAATTTATCTCACTTAACAGCCCTCAGCAACCTTTGGATTTACATAGCTGCCACACTTTTGGAAATAAAATTGTGGTAGGCATCCTTAAAAATGTACCCATATCAACTATGTTGCCACAAAGCAAGGTAATCTGTGTTTAGAAATACTTGAAAGTCCATCCTTCTTACTGGCATCAGTGGATGGATAGCATGATTCACAACATGATGGAATAAGTGACATGAATGAGGCAAGAAGTGAAGGAAATGTTAAGCATATCTTCTCTATATCCTTGAGACTATGTTATATATACTTCAGCAGGAGTGTGCATGGTACTTTGCAGGCATAAGAGAGCTCTCAGGGAATTTACCATCTAAGGCTATTTGTCAGTGTTTTACATGAAACTACTAAACTTGGCAGGATCTGTATTCTTTTCTAATATTACGAGGGATAAAATAAGCAGCCAGGGATCCCACAGACTGAGTAATGCTAAAAGAAGGTGTTTTATACTGTAAATCTGGCACCCTCTACTTCTGTATCTTGAAAGTTGAGATGCATCTGGTCTCAAGATGGCCTGGAGTGGAAGTGGACATCATGGTCATGTATAAAATTCCTCTATCTCAGCTTGAGAACTTGGCTGCTCCCGAGCTGCAGGTGGTCCTCTGCTGGGGACACCGCCTCTTGCCAGGAGCTCTTAGCTGAGATGGGAGAAAGGAAAGCTCCAGAGTTTCCTGTTTTTTTGAACTGAAGTGTCAATGACCATTATTTATTAACTGACAAAGGGGCCTTTTTTTCCTCTCTTTTAATTAGAAACTACAACAACTTGCTTTTCAAAGCTGAAAATACTTGAAATGATCCCAAGTAATATTCCAAAACCACTAGCCTAAAGCTGGCAGTTAGAAACCTAATGAAATCTGATCGACTGGCTGAGCCCTCCTTTTCCTACACACATACTCACATGCACACACACGATCCCCTTGCCCCGGCACCACAAAAAAAGACCCCAGACAAGGCGACCACATTCCTTCTGAACAGCCATCTACATTTGTTACACAGCGGACAGCTTGGGATCTATCCATGAGAGATTACATGTACTGCTTTGAGAAACAAAACTTCCTTCGTGAAACCTCCCAAAGCAGACCAAGAAAAGCACATTCATTTCACAGGCTATTTTTAATTTCATTCCAGGCTCATCACAGGGCTTTATAATCCTCTTCTGTGGGGAATATCTTCATGGTTTGAACTCTTTAGCGGGGTAGATTTAGCATTTGCTGTGGGAGGGGGAAAAGCTAAATGAAGCTGTGCTGAGTTGCAGCAGCTGCTCCATAACAGGCTCTCTCCTTCCCCGTTTATCATGATTGCTATTCTAGCACAGGCCTCTGCAGCACACACACACCAGCTCACAAGATGTGACTTTTTTTTTTTTAATGGCAGAGTTTGACAGACAGCTTGCTGCTGAGGTTCAGCCAGATACAGCTGGTTAAAGCAATGCTGCTCATTTACATCTGTCTCCCATGCACTGAATTCTGTCAGGTTTTATTTGTCCTGGATGAAGTTAATTGCAAAATGCTCAATACTGAGAGAATATGGAAGATACAACATAAAACAAGCATCTGTTCTATGAGAAAAATGAAATGCTGACACAAAGCTGGCCTAAAGCTCAAGCAGTTTAAATGGCTTCATAGGCCCCATGTGTTTGAGTGCTCCAGGATTATTTAGTCTGCCTTATCCAGTCCTCCTCCTTGCAAGTTCCTCTGCCATAGCCCACGGAAGCAGATTCTGAGCCTGTTCTTTCACTGTGGCATCACAAGAGATGCTTGAAGATTGTGGTAGAAAATAAGTAAGACTATGACACAGGGTTATAAACAGCGATAAGATTAGAGTTGGTGTATGACTGAAAGTGTTTGACGAAGAGGGACTTGTGGAAATGGGGAGTGGGCAGAATTTGGGGAGGTTGGAGATGCGTCAGTCATGAGATAACATAAAAAAATACTTTCTAAATGTGAAGTAGGTGCCTCTTGAATTTTGCTTAAGGCATGCCCCCATCACCTCAAGCCTGTCTAGTATGGATGGCCTATGCTCTCTTTGCACAGGAATGCCTGTCTGCAACGTGTTTCTTAAACTGGGGTCAGATTGTCCTTGTTTCATACAGTTGTTCCTCTTCAGAAACAACGGGATCATGGTTAGCTGGTCACAAAGCCTTCATGACATATATTTGCCACCAAGTTGAAAATAATTTTAAAGAGACTTTTCTGAAGACTTTATGGTGCCCAGAAGTTTCCACAAAGAAAATATTTCATGTCCCTGAAAGCATGGAAAAAACTCTTCTCTATAGAACTTCAGTCAATGCCTGCCTCTAGGAAATGGTGGTTTGTAGGAATATATAAAACTGGTACATGGTACTTCTCACACAGCATAAAGACCTTTTCCAAAAACACACTATTTATTAGAAATCATGTTTCATTTCCATTTGCACAGAGTTTTATCATGTGTTGCTATATCTGTGCTTAATTATATTATGTTTGATGCCTCTGTCCATGAAATCAAATCTCAAATGAGAAAATTTCAAGGATACCCATACTCTGTATAGTTGGACTACACTTCTTCCCATGCTAACCTTTCTATAGGCATAGAACCATCATTTGCAAAATATTCACAACACACCACACAATGCATATACGAAGACATACACTTAAATCCTATTGATCCAAGTGAGACTTCAGCATTGGAAGTTAAACACACACTTAAAATCTTTGCAAAATGGTGCCTCAAATACTTGTTAAAGCCTACCTCTTTCATGCCAAAGAGTCAAAATAATTTAGTAATGCCACTTCTGAGTACTTTGATCTATGTAGCAAAGTCCTCCTTGTTGTCTGCTGCACATCTGTTTATCTTCTCACCCTAGTTGCACTCCACAAAAGCCTGTGGGCTCTCTGAAGTCATTTAGGTGGGATGCAGCAGAAATGCAGTCCTGACCCATCAGGAAGGCTAAAAACATTGACACTCTTGAGTTGGGAGTTAGAAACTGTACCAGATGTGAAGAGGAACAAATCATAGCTAATTGCGGAAAACTGCCAGCAATCCACGGGGAGGTGTAGAACTCAGTCAGGAAATCACACAAACTTCAGAAACAGAAAAAATTCCTCTAGCCAATGGTGTCTTTACAGCCTTTCTCTAAACCCAACCTCTAGTTCTTTTAATGTCAAGTTAGCTATCTCTTCGTTTCTTTTGTGTGTATCATTTTTTGCTATTTTTTTTTCACAATCCCTTTCCCATCATCCTCCTTACCTCCAAAAATATACAAGTAAATAAATAAGCAGTGACTGTGACCTCTCTCTGACTTTGTTCTGCTTTCAATAGAAACATGGTGCAGGTTGATGCTTCAACAGAATTCACGATAATTTTAATCCTCTTGAAACAAATGTTTCCCTGTTTTTGTCACCTGGAGCCTTAGGATAAACTTAGGAACAAAAAAAATGCTGTCTATAGCTGTTTGCATTGTTTTCAAGATCTTTATGTCTCTTTGGTTTTATTTGTATAGAGTATACTGTCCACTGCCAAAAAGAGAAGGTGGAGTCTCTGTGGAGTCATAGTTATCTGTAGTAAATCATTAATTTGTCTGTGTTTTGAAAATTTGGCATTTTCTTCCGTGTTCAGGGAGTCAAACCCCTTCACAAATCAGCTTCACCGTCTTCCAACAGAAAAGGCAATATTAAACCTGCCCTGATCACTAACTGGTTTTTGCTTTGTCTTTGAAGTGTCATCATACGGAAGCCCATAAAAACAATAAATTTTTTTCTTAATTTCCCCATCTTTTTATATCAGCAATTCTCCATCCCTTCTGTTCATATCACTTTTCTCACATCAGCAGTTCCAAGATTAGGAAACCTGCCTAGACTGACAAAGATATGTGAAACTCTGCCACTTCCATAGAAGGGCAGCTTTTTCACATCGATAAAGCACTTGACACATAGTAGGTAGACCACATGAAAGGTGTCACACACCAAAACTGTGTGACTGAGCACAGGGCTACAAATATTTCTATTCTATAGCATTAAGAACTCCATTCTAAATGCAATAGGTAACTAGTTTTGGACACTTTGCCCAGAGTTTTCCCAAAGAACTTGCAGATTTGCCTGGAAGAAGTAAACTGGATGGCGAGACTATGTCAAGGGACTCTTTATCAGGCAGTGTAGTGATAGGACAAGGGGTAACCATTTTAAACTGAAAAAGGGTAGATTTAGATTAGATATAAGGAAGAAATTCTTTACTGTGAGGGTGATGAGACACTGAAACAGGTTGCCCAGAGAGGTTGTGGATGCCCCATCCCTGGAAGTGTTCAAGGCCAGGTTGGACGGGGCTTTGAGCAACCTGGTCTAGTGGGAGGTGTCCCTGTCCATGGCAGGGGGGTTGAGACTAGGTGATCTTTAAGGTCCCTTCCAACCCAAACCATTCTATGATTCTATGAAGTAGTGCTTTCTGAAAGCCTGCGTTGGGCTCCACATTGTGAACGTGTGCTTGCAGGTTCTGCTGTAAGATAATGGAAGACTAGGTCTCAACTTGTCAAGCTGACAAATGTCAATATTTACACTTTCTTGTCTACATTAGAAATTCATAACACATTAATTTAGAACACAATGTAGGTGCCAAATGTGTACTGATTTCTTTGGATCCATAAATACAATTTCTTCTTCTTAAGAAATCAGAAGTATTAAATAAATAAAAGTGTATAAGTGTACTTTGAATTTTCCCATGCTGTAATAGTTGAAGAAAGATCTTTAAATGTGTAGTTATTTCTAGAACTTTCAATATGAAGCCTGAGATCAAGCAATTTAAAAGAACATAAAATTTATAGGAACCATGTTTATCTTATTATTAAAAACCAACATTTTGATTTATAAGCTCAGATCATTTTCATGGGAAATTAATGCCTACTGTTAATAGCTGGATTCAATTTCTAAGAAATTACTTCAGAAGCAATCTTCTGATAAACAAGTTAAGGATCACTTGTGAATTTATCACATGACCCAGATTTAAATTTGATCAGGTTCCCTAGTGTCTTCATTTGCATTAGTGAGGGCTAATTCCAGAATTAAGAGGCTTAGTTGAAAAGTTTTGAAGGACAGAGATGATGTTGATTATTGCATGAGCAAAGCCTAAGATTTTTGAGGAACTTAGGGGAATTAAAGACCCAGCTTGCGATGGAATGTAGACACCTAAAGCTCCTAAAGCTTATTTATATTATGACTAAAAGATGTTTTGTTACAGAGTTACCCCCTTCCAGAAATGTCTTGCCAACTATTAGTTAAGTTTTGACTGGAGACCTCTATTGTAGGCAGGAACATAAGAAGTGCATGACCTGTAGGTAGCACTGTCTTTCTGGGATCTCCAGCCACTAACAAAAATGCCAAGCATGGCAGTATGAAGCATTAACCTATGCCGGGGAAAAGCTCCTTGTTTCACATCATGCTGTCTTAACAGACCATGGATATGAGCAGAACAGTGACAGCTGAGGAGATGCACTCAAAGTAATGGTCAGTGGGTGCACCTGTCATCTTCTGCCTGCCCTGTAATGGTATAATGGTCTCAGCTATTAGAACAGATTACTGATGCTCTTCCCATCCTCCAAGAACTGCCTCAACAAAAAAACTCAGGAAGAGGTGGGAATAAGAAAAATAGTAGTTTAAACATGAGGGAGAGTGTCACAGAAAGGCCTTCAATTTTCCTTTTTCTTTTGTCATGTCCTGGCTGAATCCTCAAGTTTCTCCTAGAAGTGTTGCTTTCAGTTGAAAATATGGCACTGTGCAATCCTGTATTTTGAGTACAGAAAAAAAAAAAAAAAAAAAAAAAGGTGTTCCTTAATGTTAATTTTAGCCAGTTCTTGAAAATCAAGCTGTGGTGTTTCTACCTTGCATGTTCTTGTCTGCAACACAATTCTGCACACCAGTTTGTGATACCATTCACAGCTCTAAACCACCATTCTCCTCAACTGTGCTGGTCAGGGCTGTGGGAGCTGTAATGTCAATTAGGCATCAGTATTTGCACTTGGTGGTTGCTAGCAGTGCCCATGGATGAACAAGAGTAGAAGTACTAAGTAGCTCTTTCAGTTACTCCCCTGAATCCTGCATAGCCAAGAAGACCAACTGCTTGGTGAAGTTCAAGGTCAGGCAACATTTTAATCAAACATGGTAATCTAAAGTAAATGGGAAAAATGTCTTTGGTGGGAGAATAAGTTTGGTGAAAGGAGACAGGAGTGTGAGATGAATCTTCCCACTACCATATAGTACAATAATTTTTGAGGTGGACAAGCTGTGTAATGCATTGCTTATTACATTAATTTTATCGGTGAGCTTTAATAGGATGTCATATGTAAAGTTATGGGATTATTCAACTCACATTCTCCCATAAAAAGGGAACTTCTTTAGCTGTGACTAATAATTACAGAGCATTAACTTGGAGTTCTGGTCCAGATTACAAAGAAATTATTAATATAACATTCACCAGATGAGGGCAAGCTCAGCACCCATCTCCACTCAGTCACAGGCAATGGTCAGAAATCCTCAGACAGATCAGTGTCATTAAGTCCAAGGTGCAAATGCAGAATGGGAGTAAATCCCACAGTCAAGTTGACTCTGGTTACTTTATATGTGTCAGCTCAGGCCAGGTTGCTGTGCCAACCATCACAGTGTATTTTCCCTCGACTCAGATTGTTAGCAGTAGCATCTTATGAACTGGTCTGGTCTGTGTTACTGATTGAAAGAGTGAATAGGCACCACCAACATTTTAGACACATTTTTAGATCACAGTTGGCAAAACCTGAAATGGTTAACATACACTCTCTCACTTCAGATTATGTTTCAAATTGAATTGACACCTCTCTCTTTCCATTTACTTTAAAAACAAGTAATAAATCATCGACATGCCTCAAATGAGCAGCTGGCTAGCCCTATTATTTTTCTTGAGATGAAAAAAACCCACAAAACAAAACCTAATAACCAAAACAGAACTAGTTTAGTTGCATTACAATAGACTAAGTTTTTGGCTGTAAACCCTACTTGTGGTGTACTACAGTGTTAGCAATTCTTCTACCCTGTGGATAAGACAAAAATGAATATGGTTGTTCTAAAGCATATACACACAAAAAAAGCCCCAAACCTTATTCATTTTGGACGTGTTTGTGCTTATCTAACCATAATGGTTAAAACTATTTTGGCAGTGTAACAGTGCATTATATAGTTTATTGCTTTTTGTTTTGGAAAATGAATGCTGCTAAGATATTGTGGTTTGGAAGCTGTCTGCAGAGTGTGTACAGTGTTTTTCACAGGCATACACTTTCACTGTACTGTTGTTTTGTCAATGGATTACAGACATCTCATACAGTTAGACTTTTATGTACCTTTTTAAAGCCTCTTAAAAAGCGTAGATAGAGTCTCAGCTGGTTTAATTTGAGTCACTCCTATGGTATCAGGAGAGTTATGTATTATACCATAATAAAATGAATAATAATTTACTATACCACCCCAGGAGCTGGTTGTTTTATGCATTATTATTACAGTTTTTGATTCCTTACTTAATAACTAAATTTGCATTCCTCTTACGTTTCCTTAAAGAAGGTTTCCTATCTATAAAAAGATATCCTTTTCTGAGATTTATTGAATAAATAAAACAGAATTAAATTCCACAATCTTTTTTTATTGTGTCTAGTGTCCAATGCCAAAACACATACAAAAGCAGTGAATGGAGAGAGACATGAATAAAGCAAAGGAATTCAAGGGGAAATGACGTGAAGGGTGTGCAGTGGGGGCTGATTCTGATGGGATTGCAACAGCAACAACAAAACCAGGTTTTATATTGAGGAAGGATCACAATGTCTATGGCACATGGTTTAGGTTATTTTTTCAGGATGCTGAATATATAGAGGGATATAGTGAGGGAAAGCGTCAAGATGGAGCTGGAGCTTAGCACTTATTTCGGGTTGGGAAGGCTGTTGAGTAGCTTTCCACATATGGGCATTGGGGCCATCAGAGTTGTACCAGATTCCTGCTTTGCCTGGAGACCTAGAAGGTGGCCTGGGGTTACCATTGGGGTGTTGATGGATCGTATACACTGTTCCCAACAGTACTTTCAGCTCTTACAGTTGTGTTCTAATTACCTCTTGTGTCTTTAAATCAGGATTTATCTTGCACTCAGTGTGCTGGGTGGTGATGGGGACACTCCTTGTCTATTTTGTTCAAAATTAATCCAAGTGTGGTGAGATTGTAAGGATTACTAGGGGAAAAATAAGATGTTTTGGTCCAAAGGTTATAGCAGAGGTGTGAAGTCTGTCAGGTCTCCATGGGCCAGACTTCTTTATTTCCCAGCATGGTCCCAGTGGCAATCCCTAACTTGGGATACATAAATTTAGTTTGAGGAATGTTTCACAGATTTCTGTGTTTCTTCCCCTTTACAAATAAAATGACAAGTTACCATTTAAGCCCATCTCAGTGCCTTTTCCATCCTCTTTTCCTCTCACTTGTTTATCACAATCAGTGGAACAGTAGCTTGAGCAATAAATAACCGACAGCTTTTAAAAGGGATAAAAAAAGTTCTTTGTTTGTTCACTTTTATCTTAGGACAGAAAGACTGGTGAAAGTACAAGGAAACAAATGACTAACTTATTAAAGTACTTGTCAAAGAAAATGGGGCCCCATTCTGCATAGTCCAACATGTGAGTCGAGAGGAAGTGGGAAAATATTTTTCTAGTGCAAAAATACTATCTCCAAGATAGTCATGAGAGTGAGCAGAGTCTGAGTGGTACCCAAGTGCCAGCCTCCTCCTGTCACAGCTGTGTCTTGCAGGCAGCTTGCCTGGTTGTGCCTGGCAGTTTGCTCAGCCCCAAGCATGCTGGGGCAGGCACCCCGGATTATGGGCTCCAGGTATGCCTGGGGTCACATCTGTGGGCACACATTACATGGGGAGGAGTCTGGCCATGAAGAAAGCCTGGTCCAAGTGAGATGGAGACATGGCCAGAAATTCAGAGCTTGAGCTATGACCGTTTCGAGTGAGGATACAGGTTTTAAAGATGACAACACATGGGGAATACAGGCTGTACTTTATATGTGGTTAAGTAAAGCATGTACTTAATAACATAATCAAGTAGCTATCACAGTGACTGTACACACAGTGGTTATTATAACATTTTTCCTTTGTTATTGCCTTCTGTTACTGTAGTCATGCCTTGACGTATGACAAAGATATGCGGGTGTAATAAATATTAGGGTGCTCTCATCTATGGTATGCCACTGAGGGGAGTAAAATCAATAAAAAAGAGATAAAAAAGAAAATTACTCTTAGAGGGTGAAGCTATAAATCAACATCGTGTAAAGTGCCAGTCAGGTTTATTTGGTGCTTTTACTGCAAAAATACATAGCAATAGGAATCAGCTTGCGTGGGGGATAATAGCAGGTAGGGCTTACAACCACACCTTTACCTTTGTTGCCAAGGTCTGTCCCTGCCAACACAACTATGTTCTGACCTACTAAGGGTCTCCTTTTTTATGCTGATCTATCTATCAGCACCCTGGCTTCTGCACTGGGGCTCCCTGGCAGTCCATGGGGGCCAGCAGACACCTGGTGATGGGAGCCAGCATGGCTGGCAGCCAGACATTGACCTCGCAGCAGCCCTTGCAGGCTGTGCTGCTGGGCTGGTTCACCCCCTCTTTCGCAAGAGTGTCCTCCTCCCTGTCTCTGCCACGGTGCAGCCATGCGATTCCCCCAGATCTGTACCAGATACTAGTCCAGGTGGGGCCCACATACTCCTACGAACTGGATGCAAACTTATTTCCAACACCTCTTCCAGGGACCATAGCCTGCCTGCTGGCCTGACTAGGAAAGATAAGTGTAGGTCTAGGCTGGGTTCCCAGATCCTCGAGATAGCTGCTGGGGAAACAAAGGTGCTCCTCTGCAGCCCAGGCAAGAGCTTTAACCCCACGTGTTGCAAAGGGGCCCCTCCACTCGTGGCAGTATTTAAAGGAAAGTGGCAGTCACGAGTACTTTTAACATGCTTTGCAAATGCCTCTCTGATCATGTCCCGTCAGGGATTTAGGCAGAGGAATGCCTGGTTCCCCAGCTCCCAGCTGCTCGGCCCTGTCAGAAATGGGCCCGTTTTGGGAATGTGCTGAGATGTGAAGCCTGGCACCGTGGAACTGCAGCGAAAGAGGAAAGCATTTCTGGTGTTTAGGTGCCTGCAGACTTATGTGGCTGGCGGCTGTGCGGTAGTATTCAGTGCCTTAATTTTGCATTCACCACCCAAATTCTGCTCAAGACCCCTACCTTGAATCCACTTAGAGTGCATTAGCTGGTGCACAGAATCATCCCTTCCCTTTCTAAAATGGGTCTTCGCCTCTCTGTCTGATTATATTCCTTTATTTCACCTCTTGTTACTCTATCCCTTCATCTGGCCCCCTAAACTTAACCTCCTCTTCTGACTCACAGGCCTGATCCCACCCTGGCAGGTCCCAGTTCTCCCTGAGAGGGCCTTGTCCAAACCTGACCTTTCCTCCCAGTCTCCCTCCCCAGGGCCTTTCCCAACGCTGTTCATGCACCACACCTGCAGCTGAACTGCTGCAGATTATTCCCCAAATATCTCCCAGTTTTCTCTAATACTGCAGTCAGGATCCCTCCATGATCTCCCAGTCCCAGCAACAACTGCTGCTTTTCCGCAGAGTTCTGGAGCAAGCACTAGTTTCCAAAAGAAAGGGCTGATTTTATGTGGGAAGTGCAGATTTTTTTTATTTTTTTTTATTAAGTGTTTCCTTCCTGAAAGTCTTCTCTGTGAAGGGACCACAGGTAACAGACAACAGTGTATTGCTTAGCCTGGTGCAACTATGTGTTTGCTCTGGTAAACAAACAAGGCGCAGAAACCAGCCAGTTCCCAGATTTCATACTTTCCCCAAATTTTTTCACAGGAAAGAATTCACATATCACTTCCTCTGTTGTTACAAAGGTTCAAAGCATTCATACTTGGCATATGGTTTTATTTTATTTTGAGTTTTGTTTATCCTTGTTTTCCTTGAATATAGAAGCCACCATAACTAAACTGTACTGTAATTCAAATACGTTTAACTACATAGTAAAACAATGAAAAGCAAATTTAAACAAAAAGTAAATGAACTCGGCACTAAACCACAGCATATTTCCAAATGAAACCATTACTGCTCCGCAGAATCATTACATTGTCTGCATGGTGGGATAAAATGAAAATTACCTCTATGAACATTTTTCAGCAAAATGACAATGGAGACTATATAAATATATTTATATATGTGTGTATATATATGTGTATAACATAACATTGGCTAATATCACTTGAAATTTATTCCTCTCTGTATTATCCTTGATTACACAGCCATTATCTTTGATTTATGTCAATACAAGTGAGAAAAGGACCATGCCCTACCACTTACAGGCAATCATACCATCATGTTCTCAAATGTAACCTCTGTTACAAGCATGTTTTCCATTACTTCTTTTTCTTCTCACATTGAGAGCTGTACTTCGTATTTATCTCTGTTGTCATTTTTTTTTCTTCTTAAAAAATTATTCCTTTGTGAGAAGGAGGATTGAACTGATTTTAAAAACTGTTGAAATTTTCAAAAGTAGAAAAACCATTTATTTTCTATCATTTCTAGTATAGGTTTATACTAAACAGATCTTTTTGTCCAAAAGTCATATTCCTGAATTGTTTGGAAACAAAATGTACCTGTCATAAAAAAACCCAAACAAGATCAGAATACATAATCTTCCATTTTATTTCACCTGAGATTCTAAAAAAAAAAAAAAGAAAGGGCAGTCTTCTTTCTGTGAAGGAGTGAATTCCATACATTAGGACGATAATACTTTTCTAGCTAAAATAGCATTAGACATGGGATTTATTAGTGCAGGCAGATGTCAGTCATTCATCCTATTTGTTATTACTCCTTTGAAGCCAAATGCTCAATGCAGGTTAATAAAATTCCTACCAGTCACAAAAAAACACTGTTGCAATTGGAGAAGAAAATGTTGGCAAAAGTATGGGAGAGTCATAGTTAATCTCATAGAGAACAATGAGTTCTTCAATAAAAAAAACGGGAGTTTCTGCACTGCAGTAATTTTATATCCCCTATTTAAAATGAAATAATGATCAAACAATTTGCTGTGCAGATGCATTAATTGTAGCAGGGTGAACAAGTTCTAACAATATGGTGATTAAAAATGATCATATTTCAATCCAGAGCTAAAAAAGACTGGAAGGTTTCAGTAGATAAGTGCTGTGAGACAGTGTCTTTCATCTTTCTATAGCTGGCTTGAAGCAGCCCAGGTCAGTAGTAACCAAAAGTTTTTTATTGTCCTCGATAAGGATCTTCTGAAGTCTGTTTTCTAAGTGAAATGAAGCAGCAGTTTCAGTTCTGGGGACCAGTAACTCTCTCACTGTTGTCAGGGTCTTTGCAGGCTGTCCCAGTACACTAGCGGGAGTTTAGCATTTGGGACTGTGCACTTACTTCTCACCCCTAGAAATATTCCCCTGGAGGACAGGTTTGGGAAAGCTTGCTGTGGGAACGTCTGAAGGACAGACAGCGTTAAAATCACCCATGCTAAATTAACATGTAAAATATACAGATTGTTTCAAATAATTATTCTTTTTTATTTGACCCGTTGAGACCTGCTACAGACCTGCGGAGCATCCTTAGAGGCTGCAGGAAATATACTGTAAGTCACATGCTGAATGTTCTTAACATGAAACCGGAGACCATAGGAAGACTCTGCTTTGTCTTCACCTTCTATGCTATTTCTGTTGGTTGGTCTTTTACAAGTGAGTTATATTATCACTCAGTAAGAACTTTATACTGCTTGTTTCTGAATTTGAACTAGTCAGGAAACAGTGTGCATTAAATTTAGAGAGAAAGCTTTGCCTTCTTTCTTTATTAGTGTAAATGATTCTGCTCTGAGTCAATACAAACCTCAGAGCTGCAAGACCTATGGGAAATGATAAGTAGGCCCCTGCTTTGCACATAGGAGAAAAAGGCAGGAGAGAAACCCCCTCTGATTTATTTGTATGAATGATAGTATTTCTCTTTTACCATGTTGCACGGTGTTTGAGGTAGTCTTCTTGAGGACCTGATGTTCTAGTTGTGGAAGTGACACCCTGTAGTGAATCTAAGTAGATCTACAAAACTGGTGGCAAAGAGAGGATCAGCTGGTAGGAGGGTGGGAGCAGCGCACATCCCTGTGCAAATAGGCGCAGGGATGTTCCCTGAGTTAAATATAGCCCTCAACATGGTACACTGGCTGAAATAATTTTTCTCCTTGTCTTGACTCACTCAGCCCTATCTAGATGTTATTCCTCCTACTGAGGGAGGAATAAGTAGGACTGCTCAGTCAGTTAATGAGTTAATGAGCTAAATTAGTGAAACTGAAGTATATAGTTAATGCCACAGAGGTATCTCTCAGGTCAGACTTTTCCTGCCTCTTTGAATAGTCTAGATAGATATGTAAAGTCAATTTGGGGTGAGAGGGAATTTTCTAATTCTCCTGTAACTAATCAGTTAATGTTTTTGACAGAAGATTGGACTGCATGCCTGGTACTAATTTATTCTCTTCTAGTTTCAGATTCTGTAAATACCTTCCCAATCAAAACCAGTCTATAATCCTCAAGATTTCAGAATGCTTTCAAAGAATCACTGAAAAAATCACTGGTGGCAAGGATGGCTTATGACCCTCCACACTCCAATTACAGCCTGAATATCACCCTGCAGGAATTTCCCATGTGCTGAGAAAACCAAAATGTTCTAGAGCAGATTGGCAACTTACCCTCTTACTTTTATGTCCCTGTCACATCGTGTGCACTGGGGACCAAAAAAAGGGAAGCATATGAAGTTAAATGTAGCTGATATGTCTCTTGCAAGTATCACAGGCAGGAGTCTTAGAGACAGGTTTTTGCTTTTGCTCTTGAACAGTGGTAAAAGTGTATGTTGGGCAAGAGCATCTGTTTGATATTTTTAAAGTACAAAATGTATTTTTGGACAGTTGGGAAAAAAAAATAATTCCAGAATAAGCAAATTTAATCCTTTAGAGTATGAGCAAAGCCCTGAAAGTCTTGATAAACAGAATTTTAAGAAAATGAGCCAAATAGATACATAAACATTTTTTGAAAGTTGTTGCTTATGATACCAAGGAAGATGAGAAAATCAGAGTCACTTTGCACACATGACAATGTCACTTTCTAGTCAGAAATTGCAATTCTGAAGACTTTTCACTCTGAAGGCAGGAACCTGAAGATGCTTTTCTAAGGTGCTCACAAATGAGTTTAAGTTGGGCAAGAATTAATTTGATTATAAGAAAGCAGACTAGAAGGCAATCAGAAAAATTAAAAAGACCCACATTAGAAGTGTTCATGCTGCAGATGAACCCCATTTTGAACTCTAATGGATTCTGTTTTGGCTATAGTGTTGTGTGCAAGCTTGATTTGTAATGTTTTAAGTACATGTAATGGTAGGTTAAAGTTACATGTTTATTAAAAGAAAAGCTACAGGGCTTAGCCAATATACGATCATCCTAGATAAAAGCTGATTCATTCTGGCCCAAGGGCAGAATCACTGGAATAAATCCTACTAAGCGCTAAAATCAGAGAGAATCAAAGCTACAAATCTGGCATGCAAGAGCTTTAATCTAGAAGCACTATATACATTGTATTATAGTTTGGATTTTAATGTACTCATTGCTTGAGGAAAAACCATCTGCTTTATATTACGCCTGCGGTGCAGAGTACATTGATTTCATCACATTTCTGTACAGAACAACAGTAAATGGACTGTGAACCATTCTTCAAATAACTTCTTTAAGAATATAACAACTGGTTTAATATTTCAAGGTATGAAAACAAAGAGAATGAAATAGAATAACTGTAAAAATCCACTTTGAGAGCATGTTTCAGAACTGTCTTAGTCATCTTCCATTTATTTTATTCTCCATTTTGACAGTTGGCTATCTTCAGCTGTCACTGAAGAAATTGATTCAAAACTTTCACTTCATTCCTATTTTAGAGATACCGTATTATATTGGGAAGAGATATTGATCTCCTGCAACATGAAAGCTGCAGGACATGTCCTGTGCCTTTTTTTTTTTAACAAGAAAGTTATTAATTATAACTTTAAGGAAAAAAATAGCAGAACTTCAGATTTTCAAGAATAGATTAAGGCAGAGAACTTTTGCTAAGCTTTACAAATAGCTGGGTTTAGAAAAAGTGGATGTAAGGCTGCTTTCTGGAACAGGACTTCTAGAGCAAAATAAAAAAACCAAAAGCACAGTGCTTGCAAGTGTTTTGCAAAAGAAGTCAGTAACATGTTTTGACACAGAAGCAAACCTAACTATCTGGAACTTTCAGAAAAGCAGAATAGATGTGATGATGGGCATAATGTTACACAAGCTATATCATTGTGCAAACATTATCTACAGCATAAAGCAACATACATGATTATTATGGTCACTGGCCAACACAAAGAAAGTTCGAAGTGGTGAAGGTAAATACAGTTAACAACACAGTTTTCCACTGCTTTGATGAAGAATGTGGGGGTTGCTCCATGCAGTGCAAGGCAATAATATTACAGCAACAACTCATCCAGAAAAAATTGTCAGATCAGAGCCTGGAACTTCTGTAGTAGTCAAAACAGTACTGAGCTGGACCTAAGTGACTGCATGATGTGAGGGGCAGGCCCTTAACTCATGGTGTTCTATCATTGCATGATCTGGATTCCCCTGCTTTGGGGGATAAATAGTCATTGACCAACCATGATTAGGCCAGTAATTAGAAAATTTGTCCTAGCCATCAGAAAAATTCAGTGGTCTAGTTCCGGTGACCCAGAAGTCCTCCACAACTGGTAATTGAGAGCCATTCTGTTTCCACTAGACCAGACTCCAACATCTGAATCACTCTCCAGACTTCACTGACTGTAGGTCGAGATCTTTGCTGACAAAAATAATTGAAGTATGGACACCAAGGTCACATGTTCTAAAATTAAGCATCTTCACCTGATGCTGACTCTCCACCCTCTCACTCCGCTATTGTTTTTGTTGCTCTTTTTCAGTTGTATGAATCAAGACAGCACTAAGTTATAACCATGCAGACTAGGTGACATGGATTATTCTGATTCATCCATGAATCTGTAAATCAAAAGAAGTTTCAAATGCTCAGTAAAATGGTCTCAGATGCTGAGGTCTGCATACGGGGAATATGAAAACACTTTATTTGACTCAACATTAATTAAAGGGCCACATATTTAAGTGGGGAACTAGAGAGTAGTTATATTTTATCACTGAGGTAATCTCCAGTGCTTTGGGTCAACCCCATTACATGACTCAGTGCTTCATAAGAGAGCAACCAGGGCTGCAGGTTCCTCATTTCCATCAAGATGTAGTCATAATGATGGGCTCACTTCGGAACAAAATCTGCTCCTGCAAAGGCAGTGAAAGAAAAACAAATAACCTTTTCCATGGGAGCCCACTCATTCTCCCTGCTGAGACCAGAAAGGTCCATCTTTAGCAGTTGTGTGGGGCTGCTCAGTGCCTGCACCATGTCAGGTCAGTAATATCTGCCCCTTCTCCTGCCTGAATTCATGAGGTAGCATTGACAATGTCTGCCTATGCAGTCTTGAAAACCAGAAGGTTTAGAAATAAACTTAAGCAGTTCTAACTTCAGTAATGATATGCCAGAGATGGTCTATTCTGACTTCTTTGCAAGAGAAAAAAAGGGGTGGGGATAGGCAGTATTAAGGGGATGACACCAGCACACCTGAACACAGAGATTTTTTTTCCATTTTTCCCAGTCCTCTCTCACCACTCACCTCTACTCAAAATCTCCTCTTGCTCAAGCACCACAGCACCCCTGCCCCTGTCCTGCTGTGTATGCCTTCATAACCACTGTCTCAGGTGCCTGGCAACCCAATTTCTACCTGTTTTTGGAAGTCCCACTGCTGCCCTGTGTGCCCTGACATTACATATGCTGGTCCATGACTGTCTGTTGCTGCCCAGCAGCTTCTCTGGCTGAACCTGACTCTGTGAGGAAAGAAAGGACCAGAGTACTTCTGTGAGTACATCCAACGAGATACATTTATTTGAATCTATTTTGACATATTTGTGAAGACAGAAAAAGCAGGAAATGTCTAATAAACAATGAAATATAGGTAATAGGACTCCAAACTAGTCTACATTTACATTTACTACTTTACATTTTATTTTTAGCCTGGACTGAAAATGAGGTGAATGCAGGAGATCATAGAATCATAGAATATTTCGAGTTGGAAGGGACTCAAGGATCATGTTATACCCTAAACCTTCATTTTTCCATTTTGTGGACAATACACAGTTCTTCCACTGCAGTAGGCAGAGGAAGTGACCATACATTTCTAGTTCCCTTTTTGGTACCTAAAAGAAGATTATGAAACTAAATGAAATTATGCTAGCACTTTGCCTGATCTGATGTAGATACTCTTTTCTTCCTCAATGTAAGTTGGTAGCTCTCAGCAGGTAGCAGAATCCAAATAAATGTAATAAATCATGATAAACATAGATTCAAATAGAAGAGAGGGCTTTCACAAAACTAATTGAAGTGATGGGGAAAGACTACTAAGTGAGTCAAGGAGATGAAAGCAAAATGTTATGCTACCATTACACTAAACACAAAGAAGGATTTTGAAGACCTGACCATACCTAGCACCTGTCGGGACCCCCATGTCAGAACATATGTGTGATGCTGAGAGTCTGGCACATGTGGTCAGTGGCTGCATGACTTCAAAGGACAGTTGTGCTCTGTGTAGGACTCAAAGGAAAACATGTCATACAAAAAAAGCCTAAGTAAATGACCTTTCTGGCGAAGACATTTTGGTATTTCGGGTAAATCAGACTGTGTTTTAAAAAAATGTAGTAAAACCTTAATGAATGCATCTGCATTTGGCATAAAGCCAAAGAAAAATGCTGTACCACTGCTTTTCAGAGAAAGTGAAGTTATTATTCGCTTCATGGGTGTGGGATAATTATTATGCACTTCTTTGAAGCAAAACTTTTTCAAAGGCAATTTAAAGCACCAGGTAAATTGCATGTGTTTTAAAAATAAAATACCTCTTTTATTGACAGTACACATATTTGGCCAGGAGAAAATCTATACAAGGAGCAGGTTTACGGGAAGAAGTGACAGGAAGGTTTTCTAAAGATTAGGACTCTATAAAATACAATACCTTTTTTGTGACTCTTACTGCTGATTTCAGTGGGAATTTGGTGTGTGTGTGTGTGTGTGTGTGTGTGTGTGTGTGTGTGTGAGAGAGAGAGAGAGAGAGAGAGAGAGAGAGAGAGAGAGAGAGAGAGAGAGAGAAAGAAAACTGCTTGATTCCCCTATAAGCCCAGACCTCAGTCAGTGGTAGGAACCTCTCAGTTCATGGAACCTCTCTGTAAAATCTTCTCTTGGATAGGTAGTCTGAATGATTTAATCACTTACAACAGCTTATATGAGGGCTTACATTGTGCATATGTCCCAGGTGAGCCTTTCAAAGCAGTTCTCCAAGTTTGAGTCACAGATCAACCAGTTTGTAAAACTGTGCAGAACTGTGCACAGAATTTTTGGCCTGATCAGCAAGCTTGTCTTTGGCCTATTACCTCATCTGCAAACATAAAGATTCTTCAGAATGAGAAACAGGAGATAAGAGGGGAGCAGTTATGGCAGAGCTTCTATTGGAGAAGTGGATGCATCATCTATGAAAAATATCCAGCACTGTTCCAGCTAGCTGATGCTACCCAGATACATGCAAAGCATATGCTTGAGGGATCACAGTCAGCTTTAAAAGTCTTTTCTTCAAAAACATCTCTTCAGAAATGTTCTTCCTCCCTCACCAGGCCAGAGACATGGAAGAAGAAGAATTAGCATAGAAAAATAAGCTGAGTGCCAGCAGTTCCAGCAGTGCTGTGGTGCTGTGCTCACTGTATCTGGCTTTCATGTCTGCCTAAGGCAGTCTGGACCTATCGCTGCATCACCCTGTGGTACTGGCATACAGCTTGTACAGTGTCACTGTAAAAGCTTTCTGGTTGAGTTTCTTATCCCCTGTCACAGAGAGGGAAACAGGCTAGATGCTACTGGCAGCAGCAAAATGGGTGATTCCCAAGGTCTTTTGCTCACAGGACACTTACAAGCAGGATGCAACCTAGCTCAGTGTGTTGGATAATTGATCAGAATGGTTTTATATTGAAGGCTGAGCACCAGAGGCCAGAACTGATGTGCTATCATGTGGTCACATTTGGACAGAAGCACTGCATTTTCTTTAGTGAGATGAAATTGGCAGGTTTTTGCATACAAAAATGTAAGTTGCTTCTGCATTCTAGATGCTTTGGTAATACAATTAACTTTTTTAAATTTTAAAAAGTTTTATCAGTACAATGTTAACCAGTTAAGAGCACAAAAGGACTATGACCTGGTGATGGATTACAAAGATAGATGTTAGTAAATTCAGTTTTGCCCTCCTAATTTCCAGGTCTGTGAAATGGTAGATAATTCAAACTGTTTGCCTATTAACGTGCTGAACAAATCCACATGTTGATCATGTCAGAACATAAAAGGGTTGTAATTATTTATTAATTTTTTTCCTTCTAAGTGTCCCTCAACAATGTGAGGATGCCCCAATGTGACAGCGATTCATATGCCTGGCATATGCATCAATCTGTTCTGGCCTACCAGCTGAGGCTGTAAAATGTTATGAAATTGCTTATGTAGATGCTTTGCATAGCCTATAGCTAAAATGACACTTGATGCCTGTGTTTAGGTCCCTGAATATCGTCTAGTGTGCTATTCACTGATGTGGGAAGAAGATTGAATTTACAAGTTCAGAATTTCAAGATTTATTTGTGTAACTACTAGCTATGTATACCCTGAGTAATTAAATGGCTGATCTCAATCTTATACCTTAGTCATGCTCTTGATATTCTGTAAAATACAGAAGAAGGTTACATCTAGCATTACATCTGGTAACAGATCCTTTCCCTTTGCAACAGTGAAGAATTTCAAATAGTCACTCTTCATTCCTCAGAGTTAAGAGTAAAATGGATGATGACATTATCACTGAGCGAGAAGGAAAAGATGCATACCAGTAAGACTGTGTCAGTAGACTGCTAATACAGCAAAGGTTTCAATTTCTCAGTGAAGGGCAGGGATTACATTCTTTAAAACTACACAGATGCTGAGGAGAGGCTGAGTGGCTGAGGAAAAATATACAAAGAAGGAAAACCACAAAAGCTGATTTCTCCACCTACAGGAAAGATAATCTTCCAAAGGTGTTTAGAAAATAAAGTACAAAATTCTTTCTATTGCCTCAACCTCTTCAAATAGTATATCATCATTTATGAAAAATATGTCTAACGGGCCAAGTAGTGTCAGGACTGAAATGTGGAAAAAGCTCTGCTTTTGTTCTAATGTCATGTTTTCTACCTTCTCTGCTTTGGTGCCAAAAGAACTGCAGCATAGATTAGAAAACTGAGGTTAAACCCCACACCCCCCCCCCAACAGTCAGTGTTTTCCAAGTTTGATCCATATTCAATTTTAAAATAAGAGCTTTTCTGTGTTTTATATGAATGACAATCACCTCCAGCTTCAGAGGCAGTAACCATTACTTCTAAGATGGGAGCAAAAATAGGAGACCCAGAGGTAAAGTTCAGAACCAGAGACTGCCAGAACTGTTTTAGGTGCATGCAGAGAGTACAGTTATTTTCACAAATATGGTCTGTATTTTTCTACATGGATAGGCAGAAGTGATCTCTTTCCTGAGGTGTACAGTTTCTAAGTAAGGTAGGCCACTTCTAAACTCAACTGTCAGCTTTAAACAAACTAATTTTCTTACTTTGAAGACAAATCCACTGTGCTTGGGCCTCCAGGTGAGGAAGAAAGTCAGAGTACAGACAGGCAGGAATGGAGGGGAAGACATCAACTCAGTGGGTAAATCAATACCTATCTTTTTGTTTGTTTTTTCCCACGGACCAAAAAGATTCCACAAAACATTGCCATAAATATTTAGAAGCAGCAAATATAGGATTTACATGCAATTTTTGTAAAGAATCTCAAATAACATGATGCAGTTTGTCGAGTTCCATGAGATAAAACAATATCATGGGCGAAGGAAGATGTATGTTCAGCTGCTATGAAAGCATCTTGATGATAGCTGAGAACACCTGCTGCAGGCTGATATGACACACAAAGGCTGTCAGTTAGAGGGTAAACACCTTCCCTTTCCAATTTTTCTGGATGGATTTCAAAATGTTTGGGTGAGTCACTTCCAAAGGTTTTGTATGATTTTCAAAACTACATGAAAACAAAAAGAAAAAGCAATTTGGCAGGCAACTATGAGCCCTTTAAAAGCACATAGCAAGCATCCACTCTTGGGCTGAGGACACATGTTTTTCCCATAGAATGAAAGGCCCCAGTCATGGACTAAGCAAAGTCATGAATAAAAGATGGGAGAAATCCATTAAGTCATATAGATTGTTCAGAGAGTACAAGCTAGCTCAGTCTAGGTCTGAGTGCCCTACACAATGGCACCTCTAACTAACACCCAAGGGACCATCACTGGATCTCCTATTACTCCCCCAACCTTCCTTAATATTTTGGTCTGTCTTTCACAATTTTATCTAACATCTCACTGCTGCATCTGCTTCTGTCAGAACAGTTCTCCCTTTCCTTTTTATCCTTTTTTTTTTTTTTTTTAAATGTAGACTGTCACCTCTTTCAAAGTACAAAGAAAACAAAGAAATCTTAGTGATAGAGAACGAGACACTGCACAGGATATTTGACATGAGTTTGCAACATAACGTTCAGCAAAATCAAACCAATACAAATCTGGCATGCATAAGGAATTCCCTCATATAAAGGAGGAGGTAAGAGATTTTCCCATGTATGTATGTCTCTAATACGATGAACAATTGATTCAACTAATGTCTATTTGTTCAGCACTGACATAATGGACTGTATTCAGTTTCAGAAAAAAAACCAAAAAACCCCAGCCCCACCCCCCCCACCCCCCCCCCAAAAAAAAAAACCCAAACCAGCTTACTAGGATTTTGGAAACACAATAATAACAATGGGCTTGTGTTACAAGGGAAATAATTGAGGATTTTTATCGAAGAACTTGCTTTCTTTTCAAGAAAAAATAGTAGCTGGTCAATTGCCACTTCTGATGGATTAGTCTATTTCTTTGAACTTGTCTCTTCATACCAACTATTTTATTGCATGTTGTACGGAAATACCAGTTTCTGAATATATACTGTTCAACTACAAAATGACTAAGAGTAATAGTCAAGAAATATTTTGTTGTCTGGCTATCTGGGAGGCAGTATCTTGAGAAACCTACATAAAGACAGTAGTAGGAAGAAATGAAGAGCCAGAAAAGATAGGACGAATGAAGAGAAATCTTTCTCCCAGGGAGAACTTGTACAGGCTGACTGCAGTCTTGAGTGAACAGAATTTACCACAGTTGCCCCAGTCAGACAGACAAAGCTTTTATGCAACAATGAAGAATCCTGTTCTGTTGGTGAGAGATGATGTAAGCGGCCCTTGCATCATTCTGTGATTCACTAGTAATATTTCTGTTTACTGATTAAAGTTGATTAAAGTTAATCAGGTGATGTACTTCTACTAAAGGCTTTGCTGTGAAATAGCAATTTTGAAGGTTTCTGACTGATAAGAAGAGATTAAACAGTCTGATCACAAACTATAGAAAGCCATAGGTCATAGCTTGTTTATGCAGCTCCCCAGGAAACACTCCAGCAGAACGATGACAAAACTTTACATGAGCAGGGTAGTAAGCACAATATAGCTGCAATTCACAGCGCTTGACTATTTTTAGTTTCAAGTATGCCTAAAAAGCAGGCTTTGAGACATTAAGAATCAGAAAAATCAGAACAGGATGCAATTTATCCTGCAAGGCCAAAAATGTTAGCCTAAAGATCTCTTTAAAGTGATCTTAATGGAACTGTACTGACATTCATCTGATATGAATGATATTATTTAGGCAGACTAACAAAAAAAAAATCTTAAAAGCCACAGAGCCTGCACTGTGGTTACAAATGAGCATGATCCCAGAAGCAGATAAGTAGCTGATTTGCTCCCAAATGTGCAGGATCTCAAAATACATTCATGGTGAGTGAGACTTTTTTAATCTCCAGCCAAGAGTTACTATTTTTCCTCCTTCTGCTACTAGGCAAAATGTGCCTGGACATTTTACAGTGTGTCATAAATTAAAGAACACCAAAGGGACCTTTCCTCTTTATTATAGCAATCTACACCAAAACCACAGTCTGATTTTATATTGTAAATAAAACAACATATCTGGTTTCTAATTCCAGCAAGCTGAGTAGCTAGTTGTTAATGTGGCTCTGAAAAAGCATTTCATGCATGATTTAAGAAGCTGAGTAAAGATAATTGTATCTGAAATTATACTACTAAAAATACAGTATGGTAAATGAAAGGTCAAATACTGACTCTTGAGGGATGGAAGGAGGTCCTTCATCATTTGTTGCATGCTATTTTTAAAGTAGTCTCTCAAATTTTGGGTTACAACTAGGAAGTTATAAAAGGCTTCAAAGAGGGTGGAAGAAGTATGTAGAAGTTCTATTCCTCTAACGTGGGGAGGGAGGAGGGAACATGAGTGGGCTGTAATACCTGGCTGGGTATGTTTATCTTAGCTAGGGAATTGCTACCTACCTCTCACTGCTGGCAGCGGCTTGGTTCCTCCTGGGCAGAAGAATTGACTCAGGGCTGCATGAAGACTGACAGGCCAAAATGTTGAGAAACACTGCTTTGAGGGAAGACATGACTCAGAATCAACTGGCAGTGAGAGCGCTGAACTATCGCCTTGAGTCTTGGCACTGGGGCGAGGTCCCTCTTCCCAGCACACGGGGGGTAGAGGAGGAATAGTGATGACAAGGGACAGACCCAAAAACAGGTATTCTAGTTGCCAACTCTGCTGTAAGAGTGATGGCCAAGGCCTTAAAAAAAATAAATCAATCTCTCCACTAAAGGTGAATTAGGGACTATTATGCAAAAACTCCCCATATGTGCAAAGTAGGAAAAGCTGCTTAAGTTAATGCACATAAACATGTATGTTAGAAGTCTGTGCTATTTACTGTTACCCACTCTGAGTTGCTGTAGCAGGAACCACTCACCAATGTGCCATGGTAAAGAGAGTGGCTGGAAGAGCAAGGGACAGAGAGCAGTGAGAAGTTGCAAAGAAGAGTAGCAAAGTAGTATGGCAAAGCTACAAAAAGCAGATAGCACAAGCAACTTAGCAGCTGTTCAAATTGGGTTGTGTTACCCAACAGGTTTTGTCAACTGAGGGCTGCTACTTAAGTGATATTGCAAAGTGGACAAGAGTTGACCCAACAGTTGCCACATCACATGAAAACAGACTCTAAAATAGTTTGGTATTTGCTTTAGGCATTAGGTGTTATAAATCATCCTGTTTACCCAACTTGTTGGCATTTTCTCCCCCCCCCCCCCCCCCCCCCTTAAATAACAACTGTTAAGTGATCTGTGTTTGCAAGCAGGGAAGTCAGCTCATTTTAAGCATTAAGTAATTTAGATCAGTTATTCCAAGTTCCTGGGTTTGAGCTCTACATTTGAATGCAGTCCTTCCTGCTGCCAGTCAAGCCCTGGCAGAAGGGATGTACTAGAACCACGAGGCTATTGCATAAAAGGGAGTCACCAGTTTCTCCACAATTGTCTCAGACAAGTCTGGTCTAGGAACTTACAGTCAGCTCCGGGCCCTGTGTTGTGAGCAGTACTTAGCAATATGGATCTCCCTGCAGTGTCTATAAAGGAGTTAAGAGCCTTGGCAGCAATTCTGAGCTATATTAGTCCTTTGCATGTCCCGTTAGTGACTTCAGCTACTGCACCCCATTGTGGCAGGAGTCTTGCTACCTTGCTCCTTGAGGAAACAGCCATTCTTGCTACACAGACTCCCATAGGCTGTCTAAGCTCCTTGTCTGCCTTTGCCATCTGGGAGCTACCTGCCCAAGTGATTTGAATGGACTTTCATACTTTACTTTGGTCTTTTCTGCAGAAGCTACACAGGTCTTCATTAGGAAGCAGCAGAGGCTACAAACAGCATTGATAACATCTAAATGATAGGCTTAAATTGGTCTTATTCTGCTAGCATCTATTGAAGCAGGTTCTACACAAGGTTTATGTGACTCCTGAGAGGATGTAGGCAAGCATGTCCATTAATACACAAATATCTTACTTCTAAAAGTAAATAAAAGCAATGAAAAATGTTCCAGTGGTGCATCTATTTGGATCTGGATCTTTTGCCACATGTTTCACTTTTGTCCAAATTTTATCATTAGAAAGCAACTGGCCTGCTGACTTCAAAGCACTTTGAACTTCCACAAGTTTTGAAGTCACAGCTGAATCAGAAAATCTGCCTTTCTCCTTTGTAGCAAGAAACATTTTAAATGCTGGTTTTAGATGCCTGCAAAACAAGGAGGGAATGGAACAAACTTGATGAATGTGACTACATACAGCTATAGTTGAGGAGAAAAGCAAGAGTTTAGAAGCATGTTAATTCCGTATTTCTGCCCCTTAACAATAATATTCTTGGTCTGAAATTCCTGCCATTGTTGTTTTACCTAGCAATATTAAAATTGAAGCATTAAGTTAGGAAAACTTTTCTTTGCCTGAGAATTTGCTTTTATTTATTTTATTAAGAACTATTAAGGGACTGAAAGTAGACTTGAGCCATAAAGCTAAGTACATAAAAGTTTATGTGCTGATTATAAGTCTAGGACTCAAGTTTAATGCAGATCCTTCTTTATATTGAATGAGGTGTCACAGGCTCTTATTAGCTTTTCAAGGTTTGATTAGATGCCAGTGTAATTAGAACATTCTTTGGCACATTATCATGTGCCTTCATAATCACAGGCTGCTCTGTGTGCGTGCATGCGCATGTTACACAGCAACGCTACCACCACCCACCAGGGACTCACAAACGCTGTACCATTTTATCCAGTAATTTTAGGGACTTCTGCAAGCAAAGGACTGTTCTATTTTTCATAATGATTGTCACTACTATGAAGCCCTTGACCAGCTCTTAGCACTGTATTTGAAGCTCTACTGTTAGAAGACAATTTTCCTCTTCTCTATAGTTCCATTTGTAACCTGGAAGAACAATTTGCAGCTTCTGTAGAAACAGAGAAACTGATGATTATAATGTTGATGAGAACTCAGAAAACATGTGCTTTAGAAACCATATACAGCAGCACGGACTTTCTAGCTACTTTCTGCTGGACAAATTTTTCAGAATGTTTGGGCCCCACAGAGATGCAGGAAACACCTGGTATGCAACTCTGAGAACTTAGTAGCCAAGTAGCTCAGGGCTGCCAGGATCTGAATCGTTATGGAAGAATCAAGGTAGTTGGCAGCTGAGTAACAACTCTGAAGATTTAAATTTTACTCTTTAAAAAAGTATGGATGATGTTTCAGAAATTGGAAAAGAATACAGATACCCTCAGGCATCTTTCAAGGCATCTCTCACCTTAAGGGTGAGACCATCCTTTCTCTTCCTGCACTTCCCTCTAAAAACTTCACTGACTAATGTCACAAAGTAAATTCAATAGTTTCTTCTAATTTAGCTCTTACATTAATTAGCAAGGAGCCAAGTTCCTCTGGCTTATATCACCTACCAACAAGACGCCCACTATTCCATGCTGAGGGAAGTCTCCATGTCCATAGTCAGTAAAAAGGGAAAAATTTGATCAAAATTTTTTCTCTTTTCCCTTGTCATTTTGTAAACACAGGAAGAATTGTTCCATTGAATATTATTATGAAGTACGAAGGATTCCAATTAGTCCCAACATCCCTCAGGCTTCCTCTTCTGTTTTCATATTTTTTATAATGAAACTTCTCAAACTTATTTGTACAGATTTTAGACATCCAGACAGTTATTATCACACACAACCTTCAAAACAGTAAAAAAAAAAATCTGCTGAAGTTTTTAATTTCTGAATATTGCTTATACTTTTACTTGCAGGCAGGCTGGATTCAAGAGAAGATCGAGCCTGTTGGCCTTCAGTATAAAGTATAAAAACCACAGTAACTTCAATGTTGAGGAACCTCTCCCTTTCTCAAAGACTGGATACAATGGAAACTAAATTTATCTAGCTTTGTTAAATGCTAATAACATTGCCTGCTGGACCTTGACTGGAAAGGTTAGGTTATAAAGAAGAAACCTCATTATCCCATAGACTGATCACATCTTCGATTTGACATCTTTGGTTGAATTTTTGAACACTTTTGCACTTGGCTGCCGATGCCTTACTATTATGGTCCTTCTTGTCAGGAAGAGCAAGAGATAAGAGTATTTATAAAACATAGGTTCACCACAAAAATCAATGCACTAGAACTTGCTTGAGAGGAAGAATGGATGTTCTGGAGAGCTGGCTCACATTCCCTGGTAAGCAGTCAAAGTGCATATTGCTCACTGGAGGGAACAGAAATGAAAGGGGGAAAAGCGAACAGTGGGCCATGCTGGAAATCATTAAGTGTTCAGATTATGCAGAGTATACGATGAGTGGAATTTCATTAGCTTTAGATGTCAACTTGTATTCTGGATGTCTAAAGCTGTTTTGTTCTAGTATTACTTATTTAGCACTAAAAGTGTCAGCTTGCAGGGAAGGATGCCTAGGCAGAGAGGGAAGAAGGCAGGAAGATAATTTGTCAACTTAATCAATGGACAGAATAAAAATAGTAAGAGTGGAATCACTCTTATTGTAGATAGTTACTTTAACCTAATAAGCCAGTTCTCATATGAACAAAATCACCTGAGAATAAAACAGCTCTCAGTTTAAGTGTGTGAGGGGGAAATGTGGTTCCTCACTATGAAAATGCATCTCCAAAAGAGATATTTGAGAAAGCCGCCCTCTGACAGAGCCCTGAGTAAGATAATGAATTCTACCAACATACTGCCTGAGCTTATGACACAATGGCCTAGTGTAGGTTAGGTACCACCATGGTTGTTAACTTTCATGTTGAATTAGAAGCAGAGTTCCATAAATCAAAGAAAATGTCTTAGCCCAGAAGAAAGTATCTCCCTCCTTCAAATAAAACTGGACAGTGAGGTCTTACACTTCTGGAACAGGTTGATACGTGGCTCAAAGGTATCCTTTTAACAAATGCAACAGACTACAAAAAAGGATGGCCTGTGTTGCTTATATGACTGCCTGATTATTTCCAGCTGTTACTTAACAGACCTGCAGCCTTGTTGAATTACTCTTGTATCTTAGCTTGGTTTTTTGTGCTATGCAAGTACAGTAAACGAGAGGACCTACATACACAGTTCATAGCCCAGTACTGATTCTGGATACGACATGTGTCTTAATACACTACAAGATAGAGTGGTTGAAATCAATTAAATTCTTGTCCATCATGTCACTAAACCAAAGAACTACTGTAAATTTGTTAAACTGCATAGGGGATTACAGTGAAACATTTGATTCAGCATTACAACTGATTATCATGCAAAACCAATACAGCACCCGGGGAACAGTAATATCAGCACTTAGAAATAAACCAAAAGAATTTTCTTAACTTAAAATCACTATTTATGAGATAACAATAAACAGTAAGTAGGTCACCAATGGCCAGCTACAAATCTCAAAGGAGAAAATGCTTCTTATTTTTAGCAGCATCTATGCAGAAATCTGTTCCTGCCTCAGTACTGTTCAACTGTGAATTTACTGTCACTAAGCAATGAATATAGAAGCCTTCCAACTGCTAATTGTGGCTTACTATTTACAAAGTTTATTTATAAACTCATTTTCATGCAAGTATAAAATCCTAATTCCATGGACAAATACACATTTGTTCACCACTAAATTATATACATTGTATTTGCATCTAATATTCAGAGAAGTGCAAAGTCTACAGTGATGTAAATAACAATAGTTTTGTAAACTATTAGATGATGAGCTCTCAAAAGCTATTAGTAACGGTATGATAATGTATTTTTTTGTGTACTGCTGAAATCAAACATTTTTGCAGTAAAACAACATACATTTCAGCTACATTCAAGTGATTATTTTATTACCATATATTATGTCTTACAAACTTTACTGGAGATGAGCAAGAGCGCTACAAAACCATACCTTAACGCAAGAGGTGTATTGCATGGTATGTGCAGGCATAGCAAAGGAGAGGTAAGAACTGGAAAAAAACAAGCTAAGAAAACTTGTACAAAAATGGATAGTAATACTGACTAACACTGGGTTACAAATGTTACTTATAACAGACCTGAAGGGCTAATAGAGATCCAATTCAGAAACATCTGTGCACTGTAGGTACAGTTTGGTGCAGATCAAGAGTGCACTAATACAGTCAATGTTGTACGCATAAGATAACGCACAAAATACGCTGATATGCATATAAACAACTAATTTGTTTACAGTAAGTAGGGCAGCACAGTTGCAGTACTGCATCCTTGGCACTTAGTGATAGGACAACATGTATTTGGTTTAACTAAATTAATAAACAGGATATATACTGGTTTGTAAGATGTAAAACATACATCATCCCTTTGAACCTTCTGGTTTTACAGCATTTTTCTAATTTGCAAGTTCAAATGCAAACATGATAAACTAGCTAGATATGGAAGACGTTTCAGATATTGGCTTAAAACAAGACCTTCAATTAAAAAAATGACAGAATCACAAATTAATTCAAATTATATTAAATCTGTAACTGATGTCTCGTGCTGAAAACAAAATCTGAAACGTTAAAAAAAAAAAGCAACCTTGTAATACAACCCACAATGTCTTTATGGGCTTTTCCTGAACAGTAATTGCTTCCTTAACGTCCCTTTCATATATGGTAATTTTACTTAAAAGAACTGCTGAATTTACTAATCTGAAAAATTGTAACTGAATTAGAAGTTTGGCCTAGCATATCACATCACACAGAATGGAAGAAAATATGCTCTTCTTCAAAGAAAGCATGTTTCAGCTACAAAATGATTACAATTGTAAGTGATTGTCCTTGTATTAAACAATATTAACAACCTTCTGGAGGGAGCCAGTTTACTTTTGCCTGTTTTAAACTGGCTAAATTACCATTTTATATTATATATAACAAATGTAATAAAATTGTTCTTAACATATAATGATGTAACACTTTAAAATTTACTGGTTTAAAATATTTTACAAAGACATTTTATTATATATGAACTATACAACACACAAGAGTATGAAATATTTTGAACATATACACATTTCTGTATTTTTCATGTAGATTATTATTCTGCACCAAACGTTGGTGTCTGCAATTCTAACAATCCTCTCAGATAAAAACAAAGCAAAAACCCAGAATGTTTTTGTGGATGTGGATTTTTTTTCCTGAACATAAAACCTATTTCAAGGAGAATTTCTCTAATGACTTTTTTCTTTTCTGAATTTCACATTTTGCACAAAGCTTTTCAAATGGATCAACATACATAGAGAGAATAACCTCTCTGTACTTTGCAGTGCAATTTGCTAGGGATAAAGTTTAAACCAAAACTGACCCTTTCCCCGCTACGAACATTGAAAACTGCAGTCAAAGTAAACATCAATACCAATCGCTATTGAGACTCCTTTCCCCTGAATTTAAAATGCAATCCTTTTCAATATCAATTTTAATGAAAATATTTGCATAGAGCAGCCTTGTATTATTTCTAAAGAATATTATGAGCATTTTAACACAAGATAAGGCACATGTTTTTCAGCATTAATAATCTAAAACTAAACCTGAGGCTCCTTCCCCTCAGCAAAATCTGCTTTTTTAATATACCCTGTATTACCTGAAGAAAGCAGAAAAGCAGTATAAAATAAACCAAAACTCTTTAGCTGAACTAAATTCAGAACATTAATCACTCCTGATAATAGTGTAACAAATTCACAGATAAAGAATTAAGTCATTCCCTAAACAAATTACTTTTAGGGGAGAAAATAAAAAAATATACAGCCAGTAGCACTGTAGATGTTAGATAAAAGTTCACATAATATGGATGACATTTATAGTGAGTTTTGCTAAAATAAGCTCCCATCAGAAACAAGGTAGCTAAATTGTGAGGCACTTAAGGTTGACAAGAAAAGGAGGAATGCAAGGGGTCTGTTTCATAGAAAATCTGAAGTTGCATATCATATCCTTGTATTAAGCCTTCTATTAAAGTGCTAGAAATGGAGACTTAAAACAAAAGGATTTAAATATAAAATAAGTGATTAAAGAGCTTACTATGCATTAAAATTAAGTGCTTTTGATTCTCATGAATTCAGAGCTTTTATATTTTTTTAAAAATAAAGTCTGGAAATAATCCATGTGTGAAATCATCTTCCTTGTGCCATTGATGCTATTTGTAAAGTGCCCAATTATTTTCTAAACAACAAAACCATTTGCCTTATCTTATGTTGTATAGCATGACATAGTCTATAGTACATATGTAATCCATACTGCAATGACACAGTCAATCTGACGGAAAACAGCACATGCATACTTTTAGTCAGAAGTTTTAATCCCACCCGTCACTATAAAAAGCCAGGTCTTGGATTACATATCCACCAGTATATAGTGCAACCAACCTCATATTCTCAAAATGGAATTTAGCTGTTAAAGTCCGATACTCAAAGATAGACTTATCAAGCTTTTCCTCAGAGCAGCCTGATGCCCAGACAAAAATCACAGATGGAGCTCTAGATCTGAATCACATAAATCCACTAGATGCCAAATCGGAGAAGGATCTGGGTTCTGTCGGATGATGAAGAGGCTGAAGATGTGTGGCAGTCTGTGCGTTACTGATCACATCTAACTGAGAGGGATATGTTTCATTTACATTTCCTCCATTGAAACTGTTTTGGAACTGGCAGGAAAAAAGACAATATAAATGGTTAGTATGGGAAACCAATTTACTGATAAGTTTTTAAAAATCCTCCTAAAGACACTAATGCTGAATGATGAGAAGTTAATTTGCATTAAAGTAGGGTCTGAATCATGAGTGAAACTTACCCACGTTGAAGTCAGTGGGAGTCCTACTTCTGGCTAAGTAAAGAAACATGGCTATTATCTAAAGTGTAATATAGTTTCCATTTGTAGAAAGTACAGTCTGACTAAGCACTCTTAATTTCCACATCCAGCTGTTGCATTTTAAAAGCAACCTATTTACATACTTTCATGTCTGCAGTGGGAACCAGACTTTACAGCTCTTCCAGGAACGCACGTGCAATCCTATTAAGAAGCCGAAGCATACTACATTCAATCCACACAGAGCTGCCATAGGGTGGGCTTTTTTGACAAATGGTTTTCATAGTGACAATGCCAAGTAAGAGCAATGAATGGCTTTCATCAGTCTTGACATAATTGTTCATAGGATTATTTTAATCATCTGATGTAATGCTTCCTGTCATGCTACAGAAAAGTCACTTTATCTATAAAATACTTCACTCAGTCATGCAAAGAAAATACAACAAAGTGTTTTAAACATTTCCATCATCTCTTCAGGAGTAACTTATATCCTAAGTACTCATTCATTCAAGGTTTGTCCTTAAAAACATATATTACACACACATTCATTCATCTGTCAAAACATGCTGGGTTTTGGAAACTTCTTTTTTTTTCCTTGTGCACAAACACTGAAATTTGACTAACTGCACAGTTCTTCTAAATTTTTAACAACAAGACTACAGATAGGTGAATTACGTTTTTTATCAAAGTTGCCATACTTTTAAAGACAGCTACGATAACATAAACTAGGATTACTTCTGACAGAAGATGATTATTTCTATATTCTTCATTAACAAGACAAGCACACTCATTAAAATTTCCAAGAAAGTTCTCAACACAGAATTTAGTACTTAGCAAGGTTTTTCCTGCTTAATAAAAGAATACCGATCTTAAGCTATCAAATTATCAAAGGCCTTTCTGCCCTGTCCATCACTGAAAGTGTTTTTAGACTACATTGGCTATGACCCTACCATAATTACAAGTTAGGCAGAAGGTCAAGGCAGATGACCACAACAGACCCTTCTGGCTTTCTAATCCCCTAGTCTTTTCATGTAGAAATCGATGGGAGTTAGAAGGTTGAGGAAAGTATAGCAATCATGGCTTGGGTAGCAACGTCTGTCCCCTCTCCAGACCCCAGCCGCTGCTAGGGATGTCAGTGTGCTAAATCCAGCCACAAAGACTGCCCTACTTTGGCTGTGTGAACATAAGCTCAGACAGCAGTATCCTATCTGCTTAGTCACATCCTTACTAAAGTTACCAATTAGCAAAAAAATCAAACCTTAAGTTTATTATCATAAGCAGTGATACATTCTCCCCATTTACAATAAAGAAATATGTATTATTTGCCATCATGAGTTTGGCATAGGTGATATTTTACAAGATTCCTCCAGGTGCAGCAGCTATCCTTCTGACTTACTAGTTCCCACAGGTCCTCATACTTTAAAGTTCTTAGTTCCTCTGATACAAGACTAAATACAATCTCTGTAATATAAGCATATATAAATATAGAGTTATCTTTCTCTGGAGCAATGACATTTCTAGGTAAAAAAATGTTTCTACATTAAAACATTTCTCAATGTAACAACTTTGGTTTACATAGAGCCTTACTTTGCCCTCAATCTATAAAAATGTTAATTAGCTGATGTGACTAGAGGTCAAAACTGAGTACAGTCTAACACAAGAGATGTTGGGGTTTTTTTCATGTGAACAGTGTATAGCAGTATGGGCTGCAAAAGTCAATCCTATTTGGTTTAGGAACAAGCAGTCTCTTCCCACCCCCTACTGCACCCAGCTGATATACAGAAGTTTTGGACCCACAAGGACTTGGAGATCAGCTATCTACAATCACTCTTTAACAAAAGGAGTTGGGTGAATAATCCTTCCTTATCTCATCGAGAAGCACGTTCCTCTTTTAAGCTCATTTGGACAAATGTTCAGCAGTTCTCTTCAGAGGTAAACAGGAGTTAACATGCAGAAGGGTAGTATCAGTTCTGCACTAGGTTTCTGCTTATGCAATGCTATCCAGATCCACACAGCACAGGTATACCATAGCAAGAGGGGCTGAATTTGCCTCTGAACAACTTAAGTAAGGATAACTTTTCACAAAGCGGCCTTTGTTCAATTTTTTATGACAAACTAGCTAAATGCGATATTATTACTGCAGCACAGCATTCTAGTAAGTATGAAGTAATAGATGTATTCATTTATTGCATTCAGAGATGTCGTCTTAGTCATTAAACGTTTTACAGATAGATGAGAAGAAAAAATAAGCAAAAAAACAACAAAAAGGGGGCATAACAAAAATTAAGGCAGCATAACAAGAAAATAACCTACAAAAGAAATGCATTTGAAACCAACCATTAAAAAGAAAGAAATGGAATTGCTTCTACACTGGCTGTTCAAAACTAATGCACAAAACCAGTATAGCTTTTGTGAAAATAACAATTCTATATCATTCTATACCAATAACAGACTTGGATGACTCTCAAACTGCTCTGCAACCCTACTATCAAGCACTATGAAGGACTAATAACACTGACTACAGCCAGGGAACATACAGCCAAGCACTGTTCAAGCTTGCGCACTGCAGTTTGCCAAAGTCACTTCATGCTATTTCAGCCCTTGGGCAATCGGGCAGAAGCTATTTGTCTTGCTGAACTGTCCTACATTTTAGCTAAATTTCTGTGATTCAGCAACTATATTTTTTCCACTAGTGAAGCAGTTTTAAAAGGATAGGTATTGCACTTATATTAAACATACCAAAAAACTGGTTATGTTCTACTTGCATTCCTCACCTCTGTCTTGTGTAGGTTAAATGCCAATTAATACTTTAATTCTGTAAATACTTATGCATGTGCATAAGCATTTGTAGGATCAGTACTTTAGAACATTAACTCGCTGAGGTAATAAAAAAGAATTGAGGCTGTACTTGAGCAGCATTATCAGAAATAAAATAGTACAATTTAAAGTACTTCAACAAAGGTTATTCAGCATCAGGAACTGCCTTAGTAATTGAATTTTTTTATTTGTAAGTTAATTTTACCTGTGAAGAACTATGCTTAAAACTGTAGTCTGTGCTATGGTCGGGCTCCTTTCTTCTACGGCTTTTATTGTGCATTCTAATTAGCACAATGTCAAAAAGGTCCAACTTACCTACTGTGGATATAATTTTTTCCTGCTCTTTTGTCTTCAGTAGACAATTTAGACAGCAGCTTGCAGAATGAGATGACTTTCACTTATGACAATATATTAAAATATTTCTGCAGTATCATTGTGTGTAGAAATGCAATAGTTCTTAATATTTCATGCTATTTATGTGATATAATCTGATAATTTAAGAAATTCCAAAATCATCGAAGAATCTGAGTAGCTAGAGAACAGTAACATTTTAAAAACAAGATATTTTTCTGGATCCTTACAACATATTTCATAAAAATGAATGTGTGAGACAATATTACTGACATCATTCCACTCCTCTAAAAAAGGTATAAGCAAATACCAAGCTTTTGACCAATCTGTTTTTCCTTTGCTCCTACTGGGAAAATTACTGGTAGGTACAACAGACTAGTTCACTCACTCTTGCTTTAATACTGCCAGAGAGCAACCAGTCTATAAAAACTTGACCAAACGCAACCCTCTTCAATCTAATGAACAAATAAATCAAGGACATTTACACACTGCTAACCCATCAGTTTCAAACTCAGTGATTCAATTATGACAAACTCTGCATCTCAGTAGCCACCCAAACCAGTAAAAACATGATTCAAAATGCAAGCAATACAGCAATGCTGTTTATCTTACCTTGTTCAACAGAGTTTGTTGACTTGCCATCATAGGATCATACGGCATTTGATCCATGCAGCTGGGCTGTGCTTCTTGTGTGCACTGGTACATAGAAACAGCACCTGCATAGCATGTTTGAGGAGTCAGCATAACCGACTCGGAGTTTATCCCACACTCATGATTTTCAGGGGCTTGCTGCAAACAACTGAGAAAATCCTCCAAGTTGGAAGAATCAGAATAGGTCAATCTGTCAAAATCTGCTACAGGGAAATCCATTTGAGCAAAATTAGAAAGCTGTGGCATCGTTGCTGGGGGTTGCTTGTAAGGTATAAACTCTTGCCTACACGCATAAGGGGAAGTGTTTACTTCTGATTTGTAAGATAACTCGGATGTAGTGGCATGCATGCCAGGGAATACATATTGCTGGGGCTGCTGCTGCGAGCAGCTAAGAGGCATGCTGGTGTCAGAGCTCCAATTTGTGAACATCCCATTGACTTGCATATGTTTCATCTTTTGACAGAGCTGCTGCTGCTGCTGTTGCTGCTGCTGCTCCATGAGCTGTTTCTGGTGCTGATGAAGTTGATGTGGATCTAACTCTTGCTGTACCAAGCAACCTTCATTCTGGACCAGGGGTTGTTGCTGGTTACAGCCTGAATATAAGAAGTCAGACTTATTTAAGGAATCCTGAACATAAGTCAGGATTTCATCAGTTATGTCGATGTCCCCAATATCATCCACGCCAGATAATTCAGTTTTAAAAAACTCCTCATCCTGCTGAATACACTTTAGGTCTTCAAAGTCAATACCCAGATTTTTCATGATGCTGTACAAATCACTGGTTTTGTTATCTTGAAAGAGTGCTGCACTGTCTTCAGGAAGTGGAACAGTACTGTCCTGGGAACACTCCATTAGTTCCCGTTTGAGAATGTTGTCATTTCCAGCAGGTAGGAGATTATCCGTCCAGCCGCTGCTAACAACACCGCCCAGTTCATCCCTGCTGTCTGCAAAGAAGTTCCGCTCAAAGGAAAGTTTATGTGATGCTGGAGGGCAGAGATACACAGACTCATCTTGCCTTAACATGGCACCTAGCAGGGAGTTTGGATCCACAGAATCATTGTGTAGCGTTGCTTTGGCTCCTTTTCCTGTCGTGCTTTTATTCTTCAGCTGAGAGGGATCCATTAGGCCCGACATAGGGAAAGATACCTCATATAACACAGCCTCACCAGTGGCAAACATGAAGGGCAGCTTCATGTTACGCTTCCGTAGATGTTCTGCCCCTTCTTCATCTCTGAAAATAAATCATATATAGCATAATACTGCAGTACTGAACAGTTACTGTAATCTTTTTGTCCCCTGGAATGACTATAAAAAAACCCAAACTGTTCTATTTGTGGTCATGTTTCAAATTCCTAGCTACTCCAGCTCAATTTGGCTGAGTTAAACCAAGAGGCAGATTATGAAATAAGGAGCTTATGACTGTAATACCACCTTTGCATATTACATTTGTAATTAAATCTAAATCGCATACACCATTTTCTATGCATTATGAGTTGAAATAAAAATAAGTGGGCTTTGTTCCATGCATTATATTTTTCTTGGCATAGCAAGCAAATGAATACTTCTATACTGAAGTATCTCTTTTCTCCATTTTACAGACTTCACAGCAAAAATTATTTAACACGCATAATAATGCTGAACTAGGTAAAATTTAGTTCAGCACCATAAAGGACTTTATTTCTTTGTTATCTGTTGTTTCTTCTACAAAACTCCAGTTGGATTTCTTAAGCTTTGCTAATGGGGATACTGAATTAAAAATAGGTTGGAGTAACTTGATGCTTGCACCACTGCTCTTATCCTTTACATGAAATCAAAATGTCTAAAGTTTTACATGTAAAGGACTATGCCACATAAGTACTGAAATACCAGGATTCTTTTCAATGTTTGTTACCAAATTTAAAGAGGTTTTCTTTATGGAGTTCAGGATTTAAAGGGGGTTTATTTAAAAATAAAGAATTCCTTCCTCAATATAAACAAGCTCAAAAGTTTTCAGTTTTTGAAGTACACTGCTTCATGTGATGACTTACGTAAGAGGTCTTTGTGTGGCAATGATGTAATCTGGTCTTCCGTTTTTGTAGACAAGACGTGCATTTGCCTGTACCCAGGCCCATCGATTTTCTTTGGTTAGAAGCCTAAATACAGTCATTCCACTCTCACCCGTCTTCATCACTAGAGTTAAAAAGTAAGCATACTGTTTACTGTCCAGTGAACAAAAATAGGAAAATCTGGCATGTCATGAAAGTAATCCCATTTGCAGAGCAATTTTACAAATCTCATGTCCTTAATCACCCATTTCTGTGTGGTACTAATGTATTCCTGGTGAAACAGGATGATCATTCACTTTAAGATGTCTACTTTAATTTACTGGTAAAATAAAACCCAAAACTGCAAGCAGTTGTAAGATATCCACTACAGATTGGCAACATCCTATATGGAGCTTCATCCATTATTTCTGCAATAACAGAAACTAATAAGTACTAGAACGTATAAATGACAAAAGCCTAAGTTTCATTTACATCCAAAAAGTGACTATGACTTAAGGAATTAGAAAACACAGTAGCTCTGAATCCAATTCTTTCAGATTTTGACTGGTTAATGCAGAGGTACTTCAAAATCCATTATTTTTCACTCCCACTATCACTTCACTAAGCAATGCTTGATAAACACTACATTTTGGTTGTACATTGCTGAAAACACTGCATTGCTAGACAGAAAAATTAAATTTAAAAAATATTAGGAAAGTTTAAGAATCCTAACCAAAAATAATCTTTGCTACAAGACCTCTTTTTTATCTCAGCATCAGAAATGGAGCAAAACCAGTTTTAAGACAAAGTTTCAAACAAAATTTCAAACGTTCTGTTCTGGAAATATTTCTTTTCTTATACCCTACCAAACAAATCAACCCACTGACAGGCAACAGTGACAACTATACCCGAAACAGAAAACCTGCTTAATACAGGTTGAGAACTAACCTACTGAGAGGGATTATTCAATTATATATCAGGGGATAAAGGGAAAAAATTTTTCATGAGAAGTCAGTAGAAAATGAGAAGCACAAAAATATCCTGAAAATGTTTCTGTAACTTCCAAAGACAAACATGTTACAGCTAACAGAGACAGAAGTTGTCCACTAAATAGTTACATATCAGAAAGCTGATGGTTATTTTCTTAGCTTAAAATATACTTCCTTCCTTAAGTTGTTACCTAAACCAAATCAAGCTGCCAAGAATCAAAACTAGAAATCTATAGGACACTAGCATGCTAAATCAGAGATTAATTTCTGTCAAAAATCTTACATTGATATCAAAAGAAAATGCTTTATTTAACTTCTTAACAGGAAAGCTATCTTTGAAATAGTCCCTTCGCCCAAAGGAAGTTGTTGAAATAGCAGAAGTTGGGTTGAGCAGAGAAGGAAGTGAGATGAGCAAGATGTGACAGAAACAGGAATATATAACCTAAAAGGGTCTAGATAGGAATATTAAATATTTCTTCATCCTTCCTAACTTTTTATAGGGAGGAAAAGATCACATTAATAGTGTTCTTTTTTGTTTTTGTTTTGTTTTTTTAAAAAAAAATGGTACTTCATAGTAATTTTTCAGTATGAATGTAATCCATGCTTTGATTTTTCACCCTTTCTCAGGGAATGAAGCTTACTTCGGACATGGTTTTCAGCACAATAAAGCATATCAGCTGCATGAACAAACTGGTATCCTGTTCCTCTCATACACAGTTCTGCTTCAGTGTATCCCAGGACAATCTTTCCTCTGGAAGGTAAAAACAAAAAATTGCAACACTGCTGATGAACCAACTCACAGAATGAATGCCAAGCAAACTAATTACGGCTGGAACATTTCAGACGCAAATGCTAACTCCATTTTGTTGCAACATCAATTGTATGCGGAATCATGACAGTTCTAATAAAAAAAATACAATTAACAAATCATAACATTCTTAGCAAAATTACTAGATCATTAAAAAAATAATGTGTCTACAGTTCAGCTAGACTCTTATTTCCATACTTTTGAATATACTCATATCAGGTAGTTCCAATTTGTTGCAATTAAAGACACTGTTTGCTTAGCCCTGTTTCATAGCATTTACCTATAGGTGCTTGCATGTAGAATTAACTTCAGTTATCTAAAGCTTCTTGCCTAAATTAGTATTTTTAGTAGCTTAAAACTCAAAACAGGACATATCTCAGAACTACATCCCTTTCGCTGTCGACTGGTTTGGGACCCCTGTGTTTGCATTTAAGCTTTCTAAGATACGCCTCAGAAGAGTACTGGCAATAGAGTCATGTTTGACACTGGTAGCTAAAATTAGAGTATTTTACTAGAGGTCAGGGAGATGAAGAACTTAACCGCATTTGTGTGAGCGCTATGAAATGCACGATCGAATGAAATAGTGAAGAAGAGACTGAAACAGGATTTGAAACAAAGAAATGAAGATCCAAAGATAGAAAAACAAAAAAGTAGGGATGGGGAACAATATATGCAAAAGTGTAAAACATGACAAAAATGTAAACACATGACAAAAATTGAAGGTTTCAAGTGAAGTATAATGAAAAAAAAAATCAGACGAAAGAAAAGCCTGTGTTAACATTTTGTTAACTTTTACTAGTATCAGTTTATAAAATCCAAGAAAAACATTTTGGTTTAGCAACAGACAGAATACTAACTTGACTCTACATTATCCTATAAGTAGACATGGAAATCCACATGAGAGATTCCACTGAAAATGAGTCTGAAAGCAGAGAGCATTATCAGTCAAAAATAGGAAGGAAGGGAAAAGGAAGGAAGGAGGCCAGAGGCTTTTGTTTTGATAAAGAAGCATCTTAACAGGCTTCTTGCCATGTTGATGCATAGTTACGTTATGTTGATCTAGTAATGCAATAGTGTTTCCAGTTTTTATATAGAGGAAAGAATGGTTTGGAAATGGTAAAAGGCATAGTATGAAAAAAGGACTTAATTTGCTTATTTTGAAGTAAATAACATTTCCATTGTACTTTACATCTATTTTAACTGAAGGAGAAAACATGCATGTAGAACAAAATGAAACACTTGTTCTATCACTTCTAAAACCAAATTTCAACCAGATTTAAACATCAAGCTTTTGTTCTCCCCTTAGTCATTAGCATTGTGTCTTTCAGGTTGTTTCGGTTTTTGGCGGTTTTGGGCGGGTTCTTCTGGTTTTTTAATGAGTCAGCAAGCAATATGCCCTTTCAAGGAAGTACACTATGACAATTCCATTTCTCTTTACTTACTAGCAGGGCTGAAGAGAAAAATCCTAACAGTTCCTAAACAATCATCAGTGTTGACTGAAACAGTAGCCAGCTTTATATTTGAAATAAATACTTGAAACATATCTCATCAGCAAATTGTTAGAGTATTATGAAGAATAATTTACACCTACTTTGCATCACATCCAGTAGGTGTGAAATCCAGTTTGTGTTTAGTTCTGAAGATGAAGTTTTTGGTTCGGATTTCAAGGATAGATGGTGGTTGCAGGGGAGTAGCTACTGCAAACAAAGCAAGCTGAGGAGACAAAGTAGCACCATCCTTCCCTTTCTTGTTTTGTCCATGGAGAAACTTCAATCGTCCTTGAAAATTCATAGCCTTAGGATGAAGAAAAAAGTAATTGTTATACATTAGAGATATTTAGGGGTAAGATATTTCTTTTATGATGTAAAACATATATTTATTTTTTTAAGATCCATCAGATTCAAGTTTTGTAGCATGGCATACACAGAAGTTAACTAACAAGTACAGAATACTGTTGTTATATTCCTGAGTATATCACTTTGAGATCTACTAATAAACTCACTGGAAGAACAACTAATGGGAAGGTTGTTTTGTAAAAAACACCCCAAATATGTAACAGCAAATTCCAGCTGGATCTTCTAATATTCTAATGAATATGGCATTACACATACATCCAATTAATATTATTTCTCTTGCATTTCTGTCAGTCATTTGTATAAAATATGCAAATGTGTACAATTGCAAAACCCTATATAAACAATTCTACTTGTAAGAGGTCACTTTGAAGGTGATAAACTTCAAATGCAAATTTCTCTTAAAATCTACAGCATTAACAAACAAATGTATTTAAAAAACCAAGGACAGACTTTCCCAAGTAAGGGAAAGCTATGGTTCTGTTAGTTATTAAGACTTATCACAAGATACCCAACAGAAAATAATCTCTGTAATGCTTTTTTATCTGCAAATCACACAGTACTTTACAAAAGCAGATGCTTATTCATATTCCACTGAGGAATCTGAGCCATGAGAAATGAGAGAACTAGCACCTGGCTGTAACAACATGTTGAAGGGGACACACTCAGCGTCACTGTCTGAAACATACCAGTTCATGCAGCTCAGATATCTATGAAGACTTAAATAAAGTAAGTTGCTGTATATTTTGTAAGGACAATGCAGATTTCCAACTTGCAAGCATGTGTGGAAGTTTTTACATAACTCCATACTCACCAGGAACCCAGATGAATTATCCAGGAGGCATCGTAACCTGCAGATGAAATTCCTTTCCATAAAGGAAGAATTCTCTGGAGGAAGTTGGTCTGGGTTATAATAGGTTGCTGGCTGTGAAAAGCCATTATCTCCTACAGGAAAGGATTATTTATAAGGATTATTTTTAGAAGAACACCTAGTGAAGGCTATCTATAACAAATCCTCTTCCGTCTCATAAACAAAGCTTTAGGTCATGACCTGAGCAAGAACAATGTAAACTGGAAACGTCCTCAGAACCTATACTGATTATAACACTAGGTTAAGTATCAGTTCTTCTGATGGGATGGTTTTACAGGTTACGGTATTGCAAAACTGCATGCAATTTTTTTTAAGTGGTGTTTTTTGGTGTTTTGTTTCGGGTTCTTGTTTGTTTAGTTCTTAATTTATTCATTATGTTTGTCAGCAATCTAGATTCTGAATCAGTTGCAGAGAGCAGAGTTCTTAGCAAAGAGCACACCCACATTTCTGCAATGGCAGGATCTGCAAAAGGCATAGTGACTATAGGAACGGAGTATTCAAAAGCTCAGTAGATGGTATCAAACTGTGAAACTGTCACTTTCCAGACAGCCAGGTGAAAGCTGTAGCAATAAATAAAAAGAAGCATCTTTAGGGAACCACCACAATAAATCAATGTGAGTACTTTCTCTAAAGGATGCAAAAAACCCACTACTAAACAGTGAAAATATTTCTGGGCTGTGCTGATCAGGAAAACAGCACAGTTTCATCTCCAGAGGAACCTGGAATATTTGTGTTTTGTGGGTTTTGGTTGGTTGGTTAAAAAAAAAAGACTCAAAACCATGACTGATAACTAGCATAACAACCCGATATTCTTCTGCCACTTCAGGACAAGCATTTGCTGCTAAGTGGCATTTAGAAAACAGACTTAAACATTTGGAATATAAAGTAAAAACAGAAGGTAAATCAATAAACTTCTGATAGAATACATATGTTCTGTGTGAGACTACATACAGAGATACCAGAGCAGGTCTACTCACAGCAAATTTAGTAAAGTGATCTTGTTTGTAATACATCTAAAAAACCACAAACTAGTCATTCCCTAGGAATTCATACATGCAGAAAATTAAGAAAAAAGTGTAAAATGCTATTTTAGAGGCTAAATACTCTGTAATTTAAAAAATAGTCCATATACTCCGAGAGAACTGGTTGCCATATACAAAGGAGAATACAGATTTTAAGAAAGAACCCATACTGATCTTCCGGACCTGGAGATAAAGTCAGGGAGAGCATGTCACTTATTCACACTCCACATTATGTTCTCTGAAACATAATTTTGTCTCTTGGACAGCTGGAGAAACTTACAGATAGTCTAGGTGGTTTGTACAGTGGCAAATCAATCACAAAGGCAAACAAATCATGACCAAAAGCCAGTTCAATTTAATCCCCTATGAATTCAAGGGACTGGAGTCACATGAGATTGCTGATGGCTCACCAAGAGGCCTTGCAACCTAAGGTCATATAAATCCAACAAGAATCCAGAGTTATCCAGTTTTTCAGATAAAATCAGGGGATATCTCTTTTCTTCTTTTTTTTCTTAAAAGAACTGCTATGCAAGATCAATTTTTTCTGAACAAACTTCAAGGTATGGAGAAAAAGAAAGAGGGCTCTAGCTGATAGTGTGTATGAAAAAGGATAATCTGAAATTACAGCCATCTGCAGAACAGTGTATCCGCCAAAGCCACCATTATGAGCTGATCCCACACATACAGGAACTCAGATACTTGTAGTCCAAGATAGTTACCTCCTAACTTTGATATTAGAAAATAACAAATTCCCACACTTGTCATATGGATGGTTCTCAACAGTCAAAAGCAATCTTACTTCCTTACTTCCTACTGCTGCAGATTTTACTTTTTTTAATTGCTGGTGAGAATTTTCAACACTTCCGAGGCAGTGCTTCTCCAAGAGGTGTTGAAACAGGTTAGATGCTCTCTGAAGAAGCAATGATTATGAAGAAAGGGCATCAAAGAAACGGCTTGCAAATCCCAATTCATTTTTCGAAAATCATAATTTTTACATCCTCGAGAATCCCTGCATATACATAATTCAAAATGGTTGATACACTGCATACATCAACATTTGCGTTTCACAAGTATCAGCACCAAGGAAGTCACTAGTACTTCCCCCACCGCTCCCCCCACCATCCCCAAGCAATCCCAATTTTTGTGTTCCTGGTCTATAGCCACAACTTTATTCTTGCAAGACCAGCTACTACTGAGAAAGCTAGTAAGGCTGGAAGAATATTGGTATCAACAGCTGGCTACTGCCAGAAGAGCTGAGTGGAAGAGCTGCTGGCCAGGCAGGAGTATACTGAGAGCACTGAGCAATTTAGGGTGCCATAAAGGCCCTGTGTGTGTTAGTTCAGTCAATTCTTTCATGGAGATTAATGACACTATGGGCAACTTCTCGAAGGGGATGTAGCTTTGCTCCCTGCTATACAAAAAAAGACATGGACAGGCTGGAGAGGGTCCAGAGGACGGCCACGAAGATGATCAAGGGACTGGGAAGCCTGCCATACGAGAAACCACTGAGAACTGGGTTTGTTCACCCTTGAGAAGAGAAGGCTTAGGGAAGACCTTATCACCATGTTCCAGTATTAAAAGGGTGGCTACAAAGAAGACAGAGACTCCCTTTTTACATGGAGTCACATGGAAAAGACGAGGGGTAACAGGTACAAGTTACTCCTGGGAAGATTCCAATTGGACACAGAAGGAAAATTGTTCACAATGAGAACAGCCATTGGAATAATCTCCCCAGGGAACCAGTGGATTCCCCAACATTGGATACACTTAAGATTTGCCTGGACAGGGTGCTGGGCCATCTTGTCTAGCCCATGCTTTTGCCAAGAAAGATTGGACCAGATGATCCTTGAGATCCTTTCCAACCTGGTATTCTCTGATTCTATGACTTAATCATCAGTAGCAGGCTCCTTGAAGAGCTCTGATTAAGTCCTCCAACTCAGATAAATCTGGCTGACGAGTGCCTACCAAGTGTAGCTCTAGCATCTAATAAGCAGTACAAGGCTTTCTGCTGGCATCCTTGGCACTGGTAGGCATGCCCTTCAGCACTTCTGCCACAGGAACAACACAGTGTTATTCTTCTGGTAAATACAGAGCTGGAATTTGAATCTTATCTGGGTTCTCTCAAGTGTCTGTCAACTTCCCTAGTGAAACAGGCAGGTCCCAATAGTGAACAAGGCTTTGGTGGAAGAAGCAACAGTCTGTAGCTCATGAGAGGAGGAACAACAAAACTAAAAACAGGAGAAAATGGGCTTCGAGCCAGAGCCTCCTATGTTTGTGAAAGGAATACTGCTGCACTTTCCCAGGCAGACAGGAGGCAGAGAGGTTTTAGTGCCAGGATCATGGAGAAGTGACTCACTGTAAGAAGGCAAAGAGTCTTACAGAGCGTCTGCAACCCCTGGAACAAAACTACCAGTTAACACTATAGGGATTAGAAGCCGTATCCCTCATGAAGCTCACACTGGATCTCATCAACACCATGAAGCGATGTGCAGAACATGCTGTGCATTAAGTCCTTTTCTTTCTCTTTAAGCTCAAGACCAAGACCATACATGGTTGCATAGCAAGTGAACTTTAAAAGATAATCCAGACTTAAGGCCCCAAAGCAGATATTTGGACTGAAAAATCAGAATTTTGCAAACTTCTCCAGGACTGGGAAGCACAGTAACAGCTGAGGAAACCAGTGGTCTAGGGACATACCATAGTATTGAGTGAGAAATAACCAGCCCAGGCTAACTGAAGCAGAATTAGTTCCCCGACTCGGGCTGGAATCTGTGCTTAAGCCTGAGCACATTTATAATATGTCTATAAATATCTGTATAATGCTAGTTGGATCTATTAAAAAGGAAATTGATTAAATTAGCAAAAATGTAAGGGATTCTTATGATCATAGAATTATCCTTTGTTATAAATCTTAACTCAGTTTAAAAAATCCTCAACATCCAAATATTTTCCGTGAGTTGAGGCCCAAAAAAATAATTAGCAGCTTCTAGTAAGCTAGGAACATAAGGTACAAAACAAACAGTTGTTTGTAATCGTGCTCAGCACTTCCTGTCATTCAGTCACATCCGATGCCAAGTCAACCTGGAATCATACTTTTCAAACACAACCTTTCGTAAATTTGTATGCACTTGCTTAAGCGTTATAGAACACCACTTTACTCTAAAGCCAACAGTAAGCCCTCACATAAAAACCTGGTTACTGAGTGCCAGCAGCTGTTTGCTATACCAAACTGTAATATTAACTAGTTGTGTAGCATGTTTTCAACCAGACTGTGTAGACTGACCCATAGATGATACAACAAAGTTCACCACTAAATGAAAAACTGAAATACACTGAGCCATGAAACAAACAACAACATTTGCTGGTTTTTATTTCTCTATCAAATCATGGCATTTCTGTAGTCTAAAATATTAAATATGAAATTGTTAGAGTTTTAAATCAAGTTTCTTCATGAATGGTAGATTTATTAAAAAATAACATGGACCTTTACTGGATTAAAAAAAAATATATAATCAAGTAATTTATAGTAACAGAGAGCTTTACCTAAGTAATTAAACAACTGTTGTGCAAAATAGAGCATTACAGTTGCCTCAACAGTTTTGTTGTCATTATGAGGCAGGCATATGCCTCCCATATACATGTAACTATCCGCACGGACACATAAGCAATGCATTTCTCCTTAGTTGTTTCTCAATATAGCAGATCACTTAAGCATCACTCAGTAACACGTGACAATCTGATGCTCTAACAAGCATACTATTTGGTCTTAAAGGATCATCTGTTTCATCTTTGTTTCCTCTTCCCCTTTTATTCCCAAGAGAGGTACTGGTCTATGTGGCAGTCTGCATACAACAGTGACAAATGTGGAAGCGTAAAACTCCTCCATGACCAGGAATGCACTATTCCATATATTAACACCATAACTAACACATTCTTAATCATGGAATGGATCTACCATCCTGAAGAGCTTAAGGAATCTGTCATACCCAATTGTCTGCTGGTCTTCCTAAGCTAATAAATTTGGTGTTATGATTTGTAACCAGGAGTAGCAGATGTAAAAGAGGGATCGTTACTTCTGAGAAATCACTTTCTCATTCAAACAGTGATTAAAGGTGAACAGTATAATTGAGGGTGAACGCAGAAAAATAAAACTTCCTTCTTACATCACCAAAAGAAATTGTCCACTTCTGACTGTCCTCTGTGCAACACAAACATGCAGGATTACCTACTTTGCTATTTACCACAGGACTACTGATCAGACATGCAAGACAGTCATTTATGCTCCAAATTGAAGTCTTCCAATTTAAAGCATAATTAGTATTTTAATGGTGATGTGCTATGAATAGCAGTGCTTAAAGTGAAAAAAAATAGTAATTCCCACTGTTGGCTGAACACACTCATAAAATTCAAATAAGTCTAAAAGATGTTATTCCTTTGTTCATATAATAGAATCTAAACTTTTTACATACACAAATTAAAAAAAAAAAAACAAACCCTGATTAGTTATCAGACAGGCAAACATGTAAGTTGGCTGCATTCTCACCTTGTACACTTGGTCCAGAATCTGCAGACTGGGCAGGATTTAATGCCCAATGTAGCTGTCGTTGAAACTCCGGTCTGTCTTCTGTGTGAATCAATTCAAATACACTCTGATGTATAATATCAGACTATGCACAAAAAGGAAAAAGGCGGGAAAGAAAGAGAATAAGAAACTTATATGCTAATATAAGGTGTTTGGTTGACAACACTGATATCGATGCAGCAAAATCCATTTTGCTCAGAGATAAAGACATACATTTGCTTGCACGTGGCAAAGCTTCGCAAAACAGTTTTTAGCAGCACAGAGAAAAATGTGGTCACACTGATGACTGCAAACTTGAGAAATAATAATAAAAAATACTACCTTAGAAAAAAAAATAACATTATGTCAAGTATTTCTTTACCTGCTTTTATCTATGTAAGCCTGGAACTATTATGCTTAGGTTTTGTTTAAATCATTTCATTTTACATACTGGTAAATAAAGTACTTGCTAGATGGTACTTGAACCTGACCCATCCTAGGTGCTACAAGAATACAGAAGAAGCCAGGACCCTGAACCAAACAACTTCCAGAACTAAGCCAAGTAGGTTATGAACAATGAAACTGAACATTGTTTGCCTGAAAGCTTTATCACTCCTTAAGGATGAATTAAAATATGTAATTATTAAGCACTCATATCATCACCAATTGCATGGTTAGGAATGCGATCTAAATGGCAAAGCTACAACAGCCAGGATAAGTGGTTGAAAGAAATTAAGGTGAAGAAAACCACCCAAAATATTAAACAAAAGCCTCAGTCAACTGAGAGGAGTTAAATTGCCTGTTTTCTGCATTGATCAAAAACTCAACCATTACATAAACAGAAAATATTTAAAATAAAACATAGATCTGAAGAAATTAAGATGAGCTGGCAAAAGCAGAAGCCTAGCTTAAATTTTGCTTTGATGAATTTCATAAAAGAATCAGTATTTTCCAGAACAAATTGCCAGAAATGCTAATTTTTGTAACTTTAAGACTTCACTTCTATATCATGCACTTGATTTATTGGCATTACTATACAAATTTTATGCCCAATTTGTTTTCCAAGCTTTTTTCTTCATTCCCCAACAGCAAAAGAATCTGTAATCCCAGGAATAATAATGTTTTGTTTGGAGTATTTTCTTTTACACAAACATTCCCCAATCTCTTATCAGTTAGTTAAAATTGCAGACCAAGCAGAGTTTCTGCCTAGTTTTAGAGAGCAACTGAATCTATCATACAGTACCCAAAGATATAGATTGATAACTATAACTAAGCTTCCCTCATTTTAACATAAACTAATCCCTGGAGTCCTCGAAGGAAGACAACATGTGCCCACTGGGTCTTGGTCTTTACTACTTTGGTAACCGGCTTGCAAGCCAAAGGAAGTTAGCCATACATGATCTGCACCATAAATTGCAAATAACAAATGCATGTTTTGAAATAAATAAGTAAACAAAGTAAATACAAGCGAGAGAACACTAAAATTCTAAAAATACTAAAATCACAAAGTTGATATGTAAAACCTCAAGGCATATGGAGTTAATTTTGTATGAAAGGTTTCCATTAAAATAATTACCTTCCCATTGAATTATGTCTCGCTCAGCATCATAAACTGGGTAACACCACAGTATAAATTTCAAACAGTTGTTCCAGTAAAGACTAATTAAGTGTGAAAATTTCCTATCTTGCCTAACTCTACTTTGGAAATTATATTCCTGTTGTGCTTGGCCTGAGGTCCCATTTCAGCTATGTAACCTGACAGAAAAGTAATATGGTTTCAAAGTAATCCAACTCAAAGTACGTAACTGAGATTTTTATTACATAGACTATCAGACCCTAAATATAAACACTGATGCCCTCTGAAATTAAGCAAAACCTCTGCAAAAAAATAAAGGAAAAAATAAACTTACTTGTTGGAACCCCAGGTAGTCTTGGATAGTAGAAGAGACGTAAAAAACCAGAGCATCAGCCGTAACAACTAATACAAAACCATTTAATGCCTGGGGAGAAAACACACCAATCTGTCAGCTTTAGAGACAAAATTCCAGATAATTATTGTGGCTGTAAGTCTACCTATACCCTAGTCTCACAATAAAATGTGAAACATGCAAAAACATATCATTATCTAAGAGCATAAACAGAAGGATTCTTCACTGCATCTCTCTACAGTATATGTGGCACAATGAAGAAAACTGCATTTAATGAAAAAAAAAGATTTTGGAAAATTCAGCGAAGAAGCCAAACCCTATTGATGACTCTTAATTACTTTTGCTTACAGGAGATGAGGGACAGCAGTATGGACAACTATAAGTTTATCTAATATCAACCATAGTTCACAATGCTTGCGTGGCTCAAGCCTTCGGTGCACCCAGCTGCCCACAGCACGAACGGGAGCCATGTCACAAACCCAGCCCCCAAATCTGTTCTATTCATAGTGCAGACAGGCCTAAGTGGACAGGAAATCAAGCAATCAAGATCCCCTATATAGTCCAAGAAAACATTTTATAGCTTACTTAAAATAGAAAACCCCTGCACAAGCAGACTGTTGCAAGTAAACAATGTTTTTGAAGAGATTTCCCCCTTCATGAAGCAGCAGACTAAGCGGCTCCTTACTCAAAGTCACGCAAAGGGCATTTATCTGGACTCCCAATCAATACAGTTCATGGCAATTGTTGTGATAGCAAACAGTACATTTGTGACTTGGCAGCTCATCTGAAAGGTGCTGATTTACTTCTATGCATTTCAGTCATGATTTAACAAAAGGCTGTCTCAAGGGACTGGATTAAGTATATTGTGCCACTTAATTTCCTCAACTGCATTCAAAGTCAAATTTGGCCATCATACTCAAAACACAGTTTCTAACACTCTTTATTATGCAAAATTATTGTAACATAGAAAATGCATAGTAAGGGAAGGATATCCTATATCTTACTGTAACAACATAATAACATATTTTTATAATAAGCCAGCATCATTCTTCCACAAAGATTAACTCCCATAGCCCCACACTATGGTAACCACCAGTTGCTTTTCCATATTTTGCAGAGATATGGTTTTACTATTTCTTTTTCTTTTCCTAATAGGGTATAATTAAGTCAAGTTAAATATCTAATTAAATGACTGGTCTTTAAGTGCTGCAAAGCACTCCTATTTAATGCGCAGACATTTCTTCATCTATTCTCATAATCATAGAATCATTCAGGTTGGAAAAGACCCTTGGGATCATCGAGTCCAACCATCAGCCCTACTCTACAAAGTTCTCCCCTACACCATATCCCCCAGCATCTCATCTAAATGACCCTTAAACACATCCAGGGATGGTGACTCCACCACCTCCCTGGGCAGCCTATTCCACTGTCTGACCACTCCTTCTGTGAAAAATTTTTTCCTACTGTCCAGTCTAAACCTCCCCTGTTGGAGTTTAAAGCCGTTCCCCCTTGTTCTGTCACTAATCACCTGTGAGAAGAGACCAGCACCAACCTCTCTACAATGTCCTTTCAGGTAGGTGTAGAGAGTGATGAGGTCTCCCCTCAGCCTTCTCCTCCTCAAACTAAACAGTCCCAGCTTCTTCAATCACTCCTCATAGGATTTATTCTCCAGGCCCTTCACCAGCTTCGTTGCCCTCCTCTGCACTCGCTCCAGCACCTCGATATCTCTCTCGTATTGAGGTGCCCAAAACTGGACACAATACTCAAGGTGTGGCCTCCCCAGTGCAGAGTACAGGGGGACTATCACCTCCCTACTTCTGCTGGTCACACTATTTCTAATACAAGCCAGGATGCCGTTGGCTTTCTTGGCCACCTGGGCACACTGCCAGCTCATGTTCAGTTGCTTGTCAGTTAGAACCCCCAGACCCTTCTCTTCCAGACAGCTCTCCAGCCACACCTCCCCAAGCCCATAGCAATGCATGGGGTTGTTGTGGCCCAAGTGCAGGACCTGGCACTTGTCCTTGTTGAAGCTCACCGATCCAACCTATCCAAGTCCCTCTGCAGTGCCTCCCTATCTTCATGCAGATCGACACTCCTGCTTAACTTGGTGTCATCTGCGAATTTACTGATAATGCACTCTATGTCCTTATCAAGATCATCAATAAAGATGTTAAACAGAAATGGTCCCAACACCGAGCCCTGAGGAACACCACTTGTGACCAGCCACCAGCTGGATTTAGCTCCATTGACCACCACTCTCTGGGACCCTCCATCCAGCCAGTGCTTGACCCAGCAGACCGTTCGCTCATCCAGGCCATGAGCAGCCAGTTTTTCTATGAGAATCCTATGGGGACCTGTGTTGAATGCTTTTTGAAAATCCAGGTAGATAATATCGACACCTTTTCCCTCGTCCAATAGTCGGGTCAACTCAAACTCCTTGCACAAGTTTAGTGAACTTTACCTGAACACAGTATGAGCTAAAAAAATAATCTAAAATTAAATAGCATAGCCAGTCCAAGAAATCTTGAGTAGTTATATAGAATCCCTGGTTTTGATGAAGTTCACAGTAAATCCAAGGAAGCAGAATGCTGCAATAGCAGGTGTTTGTGTCCTCTGCTGACCTATTCTGCAAGGCGTTTCATCTCAGATGCTTGATACAAAAAGTCTGCAAGCTGCACAGTATCTAATTCTGGTTCACATATTAAAATTGGTTATTCTGCTTTGTTTCATAGAAAGCTATGTACAGTTTCTGTACCTGGAATTCAATCACATTTTACAGTGGCTCTGGTATGCAGTTCATCTTGAAGCATCATTGTTACTGCAGAACTCAGATGCTTTCTGTAAGCCAAAAATTCTGTAAAATTCAATTTGTTTGCCCAAAAATCTAATCCATCAAATTACTGGAAGTTCCTTAAAACATGCAGGTATCCAGAATATACCAATAAAGGGGAGAATGGTTATGATCGAGGTTTTGGCAAAATGCAATCCTAAAATAATTATTTTTAAAGGCATAATGAAATTTCTCTGTGAGTTTATTATTCTGGAGCACCGGAGACAATATTTGTGCTTCTACAAAAATACTCTCAATATTCCTAATACAAAGGCAATTACAAAGCTGTTCAATTACTGGTGAGAAGTAAGGCTTTTTAAAAAAGTCTTAAAGGTTGTCATTTGGCTTGCACTTCACATCATAAACTTGCTCAGACTATAATAGATTATGTATCTAAAATAAGAATTTGAAATAATTTAAATAATTTTAAAGGAGATACAGCTTAATTTTAAGAAAGATACATCTATGACCTCTACTTCCACAATATATTGATTTGGTAAGACAGTTTCTATGTTGGAAATTAAATACACAATTTTCTGTTTGTTAGGAAATAAGAAAAAACATCTGGTGAACAAATAAAAACAAATATAAAAAAATACGGTATATATCCATACCAACTTTGCAAAAAATAGAGAGACAATAAAAAGGAAATGTTCATCATTAGTTATAATTTATGGAAACCTGTGTGACTTAAAAGACTTCCGAGCTTAAGCAGAAGGGAAGGATTTTACCAACATTTACTGATACTCTGTATCTCCTAGAAAATTCTCACTTTCATCACTCATTTCTTACATTCCCAAAGAAAACTCTATCTGCATATTCATTCTCATAATTTTTTTATATATAAAATATTAAAAAAAAATAATTTAAGAAATTCAGTTAATTTACTTCTCAAAAGGGTCAGAATTTACAGTAACAAGTATATCACCCATTTCATTTTCACACTGGAAAGCAGTTTGCTATAGCAGTTCCCTCATGTAACTTCCATTCAGAAGTCATAAAAAAATAACTAAATTTCACATCAAATAGATGCCTCCAGTATAAATCATATACTGTACCTTTCAAGATAATTTCTATTTAAAAGAAAGCTGTTCACCTGCAGTAACTCCATAACAGTTCTTTGTCATACTTTATTAAGGTTAGAAAATTACATATACGTCCTACTTTTTTAGTCAGTTAGGAAACAATTTTCAACCAGCATTAGTTTATAGTAATTGTTTTGTGAGATTCTTAGCACCTGTTTTCATTTCTACCCTTTGAACAGTTAAATTAATTTTGTTTTAAGCAAACCATTGGCTCTGACTGACCTAATGATTTTCCACTTCTGATAGATAAATCAGTGTAAAACCTGTGTACAAGACAGATTATCAACATATTTCAAATGGAGCTGCAGGTCACAGTAAAATCTGTTTTGCGAAACTAATTAGAACATTGGAATACTTATATTAGTAATTTCTTGAGTTTAATCTGGACCTAGTATTATATTGTTATATTTCATATGCTATGACACTCTAGGTCATTAAAACAGACTATAAATCAGACTAAATAATTTAAAAACCCCCTATTTTTCATTAATACTTCCCATTAGTTCACATTGCTAGAAGTTATTGAAAGTATTTTAAAATCTATCCTGAACATATACTATGAACTGTGAGGTCTTTCAAACAACTGAGAAAGCAAGATATTCCAGCAAGCCCACGGTCTTTGAAGAGAAATTGGTTTTTAGACATTTAGTCATGAAATTTACAGTAGATGACTAACCTATCTGACCTTTATGAAGATTGTTTCTTTATATTAATATCTTTATTAAGAATAGAGGCAAAGACATGTGAAAAAACAACTCTAAGAAATTACTCTGAGTTAAGAGAACCCTGTAGACCAACATTCACTCTTCAAAGTCACTACTACCACCAGAGAAAAGTGCAAGAGCTGTATAGTATTAACTTAAAGAAAATGAGGAAAGAGTTTAACAATAGGAAAACTTCCTTTTTCAATCTCATCTGCAAATAACTGGTATGTTAAATACAATATTTTTTTTAAAAAATGTAAATCTTTGTGTAATACATCCACTGCAAAACACACCTGCAGTAAGAGTTCTCCTTCCAGGATCTGCATCCCTTCTCCACGTTTTGCTGTTCTACAGTTTTCCTGAACGCCATTTCTTTCTGGTCTTGTAGAATTAGAAGATTTTAATGCAACTAGAAAAAGAAAGAAAAAAGGTTGAGTGTTCTTTGAAAGGTTCACTGGAAATTTATGTGATAATGTGCTATTTTGTGTAAAAAAAAATTATATTTTAAAAATGCTTAAAGTCAATCTAATGAAAGATTTCTGTTTCAGTATCAGACTTTTTCCTTATATTTAGAGATAATCCCTAGATTTGTTGTCCACCTCCTTTCTAAACTATAATACCTTCACATAGAATCAGTATTATTCAAATAAATGCAAATGTCATTATTTTATTCCTTTTTTTCTTCTCCTTCTCTGTAAGGCTCACTTTCAGTCTGTCACTCTTATTAATAAAGGACATTTTTGTTTTCATGCAACAACCTCCTATAACCAGATAACAACACTGCTTTAAGGTATGACAACATTTACACTTATTGTATCCCATCTAATTTCAGACATCAAACTATGGTACCTCAGATATAAGTCACCTCTAGACCTAAAGCTCCCTTCAGAGAAAGGAAGGAAAGAAACAGGAACCCTAAATGTATATTACAAATTAAAGGAAATAAAGAAAGCTATTTCAAAAAAAATGGCTTTTTTTTTTCTGCCATAGCTAAATTTTAACCATTTAAACAATTAAGCAAACTTTCCAATTTCAGATAAAATACTATAACCATGAATAATCATTATTCAGGTCACATATATATCCAACTGAAAGGAAAAAAAAATTATTCAATGAATAAGGGATGAAGAATCAGACCGAATCAGACCAAATCATACCAAATTGCTACAAAGTACCCGAAAGACATATTAGCTCCCATCTCTGCACCCTGTATTCTAATTAACAGGATGCTGTCAAGTAAAACTAGATTCTCAAAGATTGCCCATAACTCAGAATGTATTTACCGTCCACATAGTTTTAAAAAGAAAAAAAAGTCTCCAAATCTGAAATTAGTCTGAGTGGGTCTGCAGTGTCTAAACAGTTTAAAATTACTTGAGTAATTGTACTTTAAACCTTTACCATAAACAGCACCACCACAACCCCAAAACTTGTAAGCTGCAAAGCAAGGGAAATTTATAGAAGCAACTGTACTTCTATAAAATGCCAACAGTTTATCTCATAACAATGAGATATTCACCCTAAATTCCAAATGATTTTTCAACCTGCTGAAAAACCTTCATTTTTCAGCTGCTCAGAACTTTAGTCAAGAATCCTGAAGAACTTCTGTTCACTCACTGTTCAACTAGGTTAAATGATACTTTACACTAAGTATATTAACTCAAAGATAATTTATGCCTTTCAGGTTTTTTTAAGATATCACCACAGCTAATAACTTTCAAGCCAGACAGTTTTCATTAAAATATCCCTCAAAGGTACCGCACAGGAAAAACATGATCTAAAAAGACATTAACTGATTAATCAGTCAGGAATTTATCTGAGGGTTTGCATTGAAATTAAAATCTTAATGCTCTTCTTCCTACCAGATAGTCAAAAAGTACTGTAAAAGGCCACACAGTGTTTCAATTGCAAATTCATTTTAAATTCAAATGAGTGGAAGATGCAGCAATATTTTTTTCCTAAGCATTATTTTAAAAGGACATCTAGAACATTCACTAAAAACCCCTGAAATCCACTGGCAGTAGAAGAAAACTCCTTATTCTTTTCATTTACACTGTATGATTATTGAGAAGGCCCACATTCAGCTTTGGAAGTTGCAAGATACCTAATCACTCTTGCCATTCTGAAAAATACCATATACAATTACATACAAGTGTTTTTTTTCTTTTAGAATGTGCAAATAATAAGTGGCAGGGAGGAATTACAGGTGTTTGACTAATGAATGATGTTCTGCTCTACAGCTATCAATTAACAGAGCTCTAGAGCACAAACACAGCCTATGCACTGGTACGGCGATATTCCTCCTAACTTTCAAAGCGTGCAACAGGTACACATGAAGTTCCCTATTTTGCTGAATTAGAACCTACACCTTCTGTAGAAATCAGAACATGGATGAAGTCAAGCTGTTGTAAACTGAGAAAGATGGAAAAATGCTGACAAAAAAATGGAAGATCATGTTTAAAAAATGGAAGATATGGTGGAAATTGCAGCTGTATACATCATTGTGTGGGTACAACTCCTGAAAAAAAAAAAACCAAACCCAAATTTACCTTGTTCTGATTGATAAACCACAGACTTGCTAGTGCCTGCTACAAGCCACCCAAGTCACTGCAGTTTCTCCCTCAACAGCCATAGCTAAGGGTGAAGAGATCACACTACAGGGAACATCACGTTCTGAGACTTTGGAGATGCATCATTAAGTAACAGCTCTAAAAGATCCAGATGCTTTTAAAAACCAAGCTGGAAAACCATTACCTGTTTCATCTGTGCAAAAGAAAATTTTTATCATCCCTCGTCTCGATTAATAAAGGGGCATCAAAACTGAAGTGCAGATGTTGCTTAGGTAGGTGTGGTCTTCCGTTGATTTCATAAAAACTAAAATCCCTTTAATAAAAACTAAATTTTGTTTAGCCAGTACTAGAAAAAGCTAATTTTACAAAAATCAAAAGTCAAATCAGCTAGAAGCACATAATTGCAACAGCAAAACTGATTTCTTGTTAGGTGGAAGTAATATAAATAATAATGTAGAAAACAAACAGGAAAGATGACCAAATATTTCTATTTAATACTTCTGAGAATAACAAGAAAGATATTCACATTTCATGATAAAAGTCCTTTTAGTCCAACAGAACTAACCAAAAGTGACTGAATATGGTTATTTTGGATCAACAAGACTTGAAAAATTTTAGTCAAGATTTTAAAAACAGCTTGTTGAATTTCCTGCTGGGGAGATAAAAAATGGAATGGACGATACAGAACTTTGAATAATAAATATTTAAAAGAAAATAGTATTAAAAAAATAAATCAGTATTCAAACCAAGTATAAACTTTAATAAAATAAATTATAAATGTAACTTGTAAAGTTTACAATGCTAAAATAATTAAGGTATGGTAATTAACAGCCCTCTGTGATTGAACTTCTTTGTTAATAGTCTTCAAAGAAACATTTTAAAAAATTGCTAGTAAGATTTTAGGTTGACACAAATACTATGAGACTAACAGAGACAACACAGGTCCCTGACACTGAGCAATCCCCTCTATGTGGATGCAAACTTACAATGTGTGGTTCAATACAGTCAAATTGAAGGCTACCAGATCCCAACAAGCGGCCTGACAGTATGGGAGGGCCATCTTGCGAAGCAGTAATTCTGAAAAGACTTAGTCACAGCACATAGTGCAGTGGCCTCAGAAATACCAGCTAGAGATATAGTAACAGACGATAAGAACTAAAACTAAAAACTGTTACTCATCCAAAGGTAACATTACAATCAACATTACCTAGTTTAAAATCAGCCATGCACTCTGCTGCTTCCTGTAGTCTATGTTACTCATGTAGTGAGATTAAATAATCCCGATAGTTTGTTGCTTTATAATCTTTGGATCTCTGAATTAAGTACAACACATTTTGGCCTACCCCCCTCTTAATTTTCAGTCACAGGAAATTAAAACATGAATACTCACACAGAGTAAATAGAAAAAAATCTGTATACATACTCTAAAATACATGAAAGACACAATCAAATTACATCTCAGAATTTTCCATTAATAACTTTAAAGCAACAAAAATAAAGCAAAGTTGTTTATACCTGTTAAAAAAACAAACAAAAAATCTGCTACACAATTTTAGCAAGAGAGCTAGATTGTAAGCACTTGCTTTCCAAGTAGGTTAATGACTGTCACTTAATCCTATATCCAGCAACAAGCATCATTTCCACTGCCCAGACTTTCCTGATCTGAAGTAAAAGCTAAATCCCAAAGAGAACAAAACTGGATAGTGACCTTTAATAGGTTTTTCTAGACACAGAACAACATTATAGTTTCTGGTACATTTGTTTTACAGTTGTGAAATGCTTTAGCACCCAAACCAGCAAATGTAAAGGATAGTCAGTTTTACATTATATCTACAAAGACAAATTAAATAACAGTGGTATCATCAGTGTATACCAGCTTATCTCTGCTTCTAGCTGGTACATTCAGGGGAGGAGATTTGTACAGAGATGTAGTGTACTTCAGTAGACTAACAGTATGTCTGGGAAAGAAAAAAACAAGTCTGACATACAACTACTTCTTCAGGTCTGGAACAGAATTCAAGCAATTGAGTTCTAACTACTGCCAAAAGCCATCTTTCATTTTAAGACCATGTTAAGTATTGACTGAAAAATTATTTTCAATACCTAAGGACAACAGGTATTATGCAATCTTGCTTCTTTCCAGGGAATAACATTCAGTATGAAAAACTGCTTTTGGGATATATCCTAAACTGCATTAGTTATAAGCAGCATGCTGAATCAACTGATAATACATGATAGATTAGTTTCATGAACTATCTGTTGAGATTTTCAGAAGTTAATCTAATAATATGAAGTAAATTATTTTTAAAAAAGTCTGTCCACCATCTCCTTTAATCTCTGCTATCCCCCAAGAGAGGCCCTAGACCAGGTCGAAAAAGGTCTTTTTCACCTTCAAACACTTGATCTCTAGGGTTTCTACTTTGCAGATATGCTCCCCCCAGCTGCAACCCACAGCAACTGGTGTCCTCTTCCTCATGGGCTGTCACTCCTATTCTCAGTGAGAACCTTTGCCATCATTTCCTCAATTGACAGCCAGCTGCTTTGAAGTCCCATCTCCACTATTTTTAGCTTGCAAAATCAATGACCATGCAGCCATCTGTAGCTACCAGAGCACCCCCAGCAGAGATCCTGTAAATGGTGATTACTTACTCTGTTTACCAGAAGTTGGAGCAGCAGAGAATTGCAAAATTTTCAGAGCAAGTGCAAATACACACATACTCCAGGGGGCACTACCTGTACCAACTGTTGCAAAGTTAATAAAGTAACTGGAGATGCTGAGAATTCAGCATAAGGTGTATGTCAGCAACTATCCAGCCAACTTTCTGATGGGCATTCATACAGAAGCCTGATTTAATACACAAATACTTGAGCAGTCTACAACTACTTTAAGAAAATAATATTGGCAGTTAAACTTCTTAAAGTAATAGAGAGGCATTCAAAACCCATTCTAGTTCCCCTTCCCATGAAATAAGTAACACACCTACAATACTTGCACAAATATTCAAAAGTAATATCAGTAGAAATAAAATCTAATAAAAATGCCTTTAACCTGCATATGACTACTGTCTTATGGAATATTCTGTTGTCTGGCCATAGAACAAGAGATGAGGGTCCTTAGCAGTGTATATCAGGACACTGTCAATCCCCAACTTGGCCAAACCAAGCTCTATTATACTGTTTTCCTCAAATCTAGAAACTACTTAATTTGAAAAAAAGTTAAATTTTGCAAAGCATCAGAAAGAACAAAATAAACAAGAAAAAAAATGTAATTTTCTGTATTGAATGAATATAGAAGTTTCTCTGACATAAATGAAGAAAATAGACCACATTTGAGGGTGCTCAGCCATAGAGGCTGAAGAAATTATCCAATGAAACCTGAGCATTCCCACACCACATGTCTCATTATTATTAAAGGAGTGAAGAAATGTTTGATTAAACAGACTTTCCATCTCAAAATTTGCCTAAACCAGCCACATGTTATAAGTGTTGAATACAAACCGATTCAGCGACTGCTGACTGAAAAGCTTCATGGAAACCATACTAAGATGTTCTGCATTTAGAACCTTCTCTCTTTCCTACCTTTCCCCCCCCAAAGAAAAAGCACATCAAAAAGATTTGAGGAGCCACGGTAGCTCACTGCAGAGAAGTGTAGAGAAAGGAATATCCAAAGGATGCCAAATTTTAACTGGGCTTTTTAAAATCATATTGAGATGCAACAAATTTATTAAATCAGGCTGAAGATAATTTTTACTTCTAGTTGAATGATTTGTTCAAGCTTAAAACTGTACTGAAGTAACACTTGCCTAATATCACAAGTATATCGTTAGCACATCAGTCATGTAGTCCTGGAATTTAATCTTAAAGAGCTTCCCAGAACTGCTTTATATCAAATTTTGGCACAGTTCCCACAATTCAGCCAAACAGGTCAAAGTTTGCAGTCAGAGCCAATTTAGACTGTTTCATAACCTTTTCAGTAGAATTATAAATTCAACTAGTCTGTTCTAGATTACTTTAAAAAACAACAGTTCTCATGAGGGGGGTGGTCTTACTCGCTTCAGCAACAAATGCTAACCTCCAACACAAAGTTCACCAGCCAAAACAAGACAAGGAGGGCACTACTGAGAAAACAGAGTTTAATATTAAACTCTTGCCTAAATCATTAACATACGCTGAACTGTTTATACTGGCAAAAGATCCATTTTAAGTCAGAAAAGGTATTTTTTATATATATATATATATCCATGTATCTATATGCAACCTTCACTATCTGCATTACTTAAGATTATATGAAACATTTCGCACTTGCTACCTCTGAGACTATAAAGGGAAAAATGTTTACGGAAGTTATTAAGTACCACAAAGAAAAAATGCAATTAATTATTTTTTTAGAAAGATAAAACACACATTGATTGCATATTTTGTAAATAGCTACACTTCTACTAGATAGCATAAACCGCATATTTACTTGCTAAGGATTGCTCTGTACTTAGAGATACAAGAGAAAATAAATACAATTCAGAATGATCATAACTGTATCTCTAAAGTTTTAGTTATGTTACACAAAGACATAAGATAGACTTCTGTGTAGACTGCACGTACAAGTATGTTACATATGGGGAAAAAAAGAGTTTTCACCGTATTTTGCATACTTAACTTTTGCATTTCCTATCCCTTCATTTATGAATTCTGAATACTTTTCAAGATAGTAGGATATAAATGAACAATATAAAGCTAAAAGCTGAACAAGTATTTACACTGAAGTACTAGAAAAAAAGGCAATGTAGACACATCCTTTTTTTAATCTTGACAAGTTTTCGATATTGAAGTTCCATATTTTAATTTTCTAATCCCAATATCTTGACCTCCAATTACTCTGCCATTGATTAACAATTAAATCTGAAAGCTGTGATATGCACCAGACTTTTTATTTCTTACATGTCTGAAGAGGGAAAATTTAAGGGCTCTTTTCCTTGTAAGCTATATTAGAATTTACAATACAGCTTGTAAATTACAGTAAACTGTGGATGGATGGATATATAACATGTATTTTCCATTACTATCAAAACACCAAAACATAAATACATTAATAAAAATGTAAAAAATACATCACTATTCTGACACAGTCTGAAGCAATATATGCAGAAAACAATTTACAAAACTAGTCACGGAAGTTGAATAACAGGATTTTGTAAACATAAGCAAAATGAGGGTGAAATTGTACAGTTGGGAGTGAGTAACAAAGGATACCTTTTTCCTCTTAAGCATGTGAATGACAATGTGCCAAATTATGACAATACTGGACTTGCTTTCAAATAATAGATTTTACTTTTAAAGCAAAAAAAATACCAATAAAACATATGCAGAAGCTGCCTATACTTTGATATTTCCATAAGAAAAGTCAAACAAAGGTTAAAAAATTAGTAACAACCAACCTTCAACTTGAGACGACATGGTTCTCTGATTCATGAGCATATTTTCAGCTAATGTTGAGACATATAAACATGTCTACATATTTAGGAAAAGCCGTTGAAAGAACTTAGGAGCCATGGGAGACAGGTATTTCTTGATTTGGCCTCAAAGAAATTATTCATGGTTCAAGAGAGAAAGAAAACACCATGAAGCAGCTATCATAAGAAGATAAATCATACCACCATGAATACTTTCAAAGAACTATTAGTAGGTTATGGTTGGTGAAGGAAGACAAAAAAGAGACTGAGGAGGAATAGCACTTTTACCAGGTTTTAAAAAAAGAGATGGAAAAAAAGAAAGCCTGAAAAAATTATTTCTACTAATTAAAATAGTAGACGAGAACAAGGGTAAAAAGTAAGTGGTCAGGTTCTGGGAATTTCCTGGGCTTTTGAGAGTCAACTACTTAACTGCTGTACAGATATAGATTGCCTACTGATGTGTACAAATCTCTAGAAATCAAGAATTTCCAGGTGTGTGTCTCATTTGCAATGCAAATTTTGTGCCAGAGACTCAAACCAGAGCCCCTCGGTTCCACAGACCTGCACTGCATGATGCAAATTCTGCACATGTGCACTCTTTAATTTCCAGTCATCCAGTACTTTCCAGTTTAACCCAAATTCAAACCAAGTAAAATGCAAACTCATCAGCTATACAATCAGACATGGCAGAAAAAGCACAAGTCCACCCACCTGCGAGGTTTTTCAAGTATACAAGAAAGTTTCTTTAAGGGAGAAAAAAAATGTAGGATTTGCCTCAAAATGCTTAGGCTAAAGAGAAAACAGAAAAAGGAAATTTTCATCTCTAAAAGTGGATGATTCTGAGGGTTAGAAGTGCCTTAATACAAAAGGTTTCAGTAGAAACAATTAGGAACCTTTAGGGATTGCCACCAAAGCAACTACTACAATAAAGCTGTATTTCTTTGCTAGACTAAAGTGAACTATTTATACTTTTGGTATAATCAAGATAAAGAACTTCCAATATTAAGGTTCTATTAAGAATCATCCTTGAACATTTCACAGACCATGGATGAAAACAGACTTGCAAACCAAAAATAAACCAGTAAATATTTTGTCCGCATTGGACTGAAATTGCTCAAGGTACAGCTCCGGAACTTCCCAAGGGTCCGCTGTACTTACACTTCAGACATGTCTTCATACATATTTTACACTCAACAACAGAAAAGCGCAGAAGTGGTACATATTACTTGAACTGCTGCAGGATTCTAAATATTCTCTTTATTGCAATCAATATACAACAAATATACATGAGGAGTAAAAACAGTACACAGTATTTTTCTCAATGCCAAGTATCATGGTCTTTGAATGTGCAATATTTCAAATACACTCTACAAAACCCATCTAATTTTAAAATGACCTTGGGTTTCCCCACTATACAAAAAAGGTCCAAAGTGCAAAATATTATTTTCCATTTATCTGTGATCAAATACTATGCTTAAATAATTTAGCACAAAAACTATTTTTGGCATAAGGAAGTCTATTGCTTGCCCTTTCAAAATTGACATGTCTGTGAGCTCAGACCAGTTCTACTTGGTTTCCAGGTCTATGGCAAGGATACATTTCCAACGTTCAGAGTTATAAATCATAAGATGGACAAAATCTTGGCAGGAGTATCACCTTTTTTCCTACCTAAACTTCAATCAAATTTCACTGGCCAAGACTCAAAGGGAGCCACGCATTTCCCAGAAATTACACTTCTGGATCACAAGATTATTTATGAGACAGTAAATGAGTTTACTGTTCTACTGGAAAAAAAAACCCTTTATTTTTTTAAAATCTAATTTTGATGCTTGGTAAAATCTACCAACATCAGCAACAAACAGAAGTGAAAAAAAAACCAACTTTCAAAATATTTCAAAACCCTTCTGTACACCTTTTGTTGATAAACCACCTTACCCTGGAATACTGTAACATATTATTTTTATTGCCCTTTCCTTAGTCTGGTTTCAATATGTTATATTTGAACACAGTATGTATTTGAATGTGTCTTTTACAGAAGAAGATCTGAATTTACATTTGTCATTTAAATAATTAAATGGCGTATCTACAGAAAAAATCATACAAATGCATATCAGCAACTTTCTAAAATGTCTTAAAGTTACACAAGGTGAACCAACAAGTCAGTAACTTATTTGCCATTTTACACCATGTAGTTATGTGTTTACTGAACCACAATTTCAATCATAAAACTCATTTATAATAAAACTAGGAGACATATTTTAATAGTTTGCTGTACTGACAAGCCATTGTTCTGCTAAGTGCGTAACTACATGGGTAAATACTGAACAGGAGGAAGAAGAAAACTATAAATCCCTTCTCTTTCTAGCACCTGAAATATGGGAAGGCCTCTATGAAGAAGCTCCAGCTCTCCCTGGTATTATTTTTATATCAATAGAAAGCCTCTTAGAAGAAATAAACCTTAACCTTCCTCTCCTACAGAAAGCTGAATAGGTAATGGCAGGTAACCAGGACAGGAATTAGATCTTACTTAGTGAGTTTGTGGTGGACTAAATGTACAGGAACTTCCTGAGCCAGAATTTGGACAAGACACTGGGTTTCCACTGTTATTTTGGAGAAACATCACAAACTTCATGGTTAAATATCCTAAAAGTATGCTGTTTTAACTGCAAAAGTCTCCAGAAGTGACAGCTGTCTTTCCCCACAGCTTCAGTCATTGCAGTGTTTTAAAACAGCAGAACTATGTATACAGAAATGAGAAAGGCAATAAACAATACAGGGGCTGTGGCTTAGGTGTTTTCACATAGTAACAGACACTGTTACACTTTTCAAGTTAATACAGGGTTATAACTACACTACAGCGTATACATGGGGCAGATTGGTGGGCAGGCAAGAAAGACTGAAGACAAGGAGGAAGTTATCAAATATACCTAAATGTTGAGAGGATGGATGGTTTTGTGGTTCTGACACTGTCTTCCTGTGCGATGTGGTGGAAATCATATAGCACTTCATTTGCTTAACTATGAAACTGGAATAAGAGCACTCCTAACTCCAGCAGCACTGCAAGGATAAATGCAGTAAAGACTTAGAAGTTCAGATTCCCTAACTGGGAGAGATTTTAGTGCCTCATATGAAAATCATATTAGATAATACATAGTGTAAAGCTTGTGATTGCACAGTATTTCAATATCATCTTTCCTGATAACTTTGGTTTGTTATACTGAACTGTAACGTTTAGGAATTAAAGACCTACACGTGGTTATAGACTAAATATCACAAAGTAAAAATTTCAGTGGCTTTCCACATAGAGAGCAGAAAAACAGGAAAAAAAGGTCAGACTGGATTTCATCCCACACACTTTTACTGAAGACTGTGCTTAGGAGGTCACACAGGACAGAGGCCTGTATTTTTGATGAAGCATCAGAAAGAAGAATTAGCAGCAGCAAGCATTATATAGTTTATGTTGTTAAGGGTAAGACTGTTAGACCCTAAGGAGTAGGGACGGAGAAAGGCAAGAAAGGCTGCGAAGAAGGGGAACAGGAGCAAACACGCTAAACTCTGTAAGAGGACTTGAGGGAAACAGGAACCTTTGCTCTCCCCCACAGGGATACATTTCACAGAGGTCCTGTTTTAGTCCATCCACGAATGAACCTGTGAATACCTCCATTTTCAGACAGAAGCGGTCTGATAAAACCAGACAAACCATGGGTGTAAGTTTTGCAAAGCTTATTCCATTAATTCTAACATTAGAAAATTTTATACTAAATATTAAAATATACCTTAGATACACTGAGTATTAACACACACTTGCTACTGGACAACTCATTTACTAGTCTTTCAGAAAAGTAACTGCTCAATTGAGTGGGAAGTGTATGAAGACAGTCACAGTAAAGATAAAGCAAAAGACTAGTTTGATTAATGCATTACCAGACACATCTACCAGTTCTCATAGACAAAACCTTTTTTTCCTTTAAAAATATTTTAACATATTTTATGATTTTAAGATTAAAAATTTAATCTAGAGTTTTACTTATGATTTAAATAATCATTCCAGTTAAAGCTCTATTCCAAATAATTCTAAACACAGAATCCCTCTCATAGCACTAGTTTTTCAGTAAACCAAAAGCTACTTAAAATTGCCTCAATATTTTCAATACTTCCATTCTACTGTTAATAAACTGCCTCAGAAATCAAGATAGATACTCAAACGGTATTCACTAAGCATCATCACTTAATTGACCCACTGCAACACATAAACAAAGCAAGCTCCTGCCTTGAGAAGACTGCCCTGGAGGGCAACTACATGAAAACAAAAGATGAGCAATAGTATCTGACTTCCAATACAATATTTCAGTTTCTTGTTGCAGTCTCACGCTTTAGAAGAACGATGTGACCTGTGTGGACTTGCAGAGGGGGTTTTTTTGTGGGGGAGAGGTTAGGGGGTTTTGACTGTTTGGGGTTTTTTTTGTTTTCTGTTTGTATTGTGGGGTCTTTTGTTTGTTTATTTTCGAACTACTTAGAAATACAACTTATTTTGAGAATCTGACAGCACAAGGGACTCTTCTGGAGTTGTGACACTACCTGGCCATGGATACCTGATAAGTTACCCATGATGTGTTGTTGCAGTATCTTGTATCTTTGGAGTTGACCATTCTACGCCACAATTTAAAAGGGATTTTCACCCATTTCCACATAACTTTGTGGCACAGTTTCACACAAAATAGATGCACAGAAAGAAGAGCCCATTTCACTGACTCTTTGTTTCATACATATTCCTTTCTTGTTTGGGAATTACATATATTCTTATTTCTAAAGAAATTTGACATTTGAAAGGCTGTACGTAAGTAATCACCATTTCCTCTCAAAATGCTTTTTGAAGCATATTCAACCTTCACTGCAGCTGAAATGCCATTAGAAAGGTGAGCTGGAAGGTGCAACGTCTTGAAGGAGAAAAAGCAACATTTTCAGTCAGTAACTGCTGTAAGAATTTAAGACTTGAGAGGGACCACATCACCACAGTAAACATCAAGCTAAATCTTAAGAATACTTAACCCCTCCTCCTTTTTTCTGAAATTCTAGTAAGGTTTATTTTGCTACTGGAAACCTTCAAATCTCCAGGGCACATTTTATCATGTCCAGCTTATTCCTATGTCCTCCTGTGATAACGCTGCCCATTAACTTCAACAGCTCTTCTCACTGAGAAGGGAGTATACCTAGTATATTCACAGGCAGCAATCATAACCCCTACCCTTCATTTTGCCACACCAAACATAAACTCAGTCATCTCCTGTAACACACACTCTAGGCCTTCTCTGCACCTGTTCTAAATATATCCATAAGACCCTAACTTGATTTTACAAACTGAATGACATCTCTCAGATCTTTTAGAAAATTTCAGTTGTTTTAAACTGAAATTGATAAATGGAGTAACCATGTATCATGGGAACGGACCATCTAATACTATCTCCAATACCGCTTCAGAAGACTCCACCAAAATCTTCAGAAGGAAGAAAAAGACAACTAGTCCAACTTAATAAACAGTCCTCCCCATCAACTGCATTTAAGCCCACTAGAAAAGCTGAAACAAGAACAACTACAAGTTTACAAAAATACTTCTCATCGCTATTTAACAACTGTAGCTACTGAAACAAAAAACATTCTTAACATTTTAGTAGGTGAACAGTTTTTGTTTGGCTCCCAGATTTCTGAAAACAGTTACATAATAGGAAATACTGCTTGAACATAGACAATTGTAAGAGAGATTGATATGGCTACAGGCCAGAGTACTGCTCAACTCAACTCCAGAAGGCCAGATCCATAGAAAGGACCTGATATGTGAAATTTAGGGTTCTATACCCAATATACTATTTAGAAATCTCACAATCTACATATGTACTTCATTTTCCTAAGTTTCACCGTAAGCCCCACCATGTATAGCTGTCATACCTCCCTCTGGATGGGAAAAAATGGCTTGGTACCCACTTCACCCTGACACCAAGATCCAGAAAGTAGGTGTTCTCCTGACTCTCCCTCATATGGCATAAATACAGCTTCTTCTGACAACTAGCTGGTAGCAACTGATTCTTTTCTATGTCTGAAGAAAGTTACATGGCCCTTTTTTACAGAATCAAGAGATGCTAAACTCGTGTTTCATTCACCCCTCTGCTACAGGCGGTTCCCACTCTTTTCTTCCATTGTGGCAGAAGTCTTAAAGCTGGGGTACAGGTAATACCTACTTTTCCTGCTGAAATGTTTCTATCATACAGAAAAGAATAAAAAAAGTTTCCCCAAGCCTGAAAGTTAAAATCAGAAAGCAGGTTCCCAGCTGGGGCACTGACTACAAAGGACAAGTTCAGTCCCCACTGAAAGGGCCACTCCGCTCTTTTATGGGATGGATGCTTCATGGGAAATGCATAACCTGGCCCAGAAAACTCAGTTTTGAAAGGACTTTAGATCAAGTAAGTTAATTAACAGAAATCAGAAGTCATTTAACATGGACCGTACTGAATTAATCTTGACAGCACATTTCTTACGATGTAAAAAGTATTTTTACAGGCTACATCGACAAGCATATCTGCCCACAGAGTGACACCGCAGTGGAGAATTAGCATTTACTGATTTTGGCCTCCACATAGAAAAGAAAAACAGAAACAAGCTTAGAGCCAAAATTTGATGGCAGCTTTATTTCTAATGAATGTAATAATGTGCATACATTTGCTTGTGAACACCTGCATGATATTAAACTTGTTTTTACAGTTACATAGATTGTTCAAGTTCCTACCAAGATAAATGTACTTTGGTTTCTTTGCTTCAAATTTTCAGTTAGAAGTTTGTGCCATGCCTTTATCAAGTATATTCAGATTCATATTAGAGTAAGCACAAATCAACTCATATTTTAATGGTGCCATCTGTCTTTTTTTTTTGTAATCTTCTGCCAATACAGCAGAAGATCAAATAAAATAAAATCTAAACATGAGGTTTCACTTACCCTGCCACAAGAAATAGTGTTTAAGGTGGCAAAGACAGATCTGTTTGATAATTATGTATTTTCTGCTAAATTGTTCCATATGCTTCAAACATTTGGGATTTAGCCAGGAAGAAAAGCAAAAGCACTTCTGGTAGTTGAGCAGTTCCTCCCCAAAATGTGTGTCAAGTTATCTTTGCACAACTGAATCTTAGGTAAAAAGATTTATATTAACTATTTCTGTTCACTATGTTGACCAGAAAAAACCCACACAATTCCAGAAATATATGCATTTCGCTTAACAGTTCAAAATATGAGAGAAAATTGTGCAAAATACTTTGAAGTACTCTATTGACAATTTCACTCAACTGACTTCGTCCACTTTACTACGCCTTTTCAATTATTAACAACATTTATAGACAAACTCCTTCAACAACTGTCATTAATGACAAGATATATTTTTATACAAAAATCCAGTGCAGTTGCAACTATTCATCATCTCTAATCTTTTAATAGAAACTAAGCTTTACTCCCATATTTACAATTTAAGACATTTGCTTTAGTTCTAAAATTTATCCATCTAATTAAAGATTAGCTTTGATAAAACAGACTGAGGAACTATTATTAGTTTTAATATGCAGTGAGAGAAAAACATAGAGGACAGATTACAAGATGACACGGAGATCTCCACAGGATTCAGATGATGACTCTTACTGATAGGAACTCCACTTCCTTCCTGCATCCCAGGCCTTTGTGCAGGAGGATTCTGAACTCACCAAGACTGTTTTAATTAGTGGTTGTAAACTACATCATAGTCTGATAATAACTTTTTTCAAATATACTGCTGCTATGAGGTGTTTTGTAGAAATGAGTACCGATTGATTCCAGGTACAGCTTCGTACTATGACCCTGACCTTACAGTACAAAAGAAGTAACAGCAACATGAGAATTTTTGGCAAAAGCTATATGCATCTCCCTTACTGCACTGCATGTCACCATTTCTGTAACAAAACTGACAATCATAATTTAAGGAATTAATTTTACCTTGACATTTAATACATCACATAAATTTATAAAAGGAAATAGAAGAACGTTTCTATTTGTCCAGAGATGAAAACTTTTCTAAGAAGAGTTTGAGAGCACTTACACACAAACAAATTTTGGATGAAGTTTATTAATTCTGCAGTTCAGTTTCAGATATCTGCATTCGAAATGAGTATAAAGTTGAATGATTCTCATTCTTCCAGCAAAACACAAGTAGTATGATGGAAACAAATGCAATGGTTCAAAGAACAGAAAGGTTTGACTTGTGAAGGTAAGACAGCCATCAAACATTACCCTCAGCTTGTTTTCCCACCTGAAAGTAGACATTGTCAGCTCTACAACTTGGGTAGCTTTACCAGGGGATATATTTGCCTTTAAGCTATGACAGTTCACAGCATATGGTGCTCATGTAAAACAAAAACAATAGCTCTTCCTTCACATGGTGAGTAGATGACCACTGCAACTCAACGTTAACAGCCACCCAGCTTCAGCCACTGCTGCAGAGCTCAACTGCTAATGCGAGCCAGAAGCCCAAATAAAGTTTAATAGAACATATTTAGTAACATCAGCTGCATCCTCCCAATTTTGTAAGCCCTCTTTGCATACATTAAATTATATTTGCAAATGTGATGGCCAAATACTAAATGTTACTGAATCCACCATTACATTTAACAAACACAACAGAATACAACCACTACTGTCTTCTCCTTACACATGTTAATATTCCATAAACATCTCTTAACTATCTCTGACCAAAACATATTCCATTAAAACAACTAGGCTGTGCAAGGCTCCTGGAAAAGTTAGTGGTATGTTATTTTACCAATTTAGGAAACTGAAATGAGCCTGTACTGTCTCCAGTTTTGTGATACTTATGTGTATCAACTACTTAGAAAAAAAAAATTCACCCCGCTAAAAGCATAACTTGTGACTGCTCTCAGGTATGTTTAAAAACAAAGTTCAAGTGGAAGAGGGAATTAAAAAGGCATATTACTGGTGATGACTATACTAATGTGCGAGCAGAGGAAGGTACAACGTGTACAAAGCTAAAATAGTAGGTGGGATAGACATTGTCTATTTTGCACAAAGCATATCCAGAACCTCCGAGATGGAACTGATCTTGTTCAGTCCCATAAAAGACAGATACAAAATTTCCAGGCATTCCTTCTTCAGGACAGCCTGGCTTTCTAGGGCAGACAAAGTTATCACATTGCTATGAACTTCCTCCTAGCCTACTTCTAGCTTTAGCAACAAAAGAAGTTATTAAAAAAAGTAATGTCTATAGTATCAGATTTGTTTTCCTGCTCTTCATGCATAGAAGGTTGTGAAAACTACCAAGACTTGCCTGTCGTCTCCTCAAACTTATCTGGCATAATTTAAGGGCGAATTATAAACAAACTAGATTGAGTTCAGTAACGTATTTCTTAAGAAAAAAACTATGGGTGTTTAGTCTAGTTAGTAATGTAGTAATTTACAACTTTCTCCTTTTATGTACCAAATGGCATTTCCATCCTTAGATCCTAGTGCCAAAAAAATCTACTATTTCATTCCAAACATTTAGCAGTACTACACTGCCTATGCATACATAAATATGTATCTGCCAGCTTTGCAGAATAAATTCAAGTGACAAAATACTTGACATCCAAACTGTTCCCTGAAAGTAACTTACTCTGCAAGCAAAACAGGAAAAGCTTCTGCTATAAGCAATTTCCTGCTCTAAAAATCAAATTTGGGTATCATAGCTGATTACAACTTTCATTGTTGCATGAAATAAAAATACAAAAATAATCAACTTCCATATATTTACTATTTCCATCTCTTAGCTCCATTTATCTTATGCATATAACTTCCTTATACAGAGCCTTTAAGTGGGGCGACAAGTCGTATTTAAATTCGAGAAACATGCAGTCATGGTCACATTCAGAAAGGAAACAGCAACATTTATTTCAGAGAAGTACATGGAAAAGGTGACGCTGTAGCAATGTTATATTCAAACTTACTGCAGCAGCTAACAATTTACACGCTGAAATTAATTTTTGAGTTACCAAAAATTACACAAGTATCATTTAAGTGTAAATTGGTTAAGGCTATTATCAATGTCCTGAGAGGAAGAGTTCAGTTTGTGGTCTTAATATGCATCTAAATATAGTAAATAACCCATAATAGGGATTTTTTTATTTCCTAGATTGATTTTTAACAAGTAGCAGCATTTAGTGAAGTGTTTTAGTCCCTTGGTTCCTACTGATTGTAATGATTAAATCACAAACAAAAATATAAAGCTATTAAAATACAGAACTGATTCCCTAGACATCTCACAGATGCTGCCAAATGAGCTACAACCTCTGTTAGGTATTATAATTTGAATTAAGGGAGATTAAATCCTCCTGTGTCATATCATGGTGGTAACACTGAAAACAATCTTGACTGCATACCTTCCCAGAGAACCTTCCACATATCTATTAGGTCTGAAGTATGCCTATGAGTATTTAATGGCATGATTTGCATTTTAAAAGTCCCTTGAACATGGAGTTCAAATTCTTGATGCTAAGAAGGGTCCTAATAGCACCTACTGGGTTCTTCCATCGGAGAAGGCAAACAGAAAGGAGAGAAACTGGTCATGATATATTAAGTCAGTAAACACCTATATAAAGACAGAAATTCTGGCCAGGGAAAGACAATGGAGCCCTAGAAGGATGCCTGTAAGAATCGTGTAGCTGTGCAGACAGTGCCATTGTGAAACCCTGAGATCGAAAATCTGAAAAAGTCTGAAATACAGCTGTGTTCTCACTGCTGTAGCTTGCTAAAGAAAAAAAAAAAAAGAGAGAAATTAAAGCAAGTCCTCCAAAAGTCTCTTGTACCTTCCATTTAATTTAATATGGCCCTAATTTGACATTTACTTTAATATGGCTGTTGGTATGGGGTGGGCTAATGCAGCCAAAGAATCTTCAGAATACTTGAAAGATACCTCAAGTATGAAAATATTTACATACAGTGTAAATTCCCCGTGTTTTATTTTCATCCTGAAAGGAATGTGACCCACTTTACGAGAGAGAGCAACTGTAGGCTTGGGGGCCATTACCAAATTAGAAAAGAGACATCTTTTCCTGTAGGATTTCACACAGATAGAACCTCATGAAGTTTCAAGCTGCACAAGATTTTGAACAGTACTGAAAGATTCTGCAAAGGCCATTTTCTCTAAGACTCTGAACAGTTATAATCATCTAACAGTATATCATTTGAATCTGCCCCCTTCCACGTGATATCACCTTCCCTCCCTGTTCATTCCCATTTATGTTCCTTTCCAAGAGATTATAAAGTAATTTACATATGGGTTTCCTGGGAGAGAAGAGGTAAATATGAACATGGCTATATTCCTTCCCAGGACACTTAGGAGCTTAAACTGGGAAAATAAGGTGAAGGGCTAAAAATGAGAAAGAGTCTTAGCTGCTTATCACCAGGTTAGTCACTAAGAGTCAGGTATAAGACCTCAGTTAGAGGAAGGCACAAAAAGACATCAAACAATCTGTCCCCACACTTGCAGTTCAGATAGCTTTCATTCTATTTTTTAATGGAGACACTATGTATAAAATGTAATAGCCCTCCCCAAAACATGACTTTGTACATAGATGTAGTGGCTCATTTGAGCCATATTGTTCCAGAGATGAGATTCATTTCACAGTGCAAGCTGCTCTTCAGCACTGCTACTTGAACTGATGAATGGAAACGTAACGAAATGGTAGCACCAAAAATACATCTCCTTTGCACTAGCAAACATAGACTGGAATAGATATTGCAGGTAATATATGACAGCAAAGTAATTTGAAGTTGGGAGGTGTGGAATAGAAACACTTGCCAAGGTTCCTCTCAAACACAGCCATGTTTCCCCATTTTGTGCAAGTTTTGTCACGTTCTTCCACTTTGGTCTAATTCAGACAGATTCAAATCCTGCAAGAAAAAAGCTTATAAGATTCCTCCAGTGTTCTTGCACACATAACACGTAGAACCTGATGTCATATTATTTTTTAAAAGTTTGCCTGCTCAGATACTTCCTCTTCTGTCATTAATATCTCATACTTTCATCTCTTAAATTAGAAAAGACAGTGTAAAGCTTATTACAATTTTTACATTATTGGTAATCCAACTCTTTGAATTATTTTTTCCTTTAATAGTTATTATAATATTCCACCATTCCATCTTTTTCCAGGATTCCTTATTGCTTAATGTAAAATGTTTTCATTTTTTAGTCTAACTGTGCTTTTAAACTTCTCATTTATATACAAAGATTTTATAGCTTTGTCCCTCTTTAACCAGGTATGTGTTTTATTTAATTCTCTAACCAAGCATCCTAATGATTTTGTAGAAGTGTCCTCTGCTTTTATCCAGTCTTGGCTCCAACTCTTTTTATTTTTTACATTCTATTTTTACTGGAAAAATATTTACTGAAGAGGTCAAAGATACAACAACTGATCTATTTCATGCATTCATCACTTCTTGAAATTTTGCCCCAACTTTTGATTCTGAACATACACCAAATCATACACTAAATCACATTTTATGAGCAGGCAGCTCAAATCTATTTGGTGAGGGGTGATCTGCTTGCACACACAGGTCCTCTCAAATGTTTTTTTCTTTACAATCAAGGCCTTTTATTGTTTACAAAAGTTAACCTTTTACTTGGCCTGTACAGCAAAACAAGATGGGGTGGGGTTTTTTTAAGCTTGTTCTCACTACCACAAGCACTTTCAATTAAGCAAGCAGAAGTTGTGTCTGAGAAAGAAACCACCTTGCACAACAACACAGTCCAGGCAATTAGCCATTTTTTTAAAAAAAACCCAAACATTTTCTCAGTGGTGTTTTCTGTATCACTAATGCAAAAATGTTAAAAGAGCAACACAAAATCATAACTTATCATGAACAGAAACTGCCTAGTATCCTTTTCTTCTGACATGGTTTGAGAGAAGCAAATGTCTAATTTGTTCTTGAATTCTGAAGTCAGTTAAATATTTAAGTGCTGGTTTTTAAACGTTTTCAAAATATACAAATCAGACTAAATGTAATTGGAATGTCTGCTGACAGTGTTCTGCTAAACTTTTCCTAATTCAGCTCAAATATACAAATCTCATAATATCAGCAGTTTATCCTCAAAAATTTCTTGACAGAGATCTCTTGACTTTTAAAGTACCAGAAATGTCACAAGTCTGGAAAAAAAAACATTCTAGTGCTAGACCCACTAAAATGGAAAACTAGCATGAGCATTAGCAGTTTAATGCCTGAACTCTTACTGTCTGTTTTCTTCCCCCACCCCAAGAAATCTATAAACTGTTGGTTAAATCTCACTCCTGAAGTTACAGCTGCTACCATCTATGAAATTTACTGCTACCAAACAGTAAAGTTGTATTAGCAACTACAGAAAAATGATGACCAAAAGTAATGAATTGGGGTTTTTTCCCCACATCTGTAGAATTAATTCAACTTTCAATACTTTGCATAATATTTTAGTCCTCCATGTGAGACACCAGAAGAGGGATAGTTTATTGAGTTAGTTACATGGCAGATGATGTTAATCAACCCTATTGGCTTACACAAAAATGCCTGCTGCATGCTTAGAGCAGAATGCTTTGCAAAATGTAAGTTGCAGAGTAATCTAATTCTTTTGCCTACAATATCACACCCATATATGGCATTCTTAAACGTGGCTGAAGTTATGACATTGAAGCAGCACACTGGTTTTAATAGCACTTCACAGAACGAAGACATTAGATTTTACTAGATTTGCCTAACATATATACCATAAAGGTACAAAAACCTGTTTTAAAACATCCACGTAACCCAAGAACTTGGAGTTTAACCAGATTGTGTACAAGATTTCCTCAACTTTCATAGGATACTTTCTTTTCACTCATTCCCAAAATGCAGCTCAGCAAGCCCTGAACTGTTTTTGTTGAAGCAGATTGGTGTTTCTTTTAAGACCATTGAAAGATTAAAATAAATTTTAAAAAAATCTTCTGTTAAAGATCTGAAAAACCATTATACACCACTGAATTGCTCACAACATGGATTAAAACCAACTGAACTCTGCTACACAGGACAACTGAACTCAGGTTTTTTGCTTGTTCTTATCCTTTTAAATGTTGCTTTTTAAAGAGAGTAACAGCATTATTAAGCATGGAATGCTAAGTGTTTATACAGTAGTCTCCCTTAAATGGGGGACATATCTTCAGTTGCCACAAAGTGGTACTTAACACACTGCTATGTTTTCTTAAGTAGAAGGAAAAAACCAGCAACCCAGTTGTGTATTTTTTTTTCCCCTTAAGTGACTGAGTGATGCTGAACTTAGTTCACAGCATGCTAATTAATCACTGCAGAAACACCACACTAAGTCAATATGTGCCTACCTCCAACAATAAGAGTTCAGTCATTGCATTTGGAAGATTCAAATCTCTGTTCACACAAACACTTGCACTACCTAAAGATGTTCCCAAACTGTGCTATGCAAGACACTTCAATGTCTTATGTGTGTGGTGGGCATTAGGAGCCACTGCTCCTGAGCTGGGGTGGGGGAAGTTGGGGGGAAGAAAAAGAGAAGAAAAGAAAAAAACAAAGAGTCAGAAGCTGTCACAACCACTATGCAATAGAAGTTCATTCCCTTAAAGTCTACAAGCACGCATGTGCTTCTTGCTCAGAATTACCCCCATCAGTCTCCAGACTGGGAGAATGTAAAAGGGAGGCAGAATGAGACTTATATGGGAGCTGAAAACCAAGCAGCCATTTTTGAGAGCAAGAATTTGGCAGAAGGTTACAGGACCATGAAGTGTAGGATCAGTTATAAACTATTATGTCTTTGAGAGGGTCAATGACCCTATATGCTCTCTTGGAATTTCTGTGCTTCTAATATACCAGTGGTAGTTCTCCTCAACTTAAAGCAGAGCCTGGAGTGGAGAAAAAAACAACCCTGAAGAATGACTGTACATGACATAGCTATAATGCAGCAGAACAGCAATTAGTGTGCAGTGATTTTACAGCTAGCCAGTTTTAACTAGTCACCTGATGCCAGAATTTTAGTTCAGGATTTTTTAATTTTTTTTTTTTTTTTAAACACACATAGGGAATATAACTTTACTTTAAGACAGAAAGTAAATCTCAGGAAACATGCAGTTGTTCAAATTTGTCAACTCTCACTTGGGCTTTGAAGCTTAACCACCACATACCAAACCTTATACTGCTTGTGGTTTCACGACTTGGAGGCAATGAACTCTTGTTCCATAACTATCACAGAGAAAACAGTCACCTGCTGAATCACCAAAACCATATCCTGGCATACCCGCATCTATTCTGAGGCACTTCCCATTCAATTGCTTGTCTGGGTACATCTTCCTTGCTTCTACAGAAAAATGTCAGCGAGAGGTGCATGCTTGTAAGTTGTAACTTACCATCAGACCTATTAATACAATACTGCTTTAGTCACAAAAAGGGGAGAAAAAAAGCTTACTAAATTTTTTGAGGTGAGGGATGAAAAGTCAAGAAAGTGAAGTGATTTACTTTGGAATGAGATCTATGGGAAGTTAAGCCTAGATGCAAGGAAGTACCTACCTACCATATTTTTTGTTTTTTTGAACCTTTTGTTCCTAAACCAGAATTTTCTTTTCCTGTATATTAATTTGTCCATATGTTAGAACAATGCAGAAAGTTTATATGCATAAAGCTAATTAGACATTACATATTGTTTAAAAATCATCATCCATTTGTTATACTTTGATTTGTAAAGAAAAGTTAATAGCAAGTAGAAAGTGACAGTTAATACCACAGATTTTTTTTAATTAAATCACAAATTCTGAAACAAATGGTGGAACTCTGTGCTAAAACAATATCTTACCATAATAAATCTGTGCTCAGTTTTATACATCAATAGTATTTTTTTATTATAAAACCTAGGAATCCAAAGTGATTTTTAGACTCCTTCTACAGTTCACAGTTATTTTCTCACCTATCAGTTTCAGTGAGGAACTCATCTCACTCAAAATTGGACCTGGTACTCAATGATTAACTCAAATCTGTACTTTTTTTTTTTTTCCTACTGAAACAATGCCTTAACTTTGGCTTCACCCAACTGATGGCTCAACAGCAACTTCATAGAATTTTTACCTGGGGAATCTCTCTATGATTTTAACTGAAAAAAAGGAAATAGTCAATTACATTCCATGTATGAAACAGGACAGTTTAATTATTCTACTAGTAAGACGCGATGTTGAGTTTTGCCACTATTACATTAGAAGGGTATGGAGGTGGGTTTGGAAGGTTTCTTTACGAGACCATTCAAGTCCAGCCCTTGCTATATAAGCACTTTCTAACCAAAATATCTCTTCTTTAAATTGAAGAAAAAGAACATACATTCCACCAAAAGATGTGAAGTTGTCTTTTTATGCCAACTCAAAACTTTTCAGCAATTTAACAGAAGACTTTCTGCAATGATTGAAGCGTATCAAGGGAGTCAAGTGGACCTTTGGAGGGTTGCTTCCTTTCCAGCCCAAGACTGTCTTTTCTCTACTCGGGATATGGGACTTACTCCCCGCTTATTTCACTGTCAAGGCCCATGAACATATCCTGTTAAAGCCATATGCATGTTCCGAGTCTGAAAGATGAGTCCTTCCTTGTCCCTTGCAGTCACCCTCTGCACTTCACTGGTTGCTGTTGAGGTCGACACAGTTAGACCTCAATTGTACTACACAGGGGAAGAGGAATGGATCACTTGAGACAGAACTGGAGGGATGCTCTGTAGAGACCCTAACTCACCAGCTTGGTGATACAAAACCAATGAGAGTCAACACTGAAGATCTTGTTAAAGTCAAGAGAAACAAGATCCACTGCTCCCCCATTGTTCACAAAACCAGATATCCTTCATAAAAGGCAGTCAGTTTTGTCAGGCACAATTTGCCCACAGTCTACAGATGAATAAGACTAGTATTCTCACGGGGTAAAAGCTGAGGAAAAACTTCTTCACTTAACTGGGGCAGTAGCCATTTCAGAGTAGTACATCCATGTTACAAGAAACACTGAGGGATTCAGGGTAGCTGACGCCCCTAACACTGAAGATAAGTAACTGCAAGCACTGCAGCAGAGGGCCCGCAGTCAGCTGATACAGCTTGAGACAAGCAGAGGAAAGAGGGACACTGCAGAAATACACAGGCTGATACATCCCTAAAAACTCTTACAGCCACGGGGCTCAAACCCTTTCTGCAGGAGAGCATAAGCCTTGCATTCTACCTTCAAATGCTGATGGGGTGCATGAAGAGAGGCAACTTTTTTTTCCTTCTACATGACTAGGTATAACTCATTAGCATTTATACCACCTGATTAACATACTGACCAGAAATTCATATCTGCATTGCTATCCTTCTGAAGAATCAGCTACAAAACACAAAATTATATATATTAGGCTTCACCTGTCTACAAAGTTTCCCATTAAATAGGTCAAGAAAGCATATTAACAAAAGCCTTCAGTATCAGTGTGCTGTATGACGCCAGGTGCATTTCAACATTCTTTAATGTGATCAAATCAACAGCCTGGTCTCTGGTAAGATACTACATATAGCACCATACAGAGCATGATGGTATCAAAGCGAAATTAAGAGCAGTTATGACGACAAGAAGAAAAGATTGGGATTGTTTGCTCCAGGCACCTTTTGTTCTCTAATAAGAGTACACCAAACAACAAATGATATAAACGAGGAGAAGACTGGAAGCTACTCTTTTCTTTTCCTCCAAACAGGCAAAATATGTGGCACACTGAAGAAAAAAAAAAAAAAAAAATCAATAAAGGAAAGACATCATCCTTCAGTTTGTAACTGATGTAGACACCAAGAGGCAAAAGTGAATTCACTGAAACTGAATACTTCAGTACAAAAAGCTAGTGTCTTGTGCTGGCCCACAGGAATTGTACCACTGAAGACATGACAATGGAGTCTGATGGGGGAGTCAGAATATTTGACCAGCCAGGCCATGGACTTGCTCCAGTAAATTCCTACTTTATGCAATCAGTTAGAATTTGTCTTGAGGGGCCAAGTATGTACGTCTTTCAGCTTATTAGATGTTATATGATGCCATGCATAAAGTGTGCGGTACAGAGCAATTCAAAAGGCATATGGGTTGAATTTCAAGAGGCAATTATTCAGTGGAAAAAAATGAGCATCTCTCTGTTCAATTAGAAACAGAGTTTAGTATGCATCACTGAGGGCGACTAATTCCTATTTGTATGTCCCCTTTAACGTTCACAGCTGGCAAACAACAAACCTACATTTTCTTAAGGCAGTTTCAGATAACTATTCAAGTTCTTACAGTTTACTTCATTTAAGTTTCTAGAATAACTATGGTAAGATTTATCATTAACATAATGCTTGTTAAAACATACAGCTTGGACAGTCCACCACTGCACTAAGGTGCAGGAACTCCCGGAAGGCTTTTCCCAGGAAACATTTATGAATACATCATCTGAAACTCTGAAGAGCACTTTTGAAATTGGTTATTTCTTTTACGTTTTTCATATTCTCTTAAAAAGTAATTAAAATTAATCACTTACAACCACAGAGCTCTGGTAACTAGAATTAGCTTCTAGTTATCTAGCTAGATTTCCAAAACGATTCACAAAGCAATCATTCTTTAACTAGTTAGTGCTCTATCAAAGCATGTATGGAGCAGAAACTGTTTTAACAGACCTAAAGTTTTTGTTTACTCGGGAAAAATAAACAGTGTTATAACTGGCTAGAACTGTAAACATCTACAGAACTCAGTCATACAAGCAAGTCTTATTTCCTTATCAGAACACAGATAACGTCAAACAGGAAAAGCTAGGGCATTTCTCCTATCAACAAGCACACACAGGAGGAAAGCTGCTGAGTCATGAAGGCACGCACAGCATTAAAAGCTATTCCAGTACTAATAGATTATTTGTACACATTTTTAAAGTATATTCATACTGAAGTCTTAAATTACCAGGACATATTTTTAAGGTTGTAGTCAAGCAAACTATACTTGTACAAATTCAAATGGATGAATCACAAAGCCTATGGAAGATGGATGTTCAAAGCCTGGTGCTACCTCTAATTAATACTTCTACAAACTGTCTTTGCAGAAGGGATCAACAGCTACTGTGATTTGTATTACAAAACCAAAAAGCTCCAAATCTCATTATCTTTAGGTGCTACAGTTTATTAATAAAAACGTTAACAAAGATTACAAGATTTGGAACACACAGTGTCAGAGAAGCAGTGGTACTTCCTGAGGCCAGGCTTTTTATCTTTTTACTTGTTCTGGGTTTGAATGTCATACTGTTGTCCGAAAAGCAGATGTGTTGCTCAGTGTGCAACAGGTCAATAATCACACACTCCAGAGAGATGTTGCTCATTTATTTTAGGGTTGCGCAAGCCTAGGTGCTTCGTGTTTTCCCACAAATCAAGCACAACATTTTCACGCTGTATTTACACACGAAACTTTCAGAGTTAGTAATTTATGATTCTGTGATGATTGGTTAGTAATTTACACACAGTTATAATACTGCTGACAATACTTCTACTACTACACATGCTCAGGGGAAGGGTCTTCACCTGGGCAAGGGTCTTCTTGACCTATAGGCATGATTTTAGTATTATAGTGAGGGTAGTTCAGCTAAGGATACATGGACCTTGAGTTTGCTTGCCAAGTTGAGTGTATCCTCTTCAAGGTCTAATTGCTCTGGGATGTCCTTGCTCAAAGAAGGCTATCTATTTGTTCTCCTGATTAGGGATGCCTTTGGCTTTAACATACACAAAGAACATCTTTCTTGACCTAAGCATAATATTGCTACATTGTCCTAAGAGTTTAACCTTCAACAATACCAACCCTGACAATGTCAATCTTCAGAACACCTACGTGGTTAGCATAGGATAAATTATATTTTAGGTTCTAATCTTGCAAACAAGAGAATATTCACTGCAACAGGTACCCAGAGCAAATCCCAAAAGAGTATGCTTAAAACTAATCTCCCTATTAACAATGGCTATAGAGAAAAAGACAAATGCTCTGCATACTGGGACAGGGTTTTCAAGATATTTTACAACAGCTTTGTGGATCGTAAGAGGCTCCTACATTGACTTTCTATATGCCTTTGATTAAATAATACATACAGGGCAGAGAAGAAGAGGTAAACTTATTTCTCTTTCTTGCAAAGGGAGTTCTAAATGATTAACATTAATCACTGAAATACTGCAGTGCAACAGGAAAAGAAAATCTGAAGAATACATTGATTACCAGTATTTTTAACCTGTTTCTCCTCTTTATCCTACAAATATATTGACATATTAAGTTCTTTCTTTGTGATATAAAGAGAATTTTCAAATTTAGATGTTCCGTTTGGAATACATTAAATGTCAATTGTATCAGTCCATAGGGGTACAGGGCTGCCTAGCTGCATGATGAGCCTAGTGACACAGCACTCCTAAAAATAAAACGTTTCTGAGCAAGTTAAGAATGAGGATGTAACAATGAAAACATACATATTTTGAGATTTAAGGTGATGTCACAGCTACGTGGCTTTAATCATCATTTTTAAGGATCAGAATTTAGGACTCCAAAGCCTAAATCCCTACTTATGTTCTGTTATGTAAAATACAGGCTAAAATAGCCTGTAGCAGACAGCCACAAATGCTCAGTATGAATCTCAGGGGATTGGAGGTGGAGGGGAAATGTTTAGGTGCAGGGAGAGGGGGAAGGGAAGAGGTAAGTAGAGCAGTGTGGAAGAACAAGCATGATTAGGAAATAACTTGAATGGTATGACGGTCTGATACCGAAATAACCATATAATTCTAAGGTTCACATTTTGTAATAATTTTGGATTGGGGCCAGGGGGGAAGACAAGTACAAAACGAAAACATAACTCATTTGTTTGTGGGGGGTTTTTTCCAATTATTTTTTTTCCACCAACTCTCAGATAAGATTCAAAGCAGCTCATTCAAAAATGTGAAAATGAATTCATATGCATGGTAGAAATACCAAATACAGAAAAGTTAATCAGACTGAGAATGACATAACTTGCAAGGCTGGAAACCAAGCAAATTTACATCTAAATTACATTTTAACAGGATGATATATCTGCTAGAAGAATCACCAAGAGATGTGATGGAACCTTCATTTAACTTCTTCACACCGAAGTCAGATGTGTTCTAAAAAAAACCACAAACAATCTCTCTCAAACTATGGGGTGCTTTCTACCTTGGGAGTGCAAAAATGGCTCAAGACAGAGTCATGAATCAAATAAGACTAGTCAAACCCACCAGAAGCTGCTGGCAACAGTAAATTCCTATATGGCATCAACATAAACACTTGAAAGCAGTGAGTGCAGCCTGACTCCACTGCCCTGCCCTGGAGGGCTGTAGCTTTTCCTGACTTGGGAGTCAGGAGCATCAGGGGGAGCAAGGAAAGAAGGTAACATGAAAGGGAAGTCACACTTTCAAAAAATACATGAGGAAAGCCGCATTAGACAAGGCAGGTAAATATAGTAACAGTCTGAAATAAAAGCAAGTCAGGCCAGATCCGCTGTATTATCCTGGCCTCAGCGTGTTGAATTTTAACCAGTTTTGTACTTTCAGGTTTCTGTTTCAGACTACCACTTAACACTTCACAGAAAGGCTTTCTATATCCACTAGACTGTAATATGTTGCAGCCCTTCTCAATGTGACAGAATAAATACATTGTCTCCCACTTTACTTGTCTTTCCCATCTGTACATCTTATCTTAAGCTATACTCTCCAGCACAGGAAGCACATGCAGTCTGTTCTCTCCAATACACAGTATGATAGAACAGCAGACATCACATGAAAAATACATTATATCAAAGAATATATTTTATCTGATGACAATGGGTGCATTGCAAATTTAAGCTATGTTATGCCAAGGAATGTGTGTTAATTATATTACAAAGTAAAATTAGGAAATGCAAACTTACTGGAAAAAAATCTTAATTATTTTGTTATTGCTGTGCTTGCCAGAATCACTTGCATACAACATAAGAAACCAATTCTAAACTAATTTTGAGCAGAAACTTTCTTCTGTAATTGCAGAATGCTGTCCAATAAGCAAGAGGGAAAAAAACACATACTTTAAACCACAGGAATTCTTAGTGAAATGGATGAAAGAATAATTAATAAGCAACATGTTAAATTTTGTTTCTAGGGTATTGATACACACACAGCACAGCTACTTCATTTTAGATTCTGCAAGCCTCTCCTTATTTCTCAGTATACCTCTAAAAACAAAAATCATACCCCTAACATTAAAAAAGTGATCATACAAACTCTGCTTTTATCCCTTTAATCTAGCCACTTCACCAAAACCCTGAGAAGACTCATTATAAATGTTCTTCCTTATTGCAGTGAAGTATTTAAGTGATTATCAATTCATCATATAAGGAGCAAAGCTAGAGGCAAAAGGGATTTTTCCTTTAGTGTGCATAGGGAACACAGGCTATGCCTAAATGATCATCCAGTTGTGCTCCAGATGCTGAACTCACACTAACCTGCACCCACACAAAGAGCTGTTGTCCTATATTCCACTTTATATTTTTCACCACTGAATGCACACATGCATGGGCACTTAGCATCAAAACGGAGTGAAATAATACCAGGACAACATACAAAGTCTTTCTTTACTGTCAGCAGACACCTGCCCGATTTATCCTAGTCTCTTAAAAATAAAAAGCTTGCCTTAAGCCACTTTCAGAAAGTATCTTACACACACGAAATAAATACTCCAGCAGTGATTTAAGCTAACCTGCTTGACTTTGAGGACTGCTAATCCACTTCAGTACAGGCAGGTAGCACCACACAGCTGAGAAGCAACACCGCCTTAAATCACTTCTTAGCTTTGACTCACCATGCAAGAACTTTGACTTTATAAAGAAACAGACTTGAGACACATTATTTTAAGCCACTCCTGAAATTTCCTTCTTGACTACAAGGTGAAATTTGTACATATAAGAGCATGCCAGAGTGCTTGACATGGGGATGCAGAAAGCCTTCTGACACCATGTGGACTCGAGACCAACCTGACCACACAGAACTAGTGTATCTAAAGGGCAGTGATACAGAAGGATCACTTAACAGCACAGTAACTTCACTAACAAACTACAGCAATCAAAAGCAACTGTTTAACAGAATACAATCACCAACAGAAGAAAGTAAGATGTTTTGAGGTTGTGGAAGAGGAAAGAAATGTGCACCTACTTCCTACAACCTGAAATATGGTAAACATGCAGAAGTCCACCACATTTTAGTTGTTTCCACCATGGAAAACCTCAGGTGTCCTTAGCTCTGGGGACAATTCTGTACCATCTTAATAACAAGGGGCAAGGGAAGATGCTTTTTTGGATTGTTTGTGGGGTTTTTTGGTTTGGGTTGGGTTTTTCTTTAATAAATACACTTAGCTTTTAAAGTAACAACAAAAAACCCTGTAGATGTCTAAGTGAGGTACATTTATTCAAATTGATGTAACTTCTTGAGATGTCTTTCACAAAACAGTTTTTCGTCCCCCCCAGATTTCCGCCTTCAGAAAACAGACATTCACTCTGGATTATTTAAACTTGGAAAAATGCAAGTGTTTTCTTTGAAAAAATATCTATTGTTACAGCAAAAACTTGGGTTTCCTTTCAAGCAAGATCATATGATTACGCGTTTATATTTTACTTTCCGCAGGAATTTACACACCCCCCATTTGTATCCTGTTATTCATTCAGCGTTTCCCTTTACTTCAGCATGCTGCGTTAATAAAGTGGACCTGTTGGCTCAGTCTAGGCACTCAAGGTGACAATCTAGCGCTCACTCTTGTGAGATTCAAGATTTGTTAAGATTTATTCTATAAGGCTTTCTGCAAATATTTAACTACACAAAACATTCCTTCAAAAAAACAGTTCTGTAAGCAGCACTGCACAGACAGATGGTGAAACTCTAACCTAGGGGTTTTCAGGAAATTTGTTAATTCTGTACTTCAAAGCACTAATTTATCTTTTGGAGGGTAAGTTTCAACTGAAATAGATTCCATGTTATTTAAGTACATTAAAACAGTATAAAAGAACTCATTTTCAATACTGGATCTATCATAGGTTGGTCACTCCTGTTTATCTTCACTTTAGTCATTGATGTTAGCCTTTAAACACCTTCAGATAGATACTGATTACTAACCTGATTTGTAGTCCTACAGTTCAAAGGCCTGAAAAGAAGTAGCAAAAAGCCTTTTTCTGCTGAAATAGGTTAAGACAGCTTCTACTGAAGCTATTCTATCTGAAGGTAGAAATTGAACTTGCTTCATCTCATACTGTTCAAAATGTCTTATACAAGATAAGCAACAACAAATTATTTATCTTTTCCTGTTTACCGGGCTTTTCTATTTTATGGAGACTATATGAAAAATATTCTGCTGTAATGTACTTAGCATATTACTTGTTGCTTGAAAAATCCCTTCCTATGAGGCAAATCAAAATTCTGCTACTACTTAATTCATTATATCACAATTAAATACCCTCTGTTCTACAGCTGTGGTCCAGTATGGTAACATTAGCTGCATGTGTTTGTCTGACAGGGATACCATCCTAATAGTATGCTACCGAGTTGAAAACACAGGTTGACTTCAGTTCTGGATCCTCAAGAGTTAAATTGCACATCTAATTCATCACCACTCTAAAAAACTGAAAGCTACCTTTGTGCTCAAATCAGAAACAAGCAACTGATGTAAATTTTGGTGTGAAGTGATTCTGGCTGTCTCTTTACAGCTTAAAGCCATGAATTTTTTTTCCTATACAGAAATCATAGCCTTAAACCCCTTTAATTCCAGGACCTTCAAGTGCAAATTTTTAACAGGGGGGGAGTATGGGGGTGGGGAAGAAACAAAAAATCAAGCACTTCCAATGCATCAGAAATTGAGATTTGCTATTATCACTCCATCCCAAGTAAGGGAAAAAGCTTGCAATCATGCATTTATTTCAGAATACATAATTTGTTTTTAAAAAAATTTTGAGACTAAAACTTCTCCTTCAACTCACCAAGAGAGCACAGACAAGCCAAATAATTTTTTTTTATGACAGTCAACCTGGCACAATGTCTCAGACAGACTTTGATGAAACTGACGTGCCAAGAGAACTCTTTCATTTAATGGGAGCAAATATTTTCATTTGAAAAAACACTGTTAGAAATATTTGACCAACTCTAGCTTTGAGTAGATTCCATACTAAGAACCGTCCTCAAGCAGAAATCAAGATATTTGCATATATTGTTCAAGCAATAAAACACAGGATATAAATTTATAAGCATTACTAAATTGAAGCCAGTAGACTCAATAAATGAAAATAAATGTTCTGTACTCCTGCAGGAAAAAGTGGAACTATCTTAGGTGGTTAGGCTTCTTCAGTCCTTCCATCCATAGTATGGAGTCACTGTCATGAGGCTGAAACACTAAATCTTAAACTGATGAGGACAGAGGTTATTTTAATGTCCAAAAAAACAGTAAAAAAAAAAAAACCTTGCAATTTAATATCAACTCCATTTCAAGCAAGATTCCTGTGTTACAGCTGATCAATATAATTCCACCTTCAGTATAATAGTGTAAAACTTCATTGACTGATAAAAAAAGGACAGTTATTTAAATACAAGCTCCCTGCTTTATTCCAGCAATGAAAAGGATCAGACTATTTCTGCTTTTGAAGAAACTGGCATGAAGCCAGCCATTGCGTCTCACCCAACAGAACACCTCAGGTAGTGAAGGAACAGGTAGAACTCCTTGGCCAGCTCTTAGATGGTGCAAGAGAATATGTGCTTCTGGCCCGATTACTACTCTGAGCGCTGCTGTACTACCCTTGACAGGGCTGGGGTAAGTGAAAACCTGCTCACACAACTAGAGAACCTTAGCTGTCATCTTAATGCCTCATACCCTGCATTAATCAGGGCTTGAACACAGTAAAGACTTTGCCTCTTCTTTACAAGTCACCTTTGCAATAAACTGTAGGAAGGGGCACTAGCAATTACTTCATATCAAAACAAAGCAATTTTTGATGCATCATTAAGCAAAACATACAGCTAATGGGAACTCATAAGACATGTTTCGAACAGTAATAGTTTTATGAAGGCAATTTTGAGAGGGGAAAACAAATCTCGTAAGTATCTTTGAAAGTCTAAGGAAAAGGACTGAAAGACTCAATAACAGTATTACTTCCAAATGCAAAGCTTTGAAAGACTGGTGATATAAGTGAAATATAAGTAGTTACATTTGGTTTTCAAGAAACTTGAAAGCTTACTTTATACAGTTACATTGTATATAACCACACAACTGGACATTCCATTAAAATACAGATACATTTTACAGTTTTAAGTACTTAAAACAGCTGAAATCACCATACAGTATGAACAGAATTCTACAAGCAGTCCAAAAAACAAATAAATTCCCAACCCTTACCGTCAAAAAAGCTTTTGGCTCTCAGGTAACTGACACTAAGCCTAAGCACAGACAGCTTATCCAATTTGGCGATAACATCTTGAGGGAAAGGCAGAAGGCTAGCCAAGCGGTCCAACTCTGCATTCAAGCGGTCCCTGTGTCTCTTGGATGGATTGGACTTGACTCCTTCAGCTGGGGATGGCTTCACTCTGTGGCAAAAAACCAAACACAATATAAATGTAAGTTCCCTCCCAAAATGAAGGTAAATATTCGCCAAACCTAATGTTACAAATTGTCTTTTAAACTTTAACAAGCAGAATGTTCTTCCCAAGTGACTTCTGTTTCCCACTGGAAAAAAAAAAAAAATTAATCTAAGATGGCTTAACCCCCACCTCCAACACACACACTGTTAAATGGAGCAGAGCTACAATGGCTACTTGAACACATAATGAACATTTGAAACCTCTGAGATTCAGCGTTTCTTATTAAAAGCTTCTTACACTTTCACTCAAATGTCACTAATTCTTCCAAATGGTCATATTACAATAACTTTTGGTAATATTTGTGTACAAATGCATTTGACAGTACACTTTTTCACTTCAAGTACAATTTTTCACAGGTGTCCCTAATTTTTGCCGTTTGGAACAGGCCATTGTCAAATGAATAGAACAAAAGTTTTAGTAACTTGCTAGACAATGAGGCATCCAAAACTGCACAAGAAAACAAGAGATACAGCTCAGTCAGCAGGTAAAATCTGTGTAGCAAACACTATTGAGCTCATCCTTTAAGTCACCTCGCAGCTGAAGGCATTTCATTTGAGTATGGCATGATTGAATGCATGCCTTTGTACCTTACAAAGTACAATTTAAAAAGCTTTCCATGATGAATTACACTATAAAGTTTTTTCCAACTTGCTATTTTCCATTCATATCCATCCTGAGCTCCAATTCCAGATACTTGGATACTCACACCCTCCCATGTACACAGAATTCTAGGAGCGGGTTTAAACCCCTACTCATTTGAATTATAATTAGTCATTACAATCAATACTGAAACCAAATAATTTATCTGCACAAGCCATAGTAGATTTCATGATATTTATTAAACAGTTTTCTAATTAGAAGAGTGATTCATTCTCACTTTTCCAGTATTGCAGTTCTACTTGAGATCTGCAGCAGTTACCAATTTGTACCACTCACAGGCATGTTGGTTCTGCAAAATGTACTACTCACGAAAATACCAAGCATACAGACTTTCAGCAGTTATTTTCTTCAGTATTTCATTTAGTCTGTTTCCAAGCTTCATCCTTATATCAGTTTTACGATGAGAAATTTCAAAAGCTCCACTAGTTATTTTTGTGACTGCTGAAAGTAAACCATATGAAAAATAATTTCATCTTGTATTTCAGTCAAGTAAGTAGTGATAGAGTGGACATTCCTATTTTTAGCTTGGTTTTACTTTATGTTTCAATTACACTTCTTGTTAGTTTAAAATTCAAGCCCTTCTTTATACAGGCATTGTTTATTCAAGCGTCACTTGTCAAAAACTTGCACTTAAGCCTGGCTGCCTGTTCCCTAACACTACGGCTGCCCTTTTGCACATTAAAGGAGGCATGCTCCTTATGTGGGGCCTCAAAACTTGAAGATGCCATAATACAAAATGTTGTTAACACACAGAAATATAATACATCGGCAGCAACTACTTACTCCCCAGATGGATAAAGTTAAGCTTGCTGCAGGCTAAAAATTGTCTAGGACACAGTTCTAGTAGAGCTTTATCCAAAAAACATTGGAAGAGTGGGGAAAACAGATGAATCAAGAAATATGAAAATTCTACCTCTTGAAAAAAACACAGGTTCATCACCAACTGCAATGGATGAGAAACTAAATATTCAGTTAGATGCATGCTTCGGTCACAAGCCCTGACTTTGAGACCTGCAGCTCACAGTATCTCCAAGTGAATATTAAATTTAAAATAATTTAGTAAAGCTTTCTTGACGTTCTCTTATTCTGGCAGGATACCACTTGTACAAGATATATGATCAACACAATTTAAATACAACCACAACAAAATAAAGTTCAAAATCACCAAACATTACCATTATCATTAAAAGTTACTTCATAAATATTTTTAATGTATTAAACTGCCATAAACGTAGAGACAGAATTATAAATTCCAAACTTTAAGCACGTAACAGTTGTATAACAATGAGTGAACAGCTCACTACTATCAAACTGAACAGCTCTGCTTCCAAAAAGTGAAGGTCCCCATGGATATCATTCAAAACATGCAATCTTTTCCAAATAAATTAGCTCTAAATACCAGACTTCTCTATTTTCACAACTGTCCTCTGCTTTGCTTAAAACTTCTATAGGCAACTTGACAAGATAGCTGAAACTATCTTGTCACTGTGCAGTTATCTCATCAAGTTGTTAGTTAGATCTAATTGGGTTTGCTTTACTTTCTAATGATTTCTCTTTCTTACTTCTAACTAGATCAAAGCATATGGATTTTCTATGTGCACTATACAGCATTTCTGAACATTAAGTTACTGGTACTTGCAGCATAAATCTTACCATGTTCTCTCCCTCTAAATTAAACACTGTTTTTCCCTAATTTTCTCCTTTGTCACACAACTAAAATCTATTATATAAAAACGGATCCTTCAGTGATGAAGGAAGTAAGGGTGGAAATGCCAGGGGCATAAGTAGCAAGCTAAACCGTTTTCTATCCACTTATGTAAACCCCTGATGCTAAAGACAGCTCTAGCTGTGTTGCAGAAAATTATCTTCAAGGAAAATTACATGCTACGTCAAGACTAAATCCATGCATGTATTTTATTTAAAAAGAAAAGAAAAAACTAAGGGAGGGAATGGATAAGCTGATTTTTCAGTTCTTGATCTTTTACCTTTCACAGGAAATTTGAATTCCCTAATCAAAGGCCAGAGGTCTCTGTACACTCTGTCTCTCCGAACTGAGCTACAATCCTTATCATCCAACAGCTGCAAGACAAGCAAGCAGTCTTCATTCTTCTTTTAACAACTCTAAAGGATTTGCCTTCATTAGCTGACTACTATTTTCACAGGTTTGTTACAGGCTACTTAATCAGAAGTTTTTATTACACATGCTTACCATGTACGCCTTTACAGATATTAACAACACAAAATTATTAAAAAGAAAGTGCACAAGTACCCAAGTTAATTATTATCAAAAGGCCAAAATAAGTTTCAATATTTACATGCTGATTTGTATTTCTTTAAAAGGAAATTGAAGCAGTTCTTTGAAAAACTGAAAATAAAGCACAAATTTATTTTGTTCATAATATGACAACAAAAACTTTGAAAAGAAAAAAACCACCAACAACCAAGCACTGAAAAGCATGATACCTTATTAACAAGACTAAAGTGCAAAATAAAGTCAGAAAATAAAAGAATGTGCAAGAGCAGCACTAAAGAGAGCATGACATGTTAAAAAAACTAATTCTGTTTAAAAAAACTAATTAGAAGCTCACCAGAACTGTTTTATTGCTTAGGAAAACAGGACATAAGGAAGAACATACATGACACCTAGCTAATGGATTGAATCTTTTCAGCTACATATATTTTTCATCCCATACTTAATAGTACATGCAATAACATGTTATTCTTATGTATATTATTTAATTCAGTGTAGGTCAGGTATATGAAATGCAGCAGTTACCACTAAGCAAGTATTGTAGCAGGTGACATCCTTTAGCAACTGAAAAATAATTCTAAGCTAATATCACTCTTATTTCCCACACCAAAATTACGATTACTGAATATTCAGCTGACGATTCCTTTGGAAGCAACAGATATGACACAGACTATCGACCTCCTCGATCAAAAGTTGCTGTTAACTTATCTTGAAGGGGCAAGAGACCCTTTCCAGTGGTTCCTTTAGAAGGCTGTGAAACCAGCAAAGATTTAAGCCGCTGAAGGGATAAAGTTGTTTTTTCTTTTTACTAAAGAAACCTCACTCAATCAGCAGTGTGCTACTCATCTGATGCTGGGCAATTGTTTGTCCTTCAGGAGTAAACAGAGTTTTAGTTTGCTCAGGTTGTTTTAGTGTATGAAGGACTCCACCAGTGATAGAGACAGCCAGACTTCTAACGAAGAATGCAAGTTTCACACTCAGTTTTAATGTATTTCATTATTAAGATGACAAGCCAAAGCTATTTGGAAATGGGGGGGGGGGGGGAGTATGTTCCTATCTACCAAGCATGTTATCCACATTCGTCTACCACCGTTTACTGCAAATTACCTTTCTGAAAAGTATACTTTTGCAGGAAGCACTGACCAAATACCAACAACCAAAAAAACCCACAAACCTTAAAAATAGTGAATTTTAAGTATCAGTCTACATGTAACATACAGGTACCCCAAGACTGGCAAGGTTATTATTTATATATAATAAGTTTATCCTACATATGAAAACAGCTTTATTGCCTCTGTTTCAAATAAGAGGTGCAAACTGCTGTTTGTAGCAGATATTGCTTTACACAAAGGAATCTTTTAATGATTATTTTTCTTTTCTGATGAACTTCCATTTTGAAAGCTTGTTCTGGCACTTCTTGTTTGTTTGCCTTAAAAGAATAAATAAACAGTTTCCTTTTAAAAATTCAAATCTCTCTGCACTGCTTTCAAAATTATTATGTCTACTCACAATTAAGGATCAACCAGTCAAACATTTTTCTCTGCAGTATTTAATATCATAAACAGATTTAAGCCAACACAGAACAAAATCATATCATTATTTCTTATTTAGTCTGCTAAAGAAACATGCCATTACGCTTTTCACACCTGCATGGTATGAAGCTATTAGACCTCCTTACCCCATTCTTTGTCTATTACATTTATCCAGTTATGCAAAACAATTCTTATCCAAACACTGGGAAAAAAACAAAAAGAAATAAGGCAAATCAGAGCTACTAGGCAGAAAACTATAAAAACTACAAGGTGGAGTTACATTTATATAGCATCCATATAGATCCATCCACATATTAGAAACTATCTACATTAAACCCCACTTCCACAAAATTTCCATTTTATCCTTCCTACTACAATACTAGTATATTAATTCAGCAGTTCAGTTAATCACTAGAGCAAAAGAATTCAGTTCTTTAAAAAAAAAAAAAAAGGCAAGCAGGGGCCACCCATTGCTCTCCAAGCTTCAGTGGGGAGTGAAACACCCCACAGACGCGCTGCCACCAGGGGGACTCGCCTTGTTCAAACATGAAATGGGGAGGAAATTTAAAGACTCCGAGGTTTTAAGAAAGTGATTTCTGTAGCAATTGGAGTGCACATGATTTAGCGGGCCCTTTTTTTTTTTTTCTTTTCAGATGACAAGGTAACAAGATGAACTGCAGGAACAGTTGCCTATTAAGTTCCTCCATGATTGCTTTTCTTTTTCAGCTCTGATACTGTAATTCCCTACGGAATAAATAAAAAAAAAAAGCTCATTTCAACACTCTGCACTGTCAGGCAATAGCCCGAGATTCCCTCTCAAGTTCAGTTCTTTACATTGCACATAAGAAAATGGGCAGTTGCAGGGGAAAAGTTTCTTAAACTGGTTTTGAGTTACCACTGTGGCTTTAATGAGTTATTTGCACCTGAAGCAAGAAGTATTTCTTCTACCTCATTTTGTTCTATGGCAACTATGGCATTATATGAATAGCTTTTTCCATTTCTATAAACTAGCTGCTTATTGCCACAGGTTACCCATTATCATGCTCCATTCAAAGTATGGCAAATAAAACAGTTTCTTCTATAAAAGGTACTAGCCCAAATAATGTATTACTTTTTTTTTTTTTTGAAGAGTGGTGAATTCTATTGGGGGAGGAAATATCAACTTCAAGCAGATTAAAATCACAGTAGTATCAAACCTTTATTAACCAGCAGCAAGTACATCTTCCCTTCCTGCCCTAATCAGTTAGAACAGCTTATTACCTCTCCCATATTTTTGGCCTAAAGGTATGGTCTGTGATTAGTTATGTGAGAAATTGGGGCCCTCTGAACCACTAGCAATGTTCTGCAAGTTTGGTCTAACATAATAAGCACCCAAAGAGCATAGCCATTCTGAGAAGGAAAGAAACATATAAGCATTACATGTGACATCTATCTGTCTTGCATAAAAATAATTTCTAGTAACCCAAGCAAGGTGGGTTAATAACCAGCCTCCACTTCAATTTATTGGTGAGCAAACTATTTTAACATGAATACTTTTATTTTAAGAAGAAACACCTACTATCTCCCTTTGGTCCTAAAGGGCAAAGTCCCTCAGTAGATAAAATGGTCCCATTAGTAATAAAAAAAGGCTTCAAGATCAACTAATCAGAGAAGCTCAGCCAACTTACATAAAGAGGAGATACACAGAAAAGGATTACTTATGTAGATACTACAGTAACCGAAAAGAGAAGGTTTCGCATCCTCTAACCAAGGCTAACCAGAGTTTAATAGTAAGCCAGACATTAAGTGATCTTACCAGCAAGGCAGAACACCTCACTCTTTCACAATCAGAACACGCAAGAATTATTTGCCTTTAGCTACTAGTAGTCTACAAATGTGGCTAATACATTTTTTTATTTCTTCAGGAAAAAACACTCATTTCATTCTTAAAATCCAGCTCTACAGCGTGAATTTAGTTAGGTATCTCTACATTTTTATTTGTAAATGAATGGTCAAAAAAGCACACACTACTATTCTCATAATGAATGTATCTTCTAGCAAGGGAATTTTAAACAAAAAAAAAAAAAAAAGCATTTTTAGACTTTCTGTGTTAATTTGTTGGGTGAAAACCCAGCTATGTAAACGTATTCATTCTAACAACTCCAACCATAAAGAAGCAAGAACTCAAGCTAATTTCCCTCCCCCCAAGACAGTTGTCTGCTATAAGTCTAAAAACATATCCTTCACAACCAAATTTCATTAAATATTAGTCATCCCCTCCTTTAATGCTTTTGTAGTCTTGGCAGTTATTTTACATCTACAGAAATACCCCACAGAAATACACGGGGATTTTCTGAGCTTTGCTTATTTTTCTTGCAACTCAGTAGTTTAGCTTTGCTACTTTTTATGACCTATAGATTCTTGACTTTCAGTTGAAAGTGCAAGTTACGCGTCTCCTCTAGTTTGAAAAATTCGCCCTCGTGAGACCAGACTTTTAGCAGAGCATGCAAAGCCCAGGACTTGAACCTACAGCAGGTGCAGAATAAAAAAATCACTCGGGTACTAAGCTGTTCCCAGAGTCTCAAAAAGATAAATTAATAAGCAAAAAAACACCATACGCCCAGACTTTTTTGGGGGTTTTTGGCCTCTTTCGACCGGTCAGCAGTACTTGGGTTTGTCTGTAGCCGAACAAATGAAACCATTTAATGCAGCACCGGAGGGTTAAAAGTCGGTTCAGCCCTCCAGGATAGGCTAAAACCAGCCCTAAACGGTGGGAATCGGTCGAGCCTCTCCCGGCTCCGACGCCGCGCTCCCCGCAGAGACACCTGAGTGCGCCGGCAGCCGCGGAGCGGCCCGGGCGCGCCGCAGCGTGGGGCGGGGCGGCGGGAGCGCGGCACCCACCCGCGGGACCCGCTCCGGTGGGGCGAGCGCAGCCACCGCTCGGGAGCCGTCACCTCAGATGCCTCCCAATGTAGGTCAGCCGGCTGCGCCGCGCCGCCGGCTCCGAGCGCTCCCTCCTCCCGCCGCCTCGACCCTCCGCGCCCCGACACTCCCTTTTTTTTTTTTTTTCTTTAACAGGGGGAAAGGGGGAAGCTAAAAACAATAAAACCCCTGCCGGCACCCCTAGGCACCACCTTTCCCGGGCGCCCCTGCACCTCACCGCGCCACCGGCCGCCCCCGCCGGGCCTCCACGGCGCGGTGCGCGGCAGGACGGGGAGCCGCCGGGGAGCCGGTCTCTGCCTCCCTCCCTCCCTGCCCGCCTCCCGCCCCGCGGGGCCGCTTACATTTTCTGCACAGGTTTCCGCCGCTTGCGACTGGCGTAGGTGACATTGGGGTTCATCCTGCCGCGGCTCCAGCGCCCCGCGCCGTCGCCGGCTCCGCCGGCCGGGGGCCGCCGCCCTCCTGCCCGCCTCGCCCCGGCTGTCGGGAGGGGGCGAGCCCCACCGGCGCCGCAGCCCTCGCCTCGCCTCGCCCGCGGGCCCCGGCCCTGCTGCCCGCGGCCGCTCGCTCACTCCCAGCGGCGGTGGCGCCTTCCCCGGCCGGGCGAGGACGGGAGGCGGAGGCGCTACGGGGCGGGGATTCCAGGTGATCGGCGGAGGCGGCTACACCCACTCACCGCCCCCCGGAGGGCACAGGTGTGGGGAGGGGGGGGGGGCAGCCGGGGCTTTCCAGCGCCGCTCACGCCGCGTCTCCCCGCCGAAGCGACGCCGTCTCCCGGCCGGTCCCCTCGGTGCGCGGCAGCCGTCTGCCGGCTGAGCGCCTGTCAGGGTGCGCGGCGCCCGGCCGGGCCCTACCGCGCCGCCCCGCCCCGCCCGGCCCAGCCCAGCCCCGCGCCCGCTCCTCCCGCCGCCGCCGCCGCGCTGCCCCGGCCCGCCCCGCCCGGCCCGGCCGGCAGCCGCCGCCCCCTCGCCGAGGAGGCCCCTGGCGGCGGCGGGGCGGGGGGAGGAGGGGGAGGAGGGGGCGGCCGCGCCGCCATGTTGGGAAGGTCACGCGAGGAGAGGGAGGACGGCGCGGTAGCGGGGGGGGTGCGGCCCGGGGCGGGGAGGGGGGGGGGGGGCGAGACGGAAGGGCTCGGGGGGGGTGTCGGAGAGGGAAAACCCCCGAGCCGGGGGTGTGCGGGGGCTCCCGCGGCAAGTGAGAAGGAAGGTCAGGACCCAGCGCCCACGTAGCCCTCATAACAAACATAACCTGGGGGCGCGGGGGTGGAAATAACCACAGCGTTCAGTTTTGTAAGAAAAATGACACTACCCCCGCGGCACGGGGAGGCTTGTGTCTGTCACCCCCCGCCCCCCCCCCAGCCCCAGCCCTGCCGCCTCCTCCGCTTCCCGCCTCCCCCGGGCTGAACGAGTCACGGCCGCGGATCGCCCGGCAGAGAAACCAGAAATAATACGCGAGCGCCAAAAACAGGGGTGGGAGGGAGCCCCGGGTGGGCGCACCCGCGGGGGGAGAGCGGGAGGGCGCCAGGCTGCGCCGGGACAAGGACGGCGGGACACCGGGGGAGGGAAAGGGGGTCGCTGGGGGCAAGGTCGCCACTCGCCAAGCACCGAGAGGACCGGCGGGGCTTACTGGGCGAGGACGTGGCTCGTATCTCATTCGAGGATAAATCCCCGAGTTATTACACTGACATTTTAAGCGAAACATTTATTTTAAAGGAAGGGCTCAGCATCGCAAAAAGTAAGAGGCGCTGCCAAACTGCTGACAAATAAAACCATCCAACAAGAGCCCCGGTGCCTTTCTGACCCGCCGCCGCCCCTCCCGCCCATTTTCTTCCTCTGTTTCCTCTCGCAGCGGCAGCAGCAGAGCTCTTCCCCCGGAATAACCGCAGTAAATCGTGTCCCAACGCCAAGCTCGGGAGCCGGGAGTCGCCGTGTGTGAGCACAAGTTATACGCGGTGGCGGCTGAGACGAGAGCGGGGGAGCGCTCCCCGCTCTCCCCTTCAAACCCACCCGCGTCCCGCGGGGGACGGCCGAGCCCAGCCCAGCCCCCGGAGAGCCACGGCGGCGGCGCGCTCAGCCCCGCTCCCGCCGTTCGGTGCCCCCGCTCCCGCCCGTGCCCGGCTGCCGGGAGGCTGAGGCAGTGTCCGTGGTGCTGGTGTCTGTCTGTCCGTCCGCCGGGGCTGGCCGGGCTGGCGGCGCCGCACCGGCGGCCGGCAGCTCGCACCTTCCCGCGCTGCTTGCCGAAGCCCCGGTTACTCAAGCGGCGCCGCGCCGCTCCGCTCCGCGGGCGGAGGTGATTAGCGGCGGGACAGGTACCACCGGACGGTGAAACCCGGGCACTGTGCAGAGCCCGGCCCCCGGCGGAGCGCGGCGGCTTCCCCCGGGGCCGCGGCCCTCCCGCCGCCGGCCCCCCCCCTCCGCCGGCCGGGCCGTCCCGGGCCTCCTCCGCGGCCGCCCGCGGCTGGTATTAGGCAGCATAACGCGCGCTTGTTTGCCAGCTTAATTGCTCGGGTTTAATTGCCTGGGAAGCTATCCCAGATGCAAAGGACGCTGAAGCCACAATATGCAGATAAAATGAATTTGACTAAACCTTAGCGGTGCTGCTGTGCTGGTTAGTGCCCCGGGAGTTGAACAAATGGTGTTTTGAAAAATACGTCTTCAGCAAACAAAATTTTTGAAAACATCCAGTGGAAAGAACCAACCGTACGCCTGACGCGCAGTGCCTTGCAGTCACATTCCTGCCACATTCCTGGCCAAACACCTTTGCAGAGGACGTCAACTATTCGCTAGCCTCTGTCTCTCCTCGGTCCCTTTCCTCTTCACTCTCTTCTCAGTTCACAAGATCTTACCAGCATCCTGGAAAAAAAAAAAAAAAGGTGGGCAATACTGTACACCACTTCTTACTTTCTTCTCTTCTCCAGTTCGATTTTAGGGCTAAAACTGGAAATGAATGCATTTCTTCACTCCAAACCCATCCATCTGTGCAAGTACTCGGTTTCTTCCAGCCTAAAGCTTCCCAGTCCCTTTCACTACACTTTTCACCCCTAGCCTCTCCCCGCTCACTGGTTTCATCTTCTGTCAACACAAGTGTGCTGTGATCACTCCGTACCCAACAAAAATTGCTGCTCTGCTTTCATTCTTCTCTTCAGCTACATTATCTTTGTGTTGAAAGCTTACAGACATTGAGTCCTCTTCTTCTAATTTTTAATGTAATTGGTTCCAGTCTGTCTTTTACTTCCTCATTGACACTGAACAAAGTCTCTAGCAACTTCTTATTCTTCATTGGACCTCAAGATCTCAACCGTTTCTTGACTTTTTGTGCTACTTAGATACTGTCAGAGACACCCATACTTACGCTGGCTCATCTGCAAGCTCCAAATATACTGGGGGCTGCATGAAGAAGGAAGTAGGCTTTAGCCTCCCATGATGGACTTCATCTCCCAGTTCCCTTCTGGGGCCATAGGAACGTGCATAGCACCAGTGAGGGACTGTCGTTACTGTTCAACTCCCTAACTGGAAAATAGAGGGTAAGGAAGGCTCAGGCTGCTAAACTGAAGCTACATCTTCTGTGCATTTACAATCCACTGTCAGCTATTGGAAATCCACTCCTATGGGTCAGCCACCTATTTAACAACAAATACAAGATTTCAGATGTTCAGCACACAGAATCACAGAATGCATGGAGAACTTCCCTGTGTGTCACTGGGGCCTGTTAGACTCACTTACCTAAAAATTTCTGTATCACATTATCTCCAGCTTTTGCAAATCTGTCCTCTTCTGATGTTCTTACTGTCTCTGCCTAATCCACTGTCTCAGTATTTTCTTTTTTATTTGGTAATTTGGGTACAGTAGAGATCTTGCCTCATATTCAGTGTAAAGCAAGCAAAAACTATACAACCATGATTCAGCAACTTTAGAGCCTTCTTTACAGCATAAGACTTTTGTTGGGCTTTTATTATTATTATTATTATTATTATTATTATTATTAAAGTAATTGTCAGGTTTAACAACATGTTTGGTCTTGCAAAAGATGACTGTGGCTGATGTCATGTGGACAATTAAAAGGATTTAATCCCTATGCAGATCATTTTCATGTGTATTGTACAGCTCTAACTAGTCTCTTCTCATTTTTTCTCTAGACTACTATCCAGATGGCTCACTAGGTCTAAACTAAAGAGCACGTCTTCCCTTAATAAATTCTCTCAAACCATTAGTGATCACTCTTCTCCTCATTGCTCAAATCCAGCATTTTTGCCTTCATAGTCATGAATTGTGATGCCATCCAGTGATGAGATTTTTAAGAAAAATGTGTTTGTGCATCTAGTGAGCTGTGCCTGTGTCTATCCCTGGCATGTGTGAGGTGTCATATTAATGAACACATTCTTCTGTATCCAGTATGCTTTGTGGTTACCATCCTCTGAAGCTTCCAGAGCTCTCAGCTTGTCAGCAGTCACATCTGCTATCCTGATTCCAAAATGAGCGATATTCTTTTGCTCCATGCATCCATTCTGCCCCACTTCTGCTTCTCCTGCCCTACACAGTCCCCTCCTCAGCTCAGTCACCTCACTCATTTCACAAGGTGAGAGCTGTTTGGAAGAGGTGACTTTTACTAAACAGACAGAAATTCCTGAGTGGGCTGGAGTTTCACAGGATCACCACGAGACTGACAAAAATCTTGTCATTTGGGAGGAATTTATAAGAATTATAAACACTGCTTGTTATCTTAGGGTCATCTCTGACTCATTTCTAGCCTTTATCCTACTCTTTCTGTCCATAGCCAAAATTTTACTTCCCTCAGCTTAATTCTGTGTGCTGACATGTTCTAGCTGTTTCCAGTGCAAATAATTTGGTTATCTGTGATTTCTTTTCTGCCTCCTTGGAGATGAGGAAAGAGGATTGTAATTTAAAACTGTGATTTATGCAGCTCAAATTTTGGGGATATACAGAACTACCGCTGATTTAGGCATTATTTTCCATGCACATTTGCTCTGCTAAGAAAAAATACCTGTGGTAACTCAGATGACTCTCTTCACACTCATTTCAGGGAACTAATCATCTACGGAAGTTGAATTAGAGTCAGTAAATAGCCTATATACTGATTCTTTAGTGATTTGGAAGGTCACACTAGCATTTTACTGTGAGGAACCAGGAATATTGGGGGAAATTCTGCCCCACTTTTCAAAACTTAAACAGAAATAATTATCTTTAGAAAAAAGAAACTCAGTAACGGGACTAATAGTAGTCTGCTTTATGTATATGATAATTTTTCCCTCAGAAGCCTCATTTGCAGGTACTAGTTGAACTGTATACAGTTTTAATGAGGATTAGATTGACATGAAACATTTTTTTTCTCTGCTATTTGTATTTTTGTTAATATATGACAGAACCAGCACATTCTTTTTCTCTTCTCCCATCCCCACACCTGGCTCCCCACTCCCACTACCCTTGCAGGTGCTTTTGATATGCCAGTGTTTAAAATTACACCCAGTTTTCTATTGAGTATTTAAGTTGGGAAGCATTTCCATAAGTTGAAGAGCCATATAAAGGATGAAAAATATGAAACATAATTAATATTTGGGCAAGTAGACTATGATTCTCACATAATGTCAGTGCTGAAGGGTCTTTTTTAATAATGGTACTTTAATTATTTTAAATTTGTTGACCTGCACTAATCCAATGAAATTTATGGTCTTAAGTGTTCCAACAGGGGCCAGAAAAAAATCCTGGGTAGATGAAAACCAGAGACAGTGTTCAAGATTTTTTCACTTTGAGAAAATTTGAGAAATTGATATGCATCATCTGCGAGGCAGGATCGTGATTCTGCTCAGATCATATGACATGTAAATGAGAAGTATGTTTCACCTGTAAGCACAGGAATAAAGGAACAATATAGTTACAGAGTAAGTATAAAAATCAGTACATTGCTTACTATTCACAGGTTTTCTCTCGTATACAGAAATGAGCAGAAGAGAACAAGTTTATACAGAAACTGCGTCTCAGTTCAAGAGAACTCTTTTTTTTAATCTAAAACAAAACAGTTCTGAAGAACTATACAGATATAGCAAGCAAATTAAATTAACCTTGCCCGCCTAAAACATTCAGCAACCCTCTTCCCCCACATGCATTAAAAGCAAATTTTATTATATAGCTAAAATAGTCTTGCATTATCATTCCCAATCAGCTTCATGGTTTTGTCCTGAAAAGAGCTACCCATTATTTTAATCCAGCGTAATCCACTCCCAATCAAGTACTGAGAGCCATAAAGTAATCAGTGGTAATAAGTTATCCCTTCCCAAGGGCAAGTCAGGAGGACCTGGCAGAGCCTTGTAACCAAGACACCAGCAGTTAGACATATGTATGACCGACTGCCACTCCTTCCTTCTCCTTTCCTTCCTTATTGAAGGGGTAGGTTTATGTTTGTTCCATGAATATACAAAGACTTATGTCTGCAACTACAAACCCATTTACAGAAAAATACTGTTTCTGCATACATTGTATGAAGTTTCTGCCAGTCAGACTATTGGGATCAGCAAATACCTTCTGTTCTCAGGATCTTTAACTGCCACCAAGGCTCACTGGCACACAACAAATCAAATCCATACTATTATATTTTCTTAGTTTCCAAAGTAAGGTGGCTGCATGCACGCTGCAAATGGCCACTGGCCCTGTGCTAACCCCTGAACTGTCCCTGGGAATGGTGTGGGAACATGCCAAAACTATGGAAAGGACAATTCTAAGCATTTAAAACTACTGATGATTGAGTTTTAATGTCCAGGAAGTTCCATGGCACTTGTTAAATTTACTAGTACAGATATAACCTCAGAGTATATTTCCAATGCTTTTGGCCATAAATGTTACAAATAGCCTACAATTATTAGTATGCAGAAGCAGGAAAGTTTTGGTCACAACAGTAAATCACCGTGACAATGAGCAAATGTGGGCAGCATATGATCCAGCTGCACCAACATATGATCTTGCTGCACCAAGACCTTCTGTGCTGCTATCCGCAGAACAAATACATTAAAAACTGATCATTTTACTTCTACTTTAAAAACACTACTGAACTATATTTATTAACAGGGCTTTGTTGCTAAATTGGCTTATAATATTAACAAAACCTGTGGTTTGAGAGGGCCTGAAACAAGCTTACAATTATGATGGCTAACTCAGTAGGCTTCAAATTCTCTTTCTGCTCTCATTAAGAGGAAAGGGTATACACAAAGTAAAACTAATGAGTAAAAAAAATGATCTAAATTAGAAGTGACGATACAGTTGCCATGCTAGAGTTTAATTTCTGTACCAACAAAACTGAGCTAATTTTAATAAATATAGCTAGTTGTCATGAATTTTTATTTAGCCTTGTAAAACCTTTCTGTGACTAAGACAAGCTACAAGTATTGTATTAATGGCAACCATATTTTCTCTCTTTTTAATGGGACTTCCTATCAAATCTAGCAGGTATACATAGAGAAAAATATGAAAAAATAGCAAATAGATACACAGATGTCTGAATGCCAAAGGCCAAGGTTAAAACCAGTACAAAATTGGTATAATTACACAGAGAAATTTCCATGAACATAATGTATAATTAATAATAAACAAGAACAAACAAACAAACAAGAAAGCCCAAGCACAGTGATTTTAATACCTACTCAGGAAATGGCCTGCCAGAGAACAAAAATGTGCTATGTGTTAGTTCCATTCAAACTATTTTCGTTGACATGATACAAGATGCAGTCATCCATTGAGTTCATAGTTCTTGAAAGCATAGTGAGCTGTACCTGTGTCACACCTGATGGCTAAATGCCCTACCCATTGTTTACAGCCTTCTGTCACAAGGAGACTACAGTCTCCCCCGGTAACCCGTCTAGGACTTACTCCTAGAGACTGTTTCTCAATAAAAAATTGTAATTTTTGTAGTTTTTTTAATTTAGACCTGTAACATCTTTTTCCATCCAGAGTGACTACAACTTTCCATCGCTCCAACAGTAAATTTTCTTGGATTTCAGCTGAGACTAAGACACTTGAGGAAGTGACAAGAGGAGAGAGGACAGTGAGTCTGTTAGGGCAGGAAAGTAGAGAAACAACTGTCTCTGAAGAATTAAAGTCAGCATGAATCCAAAGAGCTACCACATTCCATAGAACAAATAATAATGCTGGAGAAAGGGTAGCAGGAGTCTTTGGTATGGGAAACACTTGAACACTTTTATTCTACAGATAGTAGTCATGGCATGTTATTTCTTCTCAGCATTACTGGAGAACATGCATGTACTGAAAACTGCCCAGAAACCTTTTGGTATATTGTTTTCTTTATCCTTTCTTTTTTTCCACATTTATCCTGTTAAGTGTCCCAACCAGACTGTGTTTACATGTATCCCTAAGCAAGCCAAAACTGTCGCTAGCTACATATCATCTTTATAGTCCCATTATCTCCAGTTCTCTGAATTCAGTCTGGCCCACAGAGTAACTTGTAGTATTTAACACTTGCTGGTAATGAGTCTTCTGAAAACCTTCTAATCAATGTGCCCTGAATGCAAGCTAAATGTTTAGCTCCTCAGTTATAGCAACCTATCTATTAATTTTCACAACTAGCTATGTAGCATGAGCTTCAATGTACAGCCCCAGGTTCTGTCTGAAAAGTAAGGTTTTAACAATGTCAGCTATGCAGAAAGTGTCTCTTAAATGTTTGTATGTTATAGATGTATAAAAAAACAGACCTATGTCTAGAGCATTCTTTTGCTGTTCAGAATGCTCTTTAAATATTTTTCTCTATATCATTGAAGATACTGACTTACAAAACTATCTGTCCAGTGAAAAAAAGAACTGTTCTGTTTGTTCTAAAGAAAGTTACCTTAGTTATAATTTGTATTCTATACTATATATGTAACTTTGTAGTGTCCCTGACAAATGAAATATTGAAGTGGAAAAAAAGCTATCATGGGCATTCTTTGTAATAAAAGAACTTTTAGAAATAAGTGCTTGTTTTTAGTGTATGTCTTTAATTGTCTAGAAAACAGTAGATAAAAACTGCTTCAAAAACTGCAGAGAGCCAGTTTTTATGACCATCAGTGCTCTTAGCAATTTCAGTTATTTCAGCACAATACTGTTCAGAACTGTTTCTTCAGTGTTTCACACAAATATTCTTACTGTGTCCCTATAGCTACAATCGATTGCATCACCAAGATACCACAAAGCTTTAGAAGTTTATCATTTCCCCTAAATTGTCAATGGAGCTGCTATCTAGTCTGTCTGCCAAAGGTTAAAATTCATTCATTTCAGAGGTATAAGAGATTGCTTGTTTATTTCTGAGCGTGTCTATCTGGAGCCAGTTCACAGTTTCTTTTGTAAGGAAGGCTTACTAAAACAACTATCCTAGAAGCAGCAAGACTCCAGCAAGCACGATTTTTTCATCCAGTATTTCTCTTAAGAGAATTCCCTGACTCTACACTTGGCAAGTTTAGATCTGGGCTCTTTAAGGCTCTAAAATTAAGGGTGAGGTTTCTCTAGTAATGAGCAGCATGATAGATGGTCCTTCAAAAGTAGTTGATAATCCTTTCAAGGAACACATGACAATATTTCAAACTAGAGTTGGGTTTGAAAAGAAACCAAATAAGCACAGAAATTGTAACTCTGTTACATTTTCTTTTTTCTGTTTCCTAGTAAACATTTCTACTATCCCTACTAAAAATATAAATAGTTATAATGATATGCAGTGAATTGAGTCTATATTTCATCCAGTTCCCTAATTCCACCAGATCAGAAAATCTGGAAAATGGTTTTGTGCATTTTAAGTAATAAGAGAACACCACGTTGTTCTTGGTGTAATTATGCATTCATTATCTGCTAAAAGTAATTAAGCATTTCTATACAATCTTGAGATGTTTAATAACAAAAAAGTCTCGTGGTGTTTTATCAGAGTCATAGACCTTTTAAAGTCCTACTCTCTAAAAGTGAGATTCATACATTACATCCCTAGAAATGCAACCAGAATTGAACAGAAAGATAAAACTGATGAAATGGAAAGAGAATAAACACAGCAGACAATGAAATCTGGAAATAACAATAAGCCAAGAGTTAAAAGATGTGGTTATTGAAGAGAAAACTGGCAATGGCTAAGGATAAACTTGTGACCAAAAAGAAGACATTTAAAAAAAATGAAAAAATAGACAAAAGAGAAAATCAGAGTTCCACTAGTAGCTCATAGAACCATGGAAGCTATTATCTCCTAATAGTTCATTTAGAAAAGTCACTGTAGGATCTAGTGATCAATATGTTGTTACACTGAAAAGACCTTTCTCAGAGTTTTTCATGGCAGTGGTTACAGTGGCAGAGAGCCATACAAGGAATTCTACAAATTTAATGGTGTATGTCTGAGCTGCAGTGTCTGGGTCACTGCTAACATCTAGGCTCTACTTAGTTTCCTAGGTAGATGTTGCCTTTTACATCTATGTTCTAGAATCAACCAGTCCAAAAAACTGACAAAGACAGTGAAAGATAGGGAAATGATCTTCAGCTTGTTCCCATAGAGTCTTCTGGTGGCCTTTCGGCTCTGCAGAGCATCTTCTGATTTTACAATAATTATTCCTCAGTGAAGCCCTCAGGGAAGGGCATACCCAGGGAAACAACCACCTCCCCCACTACACAGTCCTTCTGCAGTAAACTGAAAAAAGAAAGCCTTTCTGAAAGGAGAACTGAAAAAAAGAAAGCCTTTCTGAAAGGAGACCTGAAAACAAATTTACTTTGGGATATTAGTTTTCCTGTAGGAATCTCTCCCCAGCCACAATTGTTTCAGCACTCCATGTTCCAGAATGTTATGGCTAGATAATGTTTGTTCAAGATGTATTGCTACCCTTGTACAAAATATTTAGGTCATTCCCATAACATTCTCAATATGTAGCAAATATGTATTTCATGGTCTCTATTGTTTAAGGCCAAAGTTTGAACTGAAGTCATGACAACATTTATAATGGACACAATGAGGCCATTATCTTGATCAGGGCAGAACCTGGTAGTTACCTTGTGTGTGTTTTCCCCTTGTTTTCCTTTTCTTTGTAGCTACACAGATGGAAGAAACACAGCTCAGGGGTTTTTTTGTCCTTCATCTCAAATTTTTCTATTGTAGGCAGAGCAGAATAAAGAAAAACTGCCAGTTTAGGGGTTTAGGCCTAAAACATTACAGTTGCTGATGGTTGGAAATATGGTTACTTTAAATCATGGTTGCGGGTCAGTCACCTGAACTGCTTTTATTGGGTGAAAGTTACATTAAGTAGAAGAATTTCAGGTATGTTTGTGCCATTCCATTCCTGCTATCATTATTGATGCTCTGACTTTGCTGAGTTTGTTCCTTTAGCATCTATGTGCAGTCTACCCATAAACAGCCGAATAGTTGCTAGCATAATGTATTTTCACACAGACATGATTAATGACATTAAACTTGGTGATGATGCTGTAGGTAGCTTAGGCTTGTGGTGGCTAGAACAACCTACTGTGGTCCTCTCCAAGTTTATTATGACTACAGTCCATAAGCAGTGCAAGCTGCATGATATATATATATATATCTGCATTAAATTATCCTATGAAGATTTATATATGCCTAACATACAGTCAGAAAAACAGTAATTTCTAACATCAAGCTATATGCAGACTTTAAGCAGAATTTTCTACAAATGAAGAAACAATTCTGGTTTAAGCCACAATGTGTCATGAAAGGAAAGAATATTATATCCTTTTTGCTGTTGAGTTATTAATATTATCACTAGGCATTTCATGCAGTTTCTTGGTATTCACATGGTGTAAGAACAAACAATATTGGTAATATTTGATATATTGTGCTCATTCAATTGAATTTCTTTCACACTGATAATATATTTGTGTGTATCCAAAGAGGAGAGTTACTACATATTTTTACAAACTCTTGATGAGAATGACATAACTTACAGAATAAGCTTTGAACAGTACTCCATGTTCTAACTCACCTGTGTCTTCTTTATGAAATAAAATATTTTTGAATAGCTGGGTCATTTCCATCTATAAAAAAGCAGAGAAATCACAGTGTTTAGTCTGGTAGTAACCCTTCAATCTATTTAGGTTAACAGGTGTACAGAGGCACATGGAAACAAAGCAGTCCTTCCCAAGCCTGTTGTTCAAGAAAACAATCAGGACAGCAAGCCGGTGATACTATTCCTGTCTTCTCTTGTAACTGAAGCTATTGCAATGGTGATATTGGAAGAAAAAGCATATTAATTTCTAGAAAACTATGTCTTCCATGTAAGTTATCTAATATCCAGCCTATCTTACTCTCCAAAATCACTCCAATTTAAAAGTGGCTCTCCTCATCCACTCTGAGCAGCATGCTGCTTTGCAAGGGCTTCTATTGAAATTAATGGTTCATCCAGACTGCAGGTGCTGTTAGACCCTGAGCCTGGGTGCAGGTGCTAGCTGCATCCTATGGCAGGATGAGTGAGCTGCAATTGAATATAATTTTTTCTCTTCCTCTTCCCTTATTTTCTACACTTCAGTTTACACTGGAAGAAGAAACACCAATAAGAAGAAAACGCAGTGTATGCTGTGCATCAGAGTAGCTGAACTGCAGGATCAGTTAGAAACTGCTCCAGCCTGGTAGTCTAAATGAAATCCAGTAAGATATATTACCGAATGTAAAGTTAATAGAAGCTAACCAACAGTGAGTACTTTTGCAATTTTATCATACTTTTCTGAGGAGTGATAGGATTCAGAAAAAAAACCTGGTGCTCTTTGGTTTGATAAGCAGCCACCTGTACTGCCAGATGTACAGATCCTCAGGCTTTTGTACCTTTCAAGTCAATATTCTGCAATCCAGTCACTCCGACCAGCAATCAGGTAACAGTCTCAAACATTCAGCATGGCTCACTCAGGAATTTCAGCTGGGATTTGGACCCTACAGGACTTTCCTTAGGGGAACTTGTCACGGCATGTTTGCGCTGACAGAGGGCTTTAGAAACAGAGTAATTTATATTACTTTTTGCAAGGTAAAAAGCCTTTAGGAAAAGTAACAAATAAATAAATCGTCTTTGTGAGCAAATCCCACCACTGGAAAAAAAACAAACAAAAAATCACATTGTCATTTTGAACAGATATCAATGGCACATTTTTGATAGCTTCTCCTTTCTTTTCAAACTTCCTCCTGTTTGAAGGATTCTTGAGATTTCTGGTTTCCGCTGACCCAAGGATTACTGACTTATATATGTTGTATTCCTTCCAAGCACTCTTATCCCAATATACGCAAAGTGCAAGCACTTTTCTCTATAGCTTTGAAGAGGTATGGGAAGATTGTACCACTATCATTATTTTACCTTTCTTTCTCATTTTTTAACTCTTCCTTTATTGCTTTATCTAACTCTTAGCTCTTGAACAGGCAGACAACAACACAAAGCTAAATACATTAGTCACTGAAAATAACTCCATCACCCTTCATCAGAATGTGTTTTGTTTCTTCTGCAGCTGTACACTGCACAAAGACACATTCATGAAACCACACACAACTTCGGAAATTTTGAAGGCATGGGCAAAACAAGCAACAAGAGCAAACCAAGTGAAAAATCCAGGAGTAGAAATAGCCTCTTTAATTGCTTTCTTACTGAAATGAAACTGTATTCTTCAAGAATTAATGCTAAGGTGTCTGAATTAAATACATGGAAAGTGATATTAGATGTCATTAAAATAAATACGTTTATTTATTACTAGTTCTTATGGCAATGCTTACATACAGTTCTGCCTACTGTGACTTACTGTGTTAGAAAACAAACACAGAAGCTGAAACGAGAAGATATCAATAATATTGACTTGTAAACTCAATGGAAAATTGCAGGTGTAGTGTGTAAATTGAGACCTATTCTTATAATATAGACTTTTTTTTTTCCTAGGGGGAAAAAAAAAAGTGGGAAAGAATCAGAAAAATTATTAATTTGGGTTGAAGTGAAACAACAGTAATTCAGACTCGCTAGAAAAATGAACACTTCCTTATCTCCAAGTTTCTTTTGGAAAAGAAAATTCCTTTGTTTAGGCATGGGTTAAGGTTTCCAACCAGACTTTAAAAATGCTGCAATCTTTTTTATTTTCAATGTCAGTTGAAACAGTCAACATTAGTGCTCAGTGGATTTGCTGAAATAAGTGAATCTCATACACATAATAAATAAACTGCTTGGATCCAGCTCTACTCAAAATGGGCTCAAATTTGCTTTTTGCTCCAAGTTCATACAGTACTATGCACAATGAATCCAATACAATTCAGGCTCAGATTTTGAATAGACTCTCAGGCACACTTTCCATGTGTTACCTATTCCATTTGAAGCTATCAAGCTGAAATAAATAGGCATCAGTTTATATAATTATTATTATATTTATATGCATAATAATAAATAGATTTGAATATTCTGAAGAGTTGAGTCTTGAAAAGTCAGAATTAAACTGAATGCCCTGCCTTAAATCTAACAAATACAGAATACCTTACATTCCGTAACATACTATATTACAAATACAAATAACACAATTAACACACACAGGTAATGAGAACAAAACTCAGTAGCAATATATTGATGCCCAGTTGCCAAATTATTCCTGAAGAGCTATCGTAACTGGGTGGAAAACAATGCAAAGCAGGAGAAGAGTTCCCAGGGAAATGTTGTTCTTAAGGAATCATTGCTTTTAAGTGGTTATGCCTCAAGTAAGCATATGTTTAATAATAATAACAACAACACTCATTTAAATAGCTAATAAATAGTTCCTGAACCATAAACATACTGCACAAACCCTGAGTAGGCAAAACCCTAAATCATGCCTGTTCACTTTCATTCCATATTTTCATCTTGGAGGGAAACAAAGTCAACCTCCTCTGTCAGTTCTCCCCATAGGACCTCCAGGAATCAGGTGTTTCAATCTCGACAGAGGCAGTGAGAAAGTGTGGGATTTTAGGGGTTGTTGTAAGGAACTTCAGAGGGCAACCATGGTATGAAATCCATATCTGTCCTATCGACCACCATAGCAAGCATTAGAAAACCTCTATAGGAGTGAGTTAAGATTCATAAATCCACATAGCCTTAGTCTTAAGGTGAAGTTCTGATGGCTCTGAGATTTCAGAAGAAATACTGCAAACAGCCCTATTATTAATAGGTGCTTGTTCACCTCAGTTTTTGAAGAAAGAAAGAGATTATTATCAATATCAGTGTAAATCCATGTTATAAGTATGGTACAACTAGCTAGTTACAAAAAAAGTTACAAAAATGAAGAGATAGAAAAGTCCTAAAATATAATGCTGATATGTAATCCTCATAGAATCTGACTATATGGTAGGAATGGGCCAATAAATATTAAAATAACTAAATAAAGTAATAGACAGTAAAAAATAAATATAATATCATGACAATAAAAAGGAAAGAGTAGCCTGGAAACAGCACACAAACTGTTTCCAAAATCAAATAGAGCTATCTAAGCCTCAGAGGAAATGAAGTAGGAGAGGCTAATCTGATCATGCAGCAATCCTTATGACCCCTTGTCCTGGTTTAGGTTAGAATAAAGTTAATTTTCTTCCTAGTACCTGGTATAGTGCTGTGTTTTGGATTTAAGATGAGAATAATGTTGATAACACACTGCTGTTTCAGTTGTTGCAGTTGCAAGCAGTGTTTATACTGTCAAGGACTTTTCAGCTTTTCATATTGCCCTGCCAGCAGAGGCTAGGGGTCCACAAAAAGCTGGGAGGCACACAGCCAAGATAGCTGACCCACACGAGCCAAAGAGGTATTCCATACCATATGACATCATGTCCGGTATATAAACAGGGCAGAGTTGGCCAGGGAGCATTGTGGCTTGGGGAGTCGCTGGGCATTGGTCGGTGGGTGGTGAGTAATTGTACTATGCATCACTTGTATATTCTGTTATTATTATTATTTTCCCTTCCTTTTCTGTCCCATTAAACTGTCTTTATCTCAACCCATGAGTTTTACCTTTTTTTTTTCCCCGATTTTCTCCCCATCCTACTGCTGGAGAGAGAGTGAGTGAGTGGCTGTCTGGTGCTTAATTACCAGCTGGGGTTAAACCACGACACCCCATTGTGTTGATAGGATCATTCCTCTTAAGAGGAATTAAAACTTACGAAGGCATATGTATGCTAAACTGTACTGAGATGAAAATGCTTATCAAATTATATTTTGCTGAAAATAGCTGTGCTGTGAGATGATGAGACATCACTTGCCATCACTGCATCACTACCTGCTTCTGAAGGCAAGGTGCTGATTTTGAATACCCTGCTTCTGCAGGAATCTATTCATTTGCCCAGTGTGTTTCCTCACTGCTTCAGTAGTCTTCTTTCTTCTTTGGCATTTAGCAGACCACCATGAGGTACCTAGGTTTTCCATTTGCTTCAACTAAAAATAGTGTTAATCAAATATCAACCAGCTTCCATTCATGACTAGTCTAAGTTTGCCAGACTGAAATGAGTAGGTGCTATTTAATTTTCATACCACAATTCATACACAGACCTGGATGTTTCAAAAAAATTTAAATTAAGGTGTCTGTAATTTAACATTTTGAAAGAAATCCAACAAATCCAGAATTTGTTGGATATATATATGGAATATACAGAAGATTGTGTGTAGCGTGTGTAAACACTAAAATAAGGTTAGAAAGCTCAATCAACTTTCATGCTTTGAATCATCTGGAAGTAAAGTAACATTTTTACAAGAACAACAAATGGACTAAATAAAAGGTAAAATAGATTTAATGAAAATAGTTAAGCAAAATTTTTTCTTAATTACAATGTATTACAATGTTAACAATGTTCCCTTCAAGCTTTTAGCTCATTACAATCGTGTCTTCCTTTGGACACAACTAATCAAATTGCTTCAGCATAATTTAATTCTTTTGGGTGTAATAAGCTTAATGCTTTATATAGCAGTGCTAAACCTAACTGTATGGAGTCCTGTACATGTGAAGAGTAATTTGTCATCGTATAAACCATCATGTGCAAATAACCCAATTTAGACAAAGCAATAAACTACTTCAAGCAAGATTTCAAAGGTGTCAGCACATGACATGACAGAAAACTATTTGTGCAAGAGAGCTTTCCAGGCGCTAAAAATATATTTACAAAGCATGGATGCTTTTTTTTTTTTTTTTTCCTTTTGCAAGACTCCACAGCATAGCACAGAATGTACTGCGCTCTACACAGACTTAATGCTTCGATGCAGTTTTAGAAATATTTTAATTAAAACAAGTTATCAAGGACTTGAAAATAACAACCCTTAAACAGTCCTTACTCTCTTCCCACCTGTGAAAACTCTTCAGTAATAATGCTTTCTGGGAGGGAGATGGGGGAAGGAAGACAGGTCTGACATACTTTTTATCGTAATGCTGAAGGCTATGTCTGTAGCTGGTATGCAGTACATAAAAAGATAAACTATCAGTAGGTCTGTTTATCTTTTTTTTTAAACCCAACATGACTTCTGAGTATATTAACAAATGTCCTATGAAAAAGCAGACAACCTTTTATTTAAAAGATAAAGGATGTTATATGTATAAATATATTTTTAAAACCTTGTTTAACCATGAGGATCAATATTTGCATTGATATCATATGGTTAAATTAGCCATTTATTTTGGAGTATAGCTACTATTATTAAGATACATTCACAATATCTTTTGAATCTGGATTTCTTTTCCTAAAACTTTTTCTTAAATTTCCTTAAATTGAGAGTCCCATTTCCTCTCCTACTATAAAAGATCAGTTCCACTAGGACTATTTCAAATATCCATAACAAAATCAGCTGCCTATGCTAGGTAGCCATAGTACTTTGGATTATTAGAAATGAAGGTATATTTTTTACTCCAGTGCACCTTCTGCAGTATTTGCTTGCCTTTTCTTTTCTTTTTTTTTTTTTAACCTCCTTTCTTTGTCTTACACAACAGAAAATACCAGAGCTGTGAACAGATCTGAACATTTCAGGATTTAATGCCATGATGTAATTGTATGGTTTTGTGTGTGTATGTGTGAATTATTCTGCAGAAAAGTGAAACCCATTTGTATGGCTTTCATGGTTATGCAACTTGCTGAACTGACGTTTGAAAAATATATTTGACTCATACTGTCTCGTACTTTTGGAAAACTTCTGGAGCCTCACAGTTCACAAGAGAAGAAACCTATGCAGACCTTTTGAGTTGACTAGGCTGTGTGACCAAGTTCAACTACTTCCCATCTCCAACCAAGACACCAGTTGTCTCTCCTTTTATTGCCTTTATAGCAACTGGACACTAAATCTAACATACAGGGGAAATATTGAGCTTAAAGGTTGTTCCAGACAGAGCAGCAGAGAGATGGATCCCTCTTTGCATTAGAGACTTGGGAAGATATTGAATGAAGGCATGAACCAGAATATAGTCCTAAGGCCAACGTGAGGGTGGAAGGGTACTATCACGCATAAGACTGTCTTGAGGATTGAAGCAAAAGAAGCAAAGGCTTCCACCATGCTGGGGAATTACTTCTTCTAAGGGAAAATTCTGCCTGTCCCACTTTAGAATCCATCATAATACTTCTGTATTTCATCTAAAGAGACTGTAATGTCAAACAAATGCTGGTAATTGTTGTAAGACTTCAGTTCTCTTAACTGCTTATCAAGGGAGAGTGGAAAAAGAAAAAAGCAAGAGTGTGACTGTAAGTAGTCATTCCTTCATTAAACTTGATAAATTTGCTCATTTTATTATTTTTACCAAAACAAGGGAAACCAAGCAAAGATTTAAAAAAAAAAAAAAAAAAAAGAGGAAGAATAGTGAGGTAAAGTGTTTCCTGGACTTTGTCAGACTTCTTTATTCTCAGAATTTCTTTGTCTTTTTTTTCACACAGAATCCATGCAGAAACACACTGGCAGTGCTGACAAGTCCACTAAGTTTAGGTTTACTTCCCTTTTTCCTTTAACATAATAAAAATCATAACGACAATAACAAAGATGTTCCAGTCCAGAAGAAATTCCAGTTCACAAGAAATTCAACAACTATCTGTAGCTGGTGTGTACAAAATAAAAAGTGATAGTTCTAGTATTTTCCTAACTTTGAAAAGATTTCTACTATAGCTTAGGTGTTTCAAGAAAGACTTGGGGATTTTTTGGTGCAGCAATATGAAACAGCTATTTAGAAAGATGGGAAAAGATGGAAGGCTGACATCCAAACCTGCTATTCAAACACTCAGGATCTACGCACATTCAAATCCAGATTTGAAAATACCTGTATGTCTATTGACTCTAACTTAAACACTCACACCAAAGAAGCTGGTATGCAAAATGAAAACTGATGTCTAAAGTCTATCTGTATTTAATGATCTTTATTATAGTTTTGAGACTGTAAAATGTTAACATTTTTGCTTTGTAGGAGACCCTTCTAAAGCTCTGCATGAGGACAGCACCTCTGCTCAGGAATACTGATCATATGCACATTTAACTTTGGGAAAAAAGAAAAATAAAAAACCCCCAACACCCACATCTGGACCTATACTTTCCTAAATGAGGATGGATTTCAGAAGACTGTCAGGAGTTTCTCCAGCAGATACAATGTCTTAATTAGTGTGTCATCTAACTTGTCTGTCATGCCAGGAAATGTGTAAAATGGACAACATTATTTCTTTAACCACCACCCAAGAGCATTCTCTTTCAATAAGAAACAATACAAAGAGGAAACTGAATTCTCTTTCTCCTCATATGTGTCAAAAACAATTGAATGTAGTTAATCTCGCAGGGCTGGCAGTGAGAAGACTGGGCAGCTGTAACCATCCCATTAGCATTGAGGAAGCTAGGCCCCAAAGCAGAATAGCCAGCATATAAACTAAAGGAACTTTATTTGATTGCAGTAGTTAGAAACAGGAAGGGCTGATTATAGATTAGAGAATCCAGCCCTATGCTAATGTATGGTATAGTCACCAGACAGAGGTTGTAGCAGATAAAAAAATATCTAAGATACTCTAAAATATATTTAATACAGGAAGAGTATCTCCTGTAAAATGAATGGAAATGCAGAAAGGAAAACGAACAATGGTTGTTTTGACAACCTGTACCTTGATCCTTATTTTAGGGATTATTCAATTATTTACCCAACACAGGTGTGTATGTAAATCACCTATGGGGCTTCTGCATGTCTTTTCATATGTAAATATTGTCAAATATGATATTCTGGCCTTTATTTTGTGCTTCTGTGTTGTTCCTGTGGCTCGAACAGTGGAAGGGACAATCGGCTCCCCAGCATCTGGCTGTAATCATCACTTCTCCAGAGAAAGCTACTCCCTGCAAACCACAAGTATTCACTCCACTCAGGTGCTTTCCCACAAAATCCTTCAGATGGGAGGCTTAATGTAAGCCCTTAAAGAGATCAGATAGTGCTCCTGGGGAGTAGTTGCTTTTATGTTCTCTTCTTTCTCTGAGAAAAGGATCAGCAAAATATCTGCTGTAGGGTACAAGGTCGTTAGAAAAAGAAGCTTTAGGCCTAAAGAATAATGAGGGAGAAGACGAATCCTAGAAAATGGATAAGCAGTATTAACATGCTGCTTGAATGTAGTTTTGTAAACTACCAAAGATACTTTTGTCATATATACCATTATTACATACAAAAATATAATAAAATTTAGCTTACTGTAAAGCAAGAAAGTAAAAATTCTAGGATTTACAGTAGTCTGAAAAACTTTAAATCTTCCTTCTTATGTAATTCTTGAGAGGTCAGAATAAACATAGAGTGCTATGGAATAATATAGCACATGATCATGTCATTGAAAGCAGTACTGTAGTAAGTATATACAAATGCGATATAATACTAATGGTATCTTTTCCTGCACTATCAAGCTTGTCTTCTAGACTCAGTAGTGCGTAGCATTTTACACTAAGCAGGCCTACCTTCATACATTTCAGTTCTATAACTCATAAAACTTGGGATAGCCCTCAAACTGTCAGCTGTAAGACACCTCAGCTATGAAGCAACTTTGCAACTGTGATGTAGTTTTATGCATGTTTTCATCTTCTAAGAAAAAACAGGAAGAGGCCTAATAGGCTAGGGAAGCAAAATTAATTTCCATGAAATATACTTACATCATCATATATTTTTAAATAATGTCTGGGAAAAAAATGCTTAAAGAATCTCATTTAGGATGTAAAAGGACCTGTTGAAATGTAGCTCTGGTAGATTATGAAAATGACACTTCGGCTCTGCAGCAAGTTCTGGGTTCCACAATTACCTATTGCTACTGAGGTTTGGTTGCTCACCCTTTGAAGTTCCAGGAAAAATACATGAGAAAGAGAATATATTGAGACTTTTTCAAAAGTTTTGTGACAGCAGTCACTGACATCTGTGACTGTTTCCAATAACAACTGCCCTGAGGAAACAGAACAATCAGCAGCAATGAAGTCCAAAAATTAGAAATTAGTTTGGCATAGACATCAGTAATTTTGAGGAAAGGAGCCAAATGAAGAACACTTTATGCATCTGGCATCTGGTGAATAGATGCTCTGTATGACACAGAATGATATTATGGGCAAAGATTTAAAACAAACTGGAAACAAGTAGCTTAAAACCAAGCCTTCTGGGGACTGAGAAAGATTCTGTGTTGATAACAATATGGAAAAGCTAAAATATGAGTCTCCTGGGAAAAGGGTGTACCACAAAAGAGGCATTGCTAAGAATATCACTGAACAAAACTAAGTATCATTTTCCAAAGCCTTAGTGTGCAGATAAGCTAAAACCACATCTCTCGCAGTAAAAACAACAACTGGGATTATTAATACATTATTAATTACATGACAAGTAGAAAAAAAAGGTTTTTTTAATTTGCTAGAAATATGAATACTAGCCTATCAGTTCTTAAAATGAGCCATTTTCAGGGTGAGTGGGAAACATGGAACTGGGATCTGCAATATTAAAGCATCTCTGAATAATGATTTATTATAGGGCTTTGTCTAGTGTTAGATGAAAGAAGGCTGTGAATAAACTAAAGTTCTTTAAGCCATAATGGGATTAAGACAGCAACATGATGAAATTTGATTAATCTTTCCAATAAGATGTTGAACGCATTTGCTTTTCACTGCCATAAAATAATCACTCTTTTCTAAGTGTTTTTTATTTTGATGGGTTATCCAATATAGCATGATGTGGATCAGCTTAAAGGCAGTTGTGTTTGATTATTTTCCTCTTTGTTTATTATGTTCCTACTGTTATTTTAAATAAAAGGATATCTGCGATGCTGAGGAGAACATATTCAAAAGCTGTAATTAACAAACTGTAGACATGGGTGACTCTAAATGTATACAAACACAAAAGAAGTCTTGAGCCAAATCTGAGCATGATGAGTAAATTATTCTAAGAACCATTACTTAAGTATCATCAGCAATGCCAGACTGCAAGGAACAAATTGTAAATCGAAAACATGACCTTATATTTTCCCTAACTGCAGGCACTAAAAATTTACAGAGCCTGACCTGCTTTTAACTGTGAACTCCTAAATCTCTGTTAGAGAACCTTTGACCTAGGGCACCAGACTAGATCCACAATTCCCTTTTGTAAATCCTGTGGCCACGTTCATCTTGGGTGTCTTACCCTACCATGCTGTACAGAGTGATGCACATGTAACTATGACCTACCAAATGAGTCTGCAAGACTCCTCTGGCCTTTAGCAAAAGCAGGTTCTCTAGCCTTTTGCTTTCCAGTTCTTTCTTCAGCTTAGCCTCTGATTTTAGTGTTAGCCTCTTAACCAAATGATCACTTGTGTTTTCTTTGGCCAGCCTCTCATAGAAAGCCTCATGGAAAGTCTTACTATGTTCATCAGCTACTACTGAACATTAGCACATTAACATTCTCTTGCATGTTTGTACTGAATAGGTATTAATGTTCATCTTAGAAGTCCACCTATCTGACAAAAAAGAGGTGGTGTTTCTGTTTTGTCTGATTACAAGTTGGTGGCTTCACATATACAACAAACATAAAAATCAAAACAAAAGGCAAGTGTGGGAAGACAGTCTTCTTCAGCCATTCTCCAAATCCACAGTCTCTGTACAGGTTGAAGGACCTCCAAGCTGCCTTTGAAATGAAAACATTTACTAGTGGCAAAGAAATAATGAATTTTGCCTTGGGACATTGCTGTGTTAAGAGCCAGGTCAAAGGATACAGAGAGCAGAGCTTTTTGCTACTTTCAAGTTGTCAGATTTAGCTTGTGCCAAAAGCCACTGTGGTCCCCAGTGAAAGCTAAGAGTCTATTTACACCTCACAGAGAGAAGAAACTACCCTTAGCTGGTGTCTGAGAGATGTTTCCTGCAGACAGAATCCTTTATAGTCCAGAAACCTGGTTTATCTCCCTTATCACCCAGGCAAGCTCCCTCTGCTGGGAACTTCATCAGCTTCCTGGGGGAGAAGTTCAGACCTCGCCTCATAAGCTAGAAGCTGACCTTAGTATTGAGGGAATTCTCCCCTCTTTTCTTGACAGAGTCAGGGATCAGCAATAGCTCTCATTAGTCCCAGTTTAGCAAGACTTGGCAAGAAAGAGTAGCATTTGTCTCTAAAATTTCCTTCTTTAAAGCTATGTTTAAAAGAATATGTGTTGCCAGTGCTTGGGATGGGGAGACCAGGGTGTTTATTATTGTTAATTTAAAATTTATACTTGAGTGGATGTAGACTGAACGGAAAACATTTCAAGGCAATTTTGCATTCAGTGCTGCCATGTTGACACTGAGGTCTGCTATACTGCAGCAAAACATCTTTGTTTTGGTGTTGGCATTTCAATTTGGCATTCTTGGCAGACTATAAAACATCTCTAAAAGGGTGGCTGACACCTCCCCTCCATTTCCCTTTTGTACAACCCCTGCTATTGCACAGTGTACATTTGCCTGGATATATTTCAGACTAAAGCAGCCTATTAATGATTTAAGGCTTACTCTCTTGGTCCATTCATACATCTAATTTAGACAGGGGTTGTATCCTTACCATTTTTGGCAGTGTTAAATACTCAGGCATATTGGGTCAGAAGTGAAAATTTCTGCCATTTCTTGACATTTATATCACAGAGATGTTAAACCACTTGATAGACAAAATGTTACTTTTATTTGTTAATCAGATAAAATGACAGAAATCCATCAATGACTGAAAAATCATGTTTTCATTTTAATACCAAGTTCTCACTGATACAGCCAAATAGAGAAATATAGAACTGAAACTGCACCCATCGCTTCTGAAGCTGACAAACTCTTCAGTGCAATTTCTCCTCCCACTATATTTTGCTGTACTCTTGTAGCTTCTTAAATCCATAGGCTCACACACCCACACGGAGCAACTAAATGAATCAGTTTCCTCCATGACTTCCCCCCTGTCTACCAAAAAAAAAAAACTTCTTAAAATTGAATAACCAGACTGTTAGCAGTCACGTGTATAAAAATGAGAGACAATTAAGAAAACATGACTTCTCAAAATGTCACCAGTGCCATAAGTTCCATAAAGGGTTTTGAATGAGGTCACAGTTGCATATAGAGATGGAGTCTGCTGATCAGACTGTCAGTTCCCTATCCAAGGGAGGCTCCCTCTTAAGAGAATCTGATCGCTTCCATGCAAGAGGAATCCTGTTGAGGTAACAGGCATGTATGATTGTAAAGTTTATCTCAGCTTATTAAAATGTCAGAGAACAGGGGAACACCCACTTCACTCCATGACTGCTTTCTTCAAGCATCTCAAACCAAAAGAGTACTTTTAGTGCTGGATAATATCAAGAAAACATATACGATACTCCTACAAACTATGTGAAAGTGAGCTCCATTTCAAACTGTAAAAAAGAAAGAAATCCAAAGAAAAATAGAGAAAATCATGGCACAACAGCACTGGGGAAAGTTGTAACCAATGATGAAATAATCTGTCTTAGGATCATAGCTGAATACCACACTGCTTTGAATACCACACTGCTTACCAAACGTAATACGTATTTCTGCTTTTCAGTAGTAGGAAGCAGCCAAAGCAAAAATCAGTCTAGGAGGAGATAAGACATCTGTTACATTAACTACTTAGCTGTGGGAATACATTTTCACATGTTTTGAAAAACCAGCCAGGGCACATATTTTATTTCCCGCATCCTCTAAAATCTAGAATGCAGTTTGCAGTTTAATTTTAATAATTAAGAAATGAAGTTGAGCTTTCCTATGGACAAGTGAGCATACTATGTGTTACCCCTATGTGTAACTGATTTTAAAAACTTATTTAAGTATGAACAAAGGGCTATTTTCATTCACTCTATTTTTCTCTCTTTTCTCATGAAAGAAGTGTAACTCTTTCCTGTGTTGCAAAACATTAACATGATATTGCAGAAAAAATTATTTTCAGTTGCATTTTATACGGTATATTGAGCAGGGAGAGCATGTGCATCTGAGTTTTTGGTGGGGGATTGTGAAGAGGATCTGTGAAATATCTGTTAAATGTGTGAAACTGAAGAAACAGCAAAAAGAGAAGGCTAAGTGTGAAATTATGTATGTACCTTGACTGGATGAGTACTTAGTTATCTGGAGTGAAGTCTGTTGCAAATAATGAGGCGTTCTCCCTCTGTTCTTGACAATTGCAGTGAAGTTGCTTGGGATACCTAACAAAGCAGATAAATGCTAGTCTCAGTGACTACTGAGGAATACTTATACACAGGGAAATTTGTAACTGTGCTAGGAGCTAGCACACTATTTTCTTCTGAAAATTCACTCAGGCTAGATCACATGAAGAATTTGAAGGAGGTCACTTAAATACAAGGATGGATTTCACAGAATTCTGCCTTTGTATGGTTTAAACTTAGAAAATGCATAGACACAGCAGAAGGGTTGATTTATACAGTACTGTTACTGACTGGGACTACCACCATCTCCTGTAAACAGCTCATCTTGTTAGCGTCTTTGTTAAAGGCTGCAGAGAGATATTTTACTCAGAGATGGTTAGGAAATGGTTAAGCATCTACCAGATGGTTTTCTAATGAAGAATTTGTGTCAGGAAGATAGTGGTCTTTAAATGCATATTTTTACTTTTCCCTTCTCTTTCTTTCACTTTCACTATGCAAGAAGCACATTTTTTCGTTATATGCCTTTTGATTAAATAAGTAAGCTAATTAGCTTAGTAGCTATTTAGCAGCTTAAATAGCTACAACCAATAAAAGATATATAATACCAGAAAACTCTGACAGATTTTTGTAGACTATAACCACTTCAGAGATGCAAACCTCTCCCTCCCCTCATTACCAGTCTGCATACCTTGTGCTTTCCTTAATGCAGTTAAACATATCATCAAAACCACAACAGTCAGGTTTCATTGGAACAAATTATAATCTTAAAGCAATTCATTATGCTTCCTACCCTCCCACGTGATAGCCAGGCAATCCATTTATATCTGTGCAATTAAAATAAAGTATCAAGAGTTTAGAGGAAACAAAAGTACATCCCCAAAGAAGAAATCTATTGGTAAGAAGTATTATAGTCACGCTGACATTCAGTAATGAGTTTCTAGTTTTATTTTTGCCAGAGTAACAAATCTCCTCAGCACCACTGCAATCAGTATTTCTAGCAGGATGAGTGCCCTGCAGCAGTACTGCTTGGTCATGGTGAAAGCTGGAGGTTCATCTCTCTCTGTAAAACAGGTGTTACACAGAAAGCATCGGTACAGGTGCTTGCACTTTTTGTGGGTGAACGGATAGCTCATTCTTCCCTGTTCATCCACATTTGCCTGCTGACATGACAGCTAAAAAAAAACATTGAAGGGGTAGCTTTATCTGTAGGTCTGTCAGTGGTGTACTGCACTGTTTATGCACTGAAAACAGGAATGAAATATAACCTGTTTCTTATGGGATAGCGATTATTAGGCAAACTTTTTCTGGCAACTCAAAATCAGCACTGGAGTAGAGAATAAAAACATTTTGGAGGTATTTCTGATTCATCCAAAAATCTGGCAAAGCCCTTAACTGAGAAAGTAATAGAAACTGTTTGAGGAGCCGATCATATCAAATACTGTGACACACAAAAAAAAGCCACACGTTTTGTCTTTTTAAAATTCTTCTTCACATGATTGCTAAAAATGCTAGACAACAGCATATTAATGATTTCATTATCTATGTTTGCATTAAATACAAACATTTTGAAGTTGCTGAAGATATGCAAATATACAGTGATCTAATTAAGGCAACCTGTATTTCAAAATCCTCAGAAGTGGCCTGTCCATCGCAAAATATTAGGGCTTTTTAAGGACATGGTTTAGTGGTGGACTTGGAAGTGTTAGGTTTGTGGTTGGACTCTATGATCTTATAGGTATTTTCCAACCTAAATGATTCTAGTATTCTACGAAAATTCTCACACCAAAACTTTGTGGAATTCCAGTTCCCTTACATGTTACAGTACACAATGACAGTGTTGTCTTGGCCACAGAGGGATTCCAGGAAGCCCATCTGTATCCACCATTCTGTATCGTGAACGTAATACCATTTCTCCAGAAAGATAGTGTTGAAATGTAGTACTAATTTTACTGGTTGCAAAGGAAACAATTCATTATTATGTATGAACTGAGCAAAGATCTGTTTCTGACTCTCTCCATGTGGCATGGGTGCACTTCTAAGCAATATGCAAGTGGTGCAGGCCTGGGCTGCTTTGAGATTGGAAATAAGAGGTGAGGCTTCAATTTGGTGAGAAAGAGGTTGCATTTCTTATCTAAGAGAATTGCCCAAGCTGTCAAGTATTGATGGTATTGGTAGACATCATGGAGTATGTAAAGGAAAAGTTGGGATCTTCTACTCCTTCTGGGAGTTGTCTTCAGTTGAGAAAGGAGATAGAGAAGCATAGGGATGCAAAAGCATGCATTTCTGGTCTAGACATACGAACTCTATTTGGAAGCTTGGGAGATGCCACCAGCAGTAGGTAGCTCCTGTCAATGAGTACTCATGTTGTAACATCTTAGACAGTTCCTGCTACAGCCCAATAAACTTCAAGTGGATAAAACTCTCTGTTCTTAGGACTTAAAGCTGGATTTCCAGTTGAAAAAGTATTTCTTGGAATTGTAAGGAGTCTTTCCTCTGTGTAATAGAATTGATTATATTTTATGGAATAATAATTTTGACTATATCATTTTAAGTGGTAGAAATAGTCTGTCCTGCAACAAGAGTAGTGTATACATCTACAACTTAGAAATTATGCAAATCTAGATGTACAAATATCACATGAAATCTTTCTTTCTAAATAGAAAAAATGTTTGATCATACAACTAATGGGTGATGTGCCAACTCAAATGCAACTGTGTGCATAGTGTTGTCACATGTCTTCTGATGAGTCTATTCTTACTGGAGGAGGTTACAAAGAATACATATTTCATCCACACACCACAATCTATCTACATTTCAGCAGATGTTTTCTCACAGCAGAAATTTTGGAAACAAAAGCCAGTCTTTTTAACCACAAGATATGAATCACACTGCAGTAGCATGGAAACCAAGGTTTTAATATGATGCACATTCAGAAATAACAAATAAAGAACAAAGATAGCAGTCTATCATGATAACTATAATTCTTAAGAATTTCTACAGGAAATCTTGTTTGCTCTATGAACAAATTAAACTTTACAGTTTACTTATGAATGAGACTGATTAAATTCTGTCTCTAAGTAAAAGGTTTTTGAACCATTAATTATCCTTTTTCACAGATAGTTCTAGGTTTTATTTAGCCTCATATTTTAAATTATGTCTTAGTGAGTTTTATGGAAGTGAGACGCTACTTGCACTTAAATTTTAAAATTGAATACTTTGGAATTTAAAAGATTTAAAAATAAAATTAATTGCCATTTCTTGAATCCTTTCATCACTTTTTTCCATATAATTTTCTAGATTCTTACTCTTTTCTTCTTGTAGCACTATAGTTTCATCATTCCAGGACTGGGGAGTCACAACCAGCATCTATTCTGACCATCTGGTGTCTGTGGATTAAAAACTAATAATTAAAAAATCTGAGTTTCTGGGAATCTTTGCTTTTAAATAAGGTTTGTTACATCCAAGCTGCTAATTCTGCAAATGGATTTAACCTTGCAGGGAGGTGTCTAACCCAGGCAGCTGCATCTGTTCTGCAATATGACACAGATAGCGAAGGCACCACCAGCATCAGCACAGCATGGTGTGCTGGGGAGATGCTGGACCAGCCAGTGCTGTGCAGTGATGTGTTACTTTCCCAGTGTGCCTAGACCTGGCTCCAGTACAGTGCTGTGCTGGGGGTACTGCACCTTGCTCCAATATTTCTCCTCTTCCTTTGTACTTGCATTGTGTTCAACACTTCCCTTTCTTCCCGTTCGCTGGTACACTCATCCTGTTGTCCTTCTCCAACACACAGTACCTTTTCTCAGTACCAGTATCAGTTACTCAATATTAGCATTTTTTATTTTCATCGTACAGCCTGTGTTGTAACTGTGGCATAGAAGGGTGATGAGAGAGTGGAGAGAGATGTAGGTATCTCAAGGGAGAAGGTGCACACTCACTAGCTACACAACTTTGGTGTGCCTTGCCTTCATGAAGGAGTTGTAAACCTGACCCACTTGTGGTTTATCGTTTTACCTCCCGCAGACAGCTGAAGTCTAACACATGGCTGAAAGTCCTACAGATATTGGTTTAAGGTTAAAAAAGACAGATCAGCATGTTTCAGAAATTAAATGTGTAGAAGTAAAAAAATCCAAGTGTTGACAAATATATATTTTTTATTAGCAATCAGCAGAGATGCATGCAAATAAAATTCATCCACCCTATCAGAATTATTAGAAAACGTTCTGTTCTGGATCTACAGTTTGGTCTCATCACAAGTTTTGAGATTTTGGCCTGTGGAATAGAGGGTGGTTTGGCAGAACAAAGAATATGTTTACTCTCCTTTCCCCAGCTTTCATTAAGCAAATCTGAATTATCCTGCATTTAACAACTAAGAATGACATAATAAGCATGTATGTATTTACCAAAATCCTAATTAAAATTAAAAACATGAATTTAATACTTATAGCCTTTATTGTTCTTATATACTGCAGGGCAGAAACCAAGCAAATAAATTAAACTGAATGCAACAGACGTCTGCCTTCAGCTAAAGTTGGGATTATTAATGCATGCAGACAGGTCAAATACTGTTGTGGTTTCACATCAGTTTCTTCTGTTTTACTTCCATATTTGTGAGAGTTTCCCTTAGGTAAGGAACACATCTGTTTATGTCTGAAAACAATAGATATGCTCAAGCTGGAATGTGGAGGTTTCTCTTCACAAGATAAGCACAACACTCTCCTGGCAGGCTTGCCAGAGGGCACAACATAACTAAGAATATGAACTGCTCCACTTACCATCTCTATGCAAACACAAAATTTTGCTACAGACATGCCCTTGATGGTACCAGGAGAATGTATCTGAAGCTAACACTGGAATATTCCCATTTACTTCCTGACACTGAGATAACCTATCCATCAAACTCACAAAAGCAGGTTACTTCCAGTGTAGTATTATTCAGACTATGACAGTGCAAAAACCAATAAAAAGCCCAATGTGCCATATCAGCAACAAATTTATGCATGAACAGATCAAAATGCTGGCCACCCTACAGTCAGAGAGGTTTTGTCCTCATTTTTAATGAAATTAATGTTTAACCTTAAAAGTCTACAATTATTCATGCAATTAAAGATGTAGTCTATTGTAATGAAATCAGGTCTGCATTAACATGTTAAAAAACCCCATTTGGCTAGGCTTTAAAGAATCGATCATGAAAAAGTTACATGTACACTACTAGTACGAGATCAGTGTTAGAGATAGTGCCTTGGCAATGATATTTCCTTCAAGCTATGGTGAGAAGAGAAAAACACATTTTTAGTGCAGTCATTAAGTTAACATCTTTCATAATTAATAAAGAATCATGAGTCACTTTCTGGGAACAGCATTAAAGGAACTTCAGGACATAGTATCTGAAGAAAAAGGATTTGGGAAATCCTGTGATATTGTGGAACCACGTTTCTTAATAATTCAGGCAAGTGATTTTAAGCAACTTTGGAAGGGGGTTGATGATTTCTTTTAGTAAAAATGAGTCACAGAAGTAAGGGATGCTGTAATCTAACAGTCAAAATGAAACATCACCAAATAATATAAGTAACTAGCAATATAGTTCTGAGATACAAGCAAACCACAGGTTTCTGGCAAGTTTTTTATCAAGAAAACTTGGAGTAGTTACAGGAATATATAAAGCACAGAGGGATTAAATTGTCTCCTGTTTTAACTAATGAAGACTTAATGATTTAGCAGATGATACTGATTAGAAAATTACTACTTTTATATTTATGAGTATTTATATGTATATTGACATACGTTTGTAGCATTTCTTTAAAATTTCAAATAGCATATCTGTTAAGAAACCAACAGTGATGGAAATCATTCTATTTCATATGCTTATTTCAGACATAACTTCAGCAAAAGGTTGGGGTTGCAACCCCTACTTCCAGAACTGGTTTTGATTTTATTCAGTGATGATCTAATATGAATGCATACATAATCCTGGCCATGACGTTTTAGTTGTGTCCCTTAGGAGGATAGTCCAACTGCTAGACTAGGGTCTGTTTTACCTGCTTTCCTTTTTACCCCATGACATCTCTGTTGTCGGCAGCACAGATGAATCATCTTCAACCACCAGAGCAGCATCTCACTCAGGCTTTGTGGTTAGTACACAGATACTGGACCTCAGGTTCAATTCTCTCCAGTTTGAAGCATCCAGTACTGCCCACTTCCTATGACAGTATCAACCTCCATCAGACTTAACTGCACACTTGAGCGTAGCAAACTTCTCAGATTTTCCTGCAAGACTGATGAAGCAGCTTTCCACTCACAGGGACACCAAAGAGGAGATTGGTGCCTCTCTTTCTCCAGGACAGCCACTGTGAGCAAATGTTCTGAAATGCTAAAAATGTGGGGGGGGAGGTGGGGGGAACCGGAAAATTCTGAAATGTTCTGAAACTTTTAGTCTAACAACATCATACTCAAGGTCTGGCAGTCCCTGAAATAGATGAAGTGAAATTAAAGTTCCCAGATGTTCTTTTGGGCATTATTCAGGTAGATTCTGCTCTACTTTATCATTAAATTCCTTATATAATCATGTCTGGTAAGAAGGCTAGTCCTGTTTATATCAAGAGGAACTAGATCCTATGCCATTTTTTCATGCTTCTCTAATTTACTTGGGCATTACTTCCTAACATTGCTTCAAAAGAAAGAAAAAACAGATTAATATGTTCCCTTCCTGCTTCTCCAGCCAAATTAAAATTTTACCCTAAGACTTGTTCATCCATCAGAAGGTTAATAGTAAAAATAGTACATTTAATAAATGGTACATTTTATTAAATAAAAACTAAAAAATTTTATAAAGTAGAGGAGAAAATTTAAAGGTATATGTAAAAGAAAGTGTAACTTATCTTCTCATCTTCCTTTTCCATTCCGCTCTTTTAAAAGTCTTTCTTCCTGAAATTGTTATCTTTGTCTCACATTCCAACTCTATTACATAAACACTCTTACTAAGCCTTTTTTTTTCTCTAGCAATCTTTTTCCCCCCCTCTAGCAGAAAGATGAAAGGTAGGTAATTTGTCTGCAGAATTTCCAGAATGATGAGAAGCAGGAGATTCTGTGCACAGAGGAAGTTCTGTGCACACACAACTAAAGAAAACATCACAGAAAAGTGTTTCTCAGTGACACAAATGCTATTTGGAACAAGTCATCGATCATGTCATATATTTAAGGTACTGCAATGAGAAAGTAACAGTCTGTATCTTACATCAAAGGGCAATTTTTCCACTGAAGGTAAAAAAATAGCAAAATGTTTTATTTTGCTGGGAATAAGAACCCCAAAATAATGATCATGTCTTTACAATCTTCCAGAATAGAAGTAATCAGTCCTCATCCTTAAGAGGAAGCTTTATGAGTATATTTTTAGTTATTTTGTAAATATATTCTTCATAATTTAGGAAGAAAATTTGAAACTTTTGTCCTCAAAGAGATGAACATTTAATTTTTGAAAGCTGAACACATCCACACACTGCTTTATTGAGCATGTTACAAAGTTTGAGGTGCAAGTTGTAGTAGACACATCTGTGCTTTTGTCTTTTGATAGAATTTCAGCCCAAAGTGTAGAAATAACTGAAGTCAGATTACTCCTGCAGGTGAAGTAAATAGGTCCTGACATGAGCAACAAAAACAGACAAACCAAATTACTTTCAAGAATATATCCTTTTATCTAAAATAAGTAGTCCACCTGCTTTTTGTTTCTGTTTTTTTAAGACTGACTCTGCAGTTGGAGAGTTTTCTTCCCTGAAGGGGAAATATAAAGAATGGGAACTGATAACAAAAGACAACAAGCTTTACAAATGTATCCAAGGGACACAAGTGCACAGTGCCTCAGGGGAGAAATGAAAAAAAAGAATAAATTATTTCCAGATATTTCTAAATTGTTGTCAATGACCGTCTCTCAGTAAGAGGTGACATTGTTTTAACTTAATCTCCCTCCCAACAAACCCACAAACCCCTCTGACTTAAGAAAAATCTTTCCTGTTCCTCTGGGTTTTTTTGCATCTCAGAAAAGAACCTGAGTTGTACTTCAACAGGTAGGTAAAGTTAAAAATAGCAGAAACTAAAATTTACCATTTCACTATGCAAACCAGTCTGAGACTTTCAGTGCAGCTCCTGGTGAAGCCCAGGATGTTCCCACTGATAGCTCAGTGCAGACACGGGCTGGGCCCAGCTGCTTCCCACCTTTTTTTTGCCTTTGTGCTCTTTCACTCCAGAGACCACCAGTCCATGCAGTTAATTCTGTTCATATTGAAGTAACTCAGATTAAAGCACGACCTAAATAACTGTGCTTATTCTGTTTCACAGGATTGAAGGAAAAATGCCATTCCTCCTCTTTTTTTTTTTTTCTGTATTTTTTTTTAATTTTAGCGTGCCAGGCAACATAACATCAGCACAGTTTAATCAAGAGGTGAGTTCTCAGAGACCACCTCCACTCCTTCCTGCAGCTCTTCTTCCAGCCATGTCTCCTTCCCCAGTCTCTCTTCTTACTTCACACTGCTGCCAGCATGCCTTACAGTTTTTCAAAGGCTCAGTGGAGTATTGCAGTAAGTGTTGTTCAAGGGCTACATTTACTAAACAAAACTAACCCTTATTAGTTATTTCCCTGATACATCCCATGGCAGGTATGTGAAATACAGTTGTCTCAGACATCTGTGTTGATTTATTACATTTACAACTATTCAAAACATAAGCATACTTCAGAAAGTGTTGGCTAAACATATTTGTCTTCTTTCTTCATTGAATATTGTTAAAAAATTAAGATAAAGCAGATGACCCCTGCTTTGGTTTATTACATGAGTGATCTAAAACAGCCTTTGCCCCCTCAAAAATCAGAATCTACTATCATCAAGCATTTAAAATATGAGAATATATACTCACAAGTACAATATAACACTGACAGAATTACACCAGGTTGCTTTCCCTTGTACATGTCACAGGCTAAAGGCTCTCCTACAAAGACCTGCTTTGCCTCTGCTGCTGTGCAGTACTTTGACATGCTGGTGTAAGTATACTGTGTGCCTGCCTCTGGTCATTAATTGGACAAAGTAAAACAGCTTCAAAATGAGGGTTTACGGATCAGACTGTAAAACATGTAACTCCATGGTTTCAGATGAAGAATCTTAGTTTAAAAGTGTGCATGTTGATCTGAGAGGAAAGTAGAAAGCAGAAAGGAGAAAAAAACTCTTCTGCAAGTGAGTTTCTCTGTCATCAAAGTATAGTTCTTAATTTAAGAACATATATTATGATACTATTTGGTAGTGCTTGAAGGCCAATAAAGAACGAAGCCCTGCATCTTTTTGTCTAGCATCTATAAAAATAGAGACATAGGTTTCCTGTAAAGCTTATTGAGCAAATAAAAAGGGAAGACCCAAGGTAGGGGAAGTGGTAAAATAATTATATATTTGAGCTGTGTGAAGGCAGCACTTTCATGTTAGTTTCCTTAGAGACTAGAAAGGACTAAAGTAAATAGAAAAAAAAAAAAAAAAGAGTATGGAAGGATGTTGAAGGAAAGAGGTAAAGAGGTTAAGAATGAAAGTGTAAAATGAAGCTTAGGAAAAAACAGGATGGTAAAAAGTGAGGCATCATAAGACAGAGTAGGTGTAGCCAAATTCAGGAACATTATCTCAATGGCAAACACCCGATTTGGTTTTCATTGATATATCTGAAAGTTGGGCATTCTGCTACACACTCTTCTGTGATTTTCCCTAAAATTTCAAGTACAGAGAGGAAATGCACCTTGTAGATCTCAATGGGTCCAGAGCTAGACCTTCTTCTGCACTGGATTGCTCACTGGTGATGCTGGACATGGGGGCTGTGCTTGCCTCCTTGGGACCGTTCTGCATACAGATGGTTCCAGGTATCAAGAATATAAAAAAAGTGATGGAAGTCAAACACACAGCAGACACGCATCCTATATCTACAAACAAAAAAATTTAGAAGGTAAAGGTATGACAGAGCCTGGGTAAAATGAATTACACAATTTCCTGTTGTGCACAAAAGCAGTTATTTTTGTTTTCTCATACTATTTTATTTATGCTGTTGTTTCAACCCAGAAAGATTCTCTGAATGCAGTACTTCAATAAGATATAGATACTGCACAGCAAACGAGCTAACATCCTGTGTGTACAGTTGTCTGAAAATTCATGCAGTGAGATGATCACATACATCATAACATGTTTCTGATTCATTGTTAGTACAAGAGAAAATAATCTCTCATCTGCAAAGAGAAAGAATAATAACCTTGAAGTCACAGCAAATTATCTCCACCTGTGACACTGATGAAATACTGAGGTGAAGCTGGCCAGGTGAAACTGTAGAGGTTGCAACTGTAAAACAAAAGCATCTGTCTGGAAAAGGCTGTATGTTCAGACATAGGACTTTGAAGAAGATAAGCAAAAGGACAATGTTCAGTTATTGTTTCTGTAGTGGAATATAATGAGTCAAATAACCAGAGTGTATGCTGTAGCTGGAAAAAAAAAAAAAAAAAAAAAAAGAAAGAAAAAAGAAAGAGACAAGTCTTCTGTCTGAGTCTGGCATCTATGAGAAACAAGAAGTTCCTTTTCTGAATAAGTTTCTCTTCTTAATAACTTCCTAAACTCCCAAGGTATACTTTTTATTTTGCTCCTTAACTAAGGAAGTAGAAGCCAAGAAAATGAGAAAAATTATTGCATAATGTCACAAAGGAAAGACTATGTCTGTTTTAGAGATGGATCAGATTAGTCTGTAACAGCAGAAACTTTGTACTTGTGAAATTTAAATGTCAGTATAAGCACTTACTATATTTGAAAACATGTAAATGCTAAATGCATATGTTTGGGTTTGTTCATCAGAACTTACAGAATTTTTCTCACCACTCACCATTGATCCAGAGTCAGTGAAACTTTACTTTGGTACAGACTGGGGCAACCGTGTGCTCCCAGCTTTGTTCAGCTGGCCTACCAGCATGATGAGATAGATGGTGCCAATCACTCCCACTAACAGCTTCAGCAAAAATCTTTACAGTGAATCAGTCTCCTAACTCAGAGTCTCATTTTAGTGCTGCCTTGCCATAGTTTTATTTACCTTTACTCAGGAAAGGGGAGTCCACCAACACAGGCCCTTCATTTCCTGGACAATCAACAGACAGAGGGAGACATCTTTGGAGACCAGAATAAAACTCAGTCCATCTACCATAGATGCTTTACACCTCTTTGGATGCATAGGCACTTTATGAAAACTTCTCCAGTTAATTTTAGATAGATATCTAGCTCTTCTACTGAGGGTATAAGGAATTTAAAAAATGTTAGACAAATCAATCTTCTCACGGGCCAACTGGCCTAATTTTCTTTTGACAAGGCTAAATCTATCTTCTAACATGACCAGTGTGAAACAGCTCTTAGACCTTAAATACTTTGACAAAATTAGCACCTGGGATACTGCTACTGATAGAAATAGAGATGGAGGCTGCAGCATAAACAGGCATTCACATTTTTATCAGGATTTTGCTCTGTGAAGATTTAGTAAGTAACTATAGCACATGGAGGAATTACCTGCATGTGGGAGAACTAAACTCAGCATCCCATGAAAAGCACCTGAGGAAGCTGCAGTGATGTAATCTCCAGGGTGTCTGAAGCCCGTGATATACATAAAGCTATGCTGAGTAGCTGGTGATGTATATTAAGAATCAGCAAAAACATAGTCAGTTGACCATAGTCAGCCTTCCTTGCTCAACCTTTGAATCAACATAACTGCACTTATGTCCAGTAATTTCAAGAACAGAGGTGTCTGGGCCTTCACCAGTAGACAATTACGGGCTTCAGTTTTCCTTCTGGTTATGGAGTCTTTACTCTGAAGTCTGACACTACAAAAATCAGAGTGGACAAGAACCTTGTATCAAGTCAATCTTGGTCTAACTGGGCCACTAGTTTATCGTGTTCTCATGTTAAGATTCACTGATTGCTACAGACAACCGCATGAACTGACATGATGTGGTTTGCATTGTGCTTTTCACTGCACAACCTCAACATTCGAGTACACATTTACAGGTGGGAAAATTTTTTGGAAGCTTTGGCTTCAATTTTCACCTCTGGATCTGCAAAAAGATTTATTCACCACCATTCAATGCAATAGGTATGGGAGAAGCAGCACTTAGCTCCAGTAAAGAGAGCAAAAACCTCTCATTTTCTTAAAAACATTGATTTCCAAGTTGGCAGGATGTATGTACGATTTCATAAGACAGAAAGAGAGTAATAGTTAAGAACATTGCGTCCTTGCTTTGAAAGCTTTTTCTGGAAGCAAACCGTTATGATTGAATTCAACTTAGAAAGAAAGAGTATGGAATGACCCAACAAGATCTCTCACAGTTGAATGTGCTTCTATAATTTAAAACAGCCACCAGAAAAGTCAAAAGTCAAGAAAAGTAGTAGTGGTGTTGTTCCCAAGATAACAGCCTATGCACTAATTTAAACCTACTCTTTATTGTGCCCTGGAATAACAGCAAGAACCAGTTTTGAATTTGTTAGTTTTCTTTTAACCGGAGTTAAACATTTCACAAAGGGGTTATTAGATCTTAGATGATAAAAAAGAAAAATCAGTTCGACATGCAGCATGGTGCTCCTCTTCTGAGAAAATTTCTCTGGGTAGAAATGTGAGCATTAATATAGAGTATATAGTATTGTGAGTCTATAAGGCATACTTCATTTTCATCATAGTCATTACACTGTTACTATGTCATAGCCCTAGATAAAGCTAAAGCATTTTTCTATCAGCACCATTTGCTTATTGTAACTCAACTATTCTATAAGCTCAGGAGTGTTAGAATGTACGTGATAACCATCACAAAGGCCTGGATGGATATTACTAAACTATTGTTAATTCAATGCAATCTCTTAATAACAGAAAACAAAACTACAGCCAATACAGTTGGCAATAAATATCCAATTGCTGTAAATATTCATATCTAGAAATGTTCTGATGGAAAAACTGCAGAATAAAGTTCTTCACTTGCTGTACTAAAATTTTGCCAGGCTCTTTCTGGTCCTGCCTACTCAATGAGCGCAGTTCGTCATACAGTACTGAACAGACAAAACCAGTGGAGACTAACGCTTCTGACAGGGTGGATCCAGTTACTATCTAATTTCAACTGGTGTGTTAAGGCACCAGAGCCTGGACCTTCAGCTGGTTCAGGTCCTATTGAATGAACTCCCATGGGAGTTAAGAATCCATGCAGAATAACCTTTATGTCTATCTTTTAGTAAATATTTTAATGTAATTAAACCCATTGAAAAGTGACAGTCTGAAATTTAGTATTGCTTTTGCAACTTCTATTTAAAAAAATTTCAACACCAATACCGATGATAATGACTATACATGCACATAATGAACCTATGTATGTACATGTATACACACACACACTCTAAATAGATAATCTTGTTCCCTTTAACAGCCTGCTATTTCTTACTTTCACTTGCAGTGTCATGTCAAGTTTGAAGGAGCTCCCAGTTACTCAGATTAGCATATGTTATCACTTTGTTTTGATTGGTTGTCAGAAAGCATATATTTATTCCCAGTAAAAGATACTGCAGTTCATTTTCCAGCACAGTGTGTATGTGCTTACAGGGTGTGAGTTCTTGCAAACTTTGTGAACCAAATCCAGACCTTCCTGAACTGTGCTGATCTTAGTGGTTCTGCTGCTGGTCACTGAAAGTTTGTACTTCTACCTTCATCCTTTCTGTTGTTCTACAAAGAACTTGGACACTAACTCTAAATGACATTAACTGAAAGAAACAGTAAATGCTGCTTGTTAAAGCTTCCTGTTTTCACTGTGTTAGAAGGTCTAACAACAATTTAACCCTTGCCACACACTTGCTAATGCTGTGAAGTGTTCACCTCCATCCATCACCTTAAAACTATTATAATTTTAGAATCTGGAAATAAAAGTCAAATGTCAGAAGCTGAACTCAATGATTCATTGGTGATTCAGAGTGTGTCATTTATCCTCTATTTGTTACCAAGGGAACTTGACACCCACTTCCTGCCACATCATCACTACAACCAAAACAGTGTCAAGCCACAATATTGCTCTGCTGCTGTTTATGACTGCTAAATGCCAACTTCTTGTGAAAAATAACTGTGTAAAATAGGTTTTCTTAATATCATCATTAAGTTCTATGTCTTAGAGCTATCAGTGGTGAGCTAGAAATCATACCAGAAAAGAATGATATGATCTGCAGCTTCCGATCTGTCTTCTTCTGAACTGTTAAATTGGTTCTGCTAAGTGATTTGAACTATAGTACACCCTGAATCTTGAATTGTGTAAGGGGTTGATGGGTTTTTATTGAAATATTTTCTTACCTTCTGAAACCATTTCAACAAGAAATAAGCTAAAATTGGAGGTACTTGAAAGTGGTTTTCTGGTTTGTAAAAAATGTTCTGGGTTTTTTGGTTTTGTATTTTAATGTGATTTACATCCAAAATAGATTAAATCAATCTTTTTCAATATTTTCAATGAACTGCAAACTTCCCTTATCTTATTCTCTGCCAGTGAGATTGACATTCTTGTCACCAGATGTGTCTGCTCTGAGGATAGGGAACAGAAGTGGTGTCCAGTATACTTTAACTGAAATTTTTTAGGCTCAAACAACTGATCTCCAAAGAAAACATCTTGCTGAAGATCTTATGCCTGGTATGATAAAGATATTTCAGACTGGTCCTTTACTTCCTGATTTTAAAATCAGTTTATCTGAAATGATTTCAAAATTCTTTAGAAAGTCCCACATATACTTTAGACTGACCTGTGGAATCACTCACTGATCTCCTTTGCCTTCTTCAGAAAGGTCTCTGTCTATCACTCTAGAAAGAAAAGAAAGATTGAAGAAAAGCAGTTTCTTAATAAGCAATAAAATAAGTTTATTTTACGTACCATAGTATATCGCAAGGTTTCTTGAGTGGTTTACCTGTTAGAGATCCTGTTCTCACTGAGGGCTGGGCTTTGCAAATTGCTGGATAGATCTGCATTGGAAGCATTTCCTTGTCACACACAGAAAGTTGGTCTTGAAATCTCTTTTTGTATCAGCAGAGAATGAATTCAAGAAAAGCATGGGAGGGGGAGAAAGCTCTGCACTCTACTTGGAAGGGCACTTATTCCAAACATGGAGTTTAAAACTTCTACATTGAAAGTCCATACTTTCTTCAATTCAGAGTGACCTGAAACAAAATCTTGGCTTCAAGCCAATCAGAAAAGTAATTTAAACCTGTGTCTTCTACCAACAGAGTAAAACCTACTCCCCAGGCTAGTCTATGCTGTGTGGCATACTTTCACTAGAAATTCTTCTTCTTCTCAAACATTTTTTAATTTCTCTTTGTCAAATCAAAACTTTTTGTTTTTTCCTAAGTTGCATTTTGGCAGAAAGAAGTCTTGGCAAGCCCGATTTAGAGTTAAACATGGTGGCTTTGGTCCAGCAAAGCACTTATGTTCTTAAGTCTACGCAAAGACTTAGCTCTCATTGTTCCAGTTACTTGAAATTATGTAGAGTGCTCCTTTAACATCAGGACTGTAATAAGGTAGGAACTTAATAAGAATATATTCTGAGGCAAACACCCTGCTATGGTTCAAAATAACCATGAGTAACATGTTCTAGGAATTCATTAAGGTTACAGTGTTTTGATTTAGTTTGTCAAAAACAATTAGAAAATAACTGGAAAAGTATTTTTTTGAACTTTCTGTTTATAGTTTGTCTCCTTCCTCAAGAATTAAAAATTAAAAGTTTCCTAACAAAGCCTAGTACCTGTGGGAAGAATAATTCTGTAGTTCAAGAAGTATGGAGATGGAGTATAATCCCATTTTATGTATTTTTTTTAAATACCATATTGTACAATATCTGCTTGTGATATGAAAAGTAAATATACCTAAACATACGGGTATTTAGAAAAGGTAATTACATTTTAATAAGAAGCTGTACATATTTGTAACTTTTAAATATATAAAAATACACATATGAGGATCATGTGATGACCAGAGCTGTTTATTTCTGTCTTCCCAAAAATGTGTGAATAAAATTTCCTTGTAATCATATCTATATTTATACGTATGTATACACATAAATAGCTAAGAAGAGATTTCAACAAAAGGTTTCAATGCCTACTTCTGCATTCAGTGTTTTTCATCTGAGAAGATATGAATCTCCTATCTTTTTCTGAGTTTAAATCCACTTGAGACAAAAAGCATAATAAACAAGAATAATAAATAATGATAGGTATATAGATAATAAGGTAATAAGCAAGAATAGATAGATCATAAACAAGAAAAATGTCTTTTAAGTTTGACATTGTTGTTAGACTCTCCACAGTGTGAGAAAGTTAAAAGAGGATCAGGTTATATTCTTCAGGGCACAGTATAGTCTCTTTCTGGGGCCAGAAAATATTTTTTATTGGCTTTTTCACTGCAATGCATAGTTGGCTAGGTAAGGGCCAATGACTGAAGCTGTAGTCCACTTCCAAGGTGCTGATGCAGAACATCTCACTCCCCACAACTCCTCTTTCCATGGTCTACTGCACACCCTAGTATACTCCTTTAACTTGTCAGGAAATCAAGGCAAAGAGAGCTTATTTGCCCAGCCCCAGGGTAGATTAAAGAACCCATGGGAAGAATGGAGAGCCAGTGGCTCTCAGCCAGCTTTTGTCTGCCATGTACGGGACCCTGGGGCCTCTGCTAGGTGGGTGCTGACAACCAGAAGAAAGTGTGTGCCACACCCACAATGGCCTTATGTGAGAGACCTGGAGGCAAGGTTGGAGCAGAGCCCTCTGTCTTTAGTGACTTAGAGAGAAATGCAGGGAGGAAATATAGACTTCAAAGACCCATTACATTGCCAGACAAGCAAAAAGGAACTTAATTATAACTGTGATTGTGGCCAGCAAGGTCAGTGGTCCAGCTGGAAGTCAAGCTCTGTTTACTTGATATTCAAGTTCCGTTGAAGCTGCCCTGTGTTAAATGTTAAGCATATTTTAGACAATAACTGTTTCTTAACACAGTTTTAACTAGTTCATTTGAAATCAACAATAAAACTTTTATTGACTTCAGTGAGACCAGGACTTGACTGTAATCCAGGACCTGAGAACATTTCTTACATTAGATAAGGACTGCATTTGATCTCAGATTACTTGTAAACTTTTCTTGTTGATTTCTTCTGAAGGAAGGGATTTGCACCCATAGAAAAAAGAATAATACTGGGTCTAGTACTTCTGGGAGAGTAGACCGCACTCTTCTGAGTCTTCTCAATAATATTTTCATGCCCAGAAGGGAGGCTGAATAGCACACCCCTGTTGTGAAACTTTCCTTCAGTTACCGCTAGAAAGAATGCCATGGGTTTTTTTCCACTTTCCAAACATCAAGTATTGTAAGCTTACTTAAAAATACAAAAGAATGTATTTCTTGTAGTCTGAGCTAAGGAAAAATTTCTGAGTTAAGGACAATTTATAGATACAATGGTAATGACGTGACATTTGTCTCAATGCTGTAATCTGGTCATATGTTTAAGAGATTTTAAACATGTGATTGACATTAACGTGCCATCATTATCTTGCAATACCAATCTTTACACCTTTTTTTGGTGGTGTACTGGTTTTGGCTGAGATAGAGTTATTTTTCATCACAGTAGCGAGTATGGGACTATGTTTTGGATTTATGCTGGAAAGTGTTGATAATACAGAGATATTTTCATTACTACTGAGCAGTGCTTACACAGAGCCAAGGCCTTTTCTGCTCCTCACACCACCCCACTAGCAAGTAGGCTGGGGGGACACAAGAAGTTTGGAGGGGACACAGCCGGGACAGCTGACCCCAACTGATCAAAGGGATACCCCAGGCCATATGACATCATGTACAACGTATAAAGCTGGGGGAAGAAGAAGGAAGCAGCGAGGGGATGTTTGGAGTGATGGCATTTGTCTTCCCAAGTCACCGTTACCCATGATGGAGCCCTGCTCTCCTGGAGGTGGCTGAGTTCCTGCCTGCCCATGGGGAGTGGTGAATGAATTCCTTGTTTTGCTTTGCTTGTGCACATGGCTTTTGCTTTACTTATTAAACTGTCTTTATCTCAACCCACAAGCTTTCTCACTTTCATTCTTCTGATTTTGGGAGTGAGAGAGAGGCTGTGTGAGGCCCAGCTGCCAGCTGGGATTAAACCATGACAGGTGGTCAGGCTGGGTAAAGAATATTAAAATTTTGGTACATACTGTTTTCTTTTCTATAGAAATACATGGTGGCTGCAGTTGGATGTAGCAGCCCTTCATCAGACATTTTTTCTTGAAGGAAGGAGTCTAGCCTTGGTCCCTTGGCACCTTCTCAAGATACTTCTAGATTCTACTTATGCAGCCTTGTCAATTCAACAACAATCTGCACCACCATTGAAAAGAGGAGAGCTGATGCCCTTAACCATACCAGCTCTAGTATTCAGGTGGCTGTTCTGGGAACTAGATCAGGGATTCTGTCTGCCTGAAAAGTGATCTGGTGAAATCAAAGACAAAACAAATCCAGCAACCTGCACTGTGGCTGGGTGAAAGTAGCTGTACAGATGCAGTCATAGAGGAGCTGGTGGTGACTGAAGTATAGGGCAGCCTTGAGACTATACTAATATATAAATATATAAAATATTCTGAGTTCAACCTGCCACCAGCCAGAGAACACCTCTGGCTTCAGCCTTGCACAGAGCACCACTACAGGGGTCTAAATGAAATGGATGGCTGTTTGTCTGGATTGCTGAGTGGATAGCCCTATGTCTCAGCATGGAAGCATGTAATATTGTTGTTGAAGGCATTCATGTTGCTACCCGCTCCAGATCTCACCTTTCACACATATCAGAAATGTTTGTTAACTTTCAAATCTTTCAGATGATTGTGAATAACACCCTTTTCTTTCCCTGCTCCACTTTTACCCCAAAAGGAAAAAAAAAACAAACAAAACAACAGCCAGGCATTTTCAAGGTTTCCCAAGTAAAAGTTATGTCGTATTGTGCATTGTTATGTATTCATGGTTGAAATGAATGTTTTTTTTCCTCAGGTCACTAAATCCATGCTTTGAACTCCAAGTGTTGGTATGCATTAAAGTCAGAAAAATATCAAAAGTTCAATGCTCGAAGGCATGTCTCCCTTTTTAGGTAGTGATCAGGTCTTGAACTTTGGAATCAAAAATCTCTATTTTTCTAATACTGCTGTGACTACATCTGCAGCTGTCAGGAGATCTATATCCAGTAGCCCAAAAGGCATTTTGAGATGAGTTAGATTCAATTTTTGATGTGGAAGAAATAGCTTCGTCCATTTTATTAATTCAATTTAACTTCCATATACATTCTCCTTTCCTCTTTTATTACCAAAAAGACTGTCAGCACTATCTCCAGCATAATTTCTGACACAGCATATGGACTCTTGTTATAGAACTGTGCGTGGAATTTATTTTCTTTATACTTCTCTAGCATCTTATGCCAGAGCTCACTAAAATGATTCAAAAACATCCACTCAGGCAACACATACTGGAACAAAGAGATATTTATGGACTGCTTTACTCAATTCTAGATGATAAAAAGAAAATCAATAGCTATAAGCCACTTAACATTTTGATCCAAGCATTATTTATTCCTGGATGTGGCTGAAATCACTGCTTTTGCAAAATATACCATGTGTTGCAAAGATAACAATATATACTTTTTTCTGTATACTACACCTACTCATTCTAGAAGACAGCTGTAGGCAGCCACTGTTTTGTTTTCAAATAATCTTTTCCAAGGAAATGTCCTCTTTTTTTTTTTTTTTTTTTTTAACATGGAAACCTATTTTAAGAAGAAATCTGTTGGGTTTTTCTCTACTTTTCCTGCCTTTTTTATAAAAAGATATGTTATCAGGGAATCTTCAGTTATCACAAGTGATGAGTACCTGAGTTTTGTACTTTATCTGAAAAAGGATTCCTCCAAGAATGTAAAGATTCTCAGCACTATAATACTGAGAGAGGGGCTTAAGTCATTCTTGGAGTAAAATGCTGTTCACAGAGGGTCACTGTCAAACATTTTGCAGTCATTTATTTTTTTCCTGATGTCACCCTTCTTTATATTAAACTAATAAAATGTTTATTTGGTGGTGCTACATGATGTCAGCATAACATAGCTGGACACAGACCAGCTGCTTTGATTGCTAACAGAATTGTCATGTGAATGTGGCTTGGCCATGTGCAGTCACTGATTAATGGTTGGATACTCTGATAGTGTGACCACTAGGTCTGATTGATTCTTTTTGACTGAAACTTTTAGTTGAAAAAATGAGGGCTTGCCAGTAGTGAAATTTTTCACAAGAAAGATTTTTATCTTTCCAGAAATATTTAGATTTTTTTATCTCATATTTTATTTTGATATAATATCTTCAAGCTCAATGAAAACTATGAACTGAGTTGCATTTTACATTTTAATTGTTTTTGCAAAACCCAAACATTCTTCTAAAGCAAATACAATCTAGAAGTGAAATGTACAAATAAACTTTATTTTTTAAAAGTCTCGAAGAAGTATTTTATTTGGGTTATGATAACTAGAAGTAGAGATTTAGTCTACCCAGAGTTGCAATAAAAAATGAAAGGGAATTTTATCACTGGCCAAACCAAGAGTCACATCACTGGTTTACTGAAATTAATGGGGCTGTATCAAATCACAAGGCCAGAAGAATAGGAAAGATTGTTACTGCCTGATGGTGCTGAAGGCCTGCAAGAAAAGGTACTGTCAAATGATAGCTTTAAGTCACTCTTTGTACTTGAAAACTTAGCTAATTAGATATTTCACCTAACTCAGCAGTCAAAATAGATTTTCAAAGTAATAGGTCAGAGCTTTAAAGAAATCTCACTGAAGTGAGCAGGAATTTTCTTTTGACCATTGGTGTTGGTTTTGACCATTGTTTTTAAGAGTTGGCTTGAATAGCACTTTACTCAAAGAATGGCTTTACCCTCTCTGTCATGAAGCTGCACCCACCAGGAGCTCAGCAGCCCCAGAAATCACAGCCTATTGCAGCTTCCTGATACTTTGTGTGATGTTTTCAAGAACAAGTTGAAGTCATGGAACTGCAATTGCAGTGAAATCTTCTTTGATGTACACTGGGATAGTTCCTTCCCGACTGAAAGACTGTTTTCACTTTGCATCCACATTATGAGTGTATGAAATGAAAAACCCTTTTTTATTCTTCTAAAACTGACTTCCCAAAAAAAGGTGACTGAGCAAATTGTGCTGCAATGACTGACCAACATCAGGAAATATAAGATCTTTTCACTTCAAAGACCTAAAGACTTTTTAAATTGTTATGCTGAAGCAATTAGATTTATATGTATCTCATGTTCCTCAGGCTTCTAACTGAATTAGTAAATGAGAACAATCTTCCCATTTCATCCAACTGAAACTATCTTGGGTAACATTGCCCTAGTGTATAGTTGTATTTAGGTTAGGTAGTGGCTGAATATTTTTTCATGGTAACTAAATCCTTTAGCCAGCAGATATTACTGTGGGATTTAAGAAAGATTAAACTTCTAGGATCCTGCCAAAAGCAATAATTAAAGTAACTAGGATCTGCTTATATAAACAACTGTCATTTTATTTTAACTGGGACTTTTGCCTTTTACTAGTGTCAAACAGAATAAGCTTCTAAGAGACTTGACTTTCAAGAGGTTCCCTTTAGTAACTATATCTTTTCTGAAATGTTAGTACAACACATCATTTGCATATTCTGCCCCTGCTAAGACAAAACTCTAAACCCTTGAGAATTAATTACTGTATCATAAACCAAGTTTTGAACAGCAAAAATCCTGAAATTTCCATAGAGTGAAAGATCTTCAGTGTAATACAAAGATCAGAAACATGAGAAGGAAAAGGGATCATTATAATGACAAAGAAAATAGTCAGCTGGGGAAGAGCAAGAAAAAGCAATAAGCATAGCCTGTGCCTCAGCTGCCTGGGTCCTGAGTGCTCAGGACACCCAACCTCTCACGCTGTAAGTAGGTATAAGTCATCTGGTCACAGTTGCTTATGAAGTTCAGTGACCTCAGTGAGGCAAACTCTCGCTTCTCTAGGATGAAGCCCAGGGCATGGGCAGGTTGGGCAGCAGAATGCTTGGTCCACACTTTGAGAGGTGAGGTCTATCTGTGAGTACAGTGGTGGACTCCTGGGAAGTGCATGCTCCTTCCCCTCCTCTCCTCTTGATCTCCCTCACATGCCATACATGCACAAGCATAGCCTGGATCTGCCCCAAGCCAGCTCTGAGAGGCCCTCAGCAGGAAAGCGAGGTGGGCAGCTGGGGGAACGGTCCCTATCCCTCCCTCAGAGTAAAGGCAGGGGAATAAGGCTCCCAAAACTCAGAGTGTGTGTCCAGCCAACAGGGGCTCCTCAACTACTACACAGTGAGGACAGATATGACACAAACCTTTTTCTTTGGCTTCTGTGGAGACCCATATTATGGTTTCATTGATGGTGGGCCCCTCATGCTCATTTTTCCTGAATCTGGAGCCCCAAATCCTGTCTGTGACTTTCTGTAGGTTGCAGTGAGCTCCTACCCAAGCGCTCCATGACCACAGCTCCCAGTTTTATGAAGTTATTGGGTACTAATAGGAATTCTAGGATGTGGCCCATGACCTGTTACTTTTAGCATGTGTTTCATTTATGTTTCTACTTTTCATTGCGTTATTTTGGCAGGAAAAGAAGGAAAATTTTGTGTCAGGCTGCTGAAAATTCTTTCTTAGCCACTGGCAAATCCAGCACTTATTTTTCATTCTCCTTTCAGTCCTGCTTGAAGGACAGTGGTTTTAACTCTATTTTCCTATCCTTTAAGTAAATTAAAAACATTGTATTAAAAACAATGCCAGCAATGTTTTCCCTAATAGACAGATAGACATACAGAGTTTATTGGCATAATTAAAGGCAGACTGGTCTTTAAAAGCTAACAATTTCCACAGAGTCTGAGAGTCTGTCATTGAATTAAGAGGAAGCAGTAGATGTGTTTCATGATTTCTTTGTTGAGGACCTGCCCTCAAAAGTCAGTGCCAAGGTCCTAGGTAAGCCTAAAAAAGTCTTAAACCTCCCTCCAGCTCTCCAACTCTCAGCTTGCACATTATCCCAAGCCACTTTACATCTGAGTTAGTTAAAATTCCGACTGCTGAAAATCACACACTGAGGAACTAGAAGAGAAAGATGTACAGGAAAAACTAGCAGTAAGAGGGTGTAAGAAATTTTAAATTAAAGAAGCAACGAACTACTTTTACACAGATTATGTTCTGGCTTCTTGACAGTTAAATTAGCAACATTTTAGACATCCACATAACACATATTTTACCATCTTAGAGAGATCTACAAATGCAAAACATGCAGCAGAAGGAATTTCAGATACTATTTTGTATGTCTTTTTATACTCTTTCTTTATAATCATTTATGTATAGAATAATTGTTGATTATTGACCCCAGATGCACAAATATCATCTCTCCTCCTTTAACCCGTGTCCAATTTGACAGTAGCATATCCCCCTGTCAGAGATGGAGACGTGAAGATTGGTCTCTCAACAGAGAGGATAAGTGAGAATTGGGCCATACTTAAAATTTTGTTGATTCTGGCATTCAGTGACCACATTTGTCTGTCACCAGTTCTCACAGCCATACAGTTATACAGAAGTGGGTAGAGCAAATAAGTTTATTTGAGAAGCGTAGCCATTTCTGTGGGCTAGGCTGACAGCTCTGCAGTGTTGATGTAGCATAGCATTAACAGGGCTTTCGTCTCTTCCCTCCTTCCAATACTTCTCTGTACCTAAAGCTTCTGACTCTTCTATTTCATCCTCTTTCTCATCTATTCTTCAAAAGCTTTATATCACTAAACCCAATGTTTAATCTTTATTTTCCATGTACACCATCACAAACAACTTGTGCACCATTAACTCCTGCAAGAGAAAAAGAGTGATCAGAACTAGGATGTAGTTGGCCCTTACTAACAGATAACCGGGATCACTACACTGAGTGATACATGACAGTCAGAACCTTGAGTACTTTTCTGAAGAAAAGTCGGGGTAGGGAATACACTCTCAGCTGGTAAATTCTTTCTACCATATTTGTTACTGGTATAGGGGAAAGGAGATTATAAACAGGGATGAATTTGCTGGGTTACAGCCAGAGCTGTTACTGTAACAGAGAATTTTGTTGTTCCCTGGAGCATGTTCAGCTTCTCTTAGAGACAGAGGACAAACGGTGCATTTCCATAGCTTATTGCACCCACCTTCTTTTGAAAATATTGAAAAAAAATAATTTCTAAACATGCAGACACTGGCTGCCTCTTAGGACTGCCTTTGCAGATTTAAAGACAACTGAAGGCCCACAGGCCTTGCAAGCAAAAGCAGATACTTTCAGAAATTTGCTTTTGGTAAAGGGATTACACCACAGAATAGTGTTCACTTAGCCCTCACTAGATAGCAAAGCATGGATAAAGCGTGGGTTACTTCTTCCATGCCCAGATTTATCACAGAATCACAGAATCATCTAGGTTGGAAAAGACCTTGAAGATCATCCAGTCCAACCATTAACCTAGCACTGACAGTTCCCAACTACACCATATCCCTCAGCGCTATGTCGACCCTACTCTTAAACACCTCCAGGGATGGGGACTCCACCACCTCCCTGGGCAGCCCATTCCAACGCCTAACAACCCATTCTGTAAAGAAATGCTTCCTAATATCTAGTCTAAACCTTCCCTGGCGCAACTTGAGGCCATTACCTCTTGTCTTATCGCTCATTACTTGGTTAGAGACTCATCCCCAGCTCTCTGAAACCTCCTTTCAGGTAGCTGTAGAGGGCGATGAGGTCTCCCCTCAGCCTCCTCTTCTCCAAACTAAACAACCCCAGTTCCCTCAGCCGCTCCTCATACAACATGTGCTCCAGACCCTTCACCAGCTTCATTGCCCTTCTCTGGACACGCTTGAGTAATTCAATGTTCTTTTTGTAGTGAAGGGCCCAAAACTGAACACAGGAATCGAGGTGCGGCCTCACCAGTGCCGAGTACAGGGGTAAGATCACTTCCCTGTCCCTGCTGGCCACGCTATTTCTGATACAAGCCAGGATGCCATTGGCCTTCTTGGCCACCTGGGCACACTGCTGGCTCATGTTCAGCTGGCTGTCAATCAACACCCCCAGGTCCCTCTCTGACTGGCAGCTCTCCAGCCACTCCTCCCCAAGCCTGTAGCGCTGCTGGGGGTTGTTGTGGCCCAAGTGCAGCACCCGGCATTTGGCCTTATTGAAACTCCTACAGTTGGCCTTAGCCCATCGCTCCAGCCTGTCCAGATCTCTCTGCAGAGCCTTCCTACCCTCGAGCATATCAACACTCCCACCCAACTTGGTGTCGTCTGCAAACTTACTGAGGGTGCACTCGATCATCTAGATCATCAATAAAGATGTTAAACAGGAGTGGCCCCAAAAACGAGCCCTGGGGGACACCACTTGTGACCGGCCGCCAACTGGATTTAACTCTGTTCACCACAACTCTTTGGGCCCGGCCATCCAGCCAGTTTTTTACCCAGTAAAGCGTGTGCCCATCCAAGCCTCAAGCAGCCAGTTTTGCCAGGAGAATGCTGTGGGAAACGGTGTCAAAGGCCTTACTGAAGTCAAGGTAAACTACATCCACAGCCTTTCCCTCATCCAATAAGCAGGTCACCCTGTCGTAGAAGGCGATCAGGTTTGTCAAGCAGGACCTGCCTTTCATAAACCCATGCTGACTGGGCCTGAACATCTGGTTGTCCCTCATATGTTGCATGATGGTACTCTGGATGAGCTGCTCCATCAGCTTCCTGGGCACCAACGTCAAGCTGTAATTTCCTGGATCATCCCTCCAACCTTTCTTATAGATAGGCGTCACATTGGCCAGTTTCCAATCTGTCGGGACCTCCCCGGTCAGCCAGGACTGCTGGTAAATGATGGAAAGTGGCTTGACAAGCACCCCAGCCAGCTCCTTCAGCACCCTCGGGTGTATCCCATCAGGTCCCATAGACCTGTGTATGTCTATGTGATGCAGTAGGTCACTGACTGTCTCCTGGATTGCAGGGGGATTGTTCTCCCTGTCTCTGTCTTCTGGCTGAGGAGGCTGGATTCCCTCAGTACAACTAGTCTTGTTATTAAAGACTGAGGCAAAGAAGGCATTAAGGACTTCAGCCTTCTCCTCATCGCTTGTTACCATGTTTCCTCCTGCATCTAGCAGGGCATGGAGACTCTCCCTGGTCTTTCTTTTGCTACTGACATACTTATAGAAACATTTCTTTTTATATGCTATATGTGTTGGTGATAGTCATTAACCACTAGCATTTTTCATGTTCAAACTACCTGATGGAGAGCATCCAAGCAGAAGGAAGATGGAACACTGTTTTACAAAAGTGCTGTTAACCTTCTTTACTACATGTCTGTATGACTTCAACTGTATGTTAGTACTGGGACAGTCAACCCAGATGGCCATGGTTATACAGCTTCTATCACACAGTCATACAGCCATACAGCCTCTGTGATCTCTTTAAATAGCTTTATGTGGAGTTGCACTGTGCAATGTAGGCATTCACAGTTTAGCTAATTAGCATAATAGATAATAAGGAACTTTCAGAGTAGGTGGAGTTTCTTGTGATGATAAGATCTCCCAATCTCCTACCTCAGGCCACAGTTAAAAACATCCTACAATACAGGCCTAGAAAGAGTAACAGTATGCACATGTGTTAGCTTGTAGCTTCCTACCTATCAGCACAAAAAGTTGTGAAAACACAGAAAAATATTAAGATGACAGGATGTAGGTTTACCTAGGTCAAGTTTAACAAGCTATTGCTGTAGTCTGTATGTGAAATATGTGCTTACAAAATACCATTTATGGAAAAGAAACTGTCAAACCTCTATCCATTCCCTCATTCAGAAATGTCAGCACAACAAAAGTGGCTAGTCTTTATAGATCAGTGCTCTGCCTCAAAATCTGACTCCATCTAGAAACCAAGTGTGAGGAGCTGTCTTCCTTGCCGACAAGTGGAAATGACCACCGTTCTAGTCAGAATCTTATTCAACAAAACTGAAAACATGATGTGTCATCACAACATGAAGCACTGAGTACTGGCAATCATGCAGCTATAAGCATGTTGAAGGAACTTGTACAAACCAGCAAAATATCACAACTTCAGTATATAACAAATGCTTCTAGGAACAAAAAGAATTGTCCAGCCAGTGGTCCACTGACCTGAGAATTTTGTTGCCAACAGCCCAGCAGCCTAGCTGCAGAAGAAGACCCACAAAATTCTGCTGTGTCAGCCTCAGCAGGTGAACATTTACTTATGTATTCCCCAAAGCTGGAGGAGTTATATCCCCAAAGGTCAATAGTTTGATTTATGAAAATACAGTGTTATCATATAACAATAACAGTGTAGCCGTACAGATAACTGTGCCTTTAGTTAGCATAGTCCTCACCCTCCCTTGCAGAGAGCAAACAGATTGTCAGCTGCAGTCATTTGTCAGAAGATGACCAAGCTGAGCAGGGTTGTGAACTAAAATCATCAGAGGATTCATAACACAGACAAAGCCCAGTCAGTGAGCCAAAGGAGGGGCAGGTTAAAGTTACAGAAAGCACCAAAAGAACATTTTTCCATTCCACGTTGAATAATCTTTATAACAGGAACTCGTGGTATTTCTTCATACAACTGTGGAAACTGTCAGCCTAGCTTAGTGTAGGCGTTTCTTAGTTTGATGTTATTGTTACTAACTTCTTGTAGAACATGCTGGGGGTCTTTTGGCACAGGTGTATGATGGATCTTTCTCTACAGTCTGGTTTGGATGTAGAATTCCTTAAGTGCATATAGAACATTGCCAGTAAAATGTAATGCTGGAAGTCACCTAGCTTGCCTATCTCTAGTTACACTTTAATAAAGCTGGCTGGGAACCAGCTTGCCCATTTCATTAGTAAACTTCTCTTTTGTTGCTTTCTGAAAGAGAACATAAACTGAAAGTGTTGGAATGCCCCATAAAAAAAATAAACACATAACATTAAAGAAATTAATTTTTTAAAAAAATAAAGCACCATGTTTCGGTTTTGAACTTTTTAAATGTTTCCACTTTCAGTATTAAAAAATATTGAGTTTTTTCTTTGTTCAAAAGTCATTTTAATGGAAAATAGAGATCATTCCATTAAGGTGTTAGAGAAACTTTTTTTTACATTACTAAAAAAGACTATTTTGTCACTTTCAGATTACCCAACTTATATTTTTTTAAAGCAAACTGAATTTTCATCCAAATCAGTACACTTTTTCAGTCTTTTGATTTTTCTGTATTTAAGCAGCAGTTCCCCTTAAGCCATGATATACTTGTAGAAGGCAAATGGGAATGTGTACGTACATAAACCCTGTGCAAAGGTAAGAAAGTTTACCTCTAAGCGACCTTCAGCCCTTTCATGTAATCACCACATTCTGGATGGACACACTTATTCTAGAGGAACGGACATCAACTAAACTTGAAATAAAGTTAAAATAATTATAGTACTTTAATTACTTAAAACACGTACCTTATTTATCAGTGCCATTTAGAACCTGATAAGATTACAGAAATTGAATGAATGCTGACCCCACTCACTTTCTTATAATCAATGTAAATAAAAGAAATTCTGGCAAGAGAAAGCACAGAGGACTTCTCGATTAACAGAGAGCCTTTGTTGGTCACTACAGGCTGTATCAGTTGTCTATATGATAGCAACATGGGGGAAAACGAAATCTTTGTAAAGTCAAATTGCCAGTGATTTTACAACCTGGAGCCATTTCGTAGTTGCATTTGATGGAGGATAATCAGTCCTGAGTGCGTAAATGTACCTCAATTTCTTTTAATGTTAAAGGACGTTAATACATATTTATGTTCAATGTAAGAACTGTATTTTAGAATTAGGAACTCTTTGGTTTTGCAGCAGTTTCAGAGCACCTTTTAATAATTTGGAAGAATATTTTTAATGCTAACTATGTCTGGCACCATGACACTGCCAGGTCTCATATTTCAATTATTTCATTGTTGCCAAACACATGTGCAAGCTAAGGATGCCAGCAGGGATTTTAAGGTTAACTTGTTCTTTTTTTTCACATTCACATTGTTTGTTTTTTCCCTCCACCTCACCCCCAAGATCCAAATGTTATCATCTTTAGGTTTTATTTTTTATATGTTTACACTGAGTTAGAATAAGTAAATCTTTTAACTGCCTAACCTATTTTCGCTAATGTAATAAGGTCCATTCTTTGTGCACAGGGAACGTACAATTTACACAAGCTGGACCAAAAGCTTGCATAGATGTAATGGGAATTTATTCTTGTTTTATGAATATGTAATGTAAACACTGTTTATATTGTACTTAAGGTGCTCTGAAAAGTAACGCAGTCATCAGATTTGAACCAATAAGGAGGGAATGGACTGCTAACAGAGCATTTACACAAAGATTTTCATAAGGAGCAATGGGTTTAGCAAAAATAGTAGCAAAATACTCACAGAGGGCCAAGACCAGAGTTCCTTTCCTTGTCTTAATCTGTGGGACTAACAAAGGGGCCAAGGGTGCCTTGAGCTTTCCTAAATGTATGCCAGCTGCCACAAAAAAAAGTTTGTCTGAATGAAAACAGAGCACCAAGTATTGGCTGCACCAGTTTCAGTGGGAGTTTCACCAAGATTTCAGCTTGTAAGAACACTCCAGTTTTGGCTCTGAAGAAAGAGCTGTAGTGGGAAAAAATTTAAGGAAAATTAAATAGCAGTAAACTGAGTATCATGGCCTGGAAGTAATATTTAATGAAGAGGTGCAATATGAAGATTATGAGGCATAGAAGGGAAAATGATGCCATTTAAATACCAAAACCTCAGGGATATACTAGCTATTAAATGAAGATGAACAGCTCTACATCTGTGCTGGACTTGAAACAAACCAGGGTTTATAGGAGTCTGTTTAAAGTCTTATGTTTAACTGCTGATCCACAGCTTATTCCACAACACAGATGCCTAATGAGCAGATATCTATGTTGGACAACAATATAACTGAACATATTTAAATCATTTGCTAAGAAAAATAAAATTTTATGAGAAAGGAGAGGTGCAGAGACAGCTGAAGGGCCAAATTCTGTTCTCAGTTACACATACGTAATTCCACTGATTTCAAATTCATGTACTTGTATGTAAACTGAGAGCAGATGCAAGAAGAAAAACAGATTTGGTCTGAATTTGATCAGTCTGCCTCATCCTGAGAGGAATCTTGACAGTTGGATTTCTAAAATTTGTTTTTGGACTTCTTTCATTAAGTAAGATCTGCCTGCATATTTAAGGTACTATGAATCAAGCAATCACTCATGAATGTTATTAATTAATTTTAGCTGCATTAAATATTACCTTTAATGCTGAGTAATTCTGGATCAAATGGAGAGGGATTAAAGTGTCTCTAAAACACAGTGGGTCAATTTCTGATTTAATCTGTGCTAGCAGAAATCAAATTCTTTCTCCAGATGTGCACAGTGCATAAATATCTTGTTAAAAACTGCAAGTCGAGCAAACAACATCGGCCCCTTATTAGCAGATTCTGAGTGACACTTTCAATCTCAAATGACACCACTAGAATATTTTAATACCTCTTTAGAGAAAACAAAACAAGGATTTACCCTGATATATCTTCACCGAGCTTGGCACTAGCTGTCTAGGGCAAGTGCTTTCCATTATTATTGATAAAGTTTACACTGAAGTAAACAGTATTCTCATCTTTGATAGACTGGGAGCTCAACAATTTTGTAGGTGCTGCATCATGTAGCATGTTATAGCTCAAAAATAGAATAAATTATACTTTCCACATATAAGAAAGGAGATCCTTGTGGGTGATATACTTATCTATATGCATCAGTCCTTAAATGAGAAGCAACCCACTTAGATAAAGAACTTTATGTATTAGAGCAAAAGATCTGATCACTAGAGTAGCAAGCCTGCACTGTTTGCATTTCCCTACAGGATTCTATAGCCATAGTGTTTATGATTGTTCGCATCAAAATTCATTTTGCAAGGAATTATTTTCTTCTTTGTAGGGGAAGTTTAGTTTTTCCTTGGAAGAATCAAGTTTTAAGTTGTTTGCTCAACAATGTTGACATCTTTTACAACTTAGATTATTATTTCTTAATGTAAACCAAGTATAAACTTTATGCACTTTTTGCCTCCAATTCACATTATGGTTTTTTTGTTAACAACAGGGGAATACCTTCAAAGAGCACAAGGTAGTTGTGGAAGGGTGTGCTCTCTGTTCTTAGTTTTAAATTATTTTGGCATGAGCCAGATTTTTTAAAAGATACATATCAAAAATATAAGACACATAAGGATGCACCTTCAATAAATTTACATCAAGCTTGACTGTTCATTTCCTTCTCCTATCTTAATATAATGGCCAGATTAATAACCTTCAGTGAGAAGCAAAATTATCCATGTTAGAAAAGGAGGCTGGAAATTTAAAGCCCTGAGTTTAGCTTTCTGTGGCATTAACATTTCTGTGGCAGGTTCAAAAATAATTAAAGAGGAAAAAACCTCTAAATGTGTACCTAACTTTGCGACCCAAATCCAAGTCAGACATACTTTTTTGGTATGCAGATCTGGGATGCCGTGTTGAGTTTTTTTCCTTTTCAGCCTTCTGAAGATACCACATGCTCCAACACTATCTGGATTAGAGAGCTTTTTATATAGAATATGTCATTCAGTTTTGCCTATTACAATACAGTACAATGCCCACCAGATCTTCAAATCTGATGTTTTTCCCTTTCGTACACTCCTGAGTAATGTCATTTGTTATTGATCAATGGGAAAGACTATGCTGAGCTGCAGAAGACTTGAATCTGACCTACATGGTTGTTCTCATGTTCTTATACAACATTCATCACTACTGCCGTGAACTATTCTTAAAGATAGAATAACAGAACTTAACTGGCTTGTAAGGATACTTCAACTTGTGGATATGAATTAATTTATTTCTCTGTTATCCCCAGACACTACAGATCAGTCCTTTAAAGAGACCATTTTCTCAGACTCTTTGTTCCATGAGAATGCTTACCACAGGGCATAGGAAATACCTCAGTAACAGAGAATAAACACCAAAAAGCATCCTCAGTATTAGTGAGTTGCCAGCAAAAGAGAGAAACAATTATGCAGGGGGTTATGATTCAGAGCCACTGACTCCATTGTAACAATGTCTCCTTTATCATTTCAACATAGATCATAGTCTCATGTCAAGAGAAATTGCCAAAAACAATCAGAAAAATATCCAAGCAGGCATTTGGAGCAACAACATTAAAGCATATTCAGAGAGTGTGTAATGCAGACTCGCACCCATTTTTTGTGTCATCTGGGGCTCAGTGACCTTTTTAAAGTCATTTCAAGTCCTCCTGACTGGGCTGAGCCTATTTGCCATGCTTTAGTAACTTGTAGTTCTGACCAGTTTTATTTGTTTTGGGAGAGAAAAGCATTTACTTCAATAAATGTCTGTGTGATATAAGCAATACTGTTTCTTCCTGTACTTACCAAGATTCTGAGTATAAATTTGAAAATTTTGGCCACTGTAACAACCTCAGAGCAGTGATGGACTCAGAATCCACAGTTTCTCAGCAGTGTAGGACTTTGGAAGTGAATAGCTGCAGACAAAATGCAAGTGCGGCCATGTGAAAAATGAAAAGCTCTTTCAACAAGGTACATGTCTTCAGAAGAAGAAATTACTTATTTCTGCACCCTTTGCAGCTCCTCAGTGGAGTTTCTTGCAGAACTCACTGTTTACCCACCATTAAGAAGACATGCATACTATTTACTGTAATTAGTAAGTCATGAGGTTTCCTCCTTATCTGCCTTCTCTAATTAATGTAATTAGCCAGTAACAATTTCTGAATAATAACTGCTTACTAATATAATAATAAATACCAGGGATGGAATTTTCAAAGGAGAGTAAGGAAGTCAACTCCCATTGAGGGTTGTGTTTTTAAAGAAAGAGTTCACACGCAATTGTTTTTATGGACTATTACTCACTAATTAGTAGCAATCTACATAGCAGATTCCGCAATTTCTGGAACTGACTGGTAGCTGAAGCACGATTTTCAACAGAGTAATAGGTTATTGATTTTAGGGGAGAAAATTACTTCCCTTTTTCTTTTTCATTAACAAAGAGTCAGATGATTGGAGAAAACTGCAATTGTAGTTTGTGTTCTGCTCTAGTCCAAACTTCAGCTGAACAGGACGATTGTTAGGCTCTCTCTGGTGTCCTTAAATTCCTTCCATACGGCTTTAAAAATGGGGTTTCAAATGTTGAACACAGATGCAAAGACTGAGTCGTCAATTTCTACAGACCCGGTAAGATCAGGCATCAAAGCTGATTCACAACCTCCTGTTAGTCCTAGATCACCAAATACATCAAAAAGATTTCAAATGCTTAAATATAGGCATATGGCATAATTTTAGACATCCCTGAGTGTCTGACATATCAACCCAGGGCTTACAATATGACAAAGGACAGCCTGGGACACTTTCAGACTTCAGGAAAAGATGGGATATGCTATATAGTCTAAGATGGCACCAGACACTTATGATTAAGTCCAGTAGTCTCTTCTGAAAAATAACAAGAGAAAACAGCTTCCCATTTTAGTGAAAGTAGGAATGCAGACTTTGCTTAGGAGCAGAAGATGAGACTTCAAGTCAGAAAATAAAAATAGTCTGCTGGACTGTGCTAATTACGGTTTAGTCACTTCTGTATATTTTCTGAAAGTGTCTGAAAATTCTGTCTTCCCAAGAAGTTCAAAATGTCTGTGCAAGTTTCCCGGGAATAATCAAATCATTCAACAACAAATCTCCCAAATTCCTATTATTCTTATGTTTAATCTAAAATGTTCTTACGTTTAATCTAAAAAGGGTTTACAAGGGCTCAGACACCTTCAAGCTAATGGGCTTCTGATTTCAATTAGAGTGAAATCTGTACCACTTCAAATTATATTCTGCTTCTCATGAGCTTCAGATGGCATGTGAGAAATGGAGAATAGTCATACCTCAGCCATGTCACCTCTTTGTCTCAGCCATGCCATTTCTCTTCATGCCTTTTCAATCTTTGGCACTCCCAAAGATGGTCTTTTCCATGTTTCCATAAAGCTACTTATTACACAATTAACTTAATTTATTGGCAAGCTATTTCACTTCCATTTTTAAGACAAAAATAATATGTTTTCAGTAAGCTAGACACCTTAATTACTCTGTATATTTGCTGACTACTGATGCAGGACAGTTCATAAAGCAATAACTGACTTCAATTGTGGTTAAAGAAGTGTGGAAAACATGTGCCTCACTTCTCACTGGTTGACAATTCCCTTTAGAACAACCTCAAGTGTTGGAAGCTAGGTCCTAAAACTAAGATTGTTTTAAAAACACGAGAAGTTACATAAATATATTCTTTTGCAAGGAGTCAATAATTAAATCAAATAACTATCTAATTATATCTCTCTTTCAACTAAAATATCTGATGTAGGAAAAAACATTTCTTTTTTTACTCAAGCATCTGTCCCTGGTTAAACCGTGACAGCAGCAAACAAATGCCTTGAAAAGGTGCTAGTGGGTATTTTGTAGAAATATGTATCCAAAAGTCTTATCTCCCTCCAAAGAGCCAAGCTTTCGCAAGGAACATCTGCTATGAATTTTCTGTGCCTAAATTGTGGACTGCTAACTGAAACTGTTGATTTTTTTCTTCTGCCAACAGCAAAGTCCTTAGACCTAGATAATTACTGTATTGTGTAAGCTACTGTACTGCTTACACACCTGTCCACCTTTGTATGAGCCATGCTTTCAGGTCATGACTTAAGAATGCATCTTTGACAACTGAACTTCTGCCTTTGTTTACTCTCTGGTTGTTCTTTCCTTCATTTGAAGTTTCCCAACAAGCTTGGCCTGAAATGGAGTTTATTCCAGAGGGAAGAGTGGAAAAAAAGTTAATGATGAATAATTACATTGTTTGGAATCCGATGTTCCCAAACTAATAAAGTCTTTAGAACAAGAGGTAGCAAATACTCCAGTTTTCAGTGTCTTTACAACATCATTGAAATGATATGTAATATCCAAAAATTTGCTTTCAGTAAATTGGCAATGGCACCCAGTGAAACTTATATAACTGTCTGGGTTCAGAAGAATACTTGTTTGAATGCCAGTGCTTTCCCAGATTGTCTCAGACACTCCTTTCATGGCTGTAAAAAAAATACCCAGAGCTTTTCCCATCAAATAAAAATAAGCTGATATTCTTAATCTTTTCATTAATATAAGATAACAGGGAGTTACAGAGAAGATTAGCTGAACTTCCTCATGTTATCTGTTGAAAGAGTCTGCTGTTCCAGTCTCAGAGCTTAACAAGATCCATAAACTAGAATCTGAAACAAGGAGGAGCCTGGCATGTCAAGAGTCATCTATCGTACAATTCATTTAATGCAATCCTTTCAACAGCTATGCTGCTAAAGACAGGCCAGCCATGTTGCATTTTAAAAGGGCTATTTTTGTAGAACAATGTTGCCCAAAGCATTTCCTGTTCTTATCGCTCCTACAGCAATATGTCTGGAGCTCATTATCAGTAGCTCCTACTTTCAATAGTCAATCTTTTGCAAAAGATGTTCATTCATGTTTTCTCCACTTCCCCACCAATTTGCCTTGTGAATTATCTGATAATATATCACTGCTGCACTGATTCACTTAGGAAAACACAGACCTATTCATATCTCAAGAAAAATTGTTGAACAAAAGGCAAATTCTTAGACCACCCACTCACTGAAAATCTTCTGTACCTTGCAGCTAAAAGAATTCAAAATCTTGAAGAAATTAATTTACATTTTATTATTCAATGTTTGTCAAGTAAGTAATTAAGTGGCCATGTTGAGAAGTCAGACTATGCATGGTTTTTGTTTCTCTTTTATTGAAAAGTATATACTGAGAACATTTGGTAGCAATTTTGTGTGTATTTGTTCTGTGCTGATGGCCCCTACGTGCTGGTTGCTATGAGCACATGGAATTATCTTACTTAAATATAGTATCAAAAGAATAAAACAATATAAATGTAACACATTTTGGAAGCTTCAAGCATGAAACTAAATTTATGGAAAATGTCTTGGATGTGTGGATGAGGATAAACTAATGAAAGGGACTCTATGATGTGGTGGGAAAAGGGAGTTTATGAACCAAGATGTCTCTTTTAGGACCACATTCTCAGAGTCTTATTGATGGGACAGAATGAACTGAAGCCTTCAAGTGGTTGTGGGAAACCTGAAACAAAACAGAGTGAAGAAAAAATGCTTTTCACTGAAGCTGCAGTTCAGCAAGTGGTACAAGCATGTGCCTATCTTTAAGCACAAAGTTAGTCCTATGGAGAGAAATCCTGCCTTCAGTGGAGCTACATTTCATATTTCTCTGAGATTCCCCAGGGTTCAAATCTCTGCTCATATCCATTAACTTCAGAAACCTTCATAAGCTGCACTCATGTCTAAGCCAGCAGACTTTGCCAGCAAGATTTTTCAAGGACAATTTTCGCAGAGGAGTCTTGCAAGCTGGTGGGAATTGCATGCCTGCCTCCCTGCTTCCTGGGCCAGCTAGATGTTAGACACAAGGAAGTGGTATTCCCACAGATTCTATGAGGCATAGAATTTTCATGCTAAAATCAACAGAGAGGGACAGTTTTCTTAGTTATTTGATCAAAGTTAACATCTATGGGAGAGTCTACATCTCTCCATTGGCTTTACAGGAATCACAGACTTCTAGTGTGTCCAGTGACTTCAATAGCTCCACCATGGCCTGAGATGGCCAGCCTGCTGGCCACTGCACACCAACCCCATGACAGTCCCTGGAGGAGCGCTCACACCAGACCCTGTGACATACCATTTCAGTAAGTTAAAGCAAGAGCAAACAAACAGCTTTTTTTTGGCAGTGGAGACTTCTAATGGTTTAATGAGATGAAACTAACTGTAGTGCAGAGGCTGCTAGGGACGAGTAGAAATGACAGGTAGAAATGATCAAGAATGACAGGTAGGGTGGCATCACAGCAACCATTGTCAGCTTGGTCATGGAATTCAAGCCCTGCATTAATGACTTAGATGCTGAAAAGATGAATGCAGCATTGAATTCAAGTCTGATATGCAGAAATTTGATCTCAGCTTTTATATATACTATTGGGGGAAAAAAATAAATGCAGAAAACACAATACAGTGTGAAAAATATGACTTATAAGACCCCAGTGCTAGAAAGACTTATTCACAGGCTTATGTGTCTCTTTGTAATCTAAGTGACACTCCCAGGAGTGCATTGCCTGGTAAGAGAAATATTGTCATCAAAGCCAGATATACCACATAAGATCATGTGAGTTACCAGGATATATTTCTAGGCGATGATCAAAGAGTGGGTAAAAATAGCACGTTGTCTAATTTTGAGGATTTAAATTTTACAATGAAAGACCTTTTAAGTGTTGCCAATAATTAAAAACAAAAGAAAAGCTCATAAATGAATGGAAGTTGTGTAGGCATGAAGTGTACAGTGTTTAGAAGTGACCGGTCTCCTGTGTACCAGTTACTGCAGAGTTAAGAACACAATAATTACTTCCTAATATAGTTTAACTAAATGCATGTTTTTTTCAGTAATGGGCAGGCTGTTACTGGAAGTAGGCATAAATGTGCCATTATTTGTATGCATTATAAAATCTGGAGAAGTGCTATATTCAGGAATCCCCCTGCAATCTGAACCTCTGAGTCAGATTCTGACTTTTTTTGTACTCATTCAGCACTTGCATAAACCCAGTCAACTTAACTGAAAGACCTGGTTTTCACAGTGTGAGACTGCAATGAGGTTTTATTCTCTCTAGGGTGTTTTCATGGTAGAGAAGTTAGCATACTGTAAACCAGAAGACTGATATACAGCCCAGTAGCTGCTTCTGACCTCATCCTCACCATGACAATCTGAAAGCTCAGTGGTCTGCTGCACCGTCAGTACATGTTGCAGGAGCATGGAGGAAAAGAAAGGAAAGGCAAGAAGCTAAAATGCCCAAGTTAAGAAACAGTTTTTCCAAGACTCTCTATATTATCAAAGGGTAGGGTCTAAGGGCAGAGCCCTCCTTTCCCTCCTCATCCATCATAGCCTAACACCCACTGTACCAGTCAAAAAAAAATGAACCTCCCCCATTCTTGTCAGTTCAGTTTCAACTCTGGTTGGTTCCTGGATCTGCTTTAGCACATGGCCATACACATGTTGATGTTGGCACAAGGCAAGGAGAGGTGGAGAGGAGAAGGAAGGCAGGATTGCCTTTTCCAGGGGCATTGTATTGTATGTCCTAGTTTTATTCTCACTGATTTTCCTGTGTGAACAAGTCTTGGCACCGAATTTCCTTTCCTCCTGGCTATTGTCATTGACCTACCCAGTCACACAAGTGAGAAAAGGATTAGGTGTACCTCATCTGTGTCCAGTCAAAGCAGTGGAAAAATCTAGAATAAGTTTTATTATTAGAGAATTATGAATATTTTATATTGCTATAGATTAATGGAGTTGGACCATGATACAAAAATCACATTTTTCATGCAAACACATCAGCTTATGCCACACTTGATGCACCCAAGTTAGGATATGTCAAAAAATGTGGGGTTTGTGCTATTTCTCCCTCAACCCAGGGGTTGCCAAATATCTTACATGAATATTATTTCTTAGCAAAAGGAGTTTGAAAAGTTTTCGTATCAGCATTACATTTTTTCAGAGCTTATTCCAAAACAAATGCTTAGCACTGAGACCACTGAAAGATTAGAAAAAGAAACACTAAAAACGCTAAAAAACTTTCTTAAACTTACACATTCAAAATAATCTAGATTTAAATTGCTATAGCCTGAAACAACTCTACTGCTCTCAATGTGAGAGGAATTATGTCCTGCGTATTCAGACATGTTACAGGACATATACATTATGAGACAGTTTTCAAACCACTGCTTTCCCTTCTTAAGCATGCATGACCTGAAATTTATGCTTTAACTTTTGCCCAAACCACGGGGTTTTTTATAATATTTGTATCCCATACCACTAATGAACTAAGAATGCATTTAAATCTTCCAGGTTTTACACCTCAACAAACTTTGTCATGAACAAGGCAGAAGTTCTGTACTTGTAACAGAAGCCCAAACAGGGAAAATTTGGGCCTGCTTTCTCTCCACAATTTCTGATGCAGGTTTGTCTGAAAACATCTTCAGTTAAAATCCTGTTTCTGCTTTCTCATTTTCTCTGGATTATTAATACATAGCCACAAGCTCGCATACTGGGCTCATCATATCGATGATTTTTTTAATGCCAGTTTGTTTTGAAAACTTTGAAACAAAACCATTCTGCTATCAAATTTAGGCATGCATTCCTCTTTTGCTGCATTACATCATTTTAATTCACTACAATGTGAGAATCACTGAGAGGATACATTACATAGTATATAGAAATTTCTTCCATTTAGTTAGTTCATACTGAGTACATTTTCCTCCCATGAGCCATTTGATTAGATTATTTAAACCTCAGTCTACAAGACCATGAGAGTTGACTAATACAAAAGGTAAACTTGCATTTAAGAAAAACAACATACTAGGAAAGTGCAGAGGAAATATTCCCACTGGCAGAGGTCTCTTGTATTTGGAAGCTGATTTTCCCATTTCTGTCTGGGAACAGTGTTGGAAATGAGGTTCAAAGTAGCAAGTTGAGTACATAATGTTAAAAAGCATTAGTTTATACAGCAATTCTTACTGGGCTTTGCCCTTCAGTTGTGCCTCTGAGAAAACAAATTGAATTTCCTGATTTCAAATGGCAAACTCTGCTATTACATACTTTGTGATTTCAAAGAGCATCTGTCATCACACAAAGACAAATACATTTCTTGGAGAAACATCTGGTGCTTTTTTAAACAAGCCTCAGGGCAGGTCTGCGCAATGAATGAACTATGTACTATAGATAGAGTGTTATTTAGTGTTGCTTCTCATTTAATCAACTGTGTGTGGAATGTTTGTATTGCGTTAACTATCTCTAAAATATGGGCTCTCCTACCACTCTGGGCAATTGTTGCGTTTTAAAAAAAATTAAAAACTGTGCTTTGAGTATAACAACAAAGAGCAGCAAATTGGCTCTAATTGATTTCCTAGTTCTTTGCAGGATATCTGTGGGAAAGGCATGCACTTCGTTTTTTTTAAGAATGCAAGTGTTTAGTCTTTGTGCTTTGCAAAAAACAGCAATAAGCTCTGTTCATTTGGCTGTCTGAATTTGCAATAGAGAAATGAATATACATCCCACCTCACCCCTCAACTGAGCTAATATCAGAAACTTGTACTGTAGCTCAGCAAAGAATACACAGCAAACTATTCAGCACAGCAGTACCCCTGAAGCCCCATTTCTCAGTTTTTAATAATTTTCTTGGGCACTTCTTGCTCTGATGGCATTAAGCCAGCTAGTTGTAGAGTCTTCACCTTCTGATGAGGTGTCACAAGCTCATTTGTAATGTTGCTCTTATGCTGAAACTCAGAGCAGTGATGGCTATTGAAGAGTTCCTTGATTGCTCTCTGTGGTTAGTCTTTGTCACGTCTCACGTCTGACTGTGTCTTTCACAGTAAATTTATAAATGGTGTGAATGGACGGGAACGGTGTCACATGCATGAGTAAGGAAGCTGCTGGGAAGCTGATCTATGGCATACTGAAAGTTAATGTGAGAGCCAAAAAGAGAGAACGGGAGCACAAGGATGGAAAGGAGGTGAATTATCTCATCTAGATGATGTGGAATGACCATAATGAGAGATTCATACCTGGGACAACACTTTCCACTTTTCTCGAAATGAAGGGGCTGTGCTCTGGTTTTAACTCACTCTATTGCCCCTGTTGGTGTGTTATTCAATATTGGTCCAAACATTTTCAAAGACTAGTTTCTAGATGTAATGCAGGCACATCTCACTGTGTGTCTCCTTGGACATACACTACCCTGGAATGGCACACATTCAATGAGCAGAATTGTTCAATCCATTTACCTTGCCCTTCTTTCACTGCAGGGAAAAGGACAGCATTTCATCCGCATCCTCTACATTCACATCCTGCTTTTAAGTGAATGGTTCAGCAGTCAAAAATGCAACTATCACACTAATGTAAATATACTGTATGCATTTGGAGGACAAGGAACCAAAATAGCAAGTATGCATAAATAGATAAGTCATAAAGCACTAAAAAAAACACTGAATGGCAGAATCAAGCTTAGTGTATGTCTACATTCAAAACAAAACAAAACAAAAAGGACAAACAAGACCTCAGAATGCATAAACAGATAATTGGAACTTGGATACAAAGCTCTATTGCTAGACAATGTAACATCCTTCCCACTGAAGTGTCTTTTGCAATACTGTCTACAAATTAAATCTTCTAAGCAAACCCTCGTCCTCATTAAGGGTGAGTGTCGACTAAAAAAGTAATTTTGGGATGAATGAGGACTAACATGCTTAAAAGCATAAAATAATCTCAGACTAATAGGGGTCAGTAAGAAACTTCCATGAATAAGAAACTATTCCATACAAGCTCCTGTACAGTTTTATCAACATTCTTCTGAAGCAAGTGAAATATGTCACTGTTGGGCTGAAAACTGGATGTAAAGGATAGTGATCTCATTTGGGCAGTTTAAGAACTTTCTTATCCTCTATAAATGGGAAAAGAAGTGCTATAGACATCAAATATTTCTTTTGAGCTAAATTCTTTGTGTGCATGTAGCATTTTAGGAAGAAAAATATTCCTTTAGGAGGACAATGGCAGCCTAGCTAGCAGTATTGTATAGCACACATATTCAACAGGCAGCTCAAATTACAAAGAGCTTTTCCATTGTCTAAGCCAACAATTGCGAAGTGTTTGTACTGATGCCAAGTTTTGCAATGCCAGATTTGGGTGGGCATTAGTGGCAGTGAGCTACAGTGCTGTTTAAAGTAAATTTGGCAGCAAATGCTGAAAAGGTTTACCATCACTGATTCAAGCTACTCCATTTCAAATGTAATGGCCATTAGTCCAGGAATGTGTGATAATGTCTAAGACGAAACAACTATTCTCTGCTCTCAGAAACCATGTGAACATTTAAAGATCACAGAATCATAGAATCATTTAGATTGGAAAGGGTCTTTAAGATCACTTTGTTAACCAAGCACTACCAAGTCCACCACTAAACTATGCCCTTAAGTGCCACATCTACACAACTTTTAAATGCCTTCAGGGATGATGACTCAACCACTTCCCTGGTCAGCCTGTTCCAATGCTTGACAACCCTTTCAGTGAGGAAATTTTCCTAATATCCAATCTAAACCTCCCCTGGCACAACCTGAGGCCATTTCCTCTCATCCTATGACTTGTTACTTGGGAGAAGAGACCAACACCCACCTCACTACAGCCTCCTTTCAGGTAGTTGTGGAGAGCAATAAGGTCTCCCCTCAACTTCCTTTTCTCCAGGCTAAACAACCCCAGTTCCCTCAGCCGCTCCTCATACGACGTGTGCTCTAGACCCTTCACCAGCTTTGTTGCTCTTCTCTGGACATGCTCCAGCACCTCAATGTCTTTCTTGTAGTGAGGGGCCCAAAACTGAACACGGTATTCGAGTTGTGGCCTCACCAGTGCCGAGTACAGGGGGACAACCACTTCCCTAGTCCTGCTGGCCACACTATTTCTGATACAAGCCAGGAACTATTGGCCTTCTTGTCCACCTGGTCACACTGTCGGCTCATATCCATTCAGCCGGCTGTCAACCAACACCCCCAGGTACTTTTCCACTTGGCAGCTTTCCAGCCACTCTTCCCTAAGCGTGTAGCATTGCATGGGGTTATTGTGACACAAGTGCAGAACCTGGCACTTAGCCTTGGTGAATCTCATATAGTTGACCTCAACCCATCGATCCAGCCTGTCCAGATCCTTTGTAGGACCTTCCTGCCCTCAAGCAGATCAACACTCCTGCCCAACTTGGTGTCATTTGCAAACTTACTGAGGGTGCACTCAATCCCCTCCTCCAGATTGTTGATAAAGATACTAAACAGAACTGGCCCCAATACTGAGCCCCGGGGAACACCATTTTGTGACCAGCTGCCAACTGGATTTAACTCCATTCACCAAAACTCTTTGGGCACGGCCATCCAGCCAGTTTTTTACCCAGTGAAGAGTACACTTGTCCAAGCCATGAGCAGCCAGTTTCTCCAGGAGAATGCTGTGGGAAACAGTGTCAAAGGCATCACTAAAGTCCAGGTAAACAACATCCACAGCCTTTTCCTCATCCACTAAGTGGATCATCTTGTCATAGAAGGAGATCAGGTTAGCCAAACAGGACCTACCTTTCATAAACCCATGCTGACTGAATCTGATCACCTGGTTGTCCTGTATGTGCTGTGTGATCACACTCAAGGTGATCTGCTCCATAACCTTCCCTGGCACCAAGGTCAGACTGACAAGCCTATAGTTCCCCAGATCCTTCTTCCAGTCCTTCTTGTAGATGGGCATCACATTTGCTAACCTCTGGCCAACTGGGACCTCCCCAATTAGCCAGGACTGCTGATAAATGATGGAAAATGGCTTGGTGAGAACTTCCGCCAGCTCCCTCAGTGCCCTTGGGTGGATCCTATCTGGCCCCAGAGACTTGTGTATGTCTGAGTGGTGCATCAGGTTGCTAACCTTTTCCCCTTGGATTATGGGGGATTAATTCTGCTCCCCATCCCTGTCTTCCAGCTCAGGGGGCTGGGTACCCAGAGAACAACTGGTCTTACTATTAAGGACTGAAGTAAATTAAGTACCTTGGACTTTTCCTCATCCTTCATCACTATGTTTCTGCCCACATCCAATAAAGGATGGAAATTCTCCTTAGCCCTCTTTTTGTTATTTTTTATTGTCTTTCATGTCAGTAGCCAGATTAAGCTCTGGCTGGCTTTGGCACTTCTAATTTTCTCCCTGCGTAATCTCATGACATCCTCGTAGTCCTCCTGAGTGGCCTGCCCCTTCTTCCAAAGGTCCAAACTCTTTTTTTTCCTGAGTTCCAGCCAAAACTCTCTGTTCAGCCAGGCCAGTCTTCTTCTCCGCTGGGTCATCTTTCAGCACATGTGGATGGCCTCCTCCTGCGCCTTTAAGATTTTCTTCTTGAAGAATGTCCAGCCTTCCTGGAATCCTTTGCCCTTCAGAACTGCCTCCAAAGGGACTCTGTCAACCAGGCCCCTAAACAGGCCAGTCTGCCCTCAAGATAACAAATAGAAGTGGCCACAGCAGACTGCTTGCCCTGAGCACAGAGCTCCAGTTTGTATGGGCATCAAAGCTAATCTGCCAGCCTTCCCCCTGCCTTGAAAACAATCCCCACTTGCATGTCTTGACTCCTTCATAGGGCTATCATTAGAAAAGCTGCAGCCCTGCCTTACGCTTGCTCATTGGATCCTACCTGAGGTAGACACATAGCCTGGGGATGTGCAGAAGGATTTATCTTTTCAGGAAGGTCTGTTCCTTATCTCTCTGAGCAAGCAGTGTTCAGTGCTTCCTCTCAGCACTGACTCGCACCACTGCTCTCCTGTGCTACTTGACCCATCATCCTCTGGGCAGCAACAGCCCCAAGTTTCCATGATCTTTTCTTTTATGTCCATCATCTTTATCCAGTAGTCTTGGTATAAAATCAAGCTATGATCCAAAAAATATTCCTTCTCACGCTAAATCTGCAAGCACAGATTAGTCCTCTGTACTCAAATTTGGATTCCGGTTCAGCTATAGTTCAGACAAATTTAATTATACAAATGAAATAACAAAATTACTTAATTTCCTTGATGTTGTCCCCATAATGTAAAGTTATCAAACTGCAACAAAAGGTTAAATAGGCTGAATTATCATCCAGATATATGGATGTAAACAAAGGTGATGAGGGCATTAAAAATACACGGAACTGCAATTATTTTGCTTTTAACGAGTGTAAAGGTAAAAAATATCAGACAGCAGAGAAAATAACTCCAGTCTGACTGTAAAATAAATGTATGAAATATCCCACAAATGTGTCTAGGCATAAAAAAATCATATATATATTTGTATATATGTACGTATTTCTTTGAACACCGAATATTGTCTGATTTCTCTATTATTTGCACAAATACCAGGTTATGCTGAGGGACAGAGCAGACCAAATACCAACCCAAAATAGGCAGGGCAAACTCTCATCTAACTAGGGAGTTAGATCAGTCTGAATTTGTATTGAATTTACATTGATTCAAAATAGCTTTAAAAACCTTTTTTTTTCAAGCAGTTTCCTCTTATGCGATGTTTCCATCAGTGAAGTATAGCTACTGCACTCCAATGTCCATGAGCCCCCTGATTGTAGAGACCAGCAGCATCTCTTGGATGACCCAGTCTGGGAGGTTTGGTCCAGTGGCACTGAGCCATGTGCCTGTCTGCAACCAGCCTGGGGCAATTAATTAATGCTGACTTGTTAATTAATTTATTTGCTCTGGCTTACCCTTGACAAGTTACAATATTTTGTTTGCTATAGAACATGACCAAAAAAGATGGAAACATATGAAAACTGGGCAATCAGACCCTTCCCAAAGCCAAACAAGTGGGGGAAGGAATTTCATGTGGTAAAATCAGAAAGTCAGTGAGATGGTTCTCAGAGGCAGTGTGATGCAGTGACAGAGCAGTTGGAGGATAAGAAAACTTGCAGTGTGATTTTCAGCAAAGAAGGAAGATGTGGGGAAATTACAGGAATCAAACAAAGACATGGATGTTTTCTTATACTAAGGTTTGGGATTTTTTAAAAAATCCCTTTAATTTCCTCATTCTTTATTACTGGCAGAGTGTGGGTTTACACAAAGTTTTCTACGGTTCAATGACTAATACATGGTAGGTACGTTGAAAGATATTTCTTTTGTCTTTTTAACCAGAAATTGACCTCATGTGAGTATTTCCCATGATGCCTATCAATAAAAATTAGAAGTTATGGACATGTCACAACAAAACATGATTGCCACTGAAAAAAATTACTATGGCAAGAAAATAACAAAATATGCTGATAGTCACTTTATACATACTTATAACTCCAACAACTTAAATAAAATAAAAACTATTTACCATGCATTCCTCCAGGTCCAAATGTCTATTTTGACAAAACTGTTCCATTATTAAAATCGGTCAGGGTACTGCTTTCCCTTGAGAATATTTCCATTAAAACCATTTTATCCCTTAAAATGTATTCCCATCAGGTCTTACTGAAAACATATTTTTGTCAGAAAGTGCTTCTGGGAAAAAAAAAAAAAATCAGTAGCTCTTAGTATTCAGTGAAAAGAAAATCTATTTTTGAAAAAAAATTAACCTCACTCAGTATTTAACTGGATAAATAATCAAACAACGTATCAGTGCTCTTCTGAAGAATTGAGATGTTAAAAAGACACTTGTATAGATGATTTCTAAATTGAAATACAAAAACCCAAGGCTAAACAAGGGTGACAAAACACCAGGATAGTGCAAATCAAACTGAAATTTACGTTAAATTAATCCCACGTTTGAAATATGTTGTTTGAATGTTTATGTTAATTTGGTTTAGCTTGATAACATCAACAGCTTAAAATGGTTTAATTTAATCATGGAAAGAGACATACAACATGCAAAGATGATGTAATAAAGCTAACTCTAAAAAGCAAATTATTTTATTGCTTCTGTCTTGAACATATAGCTACAGATGGAAAAACAAATGTTTTGTAGAAAATTAAAAATTGTCCTAGAAAGACAAAGGAAATTAAGAAACATACCTGACATACATTAATAATTGAAGTATAGATGATTTATAAGTATAACCTTAAGTTCTGTTATTAGTCAAGAATTAGGTAATAAAGCATGTATAACAAAATCCTCAAATGTTCTTGTAAACTGAGACAGAAAACCATATCTACAATACCAAACCAAATGCTAGCTTGTGTGCATTTTGCTATATACTGTAACAATGAAACTCAACAAGGACCATTTCTGTCCTTTTATTTATGCTGTTATGTAAACATCATTACCCTCAGTGTAAACCTGCGGAACTGAAGCACAGCACACTGGGGATGGGGAGACCAGTGAGCCAAATTTTTCTTTCTTCAGATAGCAGCTTTGAAACTCTTTTCCTGCTGGGTTAGGCTGTGACTCCCTGTGAGCCCAGAGGCAGTCCCAGTGCTGATGGAGGGACTGCACAGTAATCTAGGAACATCCTATCCCAAGCTCCATGTTGTTAGTCAGTCCTATGGTTAACCGTACTCCAGAGCATCTGCTGTCCTTCTAGGAGCTCCCTTGCAAATCAGATTGCATAAGTTTGTCTGCTTACTTCCGTCTTTTTTCTCCATTCCACTTAAATTTCCTTTGACCTCAGATGGTCCAGCAGCTAAATATGTCTATTCTGCTATATAAGCACATCCCTCTGATTCTCCTTTTAGTCTATCACTTTTTATTCTTGTGAAAGATTTAAATTCTTTTTGTTCTTTTTGAAAAATGCCTTACTTTGTCAGCTATGAACTTTTGATCTGGTCATAGGTTTTCAACTTTTTTTTTTTTTTGAATATATATAGTTGGAGGAATCATTTTTCTCAACTTCAGCCAATATTACTAACCATTCACATTTTAAGTCCCAACATGACTGGCGCTCTCTCTTGTTTTAGCACATACTTCGTAATGCCCTAATCAACACACAGCTGTTTGTCAGCACATTGAAATAGTTCATAATTTTATCATGTCAGCCAGAACTTACCAGTTAGCAACAGAAATCTTTCACAAAGCAACATCCATGAAATTCCAATGAAGAAAACAGAAATAATTTACAGCATATATACTCTTATTTAATATATGAGACTACTGCTATCAGTTATTACGGAAAATAATTGTTCCCAGTACTTAAGTATTAAGTCATATATAAGAGATCATATTTATAGGTAATCTATATAATGGAACTAAAAAAAAATTAATTTATAGAACTTCAGTTTTAGATGATAGTTTGGAAACTTGTAAATTCTTTTGAAAAAGATTAAAGTCTGCTTTGTTTTGGTTCAGTTAGATCAGGTAGGTGTCATTTTCCATACTTGTTTCTCTTAACACAAACATGTTACAGACATCGAAGCATATAAGAAATCTCAGTTCTTTTCAGTTAAGACCAATTTTAGCACAAAGTTGTGGCTGAGAGACTTTTGGTTTTGTATTATTCAGAAGTTAACTATGTACTTCATTTATGAGCCAAAAAAGTAAATCAAACTTCAGAACACAATCACTTTGGTACTGTAAAATGTACCAGGTACTTTCTGAGCAATAATGTTTATACAGTACTGACCTGATTGTAACATTGAAACATACCACACTTATCTGGTCATCCAGTTCAAGAGTATCAAAGGAAATACAGTTACTTAATGGAATTGTTTTCTCTTTATTCTACCAAAAAAATCTTTTCGCCAGATCAGAATGTACCATCTTGATCAACCAGCCTGACCTCTTCCATATCCCTGTTGCAGCGTTTTAGCTTTGCTCCTTCGAAAAGCCCAGAACTGCTGGTCAGGCTCTAACTTCTGGTTTTTTTAGAAAGATGCAGGTTACAGAGTTTATTCCAAAGATCTACACAAACAAGCTTGAGGAGAAATAAGAATGCAGATATTAGTTTAAAAATGTGAATAAGTAATAGTTATAACTTCTTCTGTCCTCTTTGTGAAGCTGGACTCTGGAGGCACTGCCAATCTGAAGAGAAGGAACACCAAAGAGCAAACTAAAGTCTGTGAACAAAGTGACCATCATCTGGTCACTGATGTTAAATCATCTTAATTTACATGGGGGAAGAAATATTATGAAGCTTCCTGTTTCTAAATGAAAAATAAGTTTCTGTAATAGCAGACAATTTTGGCAGAATATCAGATAAATAATTCTGTATGAAATCATGTGTGTTTAGGTGGATTTATAGCAGAATGAAGAAGCTCCAAGCTACACAAAGTATGACACAGAGACAATCTTGACAATGTGAATATGGTAGCACTTTTATCAACTGCTACTGTTACTGCAATGTGCACTATCCTGCTATTTTATCACACAGGTACAGGCAAGAGTTTTAGTCTTTGTAACAATAAAGACTGTGTAGTAGCACTCCATTTTAAATGCAGAGACAACACCATAGACTTAAGGATAGCAAGAGATATATTTTTCTTGCTATCCATTTGTCTATGGTGTTGTCTGCATTAGAATAAAAGGCTGGTGCCCATTGCAATAACAACTCTGTCAAAGTTGTTCACTAAATTCTTTACAGAACGGGTTGTTAGGTGTTGGAATGGGCTGCCCAGGGAGGTGGTGGAGTCCTCATCCCTGGAGGTGTTTAAGAGTAGGGTCAACTTAGCGCTGAGGGATATGGTGTAGTTGGGAAATGTTAATGTTGGGTTGATGGTTGGACTGGATGATCTTCAAGGTCTTTTCCAACCTAGATGATTCTGTGATTCTGTGATAAATAACTTCTCCATATAGAGGTATACATCTATATTTCCCCCTCATATACCTTCTTAATTTACACCAAGTTCAGCCTATATGACCAAGTATGTTTTTGATTCAGAAGTAGATCCCTGAATCTCTATGACTGCATCCTTTGCTGGTGTAACCACTTGTCATTCCAATAAAGAAATGGCTCTGCTTAGTGAGAAATTGAGGGCATATTCTTCTTCCTTAGCCAGGTCCTGATTTCCAGTACACTCTGTTGAAATATGTATTTGTACTTTCAACCCTCATGACTGTTGTCAAAAAGATAAGTCTTCTTAAAAAGTGTAATTAAGCTATATAATATCAGTCACAGAGCTGACTCATGTCAAGTGGCCCAATCCTAAGATTCTGAGAGCTGCAAATAAGTGCTCAAAATTTCAGTTAGAAGCCAAACCCAGAATGTATCTCCCAACCAATTTAATGATCTTTCTTAATTTTGAATGTTAACATAGTTGAGTTTTGGCTCATACAGTTGGAAAGTATTAACGGTTTCTGCTTTTAGGTATGTGTGCGTGTGTATATATATATATATACACATATATGTGCACAGATGTGTGTGTGCATGTGAACTGGACAATAGTACCTCATTTCTATTGTGTATGACATTACAGATGTAAGGATGGGTAATGTCTTCTTGAGGGCTGTATATACAAAAAGAACTGGCAAAATTAGGTTTTTATAAAATGTCATAGATGTTTTAATCACAGAACTGTGCTAAGGAGAATCACTCATATCCAACGTTTCAAGGCTAAAAATCAGTATAAAAATTTCACCAAGATAAACAAATAAGCTAAAAGTAGGTTTCTTTTAACGTTGATCAGAATCAAGATCTAAATCTTCCCAAGAAATTCCAGAGTCTGGATTTGATGTTCTCATACTATTATTTCGCAAGATAATTGCATTGGAAGTGTGGTTTTCTATGTTGGAGCATATCCTGAACAAACAAAGAAGATTGATAATAAATGAGAATACTGAAATGATAAAACAAAATACATTGTGGTTATGTCTTTGTTCAACACAGTTTGAACCTTGGAAGATTCATGTTTTGCTCTAAATTTAGAACCAATGTCACTAGGAACTAAAAATATCATGTTCTATTCTCTTCAGAGAATCCAGTTGAGTCCCCAAATGTAATGAATTAATCAACTTTAAAGGTGTCTTATGTCAAACTGTTGACTCAAGTGTTAGAGATTTAAGCATCACAACATGTGTCGTCCAGCTACTACTACACACTGCAATGATGTCGTACACAGTTACTGATTCTTTCCAAGTCAAGTCCCCCTACTCTTTGTCATAAAGCACAGCAATTACTTCTAGGGGTTTTACACAATAACTCACTGTTCAAAGAACTTGAAAATATGAAGGAAAAGAAAGGACACATCAATTCCAGGAAAAGTTCACATTCCTTGTTACAATTAGCATTGAATGTTAAAGATAATGTTAATGTGGAAGATTTAAAGAAAAAAAATCCAGGATATGTCTCATGTTCTGTAGCATGTTAGACTAATGCCACAGGACAAAACTGATAAGGTCTTACAAAATGTCACTTCACGCTGAATTCGATTTACTGTTGCTGGCAATTATGCATGAAAAAATAGGCTATTTAGACAATAAGGATTTCTATAGATGTGTCATATGTTCAGAGTTAAATATGCTAAATGTCACATTAAAGCTGACATGGCTATGGCTCAAGGCAAAAACACTGTCAAGCTGCCTATGACCCAGATGTGGTATATGTCATCAAGTTGATTGTTTCTATTTGACTGTAGCTTATAGTGCATAATATTGCATATCAAATGTCCTGCAAAACTGTTGCTTGCCATGAGAGAATTTTTCCTCCTTTTTTGGTATTCAGTTGTAGTCAAGTCTTGTTACAGCTGATGATATTGAGGATATGTTTCAGTTAGTGCTAACTTCCCTTTTATTGGGAAATATGTATATATACATACATGTATTTATATCTAGATATGAGAAAAATAGAAGTAAATAAACTGGAATAAAATTAAATTACTGTCGAGGCAGAGTCCTCAGAGGAAATCAATAACACTACACTGTGTAACCTTACTATGGTAGGCAGACTTTCTGGAGAAATTGTGAATGTGTGGGAAAGTAAGATTTTTCCACTAAAGTCTTGTTAGACTGCTTATGGATCAGCTGAAAGTGGGGTTTTGATGACATTTTCCACCTGCAGGCATTGGCTTTGTCCTTTTATTAGTGGGGACAATCAGTGCTTTTAAGAAATAAGTTTAAAGAAACTTCAGTAGCAGTTGAGTCAGAAGACTACCTCTGGAGCAAACCATTTTGAGTGGAGATTTATAATATTTTAATTATCTTTAATATATTGCTTTTTAACAAGCTGGACCCGCACTGCAGTTGTACTGGGAATTTGTACTTGCTGGCAGATAACATATTATTTTTTGCCAGACAGATTTCTATCACCATTTTTTTTCCATTAAGTGGGATATTTATAAACATTTTTTCAAGCATGCATTTGCAGCATAAGTTATCACAAATTAAATCCTCTAGGAGCCATTCCAGTTCATCCTAGAAAATAAGTATTTTTCATGTTTTTATTGTAGCTCTAGAAATTAATGATAAAAATAGTAAAAAAGCTTAATTTGAACTGGAGAGAACCTTTGAGTAATGGTTGGTGTTACTCCCAGAGAAGACCGAAGAAGGATTTTTAATATTATATCATAAAATGCCTTTCTGGTTTGCACAGAAAGAAGCTAATGTGATTTTTAACTAGACTCAGAACACATATCTTCTTGTAGCAGATCAGCTCTAATTATGGCACTTCAAAGAAAGCAGAACAGAACCAGGTCTCTGTTTCTTTCTTCTCCTAACGGGGAGGCCCTTTCGTTCATTTGGGTGAAGAACAGAGGGTATACTCTCTTTTGTGTTACTGCTGTAACAACTCTGAAGGAGCTTTATGGGGTTTTTGCACCCTTTCATTGTTGTGTTAGGCTGAGCCACAGTCTATTCCCTCCTGCCTAGGGCAAAAACAAGACTACCAAATGATGTAACCAGCACTCGTTGAGAAAGGTTTGATGGAGCCATTTGGCATCAGAAGACAACTGCTTCCTGTAATCATGACCACTCCAACCATAATTTCTTTCACTAAAACAGAAATGGGTGCTGACAAATATCCAAATGAATGCATTATAGTTACAGAATGAAATGTTTGACATTAAACGCCTTTTTGCCTAAGTAGGAGGTAGAGGTAATTACCCATATTGGACATTGTTATGGAAACTATCTTTTATTTGTTTGGCTTCCCCTGTCCCCATCACATGAGGAATTTAAAATTTTGGAGCATCTGTTCCAAACCAGAACCAAAAAGAAATGTTAAAATCCAATGGTCTTTCACAAAGCAGATTTTCCATCCTCAATACATCTTGTGCTCTGCAGAGAACTGGGAATGATAGCTTAGTTCTGGTTTCTCTCTTTGACTGACAAAGCAGAAAGGGAAAGCGAAAGCTCTGTTTAGTCCCCTGGGAAGTGTGTATAGATAGAGCTCAGAGGTTGCCATGATGGCCTGTGAGGAGAGCAGAAGGCTCTCAGTTTGAGGCACGCACAGTGCTGGTGTCACAAGCCTCACAGTTTTCAGTGGTAGGTAAGCATTAAGGCCAGTAGAGTGACTAATCTCTCTATATGGATGTGGGGGAATGGAGATACTACTTGCGTATTTTTGTGCCATTAGGATCAGACATAATTTGACAGCATGTAGGAAAAAAAAAAATTGTTCATGTCTTGAATTCTTCTGACATATATAATTTATTGTCTAAGAATAAATGAAATGCACTGCTCAAGTTAGTATCTGGATGTCCCGTGCAACTCTATGTATTGCCAAAGGCTCCAAATTTCCAACATATTCCCTACCAGATATGTACGAGTAACTCGTTCCATACAGTTTAGGTGCCTCAGCAGCTCCATAACCCTGGAGAACTGTAAAGACAAGTAGGTAGGAGGAAGCTTCTCCACTTCTGATCCCATCCCACCATTAGCACCCCCCAAACATATACAGAGGCTGACAAAAAAGTCACTTTCCCATACATTTTTAGTATATTACCAAGTTTTACAACACAGAGCATGAAAGTCAAAACTTGCTAAACACATGTTTTATAATTGTCTGTGAAGAAGTGTCTTATACTGTCTTCAGGCTCTTTTTACATTTTCAGAGACAGTGGAAGATACATTCTTACATTACTACTCTTCTTTGGAAGTGCAATGCAAGCCACATATTTAATGCCTCCATAAGGAAGGCATTGAAATAAGAAAACGATGTAAATCATAAATCTGAAAACTGCTTTTCTGACAAAATGAGCAGGGCTCTAAAGTTAGACTACTACTAATGACTTCATGTGAATTATATGGTTATAGCTGAGGTTAGGATTTGGCACTTTGAGGCTGAAATGCATGAGCAAAACTAACAGAAAATAAAATAGCTGATTTGACTTCTGTATAGGTTCCCCAATTCTGCAAAAATAGTTCAGCTGACATAATTGTATGATTTTTTTTGCATTGTGTAAAAATCACAGAAGTGGTTAGCTGGTTTTGATAAAACAGAATCTGCCTCCTAGGGGGAAATTAAATTATAGTTGACAGCTGAAAAATATCCATATGACAAAAAAGCAAGAATCAAAGCAAGCTATAGAATTCCAGATCTCTTCCAAAAGAATTTTTGGCTGATTCATACAAAGCAGAGGTTGAAATCTTAGCTTGTTCCTGAACACCTACTATAACCTGTCTCCACATAGACTGCTTCAACCCACTGCTGCCCCTTCTCCCTTGAGTCAAGCATCTGTGCCTGTGCATATGCCAACAGGGAGCTGCTTCATCTCTTTTTGATCTCTGAGCATGATTGAGCTCAGAACCAGCTGTGTGGGTTCAGTCCTTGATGGGTCCTCATTTCTCATTTTGACTTGGTGCTCACTATCACTTTTCCCAACATAGATAAAATCAACATGTCTTTGCATGTCTCTGTCAGATTTTAAGCACAAAGTCAACAGTGTTTAATGTGATGATAGGTAAGAAGACCTAGAAGACAGAGAAGGAAATAAAGGTACAACATTGGCAGAGAATAGAACTAATGGCCAACTACTAATTAGGGTCAAGAAGCAGCCAATATATACATTCAAGTCCCACCCTTACAGTGTCTGCCCAGACAAAGCACTGCCAAGACATACATATACAAATATATTTGTTATATGTTTCTAGTGATGGAATCTGGTTTACTGAATTAAGCAATGCATAAATGGAGTAAGAAAGTTCTCATTAAAAAAAAAAAAAATATTCTGTAGATAGAAACTATAGACAGAAAGTAGAAAGGAAAACAAGAAACAAAGAAAACAAGGCACAAAGTTGAAGTGATATGCTCAAAGGAAAACATCAATATAAGAGCTGAGGGAACCCAAAGGTTTTTCTTCTATTTTTTTACAGGATGTAACTGTTCAGTTCTGTAGATCTAGTATGAAATTTATAGTTATCAGTGGAATTAGACCCACTGAAGTTGGTTTTGGAAAGAGACATTTTGATTTTTGTTCTTCTGTTAGGATCACTGCTTGTTTCATTTTCACAGACTGTATGGTGTTTAAAACAAAGCTGGCTGAGAGATCTTCTATAGTGTGTTCTTGCTGGAAAATGCCATTTCTTCTAAATCAGCTCTTTTTATGAGAATGAACAAGCTTCAACTTGACACTAGGCTCTTGGCTGTACTATTCTTGAAGGCGTTTCATGTTTTATTAATAGTAATTCATACAGACTGGGAGAGAACACTGATTGAAGCAATTGCCTCATGTTCACCTCTCTGATCTGCTGCTGTCAGCACTGAGGTGAATGCTCTAACTAGCCAGCAATACTGGGAAGGGCTCTCTCCATCTCTGTTCCAGAATAAACATCCTCTCACTAATTTTTTCAAAATCTTTGAAAAGTCTTGATGATATCCCAAAGTTTGCATGTCTCCTTCTATTCTACTTACACTCTCTCTCAGAAGAAATGAAAACCAAAGTGGAAAGGTGTTTTCCATGCCACTTGTGCTCTCCCTTGCTGGCAGAGTGCTGTCTACAACACACTCCTCTGAAAGATTTGCTTCTATCCCTCCAAGTTCCCATTGCTTCCAATAGCTAGTTGTGGGACGCAGGCTGACACATTTTTAGGATTTTGAAAATCTCTGAGTGAGGTTTCACCTCCAAGTCCTGCTCCTTACGTACATTTTTATATCGGTTATTTTACATACAAAGCCATAACAGTACATAAAATATCCCTAACAATATGAATAAGTGATTAAATGTGTATTTTCTGTCCTTCAGTCACTACCATGTTAGTGCAATATCCTGCTATTGGGCTGACCAAGCAATTTGACTTTGCAATCATACCCAGCACAATTTAAGCATAAATAAGGATCTGTCTGTGGGATGGAAATTCAAAAGGTTTCTCCTTAAGCCTTATCTATAGTGAAAATAAAAATAAAAATATAAAAATAAAAGTGAACCAACAACACATTAAGGTTACAAAAGTTAACACATTTGAACTGAAATTCTCATAGCACTTTTCTTAAATTTGCCCAAGATTCTGTACTTGTTGAATGGCTTCCAGCATGAAATATAAACTAGGAAAAATAATTATGGGTTTTAACAAGAACTGTTAGACAGTTCTTGCTGAAGAAGAAGGTTCTCAGCTTCCTCCAAATGCAGCTTACATGTATTGTAAAAAAGCTAGCTCATGCCAATTCAATTTCTATTCGGTTTTCAGTCTGTCCCTTCTTTCCATCAAAAAGGGTATTTGAGGAGAACTAGCTTTTCTTGATAGCACCAGATCATCTGTCTGGGTCACAGCAGTGCTTTTAGGAGATTTTATATAGAGGTTTTCACCCATTGATTCTATCTGTAATATTGCAAAGATTAACCAGAGCAGCCCATTTATTTAAATGTATGAACAGACATTTAAACGTACTTTTTGAACTAGGTGTAAAAGTAAGACATGATACGGACCTCAGGAATAATGACTTAAAACACATTGCCCCCAAACAGCTCTTGTTTTATTCTAGTATTTTCTCCTCATCCATGCTTTTATGTCCTCTTAATCTTAGGGATTCTAAAGGAAACAGTTTGTGGGAAAAATTTGTTGTAGCAGTGATGATGGACTACACAACAGAAGCCTTTTTTGAACTGCCTTGAGGGGGGAAAAGTTTAAGGGAAGTATATGCAATTCTGCATAATCTTAATGAAATAAAATCAGGTAATTTGAAGGTAAGCCAATGTGGGTTTTGACTCTTTGATTCTGTTATGTATATGTAAATAGGTCTTTATGTTACTTGTTGGTTGCTAAATGTAATGTCTAAATGCACAGGTGTTTTTCTTTTTCTCTTTTTATTAATTTTTTCCATTCTTAAGAGAAATCATGTGGTACAGACCGCAACAAACTGTACAAAACCCCGGTAGGAAGGCCAGTTCTTCAGAAATGCCGGTAATTGCAGAGCAGATAGCATAACATGCAAATGTTTCTGTGAATTTCAGCCACTTGCCAACTTTGGGGCCTCTCAAAGAGAAGTTAGCATCCCTTCAAACTGTAGACAAGGCTTTGCTCCTCAGATGGTAACTGAGGTTCTTTTCTTCCAATCAATCTTGTCCAGATCTTAGTGGATAATCTCATTGTCACATGTTTCCTTAGACAAGATTTCTTCCTTTTCTAAAAATACACTCTACTTATCAGGTTATACACCATAAAACGCTTCAAGCAAGAGCTGCTTATAAATCAGAAATCCCAGCCTGTAGCAAATACAAGTAAAAAGAAGTGTTGGTTTTCCAGTCAGTTTGTGGTAAACAATTCAGAAGTCTGCTGCACGAAAGAAAACCATGATTTCCTTCTCCTCCTCCCCAACATTTGTTCTAGCTATAGAAGATTTTCAGAGGTAGAGCGGTTAGCTTTCAGAGCAGAGTAAGGCCTCAATTTTTTTGTAATGATCTCTGTGGAGACCAGTCAGGCAGGGATTGGAGGTTGTAAAGCTACCACAAGACTCAGCTGGGATAGAGATCTTCCAGGAAAATTTTGGATTAAATATGAGGAGTGAAATTTCATGTATCAGTTCTGGAAGAAGAAATAAAGCTGAAATTGAAAACCAGAAGAATGGGAGACATCAACGCAATGAAGGGTGATGTCAACATCTTCAGCCTGGAAGAAAAGCCAGCAGAGGGGAAGCAGGCTAACCTACAAATGCTATCGTGTTCTCCATCAGTGGTAGAGCTTTCCTTGAAATGAGAAGGAATTGCCAGGTTTTTGAGCACAGCTACATATATGTCATTTACTGATACAGGGAAAGGCAAGCTGTCTGTGCAACTTCAATTGCAGTCTGACCAACTCTGCTAACATCTTGTCAAGTTGGTGGCTGTTGTGAATAATAACAGGCACAAATGGTGAGTGTGCCTTTGGGAAACCTTGCCACAGATCCTTTGTGTGCAGAACTGAGGAGATTTCAACTCATGGTTTCAGCACATTGTTGTCTGCTGATATACATGAGCAACTGCCACCAGTTTCAATAGCATTTGTATGCATTTAACTGCAGGGGAAAGCCTGTCCCCTCCCTACTGTGCTACAGCCCTGGGCTGTGCAGGAGACAGGGTCATAAGGAAAGGCTGTCTGAAATCTGCTAACTTTAGGATTGGTATCTTTGTTAAGAAATAGCTATCCAGCCATTTTTATTGAAAAATCACCCTGTAAAGCAATCCATCTGATCCTGAAAGATGTGTATTGATCCCACCTCCTTCCTCCCATCTTTATGCTCCTGACAGCCACTGTCATGTTATATTTTCCAGGTACCAGTCCCAGGTTACAGGTACACTTCAGTGACTATGGACTACCCTACAAGAACTGGCAGTACTGAGTATAACCAGCTCTCCCCTGGCTACTAACCAGCTATCCACAGCTGAGCAGCTTCTCTGATCATCAGTCAATGGCCTCATGATGTTTGATCATGTAGCCAGGTTAAGCCAGAAGCATGTTCCATATTACTACCTGCCAAAAACTTAAAGCTTGGCTGTAGGCATCTACACTTGCAGGAAGATTTCTGCTGCTATAATATTTTGAGAACAGTAAAAACAAAACAGGGAGGCATCAGACACCAAGCACAGTGTGCCCGCTCTGCCAACTGCAGGTCAAAGTTGGTGCTTAATGAAGCATGGTCTATGCTTCAAACGTGGTGCAGAGGTAGCCAAGGAAGCAGGAAAGGCATGGAGAGAAAATAAAACCTTGTTGAATAAACTCAAATCAAAACAGAAAGCCAGACTCTGAGTTCTGTCTCTTTCTCATTACGCCCTAATATATAACATGAAATACCAGATTGAATATATTAAGAGAAGGAGCTTAAAGTGTTAAATGGTCATTGCACAGCCTATTTGAAGCAAGGAGGCCATGCTTTTTACGTCCTCTAAAGTATACATAATTCCAGGCAGGTAAATGGAGCTACCCTGACTCAGAGCAGAGTGAAAAACAGAATTAGGTTTAAGTATTTTTTTCCTGATTCTCTGTATTAATTTTCTCTTTTTTTTTTTTTTTTCTTTTTCATGTTTATTGGTTGGGAAGGGAAAATTTACAGATAAGGAAGTTGTGGAGTCTTTTTCTTTTAACTTTACAAAGTTTCCAATACAAACAAATCCCCATTTACGGCAGAAATGTTATTTCAAGAAAGACATTTGCCGTGAATTTCCATAACTTAATTTTATACTGTTGTATACTTTTCTGTCTCTGAGTTCGCTTTAGAAAAAAAATAGTTTCTCTTTTTTTGGGACCCTGAGTGAATTCCAAGAGAAACGGTTTCATTTATCTGCCACATATTATGCTGATGACTGTAGACCTGCCTGGTTTTCAAAAATAACTCTCTCTTCTCAATTCCATTGAAAATTCCAATTTATTACTTTGAAAGAAAAAATCGTAACCTTTGTTACTGCTTATTATTGGGTTTGGATTGTGTTTACCTGGATCTTACAAGCCATGAAAACAGCCACTGAGCAGAGCCAACATTTTTTTCCTCTCCCTTTTCTATAGATATGAGGTTGTCAAGACACCACAATGTTAATGACTTCATTTTCCCAACACTCTATAGGAGTGTAAGTATTTCTTTAAATGCATAATAGAAAATTGAATTTTAAAGACATGACAAGAATTTTGGAGCCAAATTGACAGACAACCTGATTTTCAAAGTTACTAACAAAGGGAGTTTGGGTTACTGAGCACCACTGCTAATATATTCTATGTTATTTCAAGGGAGTACGCAAAATTGATATATATTTTTAAAAGCCTAAACCATTTGGGCTACAATCTGTAAGTACTTTGGCCTGGCTGTCAAACTTGTGCTATGACTGTAGTATCTTCACTGGGTGCTTTTTAACTGCATATTTCTAAGACATTTACCAGACACCTCACTCCAAAACACTGTAGCAAATATTGACCTAATTTCACTTCCAAATGTAATTGTGTTTGATGGCTGCAGAGAGAAGAGACAGTCCTGAAGAAGCTACAGTTGCTTAACTATGGCTGCTTCAGCTTTTTTCCCCCCTAATTCACGCTTCCCTTTTTAAGGTAGGAAACAAGGCTGTATGAACGCTGGAGAAGTACCTGTAAAACCACTCTTAGACAACGAAGGACAGTGGCTATAGTGCTAATAGAAAGACATTTTGAGAGTTTCTAAGCTTTGATTATTTTTACTTTTATGTTTTTATCCAAAGCCTACTGTGCTCAGAGTAGGCCAGCCTGGGCTTTTAGCCCAGGGAAGAACCACAGGGAAGTTTTAGATGCCTCTATAGGATCAGCTCAGTGGTACCCTCTGAAATCTCTCTAACACAGCATACCTTTCCTCATATAGTCACCTGCGGAGAACAGTGGATTGAAATGGTGGCAGGTGAATATCAAAGGCAAAATTCACAATCTGCAGCAGCAGCAGGTTGAGCAGCCCTTGGCCTCATCAGCCTGCTCCTGCATCACTCCTCCTTGCCGGGGACATACAACGTGTGCATAGCTCTTCGATCACCGAACTGAACCTGAGTGAAAAACAACCCTCTCCAGAACCAGTGTTCGCTCTGAGTATGGCTCAGTGTCCAGGTTCGGTGAGAGGTGGGAGCCTGCACTGAAAGCTGCACGCACCTGGGGCTTGCACTAGAAGAAAGGGGTGTGAAAAGAGAGCCTCAGACAGACAAATACCAAACAGGTGCTTGCTCACATCCAGTCAGGATCATCCCAAACCTCTCACACTGCCAATGCAGGCTGCACAGTGCATGGCATCCTCACAAGGTGTCTGGTTAAGTGCTTTGCACTGTGCTCATCACAGTATCACAATGCTCAGTGCTGACAGCACCTCCAGTATTGCAGGCTGCCTTTGCTGCAGGAGCCACTGGAATAAAGGTGAAGAGATAACATGAGGACTGCAGCCAGACACCTGGAGAGCAAGAGAGGATAACAGTTCAGGTCGGTAAAAAGGGTCAATTACGTCTATGAAATGCTACAAGAGTTGAGAGTTAAGATACAGCTCAAATAACATGATTGTGCTTTAGCATTCTTTGATTGACCTATTACACTAGTCATAATGATAATAAAAATTTAATATAATTACTAGAATTTTGCTATTTCTTCATTTTATTAAAGGCTTAAAAACATTCAAATATATTAAATTGCTTGGAAGGAAAAATAATATGTTAAAATTATACTTTTAGTAATCTTCTGTCCTAACTATGAAAAATACCTATAAGGATTTTTTTATCTGCAGTGCAGAATGAATAGATGGATAAAACCAGATGCAAGACAATGCAAACAAAAGTAGGCCAAATGAACGCTTCCAATGAACTTCTTTCCAAGAAACTACACCTGCTAATCTAAATCTGTATTCCTACTCCCCCTCTATATTTTGTCATGTTGCACTCTGAAGCCTTGTGAGACAGCCATGTTCTGAAGACAGATGCCTCGGTGCTCTCATGGATGGTTCAGAATCTCCCAGTCTTTCTCTGTCCTGGATTTTGTGTAAACCCTTCAAACACAGTCTTCAGTTGAGCTGAAAAGTAAGTGGAGTGTGGGCTTTTCTCTTCTGCCTAATGAAAACCTTGAAATGAGGTGTTGAGTACTTTCTCTGCAACTAAGTATTTCTTAGGACCTACCACAACTGGCTTCTCAAAGTGAAAGTTTCCTTAACCACTAAGACCTGGACTGCCAAGCAGCCCAGCATGGACACTTGCTGTGTCTGCTGCAGCAGCATTCAAAGAAATAAAATGTTCAAATACATTCATTCTGGTAAACATCATTATTTATGTCCTCCTCACAATGACAAAAGAGAAGGAATGCAATTTGTCCCAAAGTTTGCTGACAAATATGAGAGGAAATATATTTTAAACTAGTGACAGATATGAAAGGACAGCATATTCCAGGTGAATGAGGAGTAGGCAAAATGTCTACTCCTTTCAGATATGTTTCTACAAGTCCTTTTTTTTTTTTTTTTTAATTCATGCTGACAAGCATACACTGAATTTAGCAGATAAATATTTTACTCAGATTTTATGCTGTCACTGACATGTTTGCACAGCAAGAATCAAGTCTACTCCTCATTTTCAGGGGCATGCCAAAGCAAGTGCCAGCCTACAGAGCTCTGCTCTTCAGAGGGCACACTTTTCTCTGATGGCTGTCCCTAGCAGGTACAGCAGGGCAGTACTATAGCAAATAGCTAATTACTCATCAATTCTGTAGTCTAACAAGTCAAATGCAACCAGTACAAAGGGGCAGCTGCCTATATGATAGTGGCATTTCAGTATTCAACAGCCTGCCAGTGGGAAAATGGCTCCGACTGCAGGAACTGGGTAAGTAGGTTCCTCCTACCCAGAGCCTTCACTGCATTAGCAGGGCTGTGGTCAGTCAGCACTGACTCTGGGCTCACAGGATTTTTACCAATCTTGTTATTAACCATAGCTGCATTTTACCAAGCCAAAAAGAGGATTTGCATGAATTATTATTATTCAATGCTGAATAATTTTCTGAATCGATCATAAGTTTCAGGGCTTGATATAGCAGTTGCTAGTTACTGGGTAACATTTAAAAACATGTGCTAGGCTGCTGTTCAGATGAGATTTTATAGCAATTTGATCTACAAATGTGATACTGCAAGTTTAATACCAAATGTACAAATGGTAAGTTAGATAGAGTACAGGGACTCCTTGGTTATATAAAGTTACTCTTTACCGTGTTACTATTGTAAGATACGAACTGGTAATCTCCAGAGACTTCTGTTCAGGTGACCAGCTGATTCAACAACAGTAAGAAAAGATATTTCGTAAGCACCACTGGGTATTGCGGCCACCAGAACTTTTGTGCTTTTCTGTTTAGAATAGCAGCACTTTAAGCTATTGGTGCCAGGTACTTTTTATCCTTTTATTAGCTGTTCTCTCTTCCCCTCAGCTTCTTTCACACACCCTTGGTAACTGAACACAAGAAGTGCAGTTCCCAAGAGACCAGTGGCATGAAAATAATCAGCTCTTTATTAAGATGAGACAAAGCTAGAAGATGAGAGTCTGTTACTGGCACTGAGCTATTAGTACAAGGCACTGCTAAACCACATCTGCTTAATCCAGAGAGCTTCCAGTCAAACAAAAAGCAGGTTCATGTGCAGAGAGAGATGAATCACAAACTTTGCTGGCAAGCTTTCCTTTACCTTGGCATGGCCCAAGACATGACCAAATTATGAAATAATTGGAAGCTAATTTTCTTTGAAGAAAAGAAAATTGTCAGGGAGGGTGTTGTGTTGGAGGATGGAAGTAACGTGGTGCCTTGCTTCAGGTATTACATGCACAGTCAGAGCTTCATCTGCCTGGGAGTGCTGGAGAATGACAAATTCACAAGGCAATGATCAGCAGAGCAGTAATATCTGGTGTGATGGGAGGATGGGATCAAGGGGAATGCTGATTGCTCCACTGTGGAGGGCAGCGGGGAACACTCTAGTAACAAGAGCAGATTATTGCCCAGTCTATTGACAGTCCAGCAATAGACTATCAGACAATTCACTGAGAGATCAAACCCTACTCAGCATTAGCAGAAACAGCATATGTCTGTATATACAGTATATAGACTCCAGCACTGCAAATGCACAGATAAATATGACTATAGCTAAACTGCCTTGTAATGGTAATGCTTTTTTTTTAATACTATCACTGATTTTCTTCCTCAGATCTGTTTTGGTTCTAGCTTGACATCAGCACCTTTCAAACCGTTCTTTTATGTACTTGGTATTGGAGACTTTTTCAAAGGATTTTGCATTTAAAGCTTGAAATCAATGGGAAACAAATGTTTCTGATAACACCCAGACTCGAATTCAAATATTTTAACATAGTGCTACAAATTCCAAAAAGCAGCACGCTTTCACAGAGTACTTTGTGGTTTTTTTAAAAAATTGATTTTGAAGAATAAAAAACCTCTACCATCTATTTTAAGTGTCACTTTCAAAATCTATACATTTATTGATATTTTCCATGAAGAAAAGTATTTTTTACATTTTTTGAGCGACAAAAACTGCCAGCTAGACATCATACTGTGGTATGTATTTCTAACATTGACATCTAAAACCAATTTATATGCATTTATGTGTAAATATATATACACATGAGCAAGGAGCTACACTAAAATGACAGTCACAGCAGAATGGCAGACACTTTGGCAGTGATTGTGAATCATTCTAGCATATTAAGGAATTTGTTTAAAACAGTGGAAATAGCCTAATAAGTCAAAAGACTCATTCTCTCTCAAACAGTATGTGTACATATATATTTAACAAGGGATTTTTTCCTGTTTGTGTTATCACCACACATATTCCTTCTCCTCTTTGGAACTACCTTTTTTCCATTTAGGGATCCCAAGCAGCTATCCCTGAGCAACAAAAATCACTCCCAAAACATCAGGTCTTGCATCAGTTTACTTACTGTATATAATAGCTTCTGTAAAATTTCAAGGAACACATTTGCCTGTGAATCGCTCAATAAACTGTCCACGCACAAAAATCTTTCTTTTGAGTCCCTATCATTGCGTAACTGTATCAAACACAACAGTGACAGGAGCTCTAGACGATACAGTGAACCACTGTCTCAGGGAGTTCAGGAAGATGTAGTGGTAATAGGTGAATAAACAAATAAAAAAAGCAGTCCTTGGTGAGATTTCCACATGTATTCATTCTGCTTGCTACCAGCACAGCAGGAGCTGTTCTGCTCAAGAATTGTCTCTCCCTTCCTTTGGTCAGGGAGAGACCATCCACAACTCATATCAGAGGCCCCTGAAGCTCCCTCCTTCTTACCTCAGTAGCCCTGGGAGGCTGTCCTGATACAGCTCCAGTAAACTTGGCTCTAGGAGGAGCTCATATGTAAAGACACGATTCTTCATGCACCAATTTTCAGTTTAAATATTTAACAAAGATAACACTTTTTTTAAATTATTCTGCAAAATATTGTGGGCCAAAAAAACCTTTAATAACTCTAAATAAATGTTCTTTCCTTCTGGAGCTGGCTTGACAATATATTATCAGTATGCTTGTATTTTCTCTAGGATAGTTGTTGATTTGAAAGCATGAGGGGAAACATGCTATGCAGAGAAACATCTCAGATTTGTTTTTCCTCCTCCTTTTTTAGACTTAGAACACTCATCTCTTTGCTGAAGAACCTAATTCCTTCACACAACGCAGGGACTTTCAGGAACTCTTTACCAGATTGTGTTGCTGATAAAAGCATGTCAATACCACAGCCCACAGGGCTCTGCATTGGTGCAGTCTACTCTTTCACTGTCATTTTCGCCTACACCTAACACATGATAGGGAGATACGGAGAAAGTGAGTGAATTTTTCAGAGGGACCTAGATTTCTGTTACATCAAAGTCTCAGTAATGCAGGCTGGGATGAAGCTAATAATAATAATAAAAATAATAATAATAAGCTAATTCAAGAGCCTTAATCTCTGAACATGACCTCAATGCAGATCTCAATGCAAATCATTTTTCCTCATTGTTGTATTCCAGCCATTTTGGTTTCTGTTAATTAAATAATAGACCTATTGGTCATACAGCCATACAGCCATCCCTGACCATAACTCTTTCCCTTGACCTCTGAAAAAAATCTTGAAGGTTCAGCCTCTCTGCTCTCAAACTTCATTTTCACCAATGCTGTGTTCATTGGTGAAGTCTCCATACTACAATCTACAGCCAGCCTACAAAGATCACCATCATCACAGTGAATCACTAGACCACACACTACAGAAGAAACTGTGGAGTTAGTTCTGATTTAGTGGTTCCACTCCCTGCACATACCAAGAGAATTAAAAAAAAAAAAAAGATATTGCCATACAGTCCTGTCAACTGACAGGAAGAGATTAAAAGCTAGTCCTTCCTCTCTCACTGAAGACAAAAAGCTTAGAAATTGGAAAAAAATCCCACCAAACAGGCAAAAGGTCAAATACATTAAACAAAATTCTGAATTCTAACCCTCATCTCCTGTGTGATACATCTCAAGAAATTGTTTTAACATGTGTCAGACATTGCTGAGCTTCTGGGGGGTGAACATCATGGTACTGTACTGCACCATACCTCACCAACCCTCAGCTATCTCTGTCTTAACCACGACTGCAAGAAAAGACCACTTTTTATTTATGAGGTTGTTTATGCCAGCTACCAGTGCCAGCTGGAATGTCCTCAGGGCAATTATGATTTCTCCTTTATGTCACCTGTAACCAGTAGGGCATACAGGTGTAATTCAGTAGAGGACTCTCAGACCCCGATCCAGCCAGGCATTCAATATTGAAGTGAACTTTTGACTTTAATCGGGAAAGTTAAGCAAGTATTGGCTTCCAGCTAGTAAAAATTCCTCCTGTAGTTTGTATCGAAACACACTAGCACCAGCACATCAAAAATGGAAACATTTCTGCCAGATCATTTCTGCCAACATATTTCAAACCAGCCTTGCAGAAAACTGCCACAACAACAACAGGAAACGAAAGCCTGCTGTCTACCCTTCACTGGATTTTTAAGACTTTGATATACCTACAGTGAAGCAAACTGGTCGCTCAGTCCCCTTTGCCAAAGGTGCCAAACACAAAGCATTTCCAAATAACACACAGTTTAGTTTATCAAGACATGAACTGTTAAGGTAATCTAATGTGGGACTTCAAACTGCCAGCAAGAAACAAGGGGTAAGAAAGAGTGATTTAAAATACCATGAATCTAGCCCAGATTGTAATTGAAACAGCAGCTGGTATTTTTCAGTAAAGCTACACAGACTGTGTATTCCTCTTTTTGTTATCCTGTAACACGAGCAGCCACAGCATTACACCTTTGCTTTTCCTTCTTCTGTTGTTAGCAGTGCTCTGCACGAAAGATGACCAGGGTGTGATCCATCGGCCTTGCAGGTGAGCAGTAAATCCACTGAATCCAACATCTCTTAAACCAGATCTTTAATGAACAAACGGGGCAGAGAAATGGTTTAGAAACATGATACAATTGTATAAAAGATACCATGACAGCATTTTTTTTTCCTTTCTTTTTTCTTACTTGGAGAGAGGCTGATCTGTGTGCCAAAGGCCCCTTTCTGTGCAGAAGCCTCTAAGATGATCTAGCTGTAAGCTAACAAGCTGTTTGCAAAGGAAAGTTTTAGATTCCCCTTTTGACTAAATTGAAAGACTGCACAAGTTTTCTGCCATGGTTTGTTTATGATATAAATAATGGCTTAAGCATTGTTCTTCATTGAAAATTGTCCAGCTGCCCCTAATCTGGCATTGATTTTCAGTGCATATTTTGCAGCTTTTAAATACATTCTTGGCAAGAAAGTTAGAAATTTTAGCCTATGATATTAAAATCTGTAACTGGACTTGAGTGTGGAAACATTTTTTCAGGTCTTCAGTCTGCTCCATTTTGGTCCTGGATGCATAAGAACATTACATTTGAGCCATCCGCAGATGTAAAGTGCACCATGGCTCCAGCAGCATCTTTTTCTAAGGCCATTTCTGAACAACAGGAGAGCCTGTGTCTTGCTGTGGCAGTGTGCATCTTTGCATTTGCTCTCCCAGTTTGCAACAAATTGTCATGTCATGTAGTTTGGAATTCTGGATGATCCTTGTTAACACACTGTAAAATATTTGTAATTCTTAAAATATTTAATCCTCAGTTTTATCATTGTCAATCATTCAGTGCAATCTCTTCATACTTATGCCTAATAGATAAAATTGAAACACAAAAGCAAAAAGAAAAACACTTCTCTGCTGCTAATGATGACTAAAGTAACTAATACTCTGAATTCAAGTGTACAATTTAGACTATCCTGAATTACTAGCATTAAGGTTTTAAGTGGCAGACTTACGTCTTCACTGATGCTGAAGTTAGCATGGATTTCAGACATTCACTGTAAATTATTTGGGCAGTATCCTTCATTTATAGCTGTGAATAAAAAAGATCCAGACACACACACCCCACTACACCAAATTACACTGCTGTGAGAAAAATAAACTAAAAATATAACTGAAAATACTTGTGCTATGAAACTATCCCATTTCCCTCCCTCAAGACACTTAAAATGCCAGTCTGAATTCTAGCAGAATGAATTTGTTTACACAGAGTTTGAACATAATAAAGTTCAAAGATCCAACAACAGAGTCCTGAAAAATCTCAGAGAAGGTATTGTATTTCTGGTTCAAACACAATGCTGGTATGATGTGTCAGTCTTTTCATAAAAAAAAATCAATTTGTGTATATCTTATTGTAAAGCACTACACTGTAATACCAAAAAGAGAGTAGCTATTAAAACTGGAGCCTTTGCAAGTGTTGTATGGCAGTTAGGATGGAAATAACCATTAAATTCAGGCCCAATAGGTGCAATATTATTACTCTTCTGAAGGAGCAAATCAAGTAGCTACTAAAGGCAACCTGCCCTGACAGCAGTGGAAGGGGAAGAAGCAAGGTTTACCCATCAGCACATCATTAATTTGGATTTTTCTTTAGTCTGTAAATGAATGTTCAGGTGCTTTTCTTATCCAGAGGTGGGTGATATTAACTGAAAGGTTTCTGTTGACTTCATTAAGTTTACATATAGTCCTTAAGAAAGAGTGAGCTTTGCCAGAAGTTGAGAACCTTGGGTTTTTTCCTCTCTCTTGCTCTCTCTCCAAGGTTCAGCTCTGCAGCAGTTGCTGAAATAGACTGAAAGTCTGAGTTCATTTTCTAATTGATGTATTTTTTGGTTTGAGCAGATTTCCACCAGCAGATAACTTTGTCCCACTATCCCTTTCTACAATAGTTTTGACGCAGTATTGCCTCATTTAATCTCACAGTCAAAGTACATATGACTTCATTCAGTAAATGTAAACTGCCAGGGATGGGGGACATCTTCGGATACCTCCTGGTGTCAAAGCAAACCAGGGCTTGGATTCAAGCTCTCTGGTCATAAGCATTACCTGCATGTTGACTCATATACTGGCATGGACCTGGATTGGGGACAGCTGGCTCATGAGGCAAAGATCTCAGACACAAGAAGACTTGGGACCTCTCACTCCACTCCTGTTCTCAGACACTATAAAGGGGCCTGTGCAGCCTGGCCCAGGGGACTTGGACCCATGCTTGGGCACTCTTGCCAAAAGCAGTGTCTACACCATTCAAAGAACTGAAATTTGTGCTGGATGGGTGATACCAACAATGCAGGCTTTTCTCCAGCACAGACTAATGTCAAGAAATACATTACCCTTAATCAGAGATGACCTCAAAAGACTGTAGCTTAATTTTGCTTCCATCATGAGATGGAATGGAAATTTAGGTTATGAAATGTTCAAGGTATTAAATGAAGTTTCAGTTTGGGTTAGCCACATAATGGGAAAACAAGGATAATTTAGAATTTACAAAAAAGCTTGTCAAGTTTTGTTTGCTTCTGCCAGCATTAGCCAGGGAGATTTGGATCTTGCCTGCATGCAGTGTCTGGGAAGAAAGGAGGATGGAAAGGTCCCACTTTTGGCGTCTCTCTCACCATGCTGAAAATCAGTAATGTATCACTCAGATAACTTCCTTCTCTTTGAAACTATTGTGGTCTGCTGAGCAGCTGTACAATACTAGTGCAGGCACCAAGAAATACGATAGTAACCCTATGGGATTCTGTATACTCCATTGAGCTTTATGGATGCTTTCCCATAAATACCAGATAGACAGTTGTATTCTAAAGTGATTGCATGCGTTGGTTTTAACTTACTCCCTCCTACTTCACTCCATTCATCTTGTGCTCCTGTTGCTCTGTAAAGTCTCTTTGACAACTTCTGTTGTATCTCCGTATTTCTCCTCTACACATTTTGTGCATAATTAGATTACTGTTTTTTTCAAGCATTTGAATATTTTTCCTGTTCTGTTTTCTCATCCTGTTATAATTCCCTAGATTTGGTTTTATTCTCATAGTTCATGCCACATTTAATTTGCTTGTTGGTAGTTTTCTTTGCACCTCTCTGTTTCTTCTATTGTCCCTACTCACTGAACACTGCAAGTTCCTCCAAAGGCTGGTTCCTTGTTGTGAGTTTTATTCCAATGTCTTTTCTCCTTTATCACAGTGTGTGCAATAGTTTCCAAGTGACTCTCAGAAGTTGTAAAGAGGTACTTTTCCTTCAAAATTACATCACATCTGTATTTGAACTTCCACAGAGTGCCACCTCTTCTAATAACAGGGAAAAAAAGGATAAAAGTGTACTTTGAATGGAAACTATACTATTTTAACTGCACCAGATTCCTTGGAAAGTATAACCAGCTAATATCTGTGAAATGCTTCCAGCATTAAGAAAGCATGCCAAAACTGAAAAGCGTGAGTTGAACGTGAGCAGATTTGGAGCTGCCCTGCAATAATTACAAATGCTGAATGATGACCTGCTTATTGGAATAGTTACTGGACAGATAGACTGGTTTTGTTTATTAGTGGTTAAAAACAGCTAGGACAGAAAAAAATAGGGACAGGTAAGTCACTTTTCTCTGGACAATGGAAGATTGTTCAGAGACAATAACAGGACAAGAAAAGGCCTGGTTAGCAAGGGGGAGTAGTGGTTTTAAAAGAAGCATGTTCTCAAGTAAGAGAATTATCCTGGGAACCAGACTGAGGTAAAGGCACCCTTCCTTTCATTGTCTGAAGAAGTCAAGCCTGGGCCACCAGCCTGGGTCTGGGAGGGACCCCACTGTGCTTACAAAGAGTTAAAACTTTAATCAAGCCCTTTGAGTTAAAGCTAAGAACATGCGTCTCTGCAGGACCAGAGGGTTATTTTGCAGTGACTTTTGTGACTTTTGTCTGAGCTGATTCAAGAGCAAAATCTCATAGCTTCAGTTGTCTTATTCCTCTGAATGTTTCAAATATTCTAAAGTTCCCTAAAGTAGTTTTAACATTCCTTTTAAGCTTTCTTATTGGTGTAGAGTGGCCAGTGTCTTTCCCACATGAAATTTCCCTTAAACGCTCAAACTCAGGCAAAGAATTTCTTTGTTCATGCCAATAGTCCCTCTCCATGCGCAGAGCCTGAAGTCAAAACCAAAAAGAAATCAGCCCTTAGAAAAAAAAAAAAAAAAACTCTTGCAAAATTATTGTTAAAGAATAGTTAACAGAGCACTGAAAAGCCATGTGAGCATACTCCAGCCAGAGTGTTATGCATATTTTTCAGATTTTTAATGCCTTCTCTGATGAACCTTAAAAATCTCAGTTCTCCATTAGCATCCAGCCTTTGAGTCAGCAATCAAGAGGGAATAATTCAGAACTGACATCACAGGCAAATTCACAGTTTAATGTCAGCAGATGACAGGGAAAGGAGACTTGCATCAGGTTTTCATCAAACTGTGTTTAGAACTTATCATGGGTTTCTAAACATAGGTCTGACCAGTCCCACATTTGGCACCAAGTGCAGCCTTTCACAGCCTGCCCTGGAAGGGATTTTTGTGACTTGATTTCTTCTTTGTCAGATTCCGTAGCCATTTTTGGGTGACTAATGGATATTTTAATATGACTTTCTAATCTCCAAGTATGTTACATGCCAAAGAATAATAAGATAGGGGAGAGTATGCTACAAAGTAGATGATTTCATTGAAAATCAGAATCCCTTGACAAATTTCACTGCAGTTAATGTTCTGCAATATGGCAAAAACATCACACAAACAGCCATCAGTATGATTAATTTCACCGCTATTTCCTTTTCTCTATCAAATAGGCCACTGAGGCCACTAAACTGGCATGCATAAGCATACACTTTGCACATGTTAACTGAAATGTTTGTCAACAAATTACATTCCTTCCTTTCTCCATTAGCTGGTCTTTGGTCAGCCATCTTGAGCTGTTATACAAGAATTAGTATCAGATGAGTGGTTTGCTTTTGCATCTCCATCCATGTCAAACCAAAATATGTAAAGAAGATGCAAATAGAAAAGATTTTTTGTTTTTTAAGATCTGGTGTGCAGATTTTAGTTCATTGTATCAAAACCCTCTTGAGTAACTTGGATCCAGAACCATTTCGAATGCCTCTGTGATTTGGATCTTTTCTCATCTAGGATATTACCTGTAGATTATGACTAATAATTCATAAAATAAGAGGTTTCTATATACATTTCCTGCCCACTGGTATACAGTTGCAAATGTCACTGATGCAGGCTGAAGTTTCATCTGCATTCCAAAGAATGAAATGTAAGCTCTATTCATTGACCTCTCATGGCAGGTTTAAGTAAAAACATTAAGCTAGCAGACAGCTCAGGTCCAGAATAAAGGTTTGAAATGTGCATGGAACTGGTTTTTCTTCCACAGCACAAAACCCATCTTTTTTTTTCCAGAGCAGTAGGTACAATCCTATCTCCTATTTAAAGCATGCAGTTTATTATCCCACTTTTTCACTTACATTTTTCTATAAGGTCTTAATCCATTTCACTGAAAAGGAGATTTAGCAAGTGTAGCACATATCAGATTTCCTGATAGACAGACAGATTTCCTGTTTTTTTTCTTTCGTTAGTGAATACAAAGCTATTTCATAGAATCGTAAATGGTTTGGGTTGGAAGGGACCTTAAAATCATCTAGTTCCAACCCCCCTCCCATGGACAGGGACACCTTCCACTAGACCACATTGCTCAAAGCCCCGTCCAACCTGGCCTTGAACACTGCCAGGGATGGGGCATCCACAACTTCTCTGGGCAACTTGTTCTAGTGTCTCATCACTCTCACAGTGAAGAATTTCTTCCTTTCATCTAATCTAAATCTAATCCTCTTTCAGTTTAAAACCATTAACCTCACCCCATCATGACATGCCCTTGCAAAAAGTCCCTCTACAGCTTTCTTGTAGGTCTCCTTTAAGTACTAGAAGGCTGCTATAAGGTCTCCCCAGAGTTTTATCTTCTCCAGGTTGAACAACCCCAACTCTCTCAGCCTGTCTTCACAGGAGAGGTGCTCCAGCCCTCTGATCATCTTCATGGCCCTCCTCTGGACTCGCTCCAAGGGGTCCATGTCCTTCTTATGTTGGGGCCCCAGAGCCGAACACAGTACTCCAGGTGGGGTCTCACAAGAGTGGAGTAGAAGGGGAGAATCACCTGCCTTCACCTGCTGGTCCCACTTCTTTTGATGCAGTCCAGGACACAGTTAGCTTTCTCAGCTGCAGGCACGTACTGCCAGGTCATGCTTAGCTTCTCATCACCAACACCTCCAGGTCCTTCTCCTCAGGGCTGCTCTCAGTCCATTCTCTGCCAAGCCTGTATTTGTGCATGGAATTGCCTCAACCCATGTGCAGGACCTTGCACTTGGCCTTGTTGAACTTCATGAGGTTCACATGGGCCCACCTCTCCAGCCTGTCCAGGTCCCTCTGGATGGCACATCCCTTCCCTCCAACATATCAACAGCACCACACAGCTTGACGTTGTTGAAAAACTTGCTGAGGGTGAACTCAATCCCACAGTCCATGTCACCAACAAAGATGTAAAACAGCACTGGTCCCAGTACTGACCCCTGAGGAATGCCACTCACTGCTCTCTACCTGGACATCGAGCTGTCGACTGCAACTCTTTCAGTGTGACTGTCCAGCCAATTCCTTATCCACAGAGTGCTCCATCCGTCAAATCCATGTGTCTCCAATTTAGAGATATGTCGTGTGGGACAGTGTCAAATGTTTTGCACAAGTCCATGTAGATGATGACAGTTGTTCTTCCCTTGATCACAAATGTTGTAACCCTGTTGTAGAAGGCCACCAAATTTGTCATGCATGATTTGCCCTTCATGAGGCCATGTCAGCTTTCACCAATCACCTCCTTATTTTCTATGTGCCTTAGCATAGTTTCCAGGAAGATCTGGTCAATGATCTTGCTGGGCACAGAGTGAGACCTATTGGCCTGTAGTTCCCTGGGTATTCCTTTTTTCTCATTTTAAAAATGGGGGTTATGCTTCCCCTTTTCCAGTCAGCAGGAACTTCACCAAACTGCCATGATTTCTCAAATATGATGGGTAGTGGCTTAGCCACCTCATCCGCCAGTTCCCTCAGGACCTGTGGATGTATCTCATCAGGTCCCATGGACTTGCATACCTTCAGGTTCCCTAGATGTTCTCAAACCTGATCTTCTCCTACAGTGGGTGGTTCTTCATTCTCCCAGTCCCTGCCTTTGCCTTCTGTGACTCGGGCAGTGTGGCTGAAGCACTTTACAGTGAAGACTGAGGGAAAAAAGTCATTGAGTACCTCAGCCTTCTCCATATCCCAGGTAACCAGGTCTCCCATTTCCTTCCAGAGAGGGCCCACATTTTCCCTAGTCTTCCTTTTATCACTGACATACCTATAGAAGCTTTTCTTGTTGCTCTTGATGTCTCTGGCCAGATTTAATTCTATCAGGGCTTTGGCTTTCCTAACCTGATCCCTGGGTGCTTGGACAGTTTCTCTGTATTCCTCCCAGGCTCTCTGTCCTTGCTTCCACCCTCCATAGGCTTCCTTTTTGAGTTTGAACTTGTCCAGGAGCAACTTGTTCATCCATGCAGGCCTTCTGGCATTTTTGCCTGACTTCCTCTTTGCCGGGATGCATAGCTCCTGAACTTGGAGGACATCATCCTGGAATATTAACCAGATTTCTTGGGCTTCTCTTCCCTCCAGGGCTACTCTGCCAAGCAGATCCCTGAAGAGGCCAAAGTCTGTTCTCCTGAAGTCCAGGGTAGCAAGTTTGTTGTGCACCCTCCTTGCTGCCCTAAGGATCTTGAACTCCACCATTTCATGGTCACTGCAGCCAAAGCTGCCCTTGAGCTTCACACCCCACTGGCCCCTCTGTGTTGGTGAGAACAAAGTCCAGCATAGCACCTCTCCTCATTGGCTCCTCTATCACTTGGAGAAGGAAGTTATCATCAACATCATCCAGGAACATCCTGGATTGCTTATGCCCTGCTGTGTTGTCCCTCCAACAGATATCAGGGTGACTGAAATCCCCCATGAGGACCAGGCTGCTTCTATCTGTCTATAGAGGGCCTCGTCCACTCGGTCTTCCTGATTGGGTGGCCTGTAGCAGATCCCCACTATAACATCTCCTGTCCCTGCCTTCCCTTTAATCCTGACCCATAAGCTCTCAGTCAGCTCCTTATTCATCCTGATCCATGCACTCCAGCTGGTCACTGACATAGAGGGTGACACCCCCTTCTTGTCACCCCTGCCTGTCCTTTCTAAAGAGCCTGTATCCTTCCATTCCAACAGTCCAGTCATAGTCCAGCACACGTCTCCATGGTGTCAGTAAGATCACAGCCCTGCAGGCATGTACTGAATCCGTCTAGGTCCTCTTGTCTATTCCCCATGCTACACACATTTGCATAGAGGCATTTAAGTTGTGTCCCCGATGAAGCTGACTTACTGGCTGGAATTCCTCTGTGCTGCTCTTCAGGTGCTCTCCTGCTGACCTGTGATCCCTCTCCAGGCTCTGGGCATCTATCACTGGCACTGGCATCAAGCTGGTAAGAGTGAGATGGATTGAGGTTCCCCTCCCCCAGCAACTTTAGTTTAAAGTCCTTTATGAATTTTAAAGTTTGTTTTTGAAACTGTTCATAAGTGGGAGCTGAATGAAAAGCTTTCCTTTTTTTTTCCAACTACTGTACAAGTACCCTGTGTCTACAAGTGTGTTGGAGAAAGATCAGAGGAATATTCATGTAGTGTCATGCATATGTACAAAATTTCTAATTGATTAATCATACATTACACAAACCTGTCAAACATCATGTTAAAATGTATACCAGAGTTTCAAAAATGATGAATTATTATTAATTCTTCTGAGATTCCCAAAGCAGGTAAAAGATGACTGAATTAATCCTCATGATAATTATGTAAGACAGGCAGTATCTCACTTTGAAAGACAAGAATCATTATTTTCTACAAGGACTTCTCAGTTTGAACCATCAGTAATAAGCCTCCTGATATGGACTCTTAAGATGTATCAAGAATCTAGAGATTGCAGTATGTCAGATAGAGCTGTATATGTCGTCCACTTCTGAACAAGCAAGGAAAGAAACAGCTTTTGTGACTACAGGAACAGGCAGCCAAAAAACTGAGAGAATTAAAGTTCTGAAGGAAAATATTGACTAAGTGGGTTTTCCAGCATCAGGAGGGACTCTGACACAGCCCAGCTCAGGCCACAGCCCAGAAGTCAGGCCTCCCAACTCCTCAACTGAACTGTGAAAACATTATTTAGACTATCCTACACTATATTCCAGGGCTCAGAAACTTCCGTATTAGTTACAGCTTCTTTGCAATAGTCCCTCCAAATATTATGTGGTGTTTTATTGAAAAATATTATTGTTTCCCATGTACCTGCATTTTCTTTCCCCTTCTTTCCCCTTCTTGATTCTTAGAATAGCTGTACCGCAACTTCATTACCTGGTGGCTCACATTTTGGATTGCATACCCCCAGAAACATATGAATGAAACCCCCGTATCTTTGGCCTCAGGGTGCTGCCTCTGCATATGTGGAAGTAGGAATGAAAACAGCATTCTCCAGAGAAGTCTTGCCAATCTGATTCTGTCTCCTGCAAAGGACAGCCTTAACAATGTGAAAGTCTCAGCTGTCAGGCTACCAAACTAGAGGGAGGAGGAAGGAATGTGGAAGAACTTATTTCATCTCTCTTTGAAAATTTCCTGTGACTTGGGGAAGCCATCTAAGATACAAATCTAGAGTTCCTAAATCCTCATCCACACTTGCTAGCGACTCCTGTAATTCTGAACACTTCAGAATCATCACCAGAGTGGCACATCTGACAGCTTTGGTAGGAGAAACCAATCCTTCAGTCCTTCTGCAAAATAAGTGAGACTAGAGCTAAATTCTGTACACCACCACAGTAAATCACCCATCTGGCCATGGTTTGGAATGGTATCTGCATTCACAGATCTCTAATGCCAGGATGATCAACTGTCCTAGGGCTGCAACTCATACCAAAATTATCCACAAAGCTGAAAGGCTGAAAGCCCCTGGATGCATACTACATATCTTAAAAAGCTCAAAATGGGGGAACTCTGGGGGAAATCAATTGGCAAGAACTGAAAGTGGTTCTCCAGGTGTCCTCCACAGCTCACTGAGCAAGCATCTGCATCCCAGTGCAGTTTGGGAACTGTGTTTCAGATGCCTTTTAGGCTTGTTTCCTCCCCCAGCCCTGCTTCCAGGAACACGAGTCACCCCCCCATGAGGAACTGCTCAGGAACAGCTCAAGTGCAACGCAAGTTTCAAGAGCCATAATTTAGCTACATCTGCTCTTGTAGGCAGTGCACAAAAAGGGATTTCTGGTGATACAAATGGAGTGGCTGAATGCAAATGATGAAGGCTGTTATTTTCTTCATCACAAGTCTCACATCCAGTCCCCCAGATGACCCAAACAGGGGGCCTCCCCACAGCATCTCAAGCTTTGCAGCATCTTCTAAGAGACGGGCTGCTGCACTGAAGGGTTTGGGCAGCTCCTCTGTGTGGCAGTCCACAGAGAAAGTATTTCCACGTTCAGCTCTAGTCAGCACAGCAGCTGAGCTGGAAGAGAGCCACACTCCTGCAGATGGGCAGAAAAAATCAAAAATCAAAAGAAAGGCCAAAAGCAACTTCTATTTTTTGTTAATATTGTGCTTGTGGAGTATCTGATTAACGACCTTAGAAGTTTCAGAGCAGACAGAGTTCAGGACAAGTTTAATTTAAATGTAGGTCACAGATCAACATTATTAGTAGTAAATAATGAAGAGACTCCTGGCCTGAAATTCAGGGCCTTGGACTTTTTGCATCACATCACTGGATCACCTGTTTGTAATTTGACGTATAACAACCTGATGACATTTTGATGTCTCTGTAGTTATTTGGGGACTTTTTATAGCTCACAGGAATTCTGCCTAATCTTTATCATACAGAAAGATATTCTGCTATGATACATACTTGAGCCTCTGCTTCAACAGAGGCTTTAACGCTTGCTTTGAAATAAGCCAATACTGAAAGGCTTTGCCTTACAAATTGCACATTAGCTCATATGTGAAATCAAAGCTAGTTTTCAGATGACTTTTCAAATTACTTCAGATGATACACACTGCCCAGTGTTAGTTTACACTAAAAATCTCTAAGCATTTTTATCTGGGTGGGATTTTCTACTTGAGAAGAAGAGTTTGGTCTTGTTAAGCCTATTCTTTCTTCATTTGTTTTTATTTTTTAATTTTTACTCTTTGATGACTTGGAAAACTGATACCTGGAAGTTTTTCCATAGCTTTTGGGGAAGGAAATAGGAAGAAGAAACCCACACTGGGTTGGAGCCTATATGACCCAGTTTTAAGTTTTAGCAGGGAGCATATTCATTATCAAATTACAACTCCTATAAAGCATAGTTTGTGAGAGTTATGGCAGACTAGCATTTAACAGGATGGAGACAATGTGTACAGCTATAAAATACCGCTAAACTAAAGCTGTATGACAAACCAGGCTGCACAAAAACTTTCACTGCTTACACAGTTTCTTTGTTTTAACTCTAGAGTTACTAACTTAGTTTTGGCTTCCAAATAATTAAAAACTATTGTAATTATCCTTGTTAACTATACCCTCTAATATAAAAAATGCCTGGCTTCAAAAGATGGTGATATAATGAAGGCAGAGTGTGATGGACATGTACTACTTTACTTCCAGGCACCTTGAAGACATTAATATAAGTTTATATTCATTTTTTGCCTTGTTTGGGTCTTATTCCACTTCCTCTGTGGCTGCCTTGCTCTGGGCCTGTGACGACAATCAATGATAAAGGCAGACTACATGCAATTCAGCTGCAGACATACAGTGTAGAAAATAGACAGAAAGCAGTAACACACACCATAAAAACAGTTTCTGGGGAGTGTGTTCATGTAACCCCATCCCTGTCTTTTTCTCCTCTCTTCATTTCCCCAGGGGACAATTACATTTAAGAATAATGCCATGTCTTAACATACTTGAACAAGGAAAATTAGATTAGCTGTTTCCTTGGCTACAGTTCCTAACATTATTGGGAAATGCTTAACGAAGGCTCCTCAGAACCCCTTCACGCATCTTGTTAACCAAAAGCCCATTGTTTACAGCTCCTAGCCACAATATCCAAGAAATGCCAATTAGCAAAAATGCCTTATTCAGAGAATATACACCACTGAAATATTAGACACAGATAATGACTATAGTGACTCATATTAGGATGGAGGCTTCCCATACTGCAGATGGACAAACTGGGTAATACTTATTGCTCCTCACAGCTTTTTGCCTTGGCAAAACTCTAGGTTATAAGGGGATGGGATGGGTGGATGGAGGAATATGAAAGCCCTCAGCAATTGAGCCAGTGTCCTGGACAAAAGAGTGTATTATCATGAAATAGCCTTTCATGAGTCCTGATCCCCACTATGCAAAAAAGGACCTCAGGCAAGAATTATGTTTTTTCCTTAAGATTTTAAAAAAATGAAGTCTGAGCAAATTTTAACCACCAGAAAGGCAAGAACACTGAAGAACAAATGTAGAAATCCTGGATGCTAGAAAAAAAATTGCAGGGCCCTTGAGAATACTAGGCTGTATGCCAGCATTAAGTCAGCCTGTGTCATAAGTAGAACAAGAAATGGGGACAGACCCAAAACCCACTGGTCACAGGCAAACATTCTGCTGATTTCAAGGTAATACGGCTATTGTAAAAGTTCGCTTCTTTACCAAATTTTAGTTTTGTTAGCACACCAGCCTTTTACCACCAATTTCTCCACCCACATTTATTTTAAATAAAAGATATTGTCCAATATTGCCTAACAAAATCAATAGTTTTCCTGTATCTTGCTCTAACCTTACAATGCAAATAACTGAGAATCCTTTTCAAATCTGCACTTTCCATGCATATGTGCATCCATACCAGTTGTCATATGATTTTATTCATAGACTAAGAAACAGACTCTAGCACTCATTAAAATGCAGTACAGCTAGCACTCTTAGCAGCATGGTATAATCAGTTTGAGATGCTGCTAAGGATTCTGCGCTGCTTAACCTGTTTGGTCTGGAGGTATCAGGATTTCTAAGAAGCATGGTTTGGGGTTTTTTTTCCCTAGATAGTGGCAATATGCTACAGATAGCTGCAATTTTGGTAGCTGTACAGTACTAAAAATCCAGGACCTATAATCTAATATGACCCACTGGAAGGTGAAGCAAAGTAACCTGACTCCTAGGTCTGGGTGACCTAAAGTAGTGCCTGTAATCTGGTGTTGGAATAATTTAGGAGGGCTCAGGGGTTTCTGTATGCCATAGATGCTGGCTGTTATTTAAGGTGCTTAAGCATTATTTTAAAGTGTTTAAACATTCAAAATGAACAGAAAAAAAGCATAGCCAAGGATTTTACTTTGCTTCTAGTTTTTCATGTGTGCTTTAGTCTGATCTCATTTGATTCACCAGTAATTAGATATGAGAAATGTCAAAATATGCTAAACAAAAGTAAAATACTATCTGTACTATTCTTCTTGGACTTGGAATTTATATTCACAGACTAAGTTGAAAATCACCTAAATAAACACATCTGTTAAGCTAACATTTTCCAGTGATAGCAGTTTTAATGTTGTGAAATGTGTTTGATGTGTTCATATTACAAAGACCAGTTTCCAAAATGTTACTTGCCAATTTTTTTTTTTTTAAGTGTAAACTGACCTTTTTCCTGTTGGCTCTGTGTTGGCCAAGACATATTTCATTTAATACTGGCTAAAGCTAGAGGTAAAATGTTAAAATAATCTAGCTGGTTTATATGTAGATTGGAAAGAAAATATTGTGAGGGTTGTATGAAGAGTAGGACCAAAAGGTTTAGCTCTGCTGTCTTCTGTAGCAGTCACACATTGCAATAGAACACTTAGGTCAATAGTTAGGTAGGAAAGACCACACTTTTTAAGACAACCGCAGTTGGCTTTTTTGAGCTCCAGGAGAAGGTTATCAATTATATGAGGTGATAATACAGACGCAGGGGCCAGAGTCAGCACTGGTACATAATGCAAAGATATCTGTAAGCACATCTGTAAGCATTTATGCCTGTGTCTATATAGAGGAATCAAAATGTCTAAACATGCTCCCCTTGAAATCAGTGCAAGAAAATCCTGCTTACCTTTAGGGTGCAATATTGGGTTCCTCATGAGAATAACAGAAGCACAACTGGTAGGATGATAAGTGATGGCTAGCTGGACAAAGGGTGACTAGGGAAGGGAGATTGGAAGCCACCCAGCCATGACCAGCCCATCATCTGCACCATTTTACTCTTCACTCCTAGGTTTGGTCCCCAGTTGCCATGAACAGATCAGAATCAAAACCTCAGAAAAATAGCTGAGGGGCAGACACTGATTTTTTACTTCTTCCAGACATGGAGAGGCTGGCTTGACAAAGGTCAAACACCACTTTGCATGTGGATAAGTGAAGAAAAAGAGTTTTTCATTTCTAGTTTTCTTGAAGATACACCAACTTTGCTTCTTGTGTAAAACAAGAGACTTAAATTATTAGAAATCTTATGTACAAATATCATCCCAGCAATCTTCTTTTAATGAGAAATCAGATCTAACATGCAATTGTCTTCTTTGCTAAAGAATCAGCAATTGTACTTTAAATGTTATTTGTTTACAGTCATAACAGCTTCTTTTTCCCCTTAGACTCCAAAACTTGATGAGGTTGAAAGGTTTATACTTGCCAAGCTGCCATCAGACATTGATATTTATTAAGTCAAAAGGAGGGCATGTGATTAGTGGTGCACTGTCATTAACTACCTAGAATGATCTCATAAACCCACCAGTCCAGCCACATTAAGAGCTGTAATAAAATATACTCATTATAGCACAGAGGATAGACAATAGCCTGACATTAAAGCCCTTTAATCCTCTTGCAGTACAGCAACTGCAGCACTTAAGTTTAAGATCATCTGCTCTTACTAGATTTGATATAATTTGTATGTAAGTAAATCAACCAGAGAACTGTTAATACTGATTATACAAAGCATTCAATGGGATTTTCCATACCAAATGCTGAAATGAATTCATGTATTCATGGAACACATGGGAAACATGGACTTGTTCAAAATTCAGCAGAATTCAGCAAGCAGTCAGAAGAGACTCTGGAGTGATTTGAGACAGTGACATTGAGCATTTGGGAGTTAAACTCTTGCAAGATGAATCAGGATGTCAGATCAGTACAAAATTTAAATTGACAGCTGCTCTTCATCTCTCCCCCGCATCGCCTGCAAATAATGCCCTAACAAATACTGGAGACACACCTCGGTTCTGATATGGGCAGCACTAACGGTGATGTGTAAATTCTCTTAACAAAGCCCAAAAGTCAGAGGCAGGAGAGATCCAAGAGAGACCCAAAAGCCAGAGGCAGAGGAACAAGTGTCACCTTGCTTCAACTGTCTTTCAGGTCTCCCAGATGAAGTGCTGAGGACTGGAGCAACAGAGGCGCTGGGGAGGAAGGGCACAAGAAAAGCAGGAAAACTGAGAGCTGCAAGTCTTCATCAGAGAGCAAGTGAGAACGATGATTATAGGTCAAGAATGGTTAAGATGACAAATGTGCAGGGGCTGAGACCAAAACAACAAGAACACAGGAAATAGTAAAGGCAGAAAATATATCAGATGAGGAGAAAGCTGGCCACAGAAAAGGAACAGAGCGTGAGTCACAAGTGTGTTCTCTGACACAAAAAAGGTAGATAGGAGGAAAAAGATAGACACCCCAATGGTGAGAAAACATTTCCAAAAACAAAGAAGAAAGAAATAAAAGGAGATACATTTTAGATCAGTAATTTGGAGGACATTCATTCTCTTAAGAAAACAGGTAACTGACAGTTACAAGTCAAATTCCTTCATTGTAAACATCAGATGCAGAGATGCTAGAAAGCTTTGTGATTACATCAGTCTGATAAGTTATGTGACTTGCACATAGTGGAGGTGGGGGAAATAGGCCACAAAATTTTCCCCAAAAGTCAAAATATTCCATTTCAACACTTTTATGAGATAAATACTTTCTAAAAATTCAAAATATATTTTAAAAATGTCCCTCAGTTTTGCTTATTTGACCAGGAGATATTTTTGACTCAGTTCCCTTAAGAAAATTGAGAACTTCTATTTTGGATAACATTTGACAGGATGGATTTTTCCAACTGTAAAAATAGTTCACAATTTCTCATGCCCATGCAGCCAGAGAGTAGCAGAAACCTGCACAGAACTATTTTTATTTTTCTTTCTTCTTTTAACTGCCAGTGAACCAAAAGGGAGGGAAAATAAATAATTCATTCAGTTCTAATTCAGAAAATTTGAGACTGACACTTTCTCACCAACCCTTTTGAGCTACTGGTAATGTTCTGATTGCATTTGCTCAGCTCTGGAGAAGGCCCACACATTATAAACTCTTTCTGACAAGGACTCTCATTTATTTACTGCTGCCCGGAGTTGCCTTAGGGCTGTATCACATGGTATGGGAGGCCTGAAAGATTTCTGAAGCTCCCTTTCCCAGCATTGTCCATGTTTTGTTACATAATTTAACATAAGCACAGATTCTATGACTTCTGAATGTTTTGGCGAATATTTCACTCTGTTCAGAGTACTAAAAAGCCCTCTTTAATTGAGTTTTTGAAAACATTTCAGCAACGTAAACCCAGATAGTATGAATGTCCCACGTAAAAATTCATCTTTATGATGCTTTTTACCAATGACTAAAGTAATCAGCAACTTCATACCGTTGCTGACTGCTTCCAGTCTCATGCTGCAGGAATATTACCATGCTCTACTAAACTGGGAGCCTCAGGTTCAAAGCCAGAAGTGAGAACTGCTTTAATAGCTTGACTCATGATACATTAGAGTAGGAGTATTATCAAGACTGGATTTTCAGATTTAGCTTGAATGACTTGACAGACTGCAGTCTTGAAGTATGTTAAGAGACAAACAATAACTCACTAAAAAGAGGATGAAACATTTCCCTATTTATTGGAAGACAGCCTATTTAGATTGGGCCATTTCTCTTAGGGACATATGAACTCTGCTCTAAAGCCTAGTATTGATAAAATCTATAGGACTGCGGTTGGTGGCAAGTAGCAATCACCTATGGAAGAAGAAAAGCATAAAAGAGAGACTATTGCATTATATTTTTATAAATTAAAAGTTGGCCATAACTTTTATAATGTGAGCTGATTCCATTACATTCAATACAGCTGTTTAGTTTACTCCCAGAGAATTGGGCTTTTTTTACAAGAGAAAGGGCTTAATTTTTAGTGACCATGTATCTTCTCAGTGGTCAATTTCTCTTCCAAAAAAAGCTGAAGTTGAAAATGACCTTACTGAGAACCATATGTTGAAAATAGGTGCTTTGTTAGAGGAAAAATGGGAGTGTTCATGCAGATACAATAGGCTATTATTTAGTGTTCATAAATTAGTGAATGCATTTCTTGGAAAGCTGTTATTGCCAAAAGGCATGGTAGCAATGTAGGTGGTCTTCTAAATTTAGTTAGCTGTTATCAACAAATTGTAGTAAAGAAAGTACTGTGAAGCAAAAGATGCTAGAAATTAGACAGAATTGATAACTAAAATTATGTTTTATGGGTAATAGCTTGCAGCTAATGTAATTCATACTGTAGTAAAAAGAGCTGTGTCTCAGGAAAACTCAAAAAGAAAACAGATACTCAAGACCAGATAGTGACATATTCCTTCAGGCTAGTCAAACTTCCAAATACACATATATGCATATATATATACAAAATTTCACAAGAAGGAAGTGCTGCAACATTGTCTATTGAATGATTTTTTGCCATATTTAACAATCTGTATCTGTGATTATACACAGTAATTCTGATCCAGACCTTGGAGCAACAGATATTTGTGCCCACTGATGATATCACTGTCTAATTTTCTACTCCCTATTCTGAACAATGAAATTGTATCTATGGCTCATATTTTTACATTTTCCTAATTTCTGTACCCAGGCTTCTTAAGTGTACTTTTCTCAGTATCTTTCCAAAACTTCCTTTCATTTGCGTCTCTAAGCTTCTCTCATGTTGTGTTTTCTTTTAGGTATTCTGTTGGTCCTTTTCTCCAGAAGACTAACAGCCTTCACTCAATTCCTTCTTAACACATATGTTTCCTGGGAACGTCAATGCTAATCTGTTGGAGACAGAGATCATTTAATATAATAAATCTGCACAACTTCAGAGGATAGACCCCTGTCTGATCATTCTCCACATTTTATTTATGTGTCTGTCTAGTACTGTTTATCTCACTGAAAATGTGTAACATAATGGAGTGGCCCTTAAGGTTTGAAAAGCATCACAGTCAGTATGAATGCTCTATAAAATACAGTTATGGTCTACATTTTAAAATACAGATTGTGATTTTGTGAGTCCAAGTGGACACCCAGTTTTTAGGACAGGTGGTCCAGCCAGCTCCACACCAACGTGGATGCTTAAAATGAGGAAATAAAAATATGTTAGACACTGAAGATTAGGTCAGTATAGTCACAGGAACTGTCTTTCAGCATATTAGAAATAAAAAAGCAAAAATACCTCTCTTGAAGATAAGAATAAATTCTCTGCAGATTACTGGAAAGCATATTTTAGCTGTAATGGCTGAAGAGGAAAACCCCCAAATAAGAAGGAAAATTACTAAAAAGAAAGAATATAAACTCATGGCATGGCTAACTACTGCATTTTATTGTATCTTATACTTGTATTCAAAGACAAAATGGAAACTTTTTTTTTTGCTAACATTTTGAGTCATAGATTTAACCCTGTATTTTATGCTAGGGGATCATTCAGCTACTGCTAATAAAAGAGGAGAAGAAAAAAGCTCACAATTTTATATGGCTGCACATTAGGGATATGCTCACAGGAATCATTTTATTGTTGCCAGAGGCTCATTAGAAACTACTTTTTTGACTCATTATTTTCTAAAAAAGTTATCTCCAGTTTATGGATAACTAAACTTGACCCGCCCCTGTAAGAAGTTTCATTAGATATCCTGAAGTATCCAGTTTCCTCAAATAATTCTTTTTCAGCCATCACAATACTGTTCTTGTTAAAATCATAGTTCAGATATAAGACATTGGGAGGTACTATCAAATGCAGCTACTTATGTAAAAATAAATAAAGACCATTACCCTGTAAGCTAATGTTAATAGAAATCAACCCTGGGGACTTTTTCCCGCAGCCACTGGATCTGATCAAAGATGCAAAGTCAGTGGAAAAATTGTTATTCACCTCAATAAATGCAGGCCAGTCCCATGCTCAAGGGCACTGCCAACTCACTCCCCAGTGTCTTGCTACTGTTAATGCTGCTGTTACTGCTGTGACCCTTACGTTTACTGTCTGTGGAGAAAGCTCATCCAGCAGACTTGGATAATTTACACGCTCAGACATGGGACTGCAAAATAATAGGCTACAAAAGTAATTCATTTAGCAATGTGACAGTCCTGGCTGTGAAATTAAAAAGATATTAATACTAAGGGTGTTTATTTATAGATCACCTCTAATCCACAGAAGATCAAGGCACTCACCACACTTTACAAATTGGTTTATAAACTGCATATCAGAGGGATAATATCACGTAGTAATGGAACCTCTGGAACATCATTTCATAGAAGAGAAGTGCAGAACAAGAGTATGAGGAAGAAATAATATGCCCACTTAACAGTCCTCTGTCGGTATGTGCTGTGCCAACTGGATTTTGTCCAGGACTCCAGAGCTAACTCCTCTAACCTTGTGAAAGTACTAGACCATAATAAAAAATAATACCTGATGTTTCATCCAAAACATAAGAAAAAGACTAAAAGTGCAGATTATTGATCACCATAGATTACATTCTAAATCTCGTTTTCTTTCTTACCCAGGCAAGTGTCTATTAAAAGCTTTTGCAAGAGTTGCTTGCAATAATTGCTTTCTGTTACTACAAAGTACACTGCAGTGACTTAGACAAAGACATGACACTCAGAACATATTCATTCAGAAAACGTTTACACACTCGCACACCTCCACACACAATCTACCTCAAGATGAAAGCAGATTTGTTTATTAAACTGGGAAGGGAACAAGAAAGTGTCCTATAAACTTTCTTGGATAATTAAGCAAGTACTAATACCTCTTGTATAAGATTTTATTATCAGTAAAATGAATACCATCACCCATCTCTTGAATTCTGGATCAATAAAATGATATCAACAAAAATCATATTTTGCACGAGACATGCACAAAAAGCTGAATGACTTAGTGACTTGAAAATACAATATGCAATATCTATTAGTTTAATTCATGAAGCTAAAGAACTGAGAAAAGAAGTTGCTGTCTTTCTTGTTTATAAAAATAATTTCTTATATTCTAATTTTTAAAATCTAGACTACAAAATGCCCTGTATTTCATGGACAGTGACTACACAGATTCTGGCTCTGTGTGTTACATTTTTTATATAAGAAATCTGTAAGGTGCTCAAACCTGAGAATAAACACTTTCTAGCAGTCATATGTTTTATTTCTCCCATATCATTAAGGGAAGTACAGTGACTAAGCTGAAAACATCTGCTTTGCTCCTTGTGTAATGAAAGTACAATGGTCTATGTATAGTGTCAATATCAATATACTGCTTCTTATTTGCCGAGCAGTGCTGGCTATCATCAAAAACACACCTTTAATGGAGCAGCTGAAAGGCACAGATCCACAACTGTACTCAAGTAAGAATGGGATAAGGAGGTGATTGTGTCTAAATCTGTTCCTCATCATTTTACGTCCCAGATGGGGTGAAAGACAGAAACCCTGTACCTCACTCCCAGCTCTCTTTAACTGGTGACATATACCATTTTAGCTCTAGCTCCAGCTCCAAGTCTGTCAAAGCCAGTGCTAATGAAATGTGATCTCTGTCCTTCTTCTTGCCTACACAGCTGTTTGATTAGGAGACTTAGTGAGGAAATAGAAAGAGTTCACAAATACTGAGTATACTCATCTCTCTATGGATGCCTTAACAATATCCTTCAAGTCAGGCTCCAGGAGTTTCTTACTAGTGGCAAAGGAGCCTACATAAAGTAGATAAGCCAACCAAGCTTTTTTTACACCCATTGTCCAGTACAACAATATAAACAAATTTGCATCAGCTCAGATTCTCCACTGGTGCAGCTCTTCTCACAGTGATCACCAAAAGTGTTCATTCATCCAGCATCCAGGTGCTGCAGACAGATAATTTTGCCTTTAAATTCTCTCCAGAAGGAACAAAATACTAGTTAATTACGTGAGCTTCAGAGCTCATCCTCCATTTAACACCAGGAAAGATGTAACACAACAAGGCTCGAACCAGTCTGACTTTTCTCAAAGCTAGATCCCTAGCAGCCCCCAGTACTGAAGGCATGCAGCTGTGGTTTTTCCACCCCACAGGGACACAAAGGGCTAACAGTATCCTGCTGGGGCCTGTACCTACAATACCCACACAACTCATTAAAAAATGGCATGATGTGCAGTGGAAGAAATTAAACTCTCTGGTGAGGATGAAGGCCAGCAAGCAATCTTTTATGCAACTAGACAGTAACGCCACTGACTGCACATGGAGGTCATTTAGCACTCACTATTTATACTAGCTGATCCTGCATATATGCATGAACAATTAACATTTTTTTTCTTTACAGGCTAGATCTTCCCAATCAAAAAGTTCTCAAGATATACTGTAATGCCTCTCTGTCTTTTATTTTATCTTACCCTTAATTATCCTCCTTTTCCTCTTGTAGCTAGGCCAAGATTTCCTTTCCATCTTATTTTCCTCCCCTTTTGCAGCAAGAATGTCTTCTTGCTGCATTACCTCCTTTTTGGAGGAGTCTTTAGTTTGTTCTCTGTTTTGTCTCATACAGTGGGACTTCTTCACAAGCCTCAGTGTTTTTTCTCATGTCAGTGAAGTATTTGGCACACTGTTGCTATGATCAGGAGCTAATAATACACAGTAGTAGTCATGGATTGAAAGGTTACCAATATTTTTGATGTATGAAGACAGAATCTGTCAGGAAATTTGTTACATCGAGCTGTAGGTTGTGTCATTATTCCCTCCTTTCTTAGCTAATGGGGTCTTTGTCATGAAAGACCTAATTCAAGAATAATTTACACCAGAATATATGAAGACTAACCTCTCTAGAGCTGTTGATGCCTAGGAGGAGCTTACTTTCCATCACAGTCCTACCCCAACACTGAATTCACACCAGCATGCCACATTGTGTTCAGGCTGTGGCTCTAGGGCCCTGTGAGGTCTAACGTGGGATTAGCCACTGCTGTTCTAGGGACAGGCTATAAGTTACCCAGCAACTGGCATTTTATTGCTGCTCAGAATTATTAAAAAAAAAAAAAAATATGTGCATTTTGGAATAAAAAATGAGACGTTACTCACTTGAGTTAAGAAACAATGAACAAGATGTAACTGTAAACACTGCAAAAATTGGTTACAACATCTTCACAGTGTTGGGTATCACATTTTACTTTATCTGACATAATTTTCTTATATATTGTAGGCAGTAATATCTGCTATGTGGGCAGTAATATTTTTTGCCAGTTTTGTTACACAGTATTCCAGGGAAATTATGATTTTTCACCCTTGTTAGGATAAAGGCAATTTGTGTTAGCAGCTTTTTTTGCGAAGATCCACAGAGAGAGCATGTATGTCTGTTGCTCATTAGCACTTGAGTATAAATATTTTTTGCATGGTTAACAGAAATGGTAGCAGTAATTTGTTAAAATGATTTAAAATTTCAAACTTGTTTACTACCTTTTCTTCCACAGCTGTCAGCATAGTGATGGAGAGTGCAACATAAAATTCACAGCTTGAATCAGTTTTCACAGTTATCACACTAGCATGACTAGCAATTACTCCACATATTCATATATTATGAAGGTGACAGCCACCCAAAGTTATTTGAGAGAGATACTGTCCTTCAGAAACAAGCAATGATTTGAATTTGCAATTTGGGAAACCTTGGGGGTGTTAAACTGAACTTCCAAAACCTTAAACCTTAAAATACACTGTCTAGGATTGGATGTTTTCAACTATCCTGTGCTGGAATAAGCACCCAAACAATAGCTCTTCATTTGTAACTTCTGTATTTTAATCTCCTTTGTCTGCAAAACTGTGTTAGAAATTTTGCAACAGTTGTCTTTCAAATGAAATTTCTGGTACTTCCTTATTTGTATTAAGATGGGGAAAAAACATTTCAGAGTAACATTTATTTCAGTGCATCAGTATTTTACTTCTGCTTCTGATCAACATCAGAAAATGTAAGGGCAGGCAAGGATATCTAGTGAGTGACAGGATAGGTACAGAAGAGGAAAGTTCAATCAAATTTTCTTGAGCTTCAGAGATCTAGGTCACATTTTAAGCAGCAGTCTTAAAACTTTTGTTAAAATTGATTTCTTCCAAAAACTTCATAATATATTTTTCCAATGTCATTTTTGTGTGTAAGCTGTGTGACTATCTACTAATACCACAGGATGCTTTTTACAAGCAATCAGGACCTTGAAAGCAGCATTCAGAGTTAGAAGCTGGACAGCAAGAATTAGAAGCCAAAAGCAAGAACAAATCTGAGGTGCTTCAGCTTAGCTGTGAGACATAGCCTGTGCCCCTTCAGGCAGCAGCTGGTTGAGCCAGTGTATAAACCTCTGCTACACAGAAACACCTGAATACCTGGGCCCCATTATTTTTGCCTCCATGAATTGTGGGAGATCCTTTTCCTCCTCTCTCCCAAGAGAACAAAATCACAGGCAAGTTTTTATCAGCTGTATCTTTGCTAAACAGTGTAACATGGGCTCTGACCTACGTGGTCTGAAATGAACCAGCATGCCTCAGCTGGAAGCATCACCTAACGAAATATTGATGGGAAGAAGGTAGAGAAAACTCATGCAGTTCCTCAGAGAGTGCTAACTATTTAGCCCACCCATAGTAAATGTTGTTTCCATTACTTTTGGGGTTTCTCTGTAAATCTTACCTCTTCAGTTAATGATTACACTGGAAAACCACAAGCAAACTCAGACCTAAATGACATGTAATAAAGGGTCTTCTGACTTGCTGTTTCAGTAAATGTTCTAGATCAGTAAAGCCAATTAAACCAAACTTTCTGGCACAAATCTGGGAAAAAATCCTTCTTGGAAATGTGGTAATGCCTGTGATAGACAGAGGTATGTTTGGAAAAGGTGGCCCAGGCATTTCTATTGATGTGTAATTGGGGCATTTGTGTCTTAACAAGAAATCACAAAATTTCTGTTTTGTTTATTTAGAGCCGAGTGGAAAGAACACATTAAAATGAAGGTGAGCAGCATCCAGTGGTGACAGGAGCAATTTGCCAAGTGTGATAAATATGCCAATGTTACTAGACATAATGGCAGTGTTCTACAGAGGCTGATGACAAAACAGCTTCTTCTTCAGTGCTGGTGCAACATTTAATGCTCCCAGACTGAGAGGAAAGGGGAGAAAAGGAAATGAAAGGAACTTTCACATTGAGTTTCAGTTAATTAGAAGCAGAAATTTGGGAGAGGGAAAGTCTTACCTTTTGAAATCTTACTTGGCCCTCTTTAGATTATATTATGCACAAAGGCTGAATAAATATTCTTGTGGTGTTTGGAGCCAAATGATGACTCTGCTCCACAAATATTCCCATTGTCGTTGTATGTGCCATAGAAGAAGCTGAATGTATGTGGTTTTTTTCTCCAGCATCAGCAATGAAAGTAAAACAAGAACGTTAAGCATTTGTGGTCAATTCATTCTGGAGAAAAGAAAAAGTAGATCACAGGAAATCAGACTTCTATTCTGCACTTGTAAGATTGCTAGAAGGAGCTCATTGTAAAAAGGAAGCTAAAAATCTGACGATTTACAAGAAGTGACCACTTCCCCCTTAGGGACTGTCATCATATTCTGATTTACTGAGGGTACATTTTCCTGAATCTTAGACCAGAAATAAGATCTCTACAGTAGTTCCTCTATTTGTTAGAATAACCCTAACAAATAGTGATTTACTGTATCCATTCTAGTAGTTACTCATACCTCAGTATTTGAAAATGCTTCATAAGCCAGAAATTTCAGGAATTATCTCAGAATCTATTTGCATTTCCTTTTGTACTATACACCATCATTTCCCCATTTCACCCTCTTAAAATAACACTATTCACAGTCCAACATTTCATTTCTTTCACATAACTTTAATGCAAATAAAGATTTTATTAGAATAATAGATTGTGTATAATGATTGCTGACTACTGACTTTTAGGGGACACTTTGCCTGACATATTGAGATTTTGCCTGTAAAATCTTGGAGGCCCTGATCCAGAAAAACATTCTTGTTGCAATAATTCACATCAATTTGATGTAATTTACTTAAGCATTTGCTGGTATTTTTTTAAACTTTATTTTAAAGTTTCTCATCTGCCTAAAAGGTTTGCTGTTGGTCATGCTCTGAAGCACCTCAGTTTTAAGACAACCAGTCACTTGACTCTGATCTTGCACCCAGCCTTGGGATCCGGATGTTCATCCAAGCAGACAAACAGTTGTGGGATTGAATCACCCTGGATTTAACACATGCACTGCCCATGCAGCTGGTGGAGATCCTCAGAAAATGCCAGAAGAGCTACCACTTCCTTATAAACACCTCCAGCTATAGAAGGACTGCGGTGACTGCTTCTTTTTAGCATAAAGCCCCATTTCAGCAGTGGGGACAGAGAATATCCTTCACCTACAGTAAAGTTTTAGTCCACTTTCTGTGATGTATAGGATGTGCAGGTTAAAACTCCTCAAGATTGTCCTCAAGAGAATCCCAGGATTTCAACATTTCATCAGATACTCTAGCCATTGTTGTACTGCATATGTACTATCACCTATACTCACCCCACCTTCTCAACCACACTGAAAGAAAAAAAACAAGGCCAGCTGATTTCCTCAAAAGCAGCAACATAAGGCCCTTACATTTGAGAGAGAAGCTCAGGCTATGGATCACAACTGGAAAAGTTTTTCTGCCTCCAGTCAGGAGTGAGGGGGAGGCTGGCAAGAAGAAAGGGTTCACAACTCATTCTTGTTCTCATAGTTTCTCATTGACCTCTGCGCAACATGCTCATGGACTCTCCTAGGCACAGCACTGGTTGTGCAGGTTCTGTTAATCACTGTGTTAATGAGGGGAAATCCCTGGTATCTGCCTAGGGAGCAGGGGCACCCACTGCTTCTCATCTTTATGGAGAGATAAGGATGGCTCTTGGTGTTATTTTTTTCTGTGGTAATTTTCTTCAGCCTACAAACTCGGCAGGGTGACTGCCACAGCTTGGCCCTGTTCCTGGTTGTCCTCAATCGCTTCCATAATAAGCATGAATAGTTTTTAAAAAAAATAGTATGAGAGGAACTGTAAAGTCATTAAAAAGTATAGCTTCCTGGCACAAACAATTATCAATTCCATCATTGGAGACCACAGTTCCTGTGACTCCAGTGACATGACAAAAATGCTTCTACTCTAACATCTGAGGTCATGCAGAATTTGAAAGGCCTTGTCTCACTTTATACTTGCTCTAGCCTCTTAAAATTCAGATCATCCATTCACTGCCTCAACTGGTTTGTTCTGATATAACCATTTTCTGTTATAACACCTCAACTGTGCTATCCAGCTTGTTCTTATAGCATGCATCTTCTCTGACATTTCTTTATTTTTTATTCTTTCTGAACTAGTTCCATACAGACTTACTTGATTTTGAAATTAAAGTTGAACTGCCAGCCCTGAAAATGAATAAACTTGAATTTAAAATGTGTATCTTCGGTTACTGTGGTGATTCATATAAAAGGTTTTACATTCGTCTTTTTAAAAAACTTGCAAACAAAAGTATGTTCTTTTAACGGTTGTGTAAGCTCAGTATTTTCAAATTTTGTCCTTGCATTATTTTAGTGACAGAACATATATTAATTCCCAGCCCAGTGCTATGTTGTCTCTGGAGGCCAGCAGAAATAGGAGTGACATTTTACTATTGTTGGATAGATGTAATTCTGTTAACTTATTACTTGAACAGAAATGTTTATCACATGCTTTGTGTTTCCCTGGGAAACTACTCCAATATTTGGGTCTGATGCAGCTCTCACCAGCTATATCTTTATTAGTAAACAAAAAAGTTCCAGAGCACAAAGTCAACATTTGTAGATGCCCCATCCCTGGAAACATTCAAGGTCAGGCTGGACGACGCTCTGAGCAACTTGGTCTACCTGAAGATGTCCCTCCCCTTTGAAGAAGGGTTGGATTAGATGACCTTTAATTGTCCCTTCCAACTCAAACCATTCTATGATTCTAATGTCTAGTCCAGGATCACCCAAACTGCACAACCCTTCACACAGTCCTGGCCATGGCTTCAGGCCATGCTAGCTCTCATTGGCATGGCACGGGCTCAGCTCCCAGTCCAGGGACCCCATGTGCCATGGGACGTTTCCTGCTGGAGGTTTGGATGCGGTTGCCCTGCCTGGTGTATGGGGAAAGCACTGAGACAGGGGCACAAGCTGGGCCATGTTACTCAGCTTCAGAGCTCTTCGTTGATGGTGACACAGCTGCTGGTGGTTTCCTCATTGACTTCAGTGAAGCTGGGAGACGCCCTTTGTCAGTGAGCCTAACGGGTGGCATTGGTCATTGCCCTGCAATGAGCATTAGATGAATTAGAGCTCTGTAAATCATAGCACTCTATTATTTTATCATGAAAGTGCTAAAAAAGCCTATCAGCTGAAAATGTCTTTTGAAATGAGGTAGAAGCACAAACAGGACGAACAAAAGATAACATATTCTGAGAATATCCCTGCAGAGAAGGACTTGGGGGTAGTAGTGGATGGAAAATTGATTACGAGCCAGCAATGTGCACTCGCAGCCCAGAAAACCAGCCGTGTCCTGGGCTGCATCAGGAGAAGTGTGATCAGCAGGTCCAGGGAGGTGATTCTTCCCCTCTACTCTGCTCTTGTGAGACCCCACCTGGAGTACTCCATTCAGCTCTGGGGCCCCCAGTATTAGAAGAACACAGACCTGCTTGAGTGGGTCCAGAGGAGGGCCACTAAGATGATCGTGGAGCTGGAGCACCTCTCTTATGAGGACAGGCGCTGTAGGCCAAATGCCTACCCCCAAAGTTGGATTTTTTTGTCAATAATGTCAAAATTTATGGTTGAATCAAGTCAGGTTGATGAATGCATCAGCTCTGGTGGGGTGGAAGTAGGCTGTTAGATCTCCTTCCAGACTATGTATTATGTTAATAGATAATGTACTGTACTGTTACAAAGCTAATTCTATTTGCCTTGGAGAACAGGGTTAGGAACTGGGAAAATTACTGCTTCAGGGACATCAAATGATCTTATATCTGTAAAAACACCCTTATAAGTATGCAGACTTACATACATACATTTCATATCCCCATTCCACAACATTTCTATATGATTTATAATCAAAATATTTTACAATAGTGAAAAAGTGACAGCAGCACGTTAACACATTATTTAATGAGTAAAACCTGGACACAAGCAACACGGGGTTCTGCCTTAGAACACAGAGAGGGAAGGAGGGTAAAAATTATTATTGCTAAATGGTTCATTGCAGCGAATTCCAGTTTTACAGAATATAAATCTGCTACACATACTCAACCTGAGTAATGCCTGTGGGGTCAGCTCTGCTCTTAGAAAAGTAGAAAGACCCAAGTAATTTCCTTCCTCATGCTGGACTTACATTCACTAAGATCAGGTGTTCTTCCCACAGAGATGAGCATGAAGCCATACAGGTAAGCATAGATGCGATGACATAAACTACCCTAAGAAAGGTCTGCTCCTTCTCCACTGCTGGGATTATGAGTGTGAGCCCCAACAACGGGATGGGGTGTCAGTAATGCTTAGATCTGTCACCCATCCACAAGACAGAGGATGGAGAAAGTGGACCTTGCTCACGTCCTTGGAAGTCAGGTGGGTTGTGTAAGCAGACACCACATCTGTGAGTGCAGCAAATTAGAAAAAAATGGAGAACGAGTGTAGTGCATGTAAACTACATGGAGCAGTAGTTGGAGATAATCAGCTTGACTGCAGGGTCAGAGCTCATTTCACAAGCGGGGACCCACGCCTCAGCACCCTCTGCTCAGCTTCCTACTAAAGACAAGGACACCTGCATCCAACAACTGTTTCTCTCAGTTTGCTTGTTTGTCATTAAAGAGGTCTCATGACACATATGTAGCCCTTTTTTATCTCTTCCTGTGGTCATACTCAGGAAGAGCAGCTTGAAGTCTGACACAACCTGAAGAGAGCTGATCTTTTGTCATCCATGTTTGAAATAAGTACTTGTTACATTGGCAGTATTTCTGCTTTCTCTAGATAGAAATCTGGCCTTGAAAAAGGCTAAAGAGCCTCAGAAATATCTGAGATCTCTGTGGGGACCAAAAAAAATAAAAAGGAGGGGTGATTTAGATCTGGTTAATTTGTAGAGCACCTTTCAGATTGGGCTTGAATTTTCACAACACATGCTTGTCAGTTTTGCTTCAGGAGTCTAGTGAGACTGGTGTTTCTTCTGCTAAAACAACCCAGTAGTGAAGGTACTTGAGATTATAGGGCAGGCTTCATGCTTTTACAGTTTTCAACAATTTTTTCCTGATCTCTGCAACCTGAAGAACCTCACTTAGAGGTGCTGCAGGCTGTAGGGAAGGCCAGAAGGGATGGGGTTCACCTTAACTCGACTTGTCTGTCTGAAGGACAGGCATTGAGTCAACATTCCTCTACAGCCACGGGAGAGAACAAGGCACCTCGTACTGACCCAATCTTTACCATAGACTGCAGTATTTTCCTCTCAAGTGCCTCTCCCTCTCTACTGCTCTCTCCAGCTCTAACAGAGCCCTTCTCTTGGTAACTTTTCATTTGCTCACTTCCCTGTACTCCTCAGTTCCAAGTGAGATTGAAAGAGGAAGTGTTGAAAGAACAGAGAGCTTTTCTCACAGTATTTCTGGATGAAACGGAAGCACCAAGCACTGGAAATCTTCTGTCCAGTTTTGCAAACTCTGAGGACAACTAAACAGCTTCTATAGCAATGTATAACTCTGACTAGACAAGTTATGAATATGAGTGTAAACTTGCAGACATCAAGGACTCCATGATTTATAAACACCGAATTACATTTTACCTCTACCCCACAATTATATAAATCATGTTTGCCTTCTGAATGAGAAATATTAAAAGGGAATCAATCAAAATCTACAATCACTTCTTTTTTTTTTTTTTTAAAGACGGAAGAAAATCTCTCAGTTTTTCCCTCCCAGATCATACTTTGGCATCCCTGAACTCAGACCTAAAAACTGTGCTTTTTCTTTTTTTTTTTTTTAAACTTTTTGGTGCAAATGAGTATAGTTTCTGTCAAGGCTGGCTGCTTAATCTGATGGCTGAAAATTTCAGCACCACAGTTGCATCAGGATTGCATGGAAAAACAAAATACTTGAACTAGTTGAAGACCTAAACATGTATACTAAACAGAGTAAATCAGCATATCATATTAATCATATAAATAATAACAGAAGGGGCAGAGGAGAAGGTGGAGGAAGGATAGAGAACATTATTTGATATTTGTGACCAAACACAGAAGAGTGTGATTCACCAGCTAAAGATTCTTCATGACCTGTGTGGACAGCCTTATGCAAAAGACATTGAAATAATTTAGCTAGCAACTGAAGAATAAGTAATGGCTCTGACATTTTCATGTGTTATAAATATCTATCCAGGTGCTGATGGAAAAAAAAAAACAAAACACTTGTAGTTTTCCATGACACTGAGTTCCTAAAATCAGATCTAGACGTATAGCTGAATTTGTTCCTAAATGGTTTCAAGAATTTTTCTGGTTTGTTCAGATTCTTTATGAGCATTTGTCTTGGGGAATAAATTGCTTGTTACAGAGAGAGTAACTACAAGGGATCACTTCAATAAAAGAATGAAGATTCAGCCTAGGATTTTTTTGTAGCAAACAGAGATAAGAAAAAATAATTTAAGAAATTTGCCCGAGCTATTTGCAAACAGACCTAGAACGTCTTTTAAGTGACCATATTGTTTACTTCTGGACATAGACAAGTAAGAAATACCAAGGTCATCCTTACAAATGTATGTCCAATCAGTTTATAAAAACACCCAATGAAGGAGTTTTCCCAATAACATTTGGTTACTTGTTTCATTCTTCACTACTTTTATAACAAGGAATTTTAAAAAAAAAAATCTATAACAAGTATAACAAGTATCTTTTTAGCTAAAAATTTGATTGTTTTTTCTTGTTCTATCATAGTGGAAAAGAATAATTGATCTTCCTCATGACATCTTTTATGTATCAAACACTATATTCTATGCTATCCCCACTGCATTCTAGTCTTCTCTTTTCTAGACCACTCCTCAAACTTAATGTTTTCTAAACTTATTTGTACTGCACTTCTCTGGGGTACTTCTAAGCTGTCCACCTATTTCAAGAAGCCTGGGAACCAGTAATGAAAAAAGTGTCCTTGCCAAGACACAAACAGCACAATGTGAAGAGCTATATGATCTAATCTTTTATATATATGGTACTCTTATCTCTGAATTACTTATGTTTTTTTCCAGAAGTGACACGTTACTGATGCTTTTTTCATCTGCAGTCTCAGATCTTCAGTAGTCCTTGCCTAATCCCCATTTTTATGAAAAAAAAATTCAGATCACTTTCTTTGGCCCTGTGTTACCTTTACCTTGCATGAAATATATTTTTGTGACCAGTGTTAATATCTATATGTTATTTATTCTGTCAGGAAGATGGTTTCCAGCCTTAGCAGTTCCATAGAGTACTGCCACCCTTTCTTCACAAGCCATGGCAGCTTTAGTCCTGCAGTCCAGTATTTACAATACAAACCTAATTGTCTTTATTAGCCATTATATTTTTCTTAACAAATTAACATTTGAAAGGCTTGGTAATTCTATTTAGAGGGTCTGTTGTGGGAAAAACAACCTCCAACAAATAACTGAATTCCTCAAGCCCAATGCAATCATAATTGCTTGATACAAGGTACAGATTGCCTTTGTGTTTTCCTAATGGGATTAATGCTTGGAGGATTCAGTAACTCCTCATTAACAGGCAAAATGATTGAGTGCAACTGACTTCCAAATAATGGCTTTGGTCAGATTATGAGTGTGCCAGAGAAACATATACCCTAAATGACTGAAATTGTCCTTTCAGCTTTCCCTTCTGTGCAAACCATGGATTTGGGGGGATAATAGACTCTCAGCTAGCATAATTGCAAAATGTTTTCTTATTATCTCTGGCTAAATATCTACGTGGGCTAAGCAGAAAAGCAAAATTTGAATACCATTTCCTGCCACTGCAGAACCAAACTGTAATATTGTGGCAGTTATCACAAAGGAGAGATCCTAGATGCAGAAGTGCTTCTGTGGATGAGCAGACCTGTTCACCATACAACAGCAACAGCCTGTAATGTAATTCAGAATTTCTATGGGAAGGGGGGGGGCGGGGAAAGGCATCATTTGGCACTCCTGCTGTTATTTTTTTCTTAGTGCTAGAAGCATTGTATGTCTATATGTTGAAGGAAAGGTGAGTCCTGTGTTTTGATAAGGCACTATGCACACCCATTACATAAATATCTGATGGAGCCAAACAAGGATCTGGCACTGAGTCCCTGGTCTCTTTTTTTTCTGCACCAGTGATTAATGATGCTTCTAGGTGTATGATGCCAGGAATTTTGTTCAGTTTGAAACATCTGGCAAACTCTTAGTCCCAACAGTTTGAAAGCTTCCAAAAAGGTAATTGAAGAGCTCTTAAGTGAGCCTCTAAGGGCAAATGACCATGGCATTAAGAGTATGATCCAGTTCTCACTGAAGGCAATGAAAATCCTCACACAGACAACAAAGGGAGCCAGATCAGGCTACTGTCACATGGTTACTTCCAGGTAACTTCTTCTTAAGCTGTAACAAGCCTGCAGAGATCTCTAAAACAATGGCCTTATAGCACTGTAAATGCAAGGAAAATTCACCTATTACAACTTACCTCTAGAAAACACATGTAAAATACTTCCAGAATTAATAATGTTGTTATTACTGAGCTAAAGGCTTTTGCTTACCTTAGAAATGTGATTCTAAATTTTGCTTTCTTTGCTCAAGATGCCATCATTCTAAATAATAAAGGAATGGGGGCTGGGAGTGTGGGGGTGCATGTGTTCTCTGCACATCACACTGTGTATCTAACCAGTACATCAATGTTAACACTGTGAAAGAGTCCCATGACCTCAACTGCACCAAGAACACACAGGATAAGTCAGTTCTTGCTCACACAAATTTATATTTTAAATAATGTTACTCTGGAATTGAAGTGCTTGTTTTTTATGCTCTGGTGATTTCCAGCTGCAGAATGGAAATAAGTCGAGCTCTTCAAAGAGCTGAAATTATTTACTCAGCATCTTCTAACTTATTATGCACATCAAAAGACAAGATAACTGAATGATAGTATGCAAGGATGTTGCATAAACAGCTTTATAACATTTCTTATGAAAACCTGTGTGGTTGGACTAGATAGTGTATCTACATGCAGGAAGCAGCGTACTCCAGGAAATTTTAATGGGTCAAAAATTAAAAGGCACAAGTAGAAAGCGATAAAATAAAGCCTATTTTAATAGAAACTTCAACAGAAATCTATAAGACAGATCATCATTCAGATTAGCTGGACAAGTAGAAAAGCAGGGTACTATGTCAGAAGAAAGGAGGAACTCTATTACAAAAATTAGAAAAAAGCAAATTATTCCCTAGCATCACCTCTGAAAAAGATTTCAAGCTGACAATTAGGTTCCCTATGTCTCACATGACTCAAAAATATTATCCTGATGTCATCCACAGATGTGAAAGATAACAGGGTATAAATCTATAGCACACAAACTGGTTTGTCTCTCATAAGAGAGGAAAAGGCCTAAAATCTGCAACTGTTGGGTGTTGAAGTCTTTCTAGACAAATATGACTATCAGTTTTGGCCAGGTTCCCATTTTGTACTCTGTTATAGAATAAAGAGTAAACTGAGGAAGCAAGGAGCACCATTGCAACTGAGCATTGATACTGAGCCGCATTGCTACTGAGCGGAGGAAATTGAAACTCAGCACACAGAATTTCTCTTTAATGAGGGAACTCTCTTAGCTCTAAGCAGTAGGATGTAAGATTTGTAATTACCAGCTCCCCTTTGAAGGGGTAGCTTTTTTTCTCCCCTGATACAGGAAAGGTGCATGTCCCCAGAGGGAGTTACAACAGTGTCCCCAGCATGTTGAACAAGGGTTTCCAGTGGGATTTGTTCCTCAGAAAGGTGCAGCACATACTTCCTTGGGGTTTATCAGGTTAGGCAAATGAATTAAATACTTTGCCTCTGTTCTGTATGGAGAGATACTTTTGTTTAAATGGAAACTTCATATCTGCCAGTGTATTTTCTAATCTGGTTGACATGGTTTCTTAGCACTATTTAGATCTAAGTTTTGGGGTGGTTTTTTCAGATGGCAATTTTCAATTGAACAGTAATTTTTTCTCTCCTTTGTAGATTTTCTCCTGTTCTGGTCTAACTCCAAATGCCAGTTAGACAGGATAATAATCCAAATGAAAAGAAGAAAAAAAAAGAAAAAAGAAAAAAGACAAATAACCATTTCAGTATCACATAACATTTATTGCTAAGTTGGCAACTTGTGAGTCTTTTCATCAAAGTAATCCAGTCTGGTGTTATATTCTGCTCTGCTTTTCACATGTGCAAAAAGTCTCTTTCAAGAGCACTTAATATTATGAAGTTCTCTCTTCTATGCTTAATTATTTTCCAGAATAAGATTGCAGTTAAAGAAAAAAATCTTGGTTTGTTCAATGTCTCACTAATATTTAACAGTGATAAAATAGATTATTAAATCATGACTGGCAGCATAATACTTTTGTACATAAATTGTTCTTTATTTATACTCAAAAGCTAAGGAATATATGTCTTAACCACATATGGTGTTATCTAACACAGAGTTTTCTGGAATATTTTTAATGATGTGGGTGGTAATGATGATTAATGCAAAAGACACAAACAGCCTTCTCAAAGTTTTTCCTCTCACAGATTTAATGCTTTCATGTCCAAACATGTCCATTGATGGGAAAACAGAAATTTATGCTAGGCTACACCAGAACACAGCTACACAAATCCTGCCAACTTGGGCTTGTTCCTCCAAGTCAGCAATCATTGGGGGAATTACTGGACATACCAGATGTGAAGAGTGGATATGATTTCCAATACCTGTTGCAGAAAGCTGCATTAAAGGAGGTTAAATAATGAATTTATCTGTAACTTCAGGACTCGGGAACAGCGTGTTAGTCACAGGTAGGGACAAAGGTGGGGCTGGAAAGTACAGTGAATGTGCCAGTCAGTTGTATCCTCTCAGAATGGTCCTTAGGACTGCAGGACAAGCATGCACTGTCATGCCCTTTGCAATCTTGATCCCCATTGCCTTAGATGTGATGCTTGGGTCTGACTACTGCAACTGGGTTCCTTCCTCAAGGAAAGCAAGGTGCAGAACAGGAAGGCTGGTGCACTCATCCACACCTGCAAGCTGTGGAGCATGCCTAGGTCCCAAACCCTAGACACAGTGTAAGAAACCACCATATTTTTGCAGACTGGAAAAAATTTATTCCGGTATCCTGAGCCTGGGGAAGTGAAAAGTGCACTAAAAATTTACCTCTACCCATGCAAAGCATGAGTTTAATGGGAGATGAAAGCTTTCCACATCTTCCCAGAGGCAAGTATAAAATGCTGGTTTAGAATGCTTGGCAGAATTTGCCCAAATATAAATAAATGTGACAGTGGAGCTAACTCTGTTTGCCAGTTAAGATAGGGTTATGCCTATGCTAGTCAGGCTGAGTCCCGACCCCTGGAGGATTGAGACTGTTCATCTCCTGACTCACACTCTAACAGCTCCTGCTCCATCCTCTCCTGTGCAATGCAGAGGGCTGAGCTTCCTCCTAAGTGCAGACAGGATAGGGGCCCACCCAGCAAGTCCACCTGTTGAAGTTCGAAAAGCACCATGATGGTGAACACCTCTTGCAGAGAGTGGAAGTATACGAGCACCCTAGGTCTGTTCCCACGGTGCAGCATAAACCATGGTTTGGGCCTATAATGCAATAGAGGGAGAGTACTCATATAGTCAGGCTTCAGCTGTAGCAGAAAACCAGCAATGACTAGCACCGGTTCCAGCTAAGCCCACCAGCTCAGATATCTGCCCAGCTACAGTCAAGTGTGAAACATTAGCAATGAGTCCAGAGATTCACAAGGACTAGTATCTGGATTCGGGATGGACTATATATGTATGTGTATATATATTTATGCAACATGAAATGGAACTGGACTTCTTCAAGGATAAATGTCAAGGCTGTGCAGTGGGTATGCAACAGGTTTACATCCTCTGTTGGCTGGGACTGGTAATGTGCACTGAATTATACAGAAACAATTCTATTTCACAGATCCTTTCTCACAGTTTTACCAACAATATTATTCTTTATTATTAAAACAATTCACAGAATTATGGGGTTAATACACTTGCTCATCTAATCTGACATACTGTATAATAAGAAAAGAACCAAATTTTACATGGTCATTAACCTAGGGTCACTGCCCATTCCAGTTTATGTGAGATGGTCCTGATTTTGGTGGGAAATATCTTCAAGGCAGAGACTGAGAGAACAAATATTTAAAAACTGCAAACATGTAAAACACGTGATAGTGGGCACCACATGTACCCTGCCTGGCTACTTAGTGAGACACTACTTCAGAGACAATAGACAGAACTTCATTCAGGACCTGTATGTTTAAAAAAAACACCAAGTGAAAACAGACCCCAAATCATAATTTTCAAATATAAACCAGGGAGAAAGCCAGTCAAGATCTTCTGACAAGTATCTGGAGATACCTCATTCAGCTCTGACTACAGAAGAATTTTAGGGAAATTAAAATAGTTTCAGTGCAAGTCCATCCACAAGAATCACTGGCTCTGTTCACACATTTGAAATCTTCCACCAGGAAGTGGCTGTGCAAAGTGCCCTCAAGCCACAATCCTAAATTCCTGCCCTGTCTTCACTGGCATTAGTACTAGGGTTTTTTTAAAAAAAAAAGAGAATTATTTTCATCATGTGAACCACAGACATTTCTCATGGCAGAGACTGGTCTCTCTTTCACCCAAAATCTCGTTGTCAGTACACCTTATCATACACTGCCCAACTTTAATGGCATATCTCACAATGAGCATGTTATAACCAGTTTCTTCATCCTTCCACAGTAACTACTGGCAGTGAAATGCTGCACACTGTGATCACTGTGAAGAAAGCTGCACTTTCCACTCCTCAGGGTGAGAGAGGAATAAGGGGTGAGATCTTAGATCTCACCAGAGCAATATAAACCAACACTTGTACCTGTGCACTCCATGGGAGGGTGTCTGTTCTTAATACACTTGTCCCTTCACATATTTTTGGACTGTTTTCCCTCCTTGCTTACTAGATGACCCCAGAACTGATGTAGTAAGGACCAATCTAATAAAGGATTTTTAACACCACCACAATAAAAAAATCTTAATATTAAAATACTTTTTCTTTCTCTCAAATATTAGTAATGTTAAGAAATGTTTAAAAACATATTCTGCGAATGATTTTGTTACAGAAATACAGTGCATGCTGCTCAAGGGGTAGTACTGAGCAGACTGACCTGATTATTCCTGCTCATTCTGAAAACAACTGTCCCTAATTTTTACAGTAATAAGCTATACTCGAAGACTCACATAATATTTAGCACAACATCAGACACCAAAAATCTTTTGTAATTACCCAATTCATCTGTAATGATCAATAGTGTAAACGTATAATGTTTTAGTTTAAAGATATTAGCCTTTAAATCCCCCCAATTTTTCAAGCTGAATAAAGGTTTAGACCAATCATTTGAAATCCGATTGCTCAGCTATACCCTGGGCAGCAAACCAAATTTGTTTAAGATTAATTTTATTTCAGGCTTGAGAATTTTGGTCATCAAAGGTTGCTTCAATAATCATGTTAGCTTTACATCAGAACAGATGCTTCTAATTGTAGGACTAAAGTCCTCAGTTGGAGTCTTTACTCAGATGAGGTCTTTATTCAGACAAAACTCCAATATATCCCTTTAAACACAAACCAGCATACTTTGTAAGAGCACTGAAGTAAAACTAGAGACTGAGCTAGCATCCTGCACTGGAGTTTGTCCTCCTAGTCTGTGGATGACATCCACTTTCTAAACAGAAGATTCAATGATGTTTCTAAAATATCTGAAAACAGGTGACAATTCGCAGGGGTGGGATTAATTTTGTACTATAAATTCTGAGAGTAACAAATTAGCATGGAAAGTCCAGACAGTAATCTGAAGTTCTGCTTTGGTTGCCACTTCAGTTGTGTGGCTCAAAGTTGCAGAGAAAAAAATGAAGATTTGGCTGGGGATAATCTAACAGCAAATAATAAAAATGTCATTCTAACAAGACAGGTTCTAATTTGCAGAAGGTCAGAAGGAATACCATAAACTTTTATCTTCTCTAGGTTCCCACCCTTTCTGTAAAAATGAATCAGCATGTCAACACTACAAAGTTTTTAACTTTTGACTCTTCTTGCTGTGGAAAGGCTTCATTACTGTGGTGAACATCTAACAAATAATTCACACAATAGATTGCTATCACATCAACCTTGATAATAGTTTTCTCTCAATTATAAGAACCAATTCATTAATCTTAAACTTTGATATTATAGTTGAATTGGACACAGCTGTATATTGCCTAGTAAAAGTTAATTTGGACGTACTTGGAGATGTCTTGTATGCAGCCTGAGAAAGGATACCTGCTGGAACCCAGTGCTCCCTGGAACTTTCACACACGCACAGTAACATCAAAAGACGATGAATAGGGCAAAGTCAAGTCTTGGAAATATGGAAAGATTACAGATAATCTGAATTTGGCACCTCCCTATGGAACCACTTTGTGAACAATAATATAGAAATCCCATGACATAATAAATAATTTGGTCTTCCATAAAAAGTTTGTGTAGTGTAGAGTGACAAAGGCAGCTTCGTGTGCTAAACAGCAGAATGAAGTGCTAACAGTGTTCTCCCAAAAGAGGTTCTGTACCTGTACCAGGGTGAGAACGTATTCTGGTGAAGATGAACTCCTGTATGAATAGCAGTGCTTCAGCTAATAGCTAAAATAAATCAAAATAACTTCCCTTTTTCAGTGCTCCCTTATCACAAGTTGCATAGAATCTGTTCAGTTTCAGAAATTATGGTGGCCGGGATTGTTTGCATAACCCATGTCTGCCTCGAGATGAGTCAACTCTGTTGAATCAAGGTTATGTTTGGTTTTGTTTTTAACTCAGCAATGCTACAGCTCAGTTTTCAGGTCTGGCTGTATTTTAACTCCCACACTGCACCTGACTGGTTTTATGGTATCCACCTACCATGTACCTTTCTTAGATAAAAGATTTCTGCAGTTAAGTCTTTTCAGTTTTTCCATTCAGGTATGACAGGTCAATACCACAGGATATTGTTTTAAAAAATCACATTAAATGTAAAACAGTATAAGAATAATTTCCAGAGAGATCTTTGGGGGGAAAAAAAAATATAAAACCAGCCTTTAGACTTAGTTTTTGGCTTCCAGTGAAAAAGATAATTTCCTGAAATCTGTGATGTTCTGTCCTTAGCTCATCACTCTTGTTCATTTCCAAGAATAGATATTAGACATCATCTGATGTGATAATGTGTTATGTTTATAAGTCTGATATGAATCATCATCAAGTAATGCTGTGGCACCAAATTGACTGCTCCCTGTACAGGATCTGGCATACAAATTAGTCTGCTGCCATAAATTTGAATTATGGCACAGGAAATACCAAACTTACTCAGTTACCAGCTAGTAAAACCAAAATACTTATCTGGAGTATTTGCCCTGAAGTGATTGATGCATGACAAGTTTTAATTATGTGTTTTATCCTGGACTTGCTCCACCAAGAAAAGCTAGTAGTCAAAAAATTACAGTTTTTGAGGAGCTAGATTGTTGAGAAGCTTTACTGTAACACTGTTAGTTAGAAATTGCTTTCCGTCTCATGCAGAAGTTAAGCAATGCCTGCAGATGTGCGTGCACCAGGTCTCCCTCTCACTCTTGTGGTCTAAATAACAGCTGATCAACATCTCTTGCTAGGACCAAATGGGCTATGAAAATGCTGGGAAGTCAACTGAAACACTGAAATGGTGTGGACATCAGAATAAATCTCAAAGGAAGGCTTCATGTTTTATCCTGCTAGCAGAGGGTACCTGCAAAATGGGGAAGAGTCAGAAAGACTCAGAAAGCAGCTTTCTGATTACAGCACTGTCTGTCAAACCAAGTTTTTAACAGATTTTGATTAACAAGAGAAGTTTAGTTATGAAATTATATTGCAGCAAGTTGAGTACTGTACTCCACGCGAGAACAACTTTTGAAAGAAGGTGGAAAAAAAAGACACTGTTAGAGAGCTGCTGAATCTGGCAGTCAAAGAAAGACAAGGCTGCCCCTGGCACATCCCCAGGGCCAGTGAGGCCAGTAGACATGCACACAAACACCACAGCTACACATATATGCATAGCCAGCCACAGAGATCAACACAGACAGGGACATTCAGCATGCCCATGAGTGTAAACAACAGCTTCATGCTGTTCACCTCTCTGGCTGACCAGGATGAAGGTCTGTTAATAGGAATATAAACATCATATATACAAGGTGGATCCCTGCAGCAGCTGTCCAGCCCAGACACTCAGTCTGCCCGGTAGTTGTCCATGGATCCCAGTATGCCCCGAAGGCTGCAGCCCCAGTGCAGAGCACTCTTGCACACACCAACACACACATCTGAGTCAGCCCCAGACACCATGGTCTCTCCAGCAGCTGCCCTGCACCTCCTGGTCCCCCTGGTAGCCAACTCCTCTGGTGGTCTCACACACAGGGACACACATATTATGGCTGATTTGAAATCTGACTTGCAAGACAGTTATTCTACTTGCTGGCTAGTTCGGTTTGATATGTGGACACTGAACACAACATGGTCAACAGCACAGGCACCTCACTATCTATTATGAGCTTAGATTCCACATTGTGGACCACTGGGTGGATACAGAATTGGCTGGATAGTCGCACTCAGTTGAGGTCAGTGGCTCGATGTCCAAGTAGAGAGCAGTGACAAGTGGTGTTCCTCAGGGGTTGGTGCTGAGACTAGCACTGTTTTACATCTTTGTTGGAGTCACAGACAGTGGGATTGAGTGCACCCTCAGCAAGTTTGCTGACAACACCAAGCTGTGTGGTGCCGTCAACACGCTGGAGGGAAGGGATGTGCCATCCAGAGGGACCTGGACAGGCTGGAGAGGTGGGCCCGTGTGAACCTCATGAAGTTCAATAAGGCCAAGTGCAAGGGAAATCCCCCGCACAAATACAGGCTGGGTGATGAATGGATTCAGACCAGACCTGTGGAGAAGGACTTAGGAGTAATAGTGGATGGAAAACTGACTAAGAGCCAGCCATGTGTGCTTGCAGCCCAGAAAACCAGCCATGTCCTGGACTGCATCAGAAGTGTGATCAGCAGGTCCAGGGAGGTGATTCTTCCCCTCTACTCCACTCTTATGAGACCCCACCTGGAGTCCTGTGTCCAGCTCTGGGCCCCCAACATAAGAAGGACATGGACCTGCTCACGTGGGTCCAGAAGAGGGCCACAAAGATGATCAGGGAGCTGGAGCACCTCCCTTATGAGGACAGGCTGAGAGAGTTGGGGTTGTTCGGCCTGGAGAAGAGAAAATTCGGGAGAGACCTTATAGCAGCCTTCCAGTACTTAAAGGGGGCCTATAGGAAAGATGGGGAGGGAGTCTTTATCATGGACAGTAGTGATAGAATGAGGGGTGACAGTTTTAAACTGAAATAGGGTAGATTTAGATTAGATATAAGGAAGAAATTCTTTACTGTGAAGGTAGTGAGACACTGGAACAGGTTGCCCAGAGAAGCTGTGGCTGCCCCCTCCCTGGAAGTGTTCAAGGCCAGGTTGGACGGGGCTTTGAGCAACCTGGTCTAGTGGAAGGTGTCCCCGCCCATGGCAGGAGGGTTGGTACTATATGATCTTTAAGGTCCCTTTAACCCAAACCATTTTATGATTCTATATTTACTAGCTATCACACACTAGCGTATGTACTCTCACTCAGTGTGGTTGCTGGCAACACAGTCATGTTGTTCCCTTGACCATGGTCCAACTCCAGCTGCTGGCACATAGACTTCCAAACACACATGCACACAGAAGGCAGTCCCCTCACACAGGAAAATAGTTAGAAATGGAGTTAATAAGAAGGTAGGACAGACTGCATTGGTCAGGAGCAGGGCATGGCCAGATAAGCTCACCATCAGCCTGTTTACTTACAACCAGCCCCAACTCTATTTTCTTCCTTCCCAAACTTCCTTGATCCTTCTCTTTCCCTGTCTTTGGTTCCTCCCCTAAACCTCCCCTAATAAATCTTGTGCAATCCCAAAATACTCTTTCCCTACATCCCATAATGTGTCCCATATCCCCAAGCAGTGAACCCCTCAGTCCAGAAGATGCTCTGGAGAGCACTTGTCATTGGTGCTGGGTGTCACCCCCAGCAAATGGGGCTGATGGCACCACTGGGACAGCCCTGGGAGGGACCATGTCCCTTTCTCTGACTGGGTTATGTGGGATCTCCCACCTGCCCCTGAGCTCCTTCATGTGTGTGGAGACGAGCTTTTAATCACATAATCTAGCAAAGTATTTCTGTCAGACTTGGATCTGATCATGCAGTTTTGTGGCTGAGACATGAGGGGACCCTGTTAATCGTGCCTATTAACCAAGGACAAGCACTCACCTAGCTAGTTCATGGCAAGCCCCTGAAGTCAGCCTTTACAAAGCAACTGGAATATTACAAGCAAAAAAATTCACCAGTTCAGACTGAGTCTTGAAAAGGGCTCTGTCATTGTGAACACAATGAGGAATCAAAAATACCACAAGAGACCTGGAGCAAAAATCTCCAAGGCCATGTTCACAGCACAAGGAGTTCCACACATTAAAGCAAAAGCAGACAGCGAGATGACATGTGATGTTTGGAAAAAATACAAGAGTCTCAGTGGTTTATAACTCTTTGCCTGAGTTTGCATTACCATTCAAGTGTGCAAAACCTGGGTAAATAAAAAAAGCATCAGAGTTGCTAGGTTAGGGCAATTACTCCTGTAATAAAGAGCAACCTTACAGTAGGAGATTATCAAACTACTCTTTTGCGTTGAAAGCAGAAGGGATTGCATAAACTAATGATAGAGATCTGTAGGTCAGTGTCGGAAAGACCTGCAAATCTGGATTAAAACACTGGGCATCCAGGAAACCTCACTACTCTAAAGTCCAAATAGCAAAACCACAGCAGCTATTGCAGCTGGTTCCCAGAATATCCCTCTGCTGCCCTAGGCCACTGGGATGGTAATAACTCTTGGTTCCTCTGTGGCGAGCACCACATGCATCAGATATTACATGCCTCCAGCCTCCCACTCCATCCCTTTAATGTGGAGGCAAAAGCAGCAAATGTTTTTGATTGCTTTATCCCACGCTATTATCAAATGCAGAGGAAGGTACTGACTGTTGGCGCCCAACAGCTCTTCCACATCTCCTTGCAATGGCACCTATGGAGAGGTGCTCACAGCCAGTTGTGCTGGGGCACGCTGGTCTGGGTAATAGAAACCTTGTCAGTATTTGAAATACCCTTGCCTGGCAATGTCCACTGTTAGTTAATAATCCTTTCATACTTTTTGAGAGAAAAGAAGGTGGGGGGAGGAGTGCCTTTAGGAGGCTCTGATCCCAGTTGCTTGGAGCCACTTGTATGATACATCTCACTCAGCCTTATGCTTAGACTGTAGACAATGTGAGGCTAACTTGCACTCTACAATACCTCTCTTTGCCATATCCCCAACCTCCAACGGGCTCCTTGATTGTCCAGACAACATGTGACATGGCTTGACACCCTCACAGCCTCTGCCCCCATGGTTGAAGCCCATGGATAAGCAGGCACAGCTTGCTGGGGCTGGTGCCTGCCCAGGTCTTGCTGCAGAGGTGGGAGACAGCCAGGCCACATACCTGGGAGGAGCTGAGTCACAGAGTGAGAGGCTCCTTGGCTCAAGGTGCTGCTGAGCAACACATTAAATGTTGTCACCTTAGCCACCTTTCAAAATGCTCCTCAGCCCTTTTACACTAGAAAGGTAACACACTTCAGCTGGTTTTGTCATCCACCCAACTACAGATCTGTCACAGTGAAAGCAATTGGAAAAAGCTCTCAGTTACTTTGGACAGTGAGATATATTATAAGGAAAATTAATATGCCTTCTGTATCCTCTACTTATGAATCAATTTTACTATTTGTGTAAAGCCTCTTAAAGAAGATGAGATTCCTCCAAATAACAATGAAGGAAAAAGAAAAAAGGAAAGGGTAAAAACAGATTTTTTTTCTCCCCATAACGTGTAGTTTCAATAAAATTCTTGCACAGAATATTTCACTATCACTACCACTAGGGAAAAAAAACATCATCTATTTTCACTGTAGCCTCCAGTTCTGTCATTCTGTTTCTTTTCACGTAAATTATTGTAAAATACTGCTGCTGCTGTGCATTCACCTTTCTGGCTGCTCTGGGAGATATCACCTTGGGGCCACCAGAGAAGCCCTTCTCTTCAGAGTGCGTTACATTCCAGCTTACAAAAGGATTTTCCATTATTGTAAGGTACACTTGTGTTATACCCTGAGGTAGTGTCAAACTGGCATCACCCAGAAATGCATCCGTGACACAGCAATAATCTTGTTAAATGCTGAATAAAAGATGTTAATATGTTAGAGTGAAGGGCAAAGAACTGCACCATCTTGTACCCACTATACAATGCACTGTCAGCAAAAGCCTCTCCTTGCTGTACCGCCCAGCTCTGCCTTTGGTTGTGTCTTTGTGTGCCCTTAAAATCTTTTAGCCACAAAGTGTAAAAAGGCTGTACTGATTTAGGCTCAGTATGATATTTTTTCAATGGTTGAATGTTCCAGAAGCATTTTCTTAAAGCTTCTAAAAGTATTCTTAAAAGGTTCCCCTTTTTAGTTAGAATCCCAGAAAGTGCATCCCACATTGCGCCCTCTCATGAAACACCCAAGAAAAAATATAATAACCCAAGAAACCTGTAAGAAACTTTGCATGCCTGCATACCTTCTCATTGAGCAGGGGAGGTGAAGTGGTCACCAGGTTTACAGTTTCACAGGTCCCTCAGATCCACAAGGAAGGGAACAAGAGATCCCCATGAGCGTTTTCTTTCTCCAGATTGTTGTTTCTTCCTCAAAAATGAATGTCCAACTTTATTAGTGATCAGAAATCTTCCAAGTCAGCACAGTTTCTGTCTCACTCGTCAACTTCACTCCTACAGTCCCAGTCCTATAGGCTCACAGCAAAAACCAAAACCCCAGACACATAATCTAGAGAGGCATGGATACCATGAACCACTGACCAGAGGTAAGATCTTCTGGATCTGTGAACTGGAAGAAAGAGCAGTGAATGCGAGTGTGTGAAAGCCCTGAGGACAACTGGCACTCTGCTGCTGACACACAGAAAGACACTGCGCCTGCCTCGAGGAGCCTCTGGCCCCAGAGAGCAGTGATGCTAACCTTCAGCTGCCAGAAGGTACAGAGAATCTAAACACAAGTTTTGCCTTTTGCAAAGCCATTGATAAACACTATCTCTCTGCATGAGAGTAAATCACAGGCAATTTAAAATAAACACTGCAAGAGATGCAAGAGAACTTCCACAGCCTCATTCAGTGACTCTTTGCCCTCTCTCCCAGCTTGTGGATTGTATTACAGAAAGACACTTTCTGCATTTACACTATTTTTTGTATTCTGGCAAGTATTCCCTGCTAGCCACCTTAGCTGAGTTAAAGAGATCAGAGGTTTGACTCACTGTGACTGTTCTTAAGTTGTCTTCTCACTCATTTCATAACACTTGCTCAAAAGAGAAGGGTCACCTCTCCTTGGCTCTTGCACTTGGCACATTGTTTGCACCTTGGTAAGTGGTTAATAACCCAACCTGTCAGTGTAGGAGAACTTTACACTCACATTTTCACAGAGCAGGACACAGAAAATTAGAGCAAAATCAAGCTGACAGCTCCTGTAAAATCCCAGACACCTCTCAGAAAGCACAGCAGTATTTCTTGGCCCTCAGAATCTCATGACAATGGTATTAAACTAAAGATTTTAGTATTATTTCTGTGTGCTTGTTTCAGCCACACATATACTAAAATTGGAACGATACAAAGATTAGCATAGACCCTGCACAAGGATAACATGCAAATTCATGAAGCATTCCATATTTTGGGGGGTTAGAACTAGATGATCTTTAAGGTCCCTTCTAACCTTAACCATTCTGTGATTCTATGATTCTATTTCATTTATTTTTCACAGTTTTTCTGTTACTGTACCCATGGACTCCATTTGGTGATGAATACCCAGTCCAAGTTTAGCATTTGTTTCCTGTAGTTTTAAGGCTACCCTGAGCTGGCAAAATGCAAGTCCAAGAGCACCTTTTGGGGACAGGCTTCCTCACTCAATGCGCTGAAATGCAGAGACCCGTTTCTTTGCATTCATTCATGCAGAATGACATCTCCCTGCAGACCATCGCACTGACTACAGTCTTACTTCATCCGCAGCCCTGGGGAAAACACGAAAAAATCCCTGCAACATCCAGATGGTGCATTGAGAGGCTGGAGTGAAGAGAAGCTCTGGAGTTCCCTGCCTGCATGGAAGCAGCCAGAGCCACTCTCCAACAGCTACACAAAAGAGCCTCTGTCTCTGCTGCTGAGAGATCCCTTTGAAGCTTGGGAATCCTGACTGGCAGCATTTCATATCTGGCCATCTTTAGGTTTAGAGCAATGAAGAATGGGAAAAAAAGAAAAAGATGGGAAAAAAGAAGAGAGAAGGGAAGAAAAAAAGTAGGATCAGCTCAGAACAGGTCTGGCTAAGAGCCCATGACAACATACATTTTGCATTACCACACCTATGTCATTTTTTGGTTTAAGGTTTTCTTATCAACATGGAAATTTCCAGTTTATTTTTGAACTTTTGAGCAGAGAACGGGCAATTTCTCTCAGCAAAGGAGACGTTATAATTCACTATTAAGAAACACAAAACATCCTCAGTGTAAAGGTACATCGTAAAACATAATAAGTCTAGACCAGGAGCATGCGGTTTCACTTTAAAGAATGCATGCATTGCTAGTTTCTCTATCAGATTAAGGGAAATCTTTACACAAACAAATACCAATTACTTGCAAATAAATGGGTTATGTTTGATTATGAATATTTCTAGGTTTAGAAAACTGTAATTTACTTCTTAGCTCCCTATTGTGGTGTGGTTACAAAATATTTTTACCCCTTTATGTCTTGCTTTCTCCACTCATAAACTGTATAACTTCTTTGTTGAAAAATGTTCTAGCTGATTCTTGTACAGCAGCAAGCATTTGCTCATTAAAGATGAAAAACATTCTAGAAGTTAAACTTTTAATGTTAACAAATCTGTTCCTTTAAGATGCTTTTCTTCACCTCTGTCAACTTCATGTTTCCCTAATGTAGAAAACAGAAAAACTTCATTCACCTCTCTGATCAACTGTTCTTCTGTTTTTTTCATTATTCTAACTTATTCAATTAAATGTCATTTACTGTGGCTGTGGTGGCAGAAAATGGCTTACAAAATAAATTAAGCTTTCACTCTCAGGTCTTTGAACACAAAAAGAATCAACAATTCATTTAATTTGCAATATTCTATTATTTATTCTGTTATTTTCTGTTCCCTTCTTTGAAATGCATAACCTTGACCTTATGAGCAAAGAATCCTAATGTTAGATATTTTGGAGGGAAAGCAAGTGCTAAGCATAAGACTTTTTTGATTGGATATAAAAGGGCTCTAGGAATTACTCTCCACATCTGAAAAAATGACAGGCTGTGATCATGAAGGCCAAAGCAAGAATGGTAGATAAGTAGACCTCAAGAATTTGTGATTCTGTCACAAGTTTTAAAAATTTAAATCTTGCTTTTTTATAAGTGTCAAACATTCACTTTCTTCTGAGTATGTTTCTCAACGCTTTCAACACTTGCACTCTTATCATAAACTCATAGGACTTCAAAATTTTCTTCATTACTTTACTCTAACAGGCTCTCTTATGAAAGGTTCATCATAGGGACTGCCCAGCCATGATATCTGATCTGTATGCAACTCAAAGGTGATGCCAAATAACCAGCTGCAAAGCCCTATTGGGGTGCTGCCATGCTTAAATGCCCACACGGTGAATCCACGAAGGACTCAGCTGTCCTACACCTCATCCACACCCTGCTGGAGGAGCCCCAACAGGCCACAGCCACACTCCCCTGGCTATGAACCACCTTTCTTGGAGCTGCCTATCCCCTCCATTCCAAAACAGCTGATACTGGTCTGGCTGTGGAAGAAATGGGTGTGAGGGGAGAAACAGTAAGGAAGGTTGGCTATTCCTTGATTAGCACTTTCATTTTGCTCTAATGTGTGAGCACTTCAAAAGAAAGGGAAAAAAAAAATTTCTGCATTTCCGTCTTCCTCCTACAGTTCAAGACAGGAACATGAAAGAAAATCCCCTAATGATTAATTTAATGGGTGAGGAGATAGGGATTTTTATTTTACACGCCTAAGTAGATAACAATGAATGCTGACATTTTTCTTTAAGGTCTAAATCTGCCCTCAAAGGGGTAGGAGTAGCTGGGTGAAAGTCTCTGTTGTGAGAGAGACATAGAAGACTGAATTATCACCCTTCTTAGGCTCAGAAAAAAAACCAATAAAATATTTAAAGCCTATGAATATAATTTATTTGTGACTTGCCTACAACTATTGTGCTCACTGATTTCACTTAATCTATGCTGGGGGAGTACGTCAGCCTGGCAGAAGTGCTGCTACATTACAGTGCATTGACTCCATTAAAACAATGCACAGCAGCTAAACTGGGGCAACCCTACGTTTATCAAATCCTCAGCTGGCCCTGATGACTCAGGAGAGAAGTTAGCCCTAGCAGAGGGGAAGTGCAGGCAGGCTGCCCTCCGCTGCACATCTGGAAGCCTGCATTTGTCAAAAAAACGCCCCGGCAAGTCCCCCCGTCAAGGGACTGACTCTTACCCTCCCGGGGACATTGTCTCCCTGGGAACAGCATCTCTTTGCTCTCAAGGAAGCAGTCACAGATGCCTGCGCAGAGCAACTTCGTGATTGCACTTCAGTTGTGCTCATATGAACGTAACTTCTTGGTTGCAGTATAATGGTCAGACCAGTGAAAAGGCAAAAATCAGCAGCCAAATAAGAGAAGACTTGTCAAGGTTCAAACACACCCACTACCTCTGCCATGATTCACTTGATGGGGAGCAGAGAGCCACGACTGAAATCTAGCTCATCAGCACCAAGTCAAATATTTGCCATCTCTCCAGGTAGACCGCACTTGACGTCCGAGCTGGCGCCAGCCGGACTCCTGGCTGTTAGCTGACGAGACATCATAAAAACTCAGAAGCAACAGTTACCTCATACACAAACAGGTACTTATTAACATCTCCTTAGTGGGTCTGACACAGCGTAACATGTCCTGTATTCTTTCTGAAATAAGTACACACAGGCAGTGAGAGCTTTAGTTATAATTATCATTCCTGCTGATAGCCAGGAACATTAGGGCACTTAACACCAGCTAATTGCTCCCGGCTTGGGAACCTCTGTTGGGAGCACAAGGCGGGTAACTCACCCCTCCTCTTCCTCTGGGACTTTGCTCTTCCTTCTGAAGTCCACATCATGGTTACTAGGTTTTACTTTCCTTTTGTTTCCTTTTTAAAAGGATTATGTTTTTTCTTGCATGGGATCTTGTGGCATCCTTGTCAGGCTCTGTTATTCTCCTTGTCAGGCTCTGTTATTCTGAATGGTCAGACAGGAATTTCACCAGGTCAGTTACAGCTCCCAGCTTTCTGCTGAAATTTTGGGAGGCAAAGATATATTCATTTCAGTCAAATAGCTCAGCACCTTTCTCTTGGACTTACCATATTCATAAAACAGGTATTACTTTCTCTCACCTATCCCGTATCAAAATACAGCCTAGCTTTTATATAGTCATTTTAGTCATAGCCCTTTAAATAGGAGGAATTACTAATATTGTTTTGAGAAGGGAAGCTCAGACAGAAAAGCCAAGTGACATATCCCAGATAGCTGAGCAGGTGTGACACTCATAGTAGTGAAACCCAGGTCTGCTGCACACAGGAGCTTTCCTGTGCAGCATAGCAGAGCTGCAAGTGTCCCAGTCCTGAAGGGCTCCTTTAGGATCTTCCACAGAATAAATAAATAAAATTTCCCACTAACACTCCAGGCATTTCCTGCTATTAAGCTGTTCGTTGGTTAACATAGCAATGTCAAGAGATCAGTTTTAAAATATTTGGCACCTAGAGCCACAATTAGGCTCCGAGAAGATGTTGCCCAGATTGTCAGAGGCAAATAGCACTTGCAGCTTGCACTCCCTTGGCATCAACTGCCTGCCCAAGTGCCTAGATATAAGTTATGTCCTTAGCAGATGTCACCCAATTTAAAAAAGGCTGTTCTTTACTATAAAGTCACATTATTTCCAGCATGTTGGATTAGTGTCTGTGATAAAGAGCTTTGCGTCTGACTGAAAGAAGCAGCAACAGCTGACTTCTCTGGCCCTCTCTCTTTTTCGTCCAGGCACCTAATTGTCTTGGGAAAAATGACCTGTTTATCAAGTTAAACAAAACAACTGCTCTCTAGAACAGACCAATAAAACAGGATTTATATGGGGAGCTACGGCTTTATTGGCTATTGGTTTAAGCTGTTTGTCCTATTTTAGGAGAGTATTATTTTTATTAGGTTTTTCCCCCTCTTGAAAAGACTATTAATTACATTGTCATAAATAAGGAACTACATTGTTTAATATGGCCGTTAAAAAGGAGGTTTATAGATCACATCATCACAAGGGTTCATTTAGGTCTCATAATAATTAATAGATACGGATGTATAGCAGCAGTTCATGACAGGCTTTTGTTTGACCTTTTTGCCCTACAATTTGGACCACTTTGAGATTGTTTTACGTAATGTGTTCAAAAACTGACCTTCATTGCCCTCTGCTGGCTACCTCATTTACTCATTGCACGGCACAACACTGCACAAACTGGGATGTTAGCTGGACAAGTTATGGAACACCTTAAGAAGACTTCCAGAGATAGGAGTTGCCTCAGGGACTGTCGGCAGCAAAGCTGTGGTCTTTGCTCTCTACCACATCGATGTTAATGCATAGTTACCTATAGCTACATTACAGCAAGCACAATGCCACTTAGGGCAGACACATCATTTTAGGAACAGAGTGAAAATTCCTACAACAAAAAATGTTTTTTAAAAAAATCGTGTTAGTTCAAACCTGTACATTAGAGTCTGCTCTGATAATCCAGCAAAGAAACAGTCATTGTACTTTATCAATGCATCTTAAAAGGTTTTTTTTAATGCCTGCATTTAAAACAATTTTATTTCAGGATCAGTGTAAAATTTTGCAATATCATAACATGCTTATTAGTGTTTCAAAACACTCAGAATGCTAGCCAGCCCTAGGTTACTGACATATATTTTGTCTCATGTTAACAGTGAATGGTGTTTGTTGGTAATATGGTGATTTATGTGAAATGCAGTTATGGGCACAACCCAGCCTCTCACAGATGCATTTCCATGAAACTAGGGAATTTGATAGCTGGTTGGCAGGGACAGCTGAGGGGCCAGAGCTGAAGCGAGCACTGAAGCAGAGCTCATCTTTCTGTGTTAGCTGTGAAGAGCATACATCACAGATTAAGTGCACTGGAGGAGTAGGGACATTTGTATTGTGGTTGCCTTTACTACACCTATTTCTTGAGTAAGTTCAACGTTGTTGTGCCTCCTTTCATGAGCAACTAATTCACTAAACACTGAAAAGACTCTCCCTTCATACATTCTCCACGTGTTTGGCAGGTGCTGATCACACATGCTGTAGGAAGCTGGCTTTGAAAGAGTGATGAAAATCCCCTTTCTCACAGAGATAATGTAGTTCATGACTCTCTGGTTCTTTTATTTTTTCAGCCATATCCTTTCCCTTGAAAATAGTTCTGAGAAGATGGCTTATTTGGCAGAGCACCATGTAGACATTTTTTCACCAAGTAGGATTATATTACAGAAGTTGAATGCTACAGGTACTTTATGTAGGAAAAAGATTTAATATGAGGAGAACAAAATGTTCTGGGCACCTTGAATTTTCAGCAATTATATCAAAATAAAATCACAGGGTAGTAGAAGTAAACTGTGGAGTGGAGCTGTCTTTGAGTAAGAAAGAATTACCTTAAATTAAAAAAAAAAAAAAAGATATAAAGAGGAGACAGAAAAGAAAGTTAAATGAGTCATGGTCTTGGAATGGAGAAGTGGGTATTTCTCTTGTTCTGACTGAGTTCCCCTTCGAAATCAGCAGTGATAATCGCCTGTGGTTTTCTTTGAAAGGGTTTTAAGACACATAGGACTGCATCCATTTTCCCACGGTTCATCAGTGGACTTTACCAATGCTGTCTATAACTTTCAAGATAGTTACTGGGAACTCTCAAGACTCTGCTAGGTAAGACAGGATTTTCACACAAGATCTCTGAGTTCCTTGTGCACAAGAAAGTAAGGAAAGTCCCCTCTGTGTAGCTGTCATAAGGCCATTCAACACTGGATATACCATTTCCTTCAAAGGAAAAAGAGAGGGGGAGATTGCTATTCTATTAAATTCACCTTTCAATAACAAGCTTATACAGCTCCCTAGTTCCTATCACTTATTCATCATCACTGAGGCTTGGATCATTCTCAACCCATTAGTGGATAATATGCCATAAGAAGAAAGCTAGGCTTTTCATTGGAGCGAAAGATGAGACCTGACTGACAGCCTCCAGAGAAGATGCTCAGCCTGCAAGGACTTTCCAGGCTTCTCGAAGTGTAACATGCCTCTAGTGAATGTGCTACACAATCAAGGCACAAAATTTTAAACCTTAACTTAATTCATCCAGTTCCCTCTGGTCTAATTTGGCTGTTAAATCCACATGTCTTGAAGGAGAAAACAGCTGTGTTAAGTCCTGTGAGCTTCATGGACCTAGAAATGTGAAGTATTCTTTGCTCTAGCTCAAAAGGCTCCATATTGCAACTCACAGGTTTATCTGTCTGAGTGAGGGTGAGTCAGATGTGAACAGTACAATGTGGGTAGAGGAAATGTCCTCAACCTGACGTAACGCTGAAAGTGGCTACAGTCAGATTCTTCACTATCACAATGGTTTCCCACCTGTGACTCATCTGTCTGTCTTTCCACGACTGTGTATCTGCTTTACACAGACCCAGAAGGGAACGCTTCCCATCACACACCTCCTGGGCTTGAAAACAAACATACAGCATGACCTAATGCTTCACACCCAATACAAATTAACCTTAAGAAATTATATCGTTAAAATTATGTGCTCCTGAAGGTTGTTATGAAAGGCATATGTTAGTCAGCTAAGCAGCTGTCCAGTTATCTGACATTTTGTTTTTACATAGTCAGGATTCTGTATACTGACTAGAGTTAAATGCCAAAATAAAGTAAGATGCATTTGGGATTCTAAAAAAAAAAACCAAAACAACTTGAAGAGTTGAAAGTAAAGCATTTAGACTCCCAGGAGATAAGACAGAGAGACCATAAATCCTTTCCTGTCATTAGAACTGAACATTAGAGTATCTGTCCTGTTCAAGAAAACCCACAGAAATGGGAAATGTCATTTATGAATAATTATCCTTTTTTCTGGGCTCCTACTCATTTTACCAAGCCATCTGTAAAAATGGCCCCACCTCCATCAGAGCAAAGGCAAAAGAAAATTTACTTTTGACAAGATGACAAAATGTCAGGAGGGGTCCTCAGCAGGATCCTAGGAAATTGATTAAAAAGAAGACAGGCTTCTTTTTAAAATGTTATGAAATCAGATTTTCTAATGGTATCCCATGGCTTTTTCCTATTCTCCATTCTGGAATGGAAAATGTTCAAAGGATCTTGCCATGAAAATGCTTCCTATAGAATAATGAAAATCTCTGCTTCCATATTGAAAGCAACATGAGCCTGCTATACATTAAAACAACAGACAACAAATGAAATTTCCATGCAAGTTCTGGGAAAGGGAAATGTAAACTCATACTCGTCTCTCCCTTGTCCCTTTTGATGTCATATATACATTCATCAAAGAAATGCAGAAACAAATTGAGTGGAGGATAATGAGTCTGAAGAAAAGTTTCAGAAAGTTCTGGCTTCTCTTTTAACAAACACCAAATCAACAACACATCATTAGCTCATAAAAGACCCTATCCAAAATCAGTGAAATCAGTGGGAAAGCTCCCAGTTGGCTTCAGCAGTCTCTGAATCAACAAAAGAACAATTACAGATGCTTAAAATTTTTTTCAGTGAAATTACTTTTTTAATGAAAAATAGCTTTTTAACAACAGTGAAATTCTCTTGGGACCATTTGTTTTCATTTATGTACTTTTCTCTCTTTGGTGGAGCAGGCTGGAAATAAATAAATAAAATATTTTTCATCTCGCCCTTCCCCCAAACTTTTAATTTCATTTCTTTCTTTTTTACTGGAAAATGAATATGAGAAACAGCACAAAGCAGGGAAGTGTTCGAAAAGGCAACACAGTGGTCAGATCAGAGAGTTGGCCCACGTGGAAAGCTGGATGCCTGCTAGAAGCAGGGGACAAATAATCCCAGAGGTGGGTAGCTTAGCCAGTTCTTTAACTTTCTTGGTTGTCCCAGCAAGTAACTTCTCTTTTGGCTTTTTTGATGCTGCACATAAATTGATTAAAACAATGCAGACATTATACTGCATGGAGTCTGAGAAAACTTTCAGAAAATCTTAACATATGTTGGCAGAATTGATAGCTTTCAAACAAATACTACATTTGAGCAGAAACAGAAGACGTCAACTGTTTCGAGGTCAGCTGCAGGTATATGGGGACCATACGTGGTCATGCATGACAGCCTGCAGAGTTCTCCTTCACGATTCTTCCCTCGTTCATCCATTCAGTTTCCTGAAAAACATTAAAATACTCACAGCAAGCCTTCATCTTCCACCGTAATATCTGGAAGATCACCTTGCTGAGCTTCTGTGTAATTTTCCCCTTCAATGGAAGGTACCACATACATGAGACTGATCTGCCCTCAACAAGTGAAACACACTCGCAGTAACATTAAACCTCTGGTTTCCTGAAGGTGTCCAGATAGATACAGTGGCTGTATCTGCCAATTATCTGTATGCATTTAGACATACTCTTATTTAGAAAGAGAGGATTATCAGTCGGGTGGTTGTATTTGGTGTAAGTGTCAAGGTGTTGGTAGTGGAGAGGCTGCAGGTGTGGCTCCTGTGAGAAGAGGCCAGGGACACAGCTGGTTCCAGCCAGCTTCAATGGACCCACCACAGGACACAACTGAGCCCATCAGCCAAGCTGGTGGTGCCTCTGGGAAAACGTATTTAAGAAAGGGCAAAGACACCAGAATAAGTGAAAAAGTGAGAAAGAGTACAGTGAATACCAAGGTCAAAGAAGGAGGGGGAAGAGAAGATCCAGGTGCTAAGGAAAATATTTCCCTGGAGCCTGTGGAGAAGACCATGCTGGAGCAGATATTCACACTGCAGCCCATGGAGGACCTCATTCCAAAGTCAGTGGTTATTTTCTGAAAGAACAGCAGTCCATGGAGAGGCCATACAGGAGCTGGTTTATCTGAAGGACTGCAGCACATGGAAAGGACCCATGATGGAGCAAGAGGAAAATTGTGAGGAGGAAGGAGCAGCAGAGAGAGACTGTTATGGACTAAACACAACCCCCATTGCCCATCCTCCCTGGGGTGCTTGGGTGGAGGTGAGGTACAGGAGTTGGGAATGAAGGAGTGAAGTTGAACCTAGGAAAAAAGGGGTGAGTAGGGAGAAAGTGTTGCTTTAATTTTTATTTTTGTTTCTGCTTTTCACTACCTAAATATATTTTAATTGGCAATAAATTAAATTCATTTTCCAGAACTCAAGTCTGTTTGGTCCAAGATGGTAACTGGAAGTGAACTCCCTGTCTTGATCTCAACCAACAAGATTTTTAATCCTGTTTTCTCCCCCTGTACTGTTGAGGATGGGGAGTGAGCAGCTGTGGGGGGTTGTCTGGTGACTGGCCATGGTCAACCCACCATAGTTGTATACCTTTCTGTTGCTACTGGCTATTAGTTGCATTGCACTGCTATCTCAAAGATCCAGCTGAAACCTGAGCTTCTTTACACAAGATGTTTCAAACACACAGATCTATTTTCAGACTTTTCCAGCCACTGAAAGTTGATAAATGTGTAAGCTAAATCACTAAGAAGCCATCTAAATAAATGCATTAATGACATCAGTTTTCTTTTCTTTCTTTTCAACTCTTATGAAGTGTTGCACTTATTGTGCACTATCCTGCCATCCCCTCAAGAAAAGTCTCCAGCCTTGTGTTTAGCATTACTAAAATCTGGAGTAATAGTGCGTTGGGTTTTTTTTCCCCTCCAAATATGTTTTAATTAGCAAAATCTTTGAGCCTTAAGAAGAGATTTACTACATGTCAGCACATGAACTGATGTTACTTGAGTCTCTAACACTTTCTCTGTTATTTCATAGCTATGATTTACTGCATTGAAGCATCGTATTTGTTTTGCTAGCTACTGATGCATATTGGCCAAATGTATTTGCTGAGATCTCTGCTTAATAACAGGGCTCCTGAACAGAGCTGAGAGTTGGGAAGCTCTGGAGGTCTGAAGCATCTGAAGACATTATACACACAGAAACAAGGACAGGCAGATTCTCAACTTTCTTATCACACTCAAAATGTTGCTCTTCTGATTTGTAATGTTTATAAATCCACTTAGCAGAGTAAGCCTTGCTGCAAGAACTAAGAGCATGAGTTAAAGCCTCACACCTTAACCACAGTCAACCAAGTTAGAAATGGCTACCTGCCTATCAGGTTGGAAGGTCAGAAGTGATTGTACTTAATGCCAGCTGCACCACCCCCTTATGAGCATAATGCATATGCATAAACTAGTCTGTTCCAACTGCACTAGCCCATAGGATTATGTAGACACAAGGTGTAGGCAGAAGCTCAAATAACTGTCTGGCACAAAACAAATCTTACTTTGATTTGTGTCTTTCTACCCAGCGTTGTTATACACCATACACAAATTACACATTTGCATCCATCTTTTTAATAACAAATTGTCAGGACAATTACCCAGTTAAGTCCTGGCTATTGCACTCTTCATCTGTTCCATCTCTCACTCCTTCTATAAAAATCCTTTCTTTCACGTGGTGGGAAATAATGCTCCATCCAAACTGACATGGACTTAGTGGCTGGCAAAAGGTCTCTGTCACTTCTCAAGGTAAGCTTCTGAGCTTAGGACACAGAGCTCTTGAGCCTGAATGGGTCTTATGGGTAACATCCCAGTGTATACTAGAACTTTCCACATTTATTCAACACTGTAGCATTTTGCTTCCTGAATACTGCTATGTGGCTTGAAAAGGTGCAAAATGCATTATACTTTCTGTGCATAGAGAAGTAACTGAAAAAATGTTTATTTTCCATATGCAGGAATTCTATGAACTCTGTTTTTCTCTAAATACATTCAGAGGTCTATGACCACATCTGAAAATGTTTCCTGTCATCCCTTCATGTTTGCTATAAAAATCCAGTATGCTACCATAAATGTCAAGAATGGGGCCAGATAGTTTCAATTACTTGTTTCAAGAAGATGTCTTTTCAATCACAACTTCTTACTTAAAGGGCAGCTGCTTGGGTCACATCACACGTCAAGAAGCAGACTTCATGATTATTGAAATTTTCTGTATGTGTAAGTCTCAGAAGGCAAGGAAGAGCAGACTGCCTACATAAAAGAGCATTTCATAGTGAGAATTTCTTCAGGCACATAGACTACTACTGAAATGATGGAAGTCTTGAGAGGAATATACCTGTACTGGATAGTTTAGTTTCATTTGATGTGCATCACTGTGGCCAGAGCTGCACAAGATCTACAGTTATAGCGTGCCAATGTTCCCAGCAAACACAGGTGAGTATTAATAGATGTGGTTTCATCATGGCCAAAGGCAGCACCTTCTAAAGTCAGTGGAAAGGCTCTCAAGGGCAATGAAGAATTTGGATGAGGTGGTTGGTTTTTGTGATTTAGCCCAGAACTTAAAGAAAATGTAAGTGAGAGGCCTTGTAGCCTGCCATGTACAAAATACTAACAGTTTTTTTGTTATTTTATCAGTTTCTTCCCTAGTTTTCAATCTAAAAAAACTCGTTCTTGGTGTCAGAAGGGTCTGGAAAACGTGCATCCCATTAGAAACCTGAAACAGCTGTGTTGTAGGGTTAGGAAATCTTGCTGTGGTACATCATATAAACCAAATCTGCCAGGCAAGCATGGATTTGTATTACTTAACCTGTGTTAGTTCATTAATTTAAATATGTCCTGCAAAACCGAGATAATTCAGTTAAGCTGCAAATCTTACTGGTGAGGTGGTTGTAAAGGAAGGAAGATTCCTTCCCCTATCTATAGACTCTTAACACAACTGAGGGAGTCCACGAATACTCTCCTGCTTACTCAAAAGAACAATCTCTGTAGCCCCACCATGGACTTCACAGTAGCTGAATAATCCCATAAGCAGAACTCCTCATTGTCTATTTCCAAAATGTAAGGTGTTTCCATGAAGTTGAAATCTGTCCACAGACCTCCTTATGTAGGTACCTTACACTTGCTCATTCTTGCATACAATGACCTAAATCAACAACATTACCAGGGATCTCCTCCACCTGTGAAAGGATGTGGGCGAACTGCCAATAACTGATGGCTTTAACAAATCAACTCAAAGTTTAAACTCGTTTATTAAAAATTAAAATGATCCTTCCTTTTTTTGTAATATGTAATTTAAAAAAAAATATCAAAAATGTTACTTTTGCATCACAATACTACTGAAGTTCCGAAAAGGAAGCCCTGTCTAGACATTTTTAGACATATCTATACTTTATTCATCTTTGAAAAAAGATTTAGGTCCCATTGTGGTAAATGTAGTTTGGTTGATACAGGTAGTGGTTTGTAAGACTTCTCTGTACATCCTCTTCTCTGAACCGAAGAATTAAGTTATAAAAAGCTTCAAACAAGTTAATTTTTTGTGGTGGGAAGTGTATTTCTAGCTGGGGAGAGGCACAACTGACTGCACATGGAACTTCCAGGTAACATCATTTTTCAGAGATTTCTTAAAAATACTTTGCTAGTTAATCTTCATCTCACTAATGCAAAAGATTGAATTTCTCTTTGTCTTTTAATATGGTTCTTCACCTGCATTGTCTTCTAGAAGCTTATCTTTTTATACAGTTCATATTTAGATAATTTTTTATCATAGCCATTTGCCATTAAAATACAAAGCAATAATTCAGGATGAAGTTTTCACATGATGAGGAACAAATTAAAGTAATTAAACATTTTACATTAAAAACTACTATTACTGTTCATCTATTATAATAAACATCAATAATGAAAATTTTACTGCTAATTTTTTCAACTTTCCAGGAGTCATCTCTTTGCCCAACCTGAAACTGAACTACAATAAAACGTGTTATAAACACTCACATGGACTTTACATATCTGTGTCAGAACTGTTCGGTGAAAGCTCTGATGGACGTAACATAATGAGCATGAAATAATAATAATTAAAACTGGTAGACAGTATAACCATAACATACATATTAAGAATGTATTATAATGCATTTCCCAGGGGCACAAACATACCAAAAAATCTGTGCCACCATAACATAGAAATGGGTATTTCCAAAATAATTTATGAAAATGATAGTTCATAAGCAGTGGGAAGTGCAGCTCCTGGGACTCATCATGAGTATGACCAACAAGAATTGCCACAGAGTCACAGATAGTATAGCTCAGGCAAACATGGGGGAAATTATTCAAGCCAATATTACAAACAGAAAATATACCCAGGGAAATCAACAGGAATGACTATAAAATACTGATTAGTGGTTAAAATGTGACATAAAAATTGACAGATATAATTAATACTTTAGAAAGCAAAATATCAAAGCCACAAAGACAGAGATCAAGAAGTGTTTTCCAGATGTCAGGCATCAAAAGCATGTGAAGCAAATAGCAAATCTGATAAAATATCATTAAATTAACTATGCAAGTGAATAAAATCAGGGGTTATGAGAAATCTACATTTTTTTTCCTTTTTTTTCTTTTTATTCATAAAAGTTGGTCATAAGTAACCTACCTTAGATCTTCACTTTTAAGGTAGAAAAGATGAAGAATTATCAAGATGTTCAAGCATTATTAAGATGTTCATAGAAAAGATGCAGGAATAAATTAATCTTGAAAGCTACTTTCTCAATCATTTCTTCACTGATGTAAATTATCTTTAAGTAATAATGATAATCAAAGGAGGTAGGTACGTTTCTTCAGTGGCAATTATCACAGAAGAAGTCTACATATTTATGTTCACAGCTACAAAAGTTTGGGGTTTTTTTCATCTCATACAGGATTATGTAGCAATCCTTTAGGATTGAGAATAAAAGAAAATATTTTCCCTCCTAGTCCTGTCCAGAGACAAAGAAAATGCAGAGCCTGATCTTCACCTCTTGTGTAATTGACTGTATCGCATGTGCTTTCCTCAACCCACCAGCTCGTTCTGCTCTTTTCCTCACACAATCACTTTGTCTAAATGTTCCCCTGTTTATTTTTCATTGATATTTCTCAGTAGTTTTGCAAATATTCATTATTTTCTGTGTGTAATGATTAAGAAATAGGAGATCAAATTACATTATTGTCACTATTGCATTATTGTCACAAAATTCAGACACACCACTCACCAAAGATGTTGTGTACAATATTTTGATAAAAAGAAAAACTCAGAACCAAAGAATAGCAGAATGGATGAAAAGATGCCAAGGAAGACTAGTATAGCTGCAAAACCATGTAGACTAGGAACTTAGGATAGTCTGAGATGATTAGTTCTACATAAAATTTGGGGGTTTTTTTTCCATCTAATACCTACATTTATACATTTGCAATGGCATTTCTCTCAGCACAGTTAGTTTACTAGTTTCAATTATTCCTGCTGGGATGATTTTTTCCAGGTTTTCTTGTTCTGTAGCAAGTTAAAAACACTTTTGAAATTCACTCTGGGATAAATTCTGATATATATATATATATTTCCAGGAACCAGAAGATGAGGAACTAGATGTGCTCTGTTCTAAACCTAATTTAATATGATTATATTTCTGGAGTGTCATAAAATTCAAAAAGAAAAAATGCAAAGTCCTGAACCTGGGATGAGCTAACCACTGCAGTGGTGTAGTCTGGAGACTGACCAGCTTTAATAGCAGCTCTTCTAAAAAGGACTGGGGTCTTGCTTGACAGTATGCTCAGCATGAGCCAGCAGTGTGTCCTGGCAGCAAAAAACGCCAACAGCATCCTGGACTGAGTTAATAAGAGTCCCGCTACTGATTATTCCCTTTTACTTGGCAGTAAACCTCTATAAAGTTTTGTACCCCCAAATACATGATAGATAAAGATAGACTTTAGCAAGTATATTTATCATGACGTCACCAAAATTGTCAGGAGCTGGATCAACTGTCCTGTAAGGGAAAGCTGGAGGATTTGGGCTTGATCAGCCTGGGGAAGCAATGTTTTAGGGAGGACCTAACAGAAGCCTGGCAATGCCTACTGGGAGGTAAGAAGAGGCAGCCAGGCTTTTCACTGGGGGAATAATGGTTGTAAACTGTAATAATGATTGTAAACTGGAACAGGGAAGGTTCTAACTGGACCCAAGAACAAAAAAAAAATTAATTCTCTGAAGATAATTAAGCATTTAATTAGGTTACCCAGAGAAGTTATGGAATCCCGTTCCTGGCAGGTTTCCAAGACTGGACTGGACAAAGCCCTAAACAATGTGGTCTGAATTCAGTGTCAAATCTGCCCTGAGCAGGAGATTGGACTAGAGACCTCTCAAGATCATTTCCACCTTGAATGTTTCTGTACTTAAACATCACCAATGAATTTGGAGTCAGTTAGGAAACATGAAATAGATTTCTCTTAAAATAATTGAAGAAAACTTCAATTTCCCCATTTTTAAAAGCATGCTTTGGAAAAAGTCAAAATAGCATGACCTGCCAGCCAAGAAAGTTTTAGGAAGATGAGAGGAAGATAAATAAAATGGCAAGAAATTACTAGATTTTGGAGCATCATCCTGTTACCCACATGCCATCTCAGCACTGTAGCTATTTTGGGCCTCATGATGACCCTATGAAATGTCCCTCTGAAATGAGCTCAGTGTAGTATAAGCAATAGCTGATTTTTCCTGTTCCTGTCATGACCCATCCTTTGCCTATGCTTGCTTTTTACTTTGGCAGACATTGTCAATCTAAGAGACCTCCCTTCAGTAAGAACCCAGGGTCAGCTTTCTGTCTGTGAGGATAGGTTAGTTTCAGCAGTTGGCTCCTCCAGAGGTTCCTTCACTGTGCCCTCCCTCTGTTGTCCCCAGCTGAAACACATGGGGTAGATTTCCCAGCACATAACTTTATTACAGATGTCTACAGTGCAGACTTCCATACCTGAACTAGTCAATGTACCTTCCATGAAAGTGCTTTATGATCAGTGGAAACACAAAATTTACAAATTTCCAACAGCCTATTTTAGACTTATATGTTAGAATGACACTAATCACAATGTAGGTGTCTGCATTTGCCAGAGGGAAAATCTCCATGGCATTTGCATTGTGCTCATATTGGAACTGGGTCTTTCATCTCAGCTAGAACAAAAAAGCATGGTAAATTGTACTATGGCATCCATATAGCACTCTTGTGCAACTTATGGCTACTGGCAAGCTAAGCTAGAATTAAATCAATGTGCAAGAGAAGGGGAAAGTATTTAGCTGCTAGTATTCTCCCATGCCAGTTACCTCTGCAGTAATGTTACATGCAGACCTAGTTTAGCATTCAGTCTAGTTCATGCTCTTATGACAAACAGTAGACGTTCTTTTCAGCAAGTTTCCACTGATCTTTGCTATGTCATTTGTGTTGGATTTTCCTGCCATAATTAAATATCATAATTAAATATTTTCTTTCCTTTTTTTTATTAATTTATTTGAATTTGTCTTTCCTGGAATATGGGCAAATTAACTCAGCCACTGACAGCTATTCTTCTTCATTTCACTCTCACTACTGAAATCTTACAAGTACTGGGGAAAACTAGGTAATTTTCCTTCCATCTTCACCCCTCAAGGAATGTCACAGAGCACTGTGTAATTTGTATGCACCTCTCAAGTGACAAAGTATGAAAAATTTTCTCAGTTTAAAAGTAAATATGTCCCTCCACATTCCTCCAATGGCCCACCCTGGAAATGTTTTCCGAAAATTCTTCTCTCTTTTCCCTCATGTGTGTTTTTCCCTTAAAAATAATAATTTAAAAAACAGGTCTGCTGTTCTATGGAGTGTCAATAACACTCTTGACCCAACATTAGAATTGTTCTTATTTATTATCCTGAATAACTGTGGTTAAAATAAGGATTTTCATCACTTAGGAAAATCATAACAGTAAAAGAATTTTAAAACTTTTTTTCTCTAACTATCAAAACTATTAAGAACCTTTCTGGATAAATTCATATGCTGTCAAAAGATGGGCTTATGTTTCAGAAGACATTACATCAAATTTCCAAAAGAAAAGGTATGCTGGGGGTGACAGCATGGCTCCATTAACATAAAAGAGAAAGTTGCCTTTTATTGCAGTGAGATCCAGATTTTGGTCTTTTTTATTGAAATGAAAAAAAAGTACGGAAAAAGTCACAAAATCTTGGGTGAAGTTAATATCTAAAATAAATGCAAGACCCATGCTTTCCAATGATCTATGTTTACCCATATATTTGGGGATCATGTGTTTTTGCCAAACATATTTGTTTCCATTTAGCCAACAGTTCTTGCAGAATATAGAGGAATCTACAGTTAGACAGGCCAAGGCATCTCTTTTCACAGAAGAGACAAATCTCCTCAGTATCTGTCTTCAGTCAACTGAGAAAGAAGGGATCTCCCAAGAGGGTGACTGAGAACAGGAGTCTAGCTTAGTGTAGCTTAGCCTAGACAAAGTATCTTCCTCTCTAGCCACATAAAGTTAAGAAGTGTGAATACCACTTCACAACATTTAATCTGAACACGTTGGTCTCTGTGGGGGCTGTCTCCAATTTGCGGTGGTGTAAGCTAAGAGAGAAAGTTCATTAATTTCCTCTTTGTCATGGAAATGCAACGTGGCAGAAGCTGAGCAGAACCCCAGGGTAGTTGTAACCCACACCTCACCACAAGCCACGCTTCCTGAAACACTGCACCCAAAATCGTTCAGCCAAATACCAGTTGCAATGTTTTACATCTATATGCAACAATAATGTTTCTTATTCAAGAAAGGAGAAAAGTTACTAGAATCTCTTACAATGTCTTTTGTGCAACATCATCATCATAGATAACAAAGAACTGCCAGGTTATACCTGTCTATTGAGACACCTCACCAATTCAAACAAAAGATCATCCTTTATTCTGAAAAAACATTTATAGGAATGTGCCACAGCTGGAAGCTATTTTGCAGTCCTTGGAAACGATTGTCAGCAGAATATCAGTTAAACAGGTGTATGGTCATGACTTGGGCACATAATAGTCTCATTAAGGTTAGCTTCAGTATCAGTAACACAGATTTTATATCTAGATCTTTGAGCTTGAAATCTGCTAAGATTTTTTTTTTTTTTTTGAGTTCTAACATCATCTATTTTGATGTACATGCTAAGGAAGAACATACATGCTAAGGAAGATATAACGAGATCTTCCAAAGATGTGACTGGAAAGATACCTAAAGGGAGTAACATGAGATGATGTGAGCCAATCTCCTAAGGTCTCTTTATCTGATGCCTTCCATCCAGGTCCCATCTGGCTTCTCCAGATGGTGATTTAAAGTAGACTTAACCTATATGTTTGCAGTCATCTCTGTTCATCTCCATAGCCTAAAGTAGTGGCTTTAGGGAGATGAACTGCTTTAGGTTAAGTATAGGCTGAGTGAATACTACTATAAGGAAAAATGCAAATTGTTCCAGCTTTCCTCACTGTAGAGGTCAGCTCATCCACATTTCATAAAGATTGTTAAAGACAGAAAAGGCACTCCTATAAAAAAATCTTTTCACAGAGACTACTGACAGACATTTCTGCTCAAAGTTTGAGGCCTGTCAATTGGAAAAGATTCTGGAAGATAAAGATGTGGGTGCAATCATGCTCAGCCGTAGACTGGATCATACTGTGACTGATCATTTGTAACTAATATAAAAAAAAACTGTAAGAGAGGCAGATGTAATAATAGGAGGTATCAGACAACGTATTTCCAGAGAGACAGAGTAGTTCTACAGGCCCACATAGGACCATATCTGTAATATAGTGGTACATTTCTGTTCAGGAATGCTGAACTCCTAGAATAGATGCAGAAAAGGGCAACTAGATGCAGTGAACTTGCAATGAGAAACTCAAAATCCCTTCTTTGTTCAGTCCAGAAGACAGAAGACCAAGCTGAGGTATGATTTCCCTGAAGAAATATTTATGAGAGAGAGAGAAGAATCATTTAGGGCAATGCTGGCAAAAGAACACTTGATCAGAAGTTGCCAAGTATAAGTCTAAGTTAGTTAAATCAGAGTTTCTCTCAAAGGAGTGAGTTTGAAAGGCAGTCTTGAGAAAGAAGAATGGGCAAAATTCCTAAGTAACTTTAATGCATATATAAGCAGGATATTATGGTGTGACTGCCTCCAGGAGTGGAGGACAGCACTTGATGACTCAGTCCTATGTTTCTTCTGTCTCCTATTAATCCTTGGCTTTAAAAAAGCAACAAGAAAATACTGTAGCTAGAAGCTAATCTGAAGCTAAAGATTTTTCTAAATCAACTATGTGGGCTATAAATATAACAACAAAATAGCTAAAGGTTATGTTTGGCTAGGCTAAAAATATATTCCAACACTAAAAACAAACTGTTACCGAGTGGAAGCCAGACAGTGATATTTAACAGTTTTTAATGGCCATGGAGGTAAAGAAAAGCAACATCTGAGATACTTGTCAACAAGATACTCGCATGCACGTTTACATGTTCCTTGTCTCCATCTCTGCCACTCTACTCAAAGTGAAATTGTTTTAATTTAGGTAACGCTAACTGCGTCCTGCTTCTCAGATGTGAATTGCAACAACAGGAGGCCATTCCAAGCCATAAAAGTTTTTTGTTGTTTTTTTCTTAAATTCTGATTCAAGTTTTCTAAATATACTAAATATTCACTTATATTATGGAGGATAATATGTGTGAAAGCAGCTTTCTATTCTAGGAATATGGAAGTCTGTTGTCACTTACCTTTTTCAGACTGAAAGAAAAGTGCTCCATGTGACAACAACAGGCTGCAGATGAAGGGATGACAGCTCCATGGATCAACTGCAATGAATGAGCTCAGACTTAGAGTAATGGGTGAGCACCACTGAAGGGGTTAGTGCAGGGGCGTCAGGTTGCAGCTCTACAAGGTGCTCAGGTGAGCAGTTCTACACTGCAACGACCAAGGCCGAAACCTTTCTGTTGGTAAAGCAGCACGGTCTGCTCAGTCGCTGGGGAATGATCAGCTATAGCTCCTTTCTAGCAACTGGCTGTTGGGGATAAACATGGCTGCACAAGGTCAGGTCCACAGAAGAGAAGCTTGTCTGGCTTCTTTAGGAGACGCCTTCCTGGAGACTTGCCAGAGACCTCAATCCCTTATTCTCTGATCTAATATAGACACTCGAGAACATGCTTAACTTTAAGCATATGAGTGGTCCTATGGACATCAATGGGGTTGCTAATGTGCATAAAGTTAAATATGTATCAAGTGCTGTGCTGGAATGGGGCCAAGGACTCAAAAACGCAGGATCAAGGTTTGGCTGAAGAACAGAGAGTGAAAAGGGAGACAAAAGCTGAGAGATACTGAGTTGCTCTCATGCCCTCTTGCGTCAGTCCTTCATGGAAGCAAGCCCTGGGATAAACCCCTTATTACAGTAAAAGTTAAAGATATACCTGTACAGAAATCTTAAACACTAAAAGATACTGTAAACACTCTCATTTTACAGCACACAATGTCTTTTGATTTTTAGATGGTATTACATTTTAAAGCAGATACAGTGATGTCACTGCAGGAAAACATCACAGAAACATTGAAGCAACAGCCATCTCTTTCAACAGAGGCCTGGTTGACTCACTCTCACAGCTGCAGCAAAGTAGTCCAATGTGTTTCTGGAGAGCATTATTGCTTGTGAAGTCTTTATTGGGACACTCTGACTGTAGGGGAATGCAGCCGCTTTTCATTTCTTGTGTAAGTCAGAAAGTTTCATTGAATATTTCTGAGCTCTCAATCTCTTCCAAAACACATGCTGAATTTCCTGGCTCTCTTCCTTAAAATCTGGTCTGGGTTTCTACCCCTGTCCCCTCTCAAATTACTTTATGTGCATATAAATTTTTTTAAAAATTAAAAAATTAAAAAGCATTCTGATTTTTAAAAAATTATTTTTAACTGTTTTTCCAAACTTTGTGAATTTTTATATACAATCACTTTTATGTTTAAATGATATGCATTCTGAACTTATCACTGGAATTCAGGAAAGTTACAATAAAATTTGTCCTTTTGCTATTAGTAATGCAACACTGCCAACTAGAGGCATTGGGAACAATCAAATTCTTGTCTTATGGACCACATCAATAAATTTAAAGGGTTGTAGAACTATAAATACTGAAAGATCACATTTTCTCTACAGAAATCCCACCCAAATCCTCCAACTACAGTGATGTTTGCATTTCATTTTCTTTAGATTTTGATGCTTCAGTAAGTCATTTATTGAATCCAAACACCACATTACATCATGCAGAAACTCAAACATAATCAAGCCAGATCTCAAATTACTTCAGGTTCCTCAAAGAGTTACTGAGTCATTCTAACAGTTTTTGGAAATACACCTCCACAAGACATTGCAAGTATTAAAAAAATTTAAAATGGATAACTCTGAGGGCAAAATAAATCCTAGATATCATTTTCTCAACCCACAATTTAAATAAACCATCATATTCTATTGGAATAAAGAAATCATAGTCTATTCAGGTGGGGGTAAAAAAGTATTTCTGTAAGTTTTCAGCTCTGTAAGAGGGCGTACACTTTGAGGAGGAAGGTATTTGTTCACAGCCAAAGAAGTAAGATTGAAAATGGAGAAAAACATGCATTTGACTAGAAAGGCTTTGTTACTGCCTGCTGCATGTGATTCCCTGATGTGTACATGCTTGGTAGATCACCACATGAGAAAAGACTCGACACAAAGCTGTCAATGTTCATGCACCGTGCACAGACCGGAGCTGCCTGGGCCCTGCTTTGCCACCCCTGCCCTCTTCCCTGCCATGTCCATGATGGTAGGGAACAGAAGCATGCAGCTGCCCAGTATCTGGCAAGAGGGAACTGGAGCAGAGGAGGATAGGGACCTTCTGCAGGTCCTTGTGCCAACCAAGGTCCAACAAAGCCTTGGGGAAAGGCTCATTCCAGCTGCCCCCTGTCCCCCCTCTGCCATGTGACCAAATCAAATCAACCCGGTGTGTAGCTGCATAGGCAGAGTCTGCTGGTAGGGAGAAAACTGAGAGGTCTGAGGATGCACCATACTTCTAGGCTTATCCACTGTGCTCCAGACTTACAGGGTGCAGGACATACAACCCTCACTTTTTCTAATTAAGGACTGTAAACAGAAAACAGCTTGGGGAGCTGTACTTGTACCAGGTCCCTTTGGAAAGGTGTTTCCAAAGGACTCTTCTGAGATGGAGAAATAAAAGCAGGCAGGTGGCAACCCTTCATGCTCCTTCACAGCAGTCAGGATCTGCCCAGCCACGGGCAGGGAGTGCGCTGTACCCTTCCTTCTGGCTAGCAGTCCGTGCCCTGGGGTGCTCCAGGAGCTTGAGAGGCCAGATGGCTTCCAGAGCTTCCCCTTGCTATTGCTCTGCACTGATATTCAGATGGAGAGACATCTGTATCTAAATAAACATCGCTTTTCTTTAGCCTAGAGGATTGTTTGAAAACTGCACAGTTAGAACCACAGTGTAACAGAAAGATCTATTGATAGAAGGGCAAGCTCTGCCTGTCAAAGCTCAGACAGCATTAAATATACATACTGTCCAGAACAGTTTGTACTTTTGGACTGAAGGGAGGAGCCAACAACATTCAGCACTGGTTTCCTTTTATTTACCAAAACACATTTACTCTGTAAATCTCAGCAAAATTAATGAACAATAATAAATTACATTTTTCCTCTGACAGTCTTCAAAGCTTTATAACTATAAAAGTGTCTGGGAAATGTGAGAAGCCTAGAGGGCAGGAAAACAATCTCATTGGGAAGTGGAAGTCAATAGACAGTAGTGACTCACAGAGGCACAGAGCTGCAGAGCAGCTGACAGTGAGGTGCCCATTAAGCCTGGAACCAGGTTTTCCAGGGTCTGTACCACAGGGCAGTTTAAGGATGGAGGAGCCAGTTTCCCAAAAATGCAGAGAAAACCCCAGAGGGGTGTGGAGGTGACAGTACTGGAATAAGATGAAGGCTTAGAAACAAAAGCAGAGGCATTGGCCTGGGAAGCAGAGAATATGGTTTGCAGCCAGTATAAACCACTGTAAAAACTAATTCAATAAATGTTTTTCCAGCTATATTATTATGCTTATGTTCCATAACAATGTCTTTACAGGAACACAAAGCTTAAAAAGTACAGTGGTCCAGTGCAAGCAAACCACTGGGGCTCAGGCAACACTGGATTAGTTTGTTCACTTGAGTGTTACCTAGAGCTCTGCTTTTAGGAAAGAAAAAAAAAAAAAAGTGCATCTGATGTGAATCAGCTTGTAATATCAGAAGTGACATTTCCACAATGGTGACTATTTTGAAAGACACACACACAGAAACAAAGCAGTGTGTCATATCTATATTTCTTTAAATGGCTTTATTGAAATGAACCAGAAATTTTCTAATAATGATTTTTGGCTCTCAGTCAAAACCTAAGCGCAATGGACACTTTCAGCGTTTTTCCATTTATTCATTTTTCTGTTTGGCAGTGAAAGCTAATGCTCAGCACTCTAAGCCTCAGCTCTGGTGTTATGTGCTGCTTGATTGTGTCCTGAGGTCCAGACCCGCTTGCATACCAATTACCTGTATTAGGAGCCAGAAGTAGCTCTCACCCATGAAAATATGTACCCTGTGAAGCTTTCTCATATTGTTTAGTGTAAAATTTGTTTGGGCATTGTGTCTGTGTAACCTCTTAATTAATTTTGTATTGATTTGCACAGGCACATTGGACATGCATAAACGTCTTTTGGAGAGTTATCAATAGATGTTGCAGGAATGATGCTGAATTACAGCTGTGACAGGAGCTGTGATTTCATCCCTTGCTCACAAATGAGCTAAGGCAGAGTTGGACAGAGTAAGAACTTTGTCAGCAACCTCTCTTTCCAGGGAAACAGATCAAAAACCCTCCAAATCAGCCCATGATGATCAGTCTTGCCACTAGTGAGCACTAGCTGGAGGTACCATCTTAGGTAAGACAGACCCAAGGACTCCCCAGCTTCTTTCCATTTTTTAATCTTAATGTCCTGTTTCAAGGATTATTATAAGCTACCTAATTATATTCTTATGAATGGACATTTCATTTGAGAATCATATTTATATTGACGTACATGCTGTTTCAAATTGTGGAGTTACAAGAAAGCTTTCTGTTCAGGATTTACTCCTCTGTCCTGCAGATACAAATGGATTTCACTGCCACTACTGGCTAGACAGTGGTCAGGTTTGTGTATCATTTGAAGGGGTCAAGCAGGTTAAAAAGAAATATATGAACACAAAATATTATGTCACATCCTAGAAAGACAGTATAATAACTAAGTGCTCCGGAATTCATGCAACCAGCTATATCACTCTAATATCTGCCACCTCCTATTTTTCCATGCTAATCTGAAATAACTGTCTGCATACCTGAGAATTAATTTATGATAATATAGGTACAAAAAGCTTCCTAAAGATAGTATCAGTTACATAGGACTAAATGCACAGAAGGAATGGGTATTTAAAAATTGTTTGGTCAAGGAAACACGCATGTAGGCAGAAAGCATATCTATCCTCCAGTGTCATACCGACATGTACGTACCTGGGGATCAGGCAGGCAGGACACAACTGTCGTAAGAGCCCATCTGCTTGATGAAGCCCTTTCCAAGACCTGGGTACAGTCACATGTGCTGTGGGACCCTTGCTGAGTTTACCAGACAGCATAGAGCTGCTTAGCCCTGCCAGGACCACTGCTAGTGGCAATGCCTTGACTGCCTGAGGAGCTTCACTGCCAAAGCAAAGTCAATTAACTACAGTGCCTACATCCTCTCATGAATCTGGGTTTCCCAGTCCTCAGGTCTGCTGCTCTGTGGATTGGTATCTGTGATCATCTTCCCCTCCCCTTCCCCTTCCCCTTCCCCTTCCCCTTCCCCTTCCTCTTCCTTTCCCTTTCCTTCCCCTTCCTTTCCCTCTCCAAGGCAGGAGAGGTGTTCCCCACATCATGGTTCACTGAGTAGAGTCAAGAACAAGAACAGCTTTTGTAACTGGTACTTTCCCAAGGCAGATATGCTCCGCCATGCAGGACCACAGCTGAGCTCCACATGGGTGAATGAGCTGCTGCCATGGGAAGTTCAGCCAACAGGCCACAGTTTCTGCCTACCCAAAGGCGGATGCAAGAGCAGTGGTCAGGGTTTGAGGAGCTTTATGACTTGCACAGGGCAGCCTGTTTCAGAATGGTATACTGTTTATTTCTACCCCACCATACCACTCCAGGGTACCAATGAACAAAAGAGTGACTGGACACATACTAGAGCGCAGACTTCTGTAAGGATGGGATTAACCCAGCTAAGGTTACAGTTGAGTGTCTCAGTTTACTAGCACATTCCCAGGTTGCTCAAATGGCTCCTGAAAGTTAATGCTAGCACAAGTAGTAATCTTTAAAACTCCAGGGGAAACTTTTGGCCCATCCAAGCAAAAGCCAACTGACTTCCATGAGGCAGGGAATTTCACTCCCAGCCTTCAGCATAGTGTTGTCCAAGTAAAAACAAGCAGCAGCGCTATCAAAAATTCACACCAGTCTTGATGCTAGGACCTTTGTAGAACAACTCACAAGGAAAAAGAAGGAGTAACTCATCACCGAAACCTGAATCCTTCATTCCCCTTTCTTTCCTTCATCAGTGACGCTAGTGCATTTTTGCTTGTCTTTTTAAACTCAGAGCCTTTTGTCTTACTGTCATAAAGGAAGGAGCTGATACTGCTAGGCTTACAAAACAAAGGGTCAAGCCATTTGTTTTCATCTGCTGAAGAAACGTGGTCAGGGTTTAATGTGATTGAGCCAGAAACCTTCCCTGGCTTCCCACAGTGAAACCAGCTCACCTGCAGCAGCAGACAGTGTGGCCAGCATGCTCCTTCCAGCACATTGCATCAGGCCAGCTCCACCCTTTCTTCTTAAAATATAATGCTTACAAAATTGGGATAATTTGACTGATAGACCCAACAGTGTCTACATCATACATACTCAAACAGAAAACAGCTCTTTAAAGGGTCTTAATATACCTTTTTATTCCTTATTCCTGTAGTGGAGATGTGTTTCACATCATCAGCCTCTTCATACCTTCCTCTGAGCACAGGAAGAGGCCAGTCCCTGTGGGACACAAAGAGACAGGAGCAGCAGAGATGAGGTATCACACAGGAGTTTTCAGTTCTGCAAGTACTGAAGGAGATTTTTAACAGTCAAAGCAAAACCAAAAATTTTCATTTTCATTTGAATTGAGTATACTTAATTTTAATTATAGTAGGGGTTTCTTCTACGGAGCTTGCTGTAATTCAGGGGATTTCACACTTACCCTCATGAGAAGAAGCTACAACACAGGACCAACCACACAGAGCAAAGATGTGTTGCTGCGGGATCTTCTTCCATTGAAATTCTCTCAGATGGGGACATTTTTATTTTCTATTCTCATACTATGAATTTTCACACTGTGCACTCAGCAAATTCAGATTTGTGCTCAGCTTAAGGTCTCAAAGAAATAAGTTCCCACAGGTTAACAAATCTGATATGATTATCATGTTAACTAAGCCCAGCATTGCCTGCACTTGCGCTCATGGCCCACAAAGTTCTTGCAGCTCAGCGGACTCAGAGTAGCTCATTACACCATTGTAACTGGATCATGTAAGCAAGCCGTACCTATGCAAACACCACTGGAAAAGACATGGTAAGTTCAACTACCTAGCCCTAGGGATCTCTGCAGCCTGGGGTTAGGAAAGACTGTTTAGGCTGGTAGCAATGCTCATCCTCTGTCACTGAATCATGCTGCAGACGGCGGCAAGCTACTTCAGTTTGAAGCCTGACTTTTCTGTCTGCAGAGATATCACCATGGCATTACTTCTGGCACTGAAGATTTTGTGCACCTTATCCAGGTAAGCATTTTGTCTATGCTTTGACTCAATAAAATTTTATATGAATAAATTGTATTTCTCTTAGGCAGTCAGTCCATGATCACTTTAAATTAAACTTATGCATAAGTGAGAGTAAATGTCACATGGGGTTGTCCTGTTACACCCTGATCAGCTTGTTGTTCCTTACATCAGGATATCCCGACTCGTGCCAGAACAAACACTTATGAGGCCACAGAAAGAGTGACATCAGGGAAATCATCAATACAGTGGGGCAGGGTTTTTATCTGAATTAGCATTTGTGCAACACTATGTAAAGCAGACTTTAAAAGTCAGTTTCAGATTTCATAGATGGGTTACACGTATGGATATGTACCTATATCCACTGCTGCGTGACTCAAAAGCAGCAGCATGTGATTACAAGTGTCAGTTACTCTGCAACATCTTTCTTCCTAAAAGTCTGTCCTCTTCACATGTTTTATTGCTGCCTTGTTCTGCCATATATTTAGCTAATTCTTACTTTTCCTAATTTTGACCTGGATACAACTGTATATACACAGTCACCCCATAGTTACTTGTACATCCAAAATGAATCTTTTAAAATGGAAGAGGAAAATGGAAACACCTTCTGCCCACATTACCCTGGAGACTAAACTGGCCAAGTTCAATGAACGAAATCACACTAGTTCAATGAATGAGTGCAGAAATGTGTGCTCAGTGCAGAGATTCTACATTTGGCTGGTAACTGCTGTTGCACAGGTTGGTGATTTGAATGTCAGGCAGCACAGCTGGGATGGAAGGCATCTCTGCTAGCATGACCTCTAGCTTCACACTCACTTCAGATGTGTATGCTGAACACATGCAGATAAGGTCCCACCTAACAAGCAGTGACTGAATAGGTATAGTGAAGGCATCCAGTTCAGATTTATAAAGTATTACAGTAATTTTCTTCCAGTATTAAACCTTGACAAGGTGTATTTGATCAGGACTGCCAAACTCTCCATGACAAGATTGACAAAGGCTGAAATTCTGATCTTCAAATATAGAGCACAGCAGACAAATTGCTGGACATTGTCCTGCCCAAGGCACTCGCAGGTAGCTCAGCATTAATTTTAATCTATTTGATTTAACATCTACGCTTTTACTCCTTACAATAAGAAACCTGTGCAATGAAGTACACAGTACCTCACAGCTGAAGAACACAGTATCTCAGAGTTGAAGAACACAATACTTCAGAACACTTTGAAAACTTGTATATTTCTAACTACTTAATCATCTGTAATCAGTTGAAGAATAATTTAAACTTCAGTGCCGGGAATTTCTATGTGAAAACCCAAAGCTTGGATGGAGGGAGATTCTTTAAATCACCCTTGGTTTGACTTCAGATGATAGGTTTTTTTATTTGCTTAAAATTTAAATGAATAAATGCAATGTAGCACTGTGATTTAAATATCTGCCTGCATGTCTTTCGTAGCCAAACTACATTCCTTTCTTTGTCAGCTATTCCAGGAACTAAGCGTATTATGGATTCAAATTCAGTTACTATACTTTTTTAACTGGAAGGAAGTTTTTTCCTTTTTTTAAAAGAAAGTTTGAATTCTCCATTACAAACGTTAAAGATAACATAACTTAACTTAAAAATAGAGGAAGACACATTTTACACTTTTTGGTACAAAAGTGGGTGATAATACATAATACAAGAGCCACACATCGTTAGTTATATACATGTCAGTGACAACAAACATCAGGAGATAAAGCATCAAAGACAAGAATTCAGACTTTACATGAAAAGGAGGAGGAAAAAGTGTAACCATACAGGCCATATAAACAAATACACGTGAGAGGAAAAAACAAAAGAGGATTGCTTCTAGTTCCTTTGCAAAAGCTATCCAAGGAGGAGGGAAAAGGTGATCCAGCTCATTCCTTCTTTGTGCAAAGATAATGAATAAAGCACTTTCCCTGTATTAAGTCAGGTTAGGTCAAAATTATATCAAGAATCACTTCCAAAGAATCAGACCATTTTTAAACTGTAACTCACAGAAGCGATAATCAGATAATTTAAACTGTATTCTTTAAACAAGTAATTTCATTTCCCCCTCAAAAAAAAAGTTCGTTTTATTTGTTAATTACATTCCTCTACACAAAGTAACCCTTGTGTCTTCCTATTAGGTTCATACCTATCTTCAAGCACCAGTGAACCCAGCCATTCACTGGGAACAAAAGCACCTACAGTTCCAGCTTTCATTGGTGGTTTCTTTTTTCACTGGCCATAAGCCAGACTCAAACTGTTTAAGGGGGGAAGTAGCAGACACACATAAGCCACTATTTATTTCCAATCCTCATACAAGACACCTGATACAAGCCAAGATGAAGAGAAATCCAAGGATTCAGTGTATAAGCATGGGAACTCACAAGAGAGAAAGTTGGAGGGAAGGCAGAAAAGGAAGGGGGAGGGTGGAAACACGTGAATTTGGTTTTCAGCTAAAAGGTTCCTCTCATTTTTTCTCAGGTGAATGTGCTGTTGTTGCTACACAGAGACCTGGGCAGCTCAGGTGTTGTGTACTTAAATCACACTGATTTTTAACTAACCTTTTTAACTAAGTTCAAGAAAAAGGACCTTCCATCAGGAGAATTGATCGCAGCTGGTGAGCAAGTATTTCTCATTCTTAACTTTTCTTTAGTACAGCAATATGGTTTGGTTGACAAATGCATTACAAGCCTAGTTATACAAAAAAAGACAAATGATAGATGCTTAGAGATTAGCTAGCAAAACATTTGTTCTGACAGAGAGATGAAGGCAATCTATATGGTGTTGGCTGTCATTATTTCTCTTAATCGATTAACAAACATTGGATCATGTAACATCAAAAATTCAGAACATTGAATTTAAACTGCCTCCAGACACAGCTCCATAAATTATCCTTCCAAAACCCTATTGGTATAGGATGATAATCAATTATTTAAGCTTCAGATAATTAATCCTGTGACTTGAAGAGATTTATACTTTCATTTTTTTATGATTACATCATGAAAAAAAGAACTGATTCAAGCATACCATACCTGCTCTATAGAGACATTATCTGGTGTGATTTCAAAACCATAACTATTTATGTTTAAATAACATTTTAACATGATAATATAAATGCTAGATTTTATTGTTAGCATCTAATAGATAAACTAATACTAAATACAGTTATTAACTTTCACATAGAGTTGCAACAAATACTCAGTCATCGAGAATATAGTAGTAGGGGTAACGATCTGCTTTTGGCTGACTGAAGTTAGTGGTCTGCACAAACATGGGGAAAATCTGAATGGAATTTTTATTACCAAAAAATCCTCATGCCCCAGGCTTAACTGAAATTTATAGCCTTTCCTTAAGAAACACTGGAAAACTTCACATTTTATTATTAAACATTGATAATATTCAATCATCAAATTAATGTGCATAATTAGTAATCTCAGAAGGAGACTCCTTTCCAAAACTCAATCAACAATAGCTAACATGAACAAGTCTAGAAACAAAGAACAACTCCAGAATTGTGATGTCATGTGGAGGGAAAGGGAAGTGTTGTGGACAAGGCTGAGGAGAAAAATATTATAATTAATGTATTAATTGTTTTAGAAACCTAGAGAAATTTCTTCAGAAATTTAAGATTCTTTCTACAAGATGATACTTCATTTTTTCTAAAGTTTTGCACATTTTAACATGCAAATTGTTGTCCAGTCACTTGAATAGAATGCTTTTCTTATATTGAGGTTGAGAGTTATTGGAAGTGCAGTATAAATTGAGCTGTTAACAGTGATGTCAACAGTAGTGATGTTGAGAGATTCATTAAAGTAAGATAAAAGCTGCTGCACTTTTCATGCCTCTCTGTCCTAAGAAGCACAAAGCATCTTCTTTTGCCAGTACTCAGGGTTGTAATTCCATATAGCATATCACTTCTAAATTCAAGTTTGAAATATTCTTTATCAATACAGGCACAAGTGCTTTGGGGGATTATTTATTTTTTATTTAAGTCAAAGCATTTTCTCAACAGGTCCTGGTAACTCCTAAAGCTCAGCCTCTGAAAAGTGGAATCTCCAGCCAGAACTGATAAGCTGACTGGGTAGTACTCTGGGCTACATGTATTTTTTACCTTAGTTCAAACCATCAGGTATGCACCTGAATATCAAAGCTTTAATGCCTAAAGATGATTGTACTGGGCCAAAAGAAGATTTATCAATTAAAAAAAAATTGGCTTTGTAATGCTTTTCATCAACCATTTTGTTCTTGTTCTCTGCTTTTGTTCTCTGACTTTTATGAAGACCAGAAGTTACTGAATTTCTTATAATGGTCTTTGTCAGGAAGAGAAACAAACATCTTCAGAATACTGAAACAGACAGGAACACAGATGGATTGTTCTATTAAGCAGGAGTTGAGATGAAAATCAGTTTAAAAATGCTGTGAAGAATGGGGAAATTTTTAGAGTTTTCATTGTGAGAAACAGCTGGAAATGTCTTTGATATTTATCTTACAATCTTTAACAACCTGGTTCACAGAGTGCATGCTAAAACAATGATGGCAATTTCAACATTCTGGACGGATTTTCTGATTTAAAATGTATAATACGTGGAGGCAAATATTTGTCAACTTTCTTATTTTATTAAGGAGAATATCATGAGACATCTTTTAACCAAAAATCTACTATCCATATAAAACATCCCATGCTGTTATGTTTCACTAAAATTAAAAAAACTAACAGAACAACTAGTAGCACTGTCTTGAAATTGTCATAATCCAGTATTACATCATTGTACTAGTTCATAAGAATCAAATGCTGCATGACCAGAAATGAACTGAAATGAACTTTGTTCCCCTGATTGCACTGTAGTAAGAACCATCCCCTGCAGCCTAATTTTGACAGCTGAAAGCAGTGTTGCATGATAAAATTAAGCACCTCCATTTTGCACTTTTCTCACAAAGAAAGGCATTTCTAGGAATAACCAAGACTGTCTCTGTACTATAGATTGTTAGGATACCACTAACACATTGATTTACACGGTGCCAGGTGACAAATCCACGCAACTAAAGCTGTTGCTTTGTTTTCCAGTTTCCTTGCTGCATTGAAAGGGAAATAATGCTCCATTCAACATTGGCCTTGTCCCTCCTGCTAATTGCAGTCTCTTCCAACCTTGCAATGGCAATCAAAAAGGAAAAACGAGCACCTCAGACACTGTCAAGAGGTACTGTGTATTTACTATATGTAGCTACCCCCTTATCTTACCATATAAGTCAGCAAATGTTTTTATTTAGATTGTGCATGAAAGCACACATATACTTACTGAGGTGTGTTTCTCTACTGTTAAATGTCACTCTAAGCAGTACATCTTATTTCATGTTGTTTCACTTCATCAGTTTGTTCTTAAGAATATGGCTGAGGGCCTCATATAACCTGCATAATTTATGTAACTCACAGTGATCTAATAGAAGCAAACAACCTAAACTGAGTCTCTCAATTCAGGATGTCCTTGTAGGACTATCACTGAAAAAAGTATTCTTGCATATACCATTTAAAAGACTTATTAACTACTGAAACACAGTTTCATAACTTCAGTTGCTATGGAACAATTTTTTTACAGACGCTTTTTTATACACAGAACAGTTTGAGCCACTGGTGGGTTTTTCTGTGTGACTTTTTTATGCTTTTGCTTTTCATCAGATAGTCACAGTCACGCTTTGCAGTGAACACTTCCTTGTGGTGCGTAATTTTCAACCTGGATGTTAACTAAAGACCCTATTTTAAGTTATTCATTTCTGATCAATCTTTAGAAATACAAGCAGAGAAATAGGTTTCCGAGGTCTTTTCCTCTTCTTCATCTTCCCTCTCCTTTCAGGCCTACTGACCCCAAAAAATCTCCAGCTCTTTTCCTGTCCTTTCTACAAGCTGTGCAAAGCCTGCAGACCCCACAGCACCTCTGAGGTCTTCCCATACAAAGCTCTGCCTGTCACAGAGATCCCATCTGAGCCTAATTGCTCAGGGAGCACTTGACAAAATCATACATCACCTAGACTGCCCAGAGTATCTCTTGCCTATCTTGCCGAGATCAGGATTTATTTTTCCCACTAAGCCTAAATGCATAAAAAGATAACAAAATCCCTTCAGTTCTGGCAATTTTGAAAAAAGTCACAGAAAGCAAGTGTCAGTTTTCTAATTCTGATTTCAGGCCTTTTGGGATGCCTTGAGAGCTTTAGCTGTAATTTTCACAGATCAAAGGGGAATACTTAAACCTGCTGCAAAATGACCCTTGCTAACTCCTCTGTGATGTTACCTATGTCAGCTGTTGACTTTAGCCAGGGCTGGTAATGCACTGGTCAACATGCCAGAATCCCACCATCAACCAGACAGATCTGTAATTGAAATCACTCTCCTGAAAGAGACGACCTTGTAGCATCACAAGCAAATGTCCCATGAAAAAGCTAACAGCAAATCTCTGTAGAACCAGGGCATAGTTCAAGCGCTGTCCAGACAGCGCAGAAGAAACAGAGCCTTAACCTGGTCCAGATCCAGAAACTGTTCTACAATTCCCATGAGGGCCGTTGTGAATGGAGCAACACTGCCTGGAAGACAGGGATCTACTACACAGGGGCTGGCATCTTCAGGATCTGAATTTGGACAATTTGCTTTTTGAGATCAGTGTAACCAGCTGTGGATGAGCTATGAAGCCAATGATTCATTAGGATTTTGTTTCGGTGGAGATTTTTATTTAACAGACATTCTTTTATTAAATTTAATTAAATGAAGTACTTGCAACTCCAGGGATTCAAATTCATTACTCGGGAGTTAAATTTATAACCCAAGACTGTTCTAACAACGTTCATATTAAAGTTGATCTTATTTGAGCTGTCATATTTTATTTTTCTCTCTTTTATAAGCCAACTTTCTCTTCAAGCCCCAGGGTCTACATGAAATATGGAGCAGACAATATAAATATATAAAGGATTTGGGTGCTGATTTAGGGACCTCTGAGTATTTAAAAAGACATCTAACAGGTTTGCCAAAGGACTTGAGCTGGATATGCAGCCAGCTGAGGTTTTTTGTGGGTTTGGTTGGTTTTGGTTTTTTAACCTTCCAATGCACCTATCAGGAGATGTAGAATTAGCATATTCACAATATTTGGGAACCTTTGACTAAATAACACAAATCGTATTTGTGTACAACTAGTGATAAATATTAAAAAAAGGATTTTTTTATGATTTACTTGCCTGGCCATCAGTTAATCCTTTTGTTATATTTCTAGGGTGGGGAGATGAAATTACTTGGGTACAAACTTATGAAGAAGGGCTTTATCAAGCAAAAAAAAGGTAAGAGATTAAAAAATAGTTTGAAAGACAAAGTTGTTAATCAGTCATGCCTGAATATACTATAATGAAACAGAACAAAGAAACACCATGACAGCTGATGTGCAGACCACCCAGTTAAATAAAACAGATTTTGTGTTTATAAATAAAAGCTGCTGAAGCAACATCATGGGCTGATAATTTGACACTGTCGTTTCTTTGTCACATCAGCAGTGTTGTCACTTGAATAAGCAATGATAAATACATACTACAATTTAAATATACCTCTGTTATGTGTTTTTTAAAAATCATGTACCTCTGATTACTTCCTTAATCGACAGCTGGAAATCAGTTACATTTGCTCTTGCATGGTGACTACTGCCTCTGATGTTTTCCCTAACACTACTAGTTGGCACATGTTTCTCACTATCTTGGTAGAAATGAAAGTTCCAGTCTGAATGTCCTCTGGGACTCAGCTGAAAATATATCTGAAAGTTCATAACAATACTTATTTAAATCTCTCTTACAGTTCACTTTAGTTCATAGTAGTGTAGCATGAGCTATTGTTAAATTGAAGCCAAATTATTTTTAAATTGAAAGGCAATTAATTTCATGTACCCTATGTGAAAATGGCTAGGAACCAAACAATTCTTGATGGTGATAGCAGATCAGGCATTAGTAACTGATTTGCTGAACAGTAAAAGTAATTTTAAAAAAATACAGAAGAAAATGCATAGAATTGTTTTATGTTTTGACATCCAAAAATATAAAATTTTGATAACTTACCAAATTATTTACAAAAATAAATAATTTACTGTATATCTGTTCAAGAAAGCTTAAAAACCATGAAAGTTTTCATGAGTAGTATTTGATGATGAACCCAATTTTATAAAAATTCTTTTAATTCACTTCATACAGATTATTTGTATTTTCTTAATCATGGAGAACTTCACACCTAAGCATTAAGTACCTCTTCAGTTTGATTATGTACTAACTGGAATGAAATTATGTCTCTTGTTTCTTTCTTCTAGAACTTCTTACTTTAGAAAGCCTATTTAGATAGAGAAACTCTATTTCTTTATTTCCTTCTTTTATGAAGGAGTTACATTCTTTTCCCTTGTTCAAAAATTAATGTCTGTATGGTTTTATTGTGAATAAACATAAGATCAAATGTAATTTGCCTTTTCTGATCTGTTAGTAAAAACACCCATTTGCATACTTGCCAAATGACCTAACTACATGTTTTATTATTATTAATAAAGTAACAAGCCACTGATGGTAATTCATCATTTGGAAGACTGTCAATACTGCCAAGGTAATTTTGATTTTTTGAGTGTTAAAATTTTGTGAATATTCATATAAGAAACTGCACCTATCTATATATTTACCTTCCACTTACTGAAAATTAATTAAAGAAATAGGTAAATGAAAATGTATTTGAAAAGCTAAGAATTTATTACTGTTATTTCCAAAAACTCCACTATGAAACTACCCCACAAAGAACATGAAAAATACTCAGTGCTGCTGTTCTGCTATCCCTTATGCAGCGCTCATCAGTTTAAATTAAGAGACGCAGATTTGCTTCTGACTCATTGAACAGATTTAATATTGTTTGGCTCTCCTGAACTGGTAACTAAAGACGGAGATGAGGACAGGCTGCTGAAATTGATCTAATAAGAATTTTCTGAGAATAATGCACTTTTGTCAAGCTGAGACATGGTATCCATTGAGACGACAGGCTTCACAAATAAGAGAAGAGAGCTTCCATTTTCATAGCCGGGAGGTTGTACTGACTTGGGTCAAAAAAACAAAAAGCAGTGATAGAGCCCTTAAGTGTCTCCTCAGGAATGTGAATCAGCAGAGACAGGAACAATGTGGCCAGTCTCCGGCAAACATGGTGCCTAAACACTGAGGAAAGGCAGTGTTTGAGATGGGCTTCAAAATGATCATGTCTTTTCTAGCACTGAAGAAAGCTTTTGCAGAAAATGAAGAGATACAGGAAATGGCCCAAAATAACTTCGTTATGCTGAATCTCATGGTATGAAGGGTTTGGGGTGGTTTGACTGTGTTTTAGTCTGTGTTTTCTCTTTCTTTCTCTTGCTTTTTCATGTCATTTTAGCTAAATATTTCTGGCATTTCAGTTACATGTAAAAACAGGCATTTGTGCATGTGTATCCACATACAAGTCATACCCTTTTTGGTTTTGTCCTCTGGTACAAGACTATTCACACTTGGTACTACTTCAAAAAAATTCACAGAAATATTTTAATAACCTGCTTTAATTTCTCTGCCAGCATGAAACCACAGATAAAAACTTGTCACCTGATGGACAATACGTGCCTCGAATCATGTTCGTAGGTATGTAAAATATTTATGTATCTTCAAAGCTGTGATATCTGAATCTATGCCAGTGTCCTCCTTTGGGGACATCAAAATCATTGAATACCAGGTTGGAAAGGACCTCAAGGATCACCTGGTCCAACCTTTCTTGCCAAAAGCATGGTTTAGACAAGATGGCCCAACACCCTGTCCAGCTGAATGTTAACAGTGTCCAGTGTTGGGTAATCCACCACTTCCCTGGGGAGATTATTCCAATGGCTGATTGTTCTCATTGTGAACAATTTTCCTCCTGTGTCCAACTGGAATCTTCCCAGGAGTAACTTGTACCCATTACTCCTTGTCTTTTCCATGTGACTCCTTGTAAAAAGGGAGTCTCCATCTTCTTTGTAGCCACCCTTTAAATACTGGAACATGGTGCTAAGGTCTCCCTTAAGCCTTCTGAAGGCTGAACAAACCCAATTCTCTCAGCCTTTCCTCATATGACAGGCTTCAGACCTTAGATTCACTCTGCAAACAAAAAAAACCCTCAAAATTTATCATTACCATGGCATTAGTGTGGAATTTGGCAGATCTGAGTTCAGTTCTCCCTCTGTCACAGGCTTTGACCCTCAAAAACTTCCTCAGGTTACGATATGTTCTGGAGGGTACGTAATTTATGCCTGGAGGCAAGATGCTTAAATATCTGTTAATATCTGAGCTTTTGATCTCTATGTTTCTTGCTAGTGCTGTTATAAGATAAAGTTTACTGAAAATGGTCAAATATCTGACTGAATTTAGATGTCTACACTGTGGACATTACCACAGAGCAAGTCAGTAGCCAGTGGCATCTAAGGAATGATTTATCCCATCATAAAGGTGACTTCTGGAATAGATTGAATGAATCATGCCCCATTGTACCTGCTCCTTTTCACTGATGGTACAAGGAGCCTAGAGTGACTAGCCGTGTGGTGGCATCCAAAGTTAGGTGAGATGAAGCCCGCACTCAGACAGAGAACAATGTAGTAACAGGAGTCAGTTAACTAACAGAAAGCTTGGAAGGGGAACTGGAAGAAGAGATGTCCACAACAACTTACTCCCATGATAGAAACGTTAAGAATCATAGGATTTTAATTCTGAAGGCTCCAGGTAGGTCATGTTAATACTGCATTAGGTACACATAACGCTCACTATGTGTGTATTCAGTCAAATTGGCCTCTCCTGATGTAACCCCAGAACTTGTAAAACAGGATATTTTTCTTAAAATATAGATGAAATGCATGTGTAATCTATCTCTTAAAAACAGCTGCATAATATAAAAATGAGCATTAGCTTTTGTTCAGGATTTCTCCAAGTAAAGAGCAGTTTGTTGGATCAGAGCATAACGGCCTCCTAATTGCCTCGTTGATGAAATCAGAACACCTCAGAAACAGGGCTGTCAAAGTAGTGCCACAGACATTGCCCTCAGCTGTTGTGGGAATGGAAAGCAGTGTTTAATATGATTACTTTTTCAGACCCATCTCTCACAGTAAGAGCTGATATCACAGGAAGATACTCCAACCGGCTTTACACTTACGAACCACAAGACATACCATTCTGTAAGTGCCCCCTTTGTTGTGTTACTTTGCATTTCACATTGTAAGCAGCCAGATACACCCCGTCCCAATCATTTGTGCTTGAGAATCTGTTAAGATCTCAAAGTAATGAATAAAGACTCTGTGTGAGCACTTGCAATGAATTATAGTAGTATAACCTGTTCTAGCAAAACATTTAAGCACACCTATTGTCTCAGTGAATTTATTGGGACTATTCAGGTAAGACAAATTGAAAGATCATGGATGAGAATTTTCAGGATCGAGATCTGAGCAGTTTGCTGGAGAATGGTGAAAGTCACTACGCTCAAAGGTATCCAACTGCACAATGTAAACAGCCAGTGGTGGGAGGGAATCAGTAAAGAAATGCTGGTGGTTACCTGGGTACCACCTAACACCCATATTTCAGAAAGGAATGTGATTTTTCAGGTTGAGCTACTCCTTAGTCTATACCATCTATCTGACAGCAATCCAGTATTGCACCACAACTATGCATGTCACATCTGATTGATTACCAGGCTTGCTGTCGAGAAATGAGGTGGTTGAAAGGAGTCTTGTCAAATCCCTTTAAGTTAAACATTTTGATTCATGAACCTTTTTACCTTCTGCTTTAGTATCAATGCCAGAATTTTCACAATAGAAAGCTCTAATGTGCGACCATAAATTAATTTCAATGTGAATAATTTACTAATCAAACTAGGTGAGTTTTTTAATTGTACAAATGCACTTTAAGTACATTTTTACAGTTCTGATTTATTTTTCTTTCAGTAATAGAGAACATGAAGAAAGCACTACGCCTCATTCAGACAGAACTGTAACCAGAAACAGTGAAATAACCATAGCCTCTACGAGGTGAAGCTGCACTAGGAAACCTAACATTTTAAAATATTTTAGTTAACCTCTCTGTCTCTACTAGCATTTTGAACTCTTACCAAACAGCTTTGGTATATCAGATTTCATAAGAAATTTATATGTACAATTTGAAGAACAAACATAGAAAGACTATTGTGTCCATTTGGAAAACGAGAAATCTATTAAACACTGAAATTAGTTATCTGAATAACTGAAAGTGATGGTTTAAGGTATAGCAACTTTGAACTGTATTTTCTCAATCCAACTATGACTTTAAGTCATCTATGACTTCTGATTGAGAATTATAACAAATCTTTTTGATGTCTATTTGCAGTTTGTTATATAAGTCAATAGCTGCATCTTGGCTCCTAATTTTTATTTTTATTGCAAGAAGCTTGTAAATTGCTAGTGTAATTCTAGTGTAACTATGCACTTATTTCTCATTAAAGGAAAAGAAACTTTGCTGGCAAATCAGACAGGAAGGCTCTTCTTATGGATTTTAGAATAGCTTATATAGAAAAAAATCAGCGATCTGGGCTTAGCTTTCTTCTGTATAATTTTTTAACTGATAGCTGAAAACAGAACAGACATTTCACACTGAGCATGTGGTCTCAGTGAGGTGGTAGTCATCAGATAACAACTACAGATTTTGCTATGATAAAGATACAATGAAGCAAGAGACATGGAAGGAGATAGTCACAGAACTTCACACCTGAGGGCAAATGATGCTTGTAAATTCTGGTATGGGAAAAATGATTGGGCTTGTCCTAGCTCTTTTCATTTAAATCACACTTGAGTCATGTGAAGCTCATCCCAGGTCATTCCCTCTTTTTCTGTAGCATCCCAACACAGACATCACAGAGGCAGTTTAGTGAGGGGATCTGTACATACAAAATCTTCACAAAATTTCCCCAGGGTCACTGTATGCAAGGGCAGACACCAGTTTTGTGTAAAAAGCTGAAGGCAGTTGAAATAGTTTGTCATCTCAGCAATGTGCTTCTTCATTAGAGCAAGATAGCAAGCGATTCATCTGTAGTAAGAGCATGTATGTTATGTTATATGCTAAGCACCAGTGTCACTTGTTTGTGGTGCCTGAAGGAAAGATCTTTGCAGGACAGCTTTGCTAATTTGCAATACCTACTATTAATTTCTCATGAATGAGTTATATTGCACCTTTACCAGCAGAAGTAGGGAGGTGATAGTCCCCCTGTACTCTGCACTGGGGAGGCCACACCTTGAGTACTGTGTCTAGTTTTGGGCACCTCAATACGAGAGAGATATCGAGGTGCTGGAGTGAGTGCAGAGGAGGGCAACGAAGCTGGTGAAGGGCCTGGAGAACAGGTCCTGTGAGGAGAGATTGAGGGAGCTGGGACTGTTCAGTTTGAGGAAGAGAAGGCTGAGGGGGGATCTCATCACTCTCTACACCTACCTGAAAGGACATTGTAGAGAGGTTGGTGCTGGTCTCTTCTCACAGGTGATTAGTGACAGAACAAGGGGGAATGGCTTTAAACTCCAACAGGGGAGGTTTAGACTGGACAGAAGGAAAAAATTATTCACAGAAAAAGTGGTCAGACAGTGGAATAGGCTGCCCAGGGAGGTGGTGGAGTCACCATCCCTGGATGTGTTTAAGGGTCGTTTAGATGAGATGTTGGGGGATATGGTGTAGGGGAGACCTTTGTAGAGTAGGGCTGATGGTTGGACTCGATGATCCCAAGGGTCTTTTCCAACCTGAATGATTCTATGATTCTATGATTCTACCTGTCTTCATAATTATGTAAAATTTAGATATAAGCATATATTCCAACAGAGTGGTGATGACATGTACACTAAGAGAAAAAAATGCTTGTGTTAGTCATTAACAATATACTGTCTTCATAATCAGTTAAATGATTTTTTTTTAACCTATGGGAAAATGCTAGAAACAAAATTAAATTGGCAATCACATTCCTTTGAGTTGTGTTTAGCTCTGCTCATTTATATCCATGTCTATTCCAGATTTGGCAACATTTCCCAGTCTGTGGGCATACCCTCTTCTGAGCATGCCAGAGATGTTCAGGAGAAAGGGATGTGAGCTAGCTGCCAGAGATGACAGAGGATAGTCATGGCAACACTTTCAAAGTAGGGTGGAGAGAAGGTTTACTTCAGAGAGAAACTTAGCACAAAATAACTTTGGAAATGCTTAAGTATGGTAGATTCAAAATATTACCAAAAAGAGTAGGTGAAATGTGGTGGGTCTTTGCTGTGACATTGCAGGGAAATTTTTTCCCTCCATACATTCACTTTCAACACGAGCCAAGATCACAAGAGACATTGGCTTGAAACAACCTCTGCTCTAACTCAGCCAGGAAATCAAACATGGGATAGTTACACTATCAGCCAAAACCTGCTTCATCTACTAAAGATTCAGAAGACTAAGGCTGCAGGCTCTGGATGGATATTTGAGGGAAGGCTGCATTTGTGGAAGTATTTGCATGTCTATGCTTTCATTGCACTATGAAACAACAACTTTTCATTTCAGATCTGGAAAGCAGCTGCAAAACAAACCTATTGTCCTCCCTTCAACTCTAGTAACTACATCTTTGTCCATGGTATTCTTGTTTTCTTGACTACTACTACTTTCCAATGATTGCAAAAATGACATCTGCCATAAAAGACTAATCTCATGGATTGCCCTAGTCAGTCCAGATATTCCATCAGCCTTTCGGTAAAGGAAGGGCATCCTCAGACATACAAATGTCGAAGACCATAAATATGCTGAGGGATCCTTTGGGATTATACAGTGGATGAACACTTTACCTCTTCTTTCCTGTTAAGTAGATACATCCACATGTATACAGGCCAAACCCAGGGATGATGTCCTTTTTGTGCTGAATGCTGTCACTCCTCACACTGAAATGTTAATACATTTCTATACCAAAGAGAGGGAAGCCACAGGCACAGTCTGATGTCACACTGCTGTAACTCTGTAAAAGGAAGCTCGGGGGGATCTTATTAATGTATATAAATACCTGAAGGGAGAGTGAAAAGAAGACGGAGCCAGGCTGGTTTCAGTGGTGCCCAGTGACAAGACCAGAGGCAATGGGCACAAACTGAAACACAGGAGGTTCTGTCTGAACATCAGGAAACACTTTTTTGTCGTAAGGGTGACTAAGCATTGAGACAGGTTTCTCAGGGAAATTGTGGACTCTCCATCCTTGGAGATATTCAAAAGCCACTTTGACATGGTCCTGGGCAACTGGCTGTAGGTGGCCCTGCTTGAGCAGGATGTTGGACCAGATGACCTCCACAGGTACCTTCCAATCTCAATCACTTTGTGAAGCCAGTAGTCCAATTCAGTGGGATTATTTAGCTGGACTTACAATTTAGCAGCTCCATAACCTTCCCTGGCACCAAGGTAAGACTGACAGGCCTATAGTTCCCCAGATCCTTCTTCCAGTCCTTCTTGTAGATGGACATCACATTTGCTAACCTCTGGTCAACTGGGACCTCCCCAATTAGCCAGGACTGCTGATAAATGATGGAAAGTGGCTTGGTGAGAACTTCCGCCAGCTCCCTCAGTACCCTTGGGTGGATCCCATCTGGCCCCAGAGACTTGTGTATGTCTGAGTGGTGCAACAGGTTGCTAACCTTTTCCCCTTGGATTATGGGGGATTAATTCTTCTCCCCGTCCCTGCCTTCCAGCTCAGGGGGCTGGGTACCTGGAGAACAACTGGTCTTAGTATTAAAGACTGAGGCAAAGTAGGCATTAAGTACCTCATCCTTTGTCACTATGTTTTCTCCCACATCCAATACAGGATGGAGATTCTTCTTAGCACTCCTTTTGTTGTGAAGGTATTGATAGAAGCATTTTTCACTGTCTGTCATGGCAGTAGACAGATTAAGTAATAGTTGGGCTTTGGTGATTCTAATTTTCTCCCTGCATAAGCTCATGACATCCTTGTAGTCCTTCTGAGTGGCCTGTCCCTTCTTCCAAAGGTCATAAACTCTCTTCTTTTTCCTGAGTTCCAGCCAAAGCTCTCTGTTCAGTCAGGCCAGTCTTCTTCCCTGCCATCTCGTCTTTCAGCACACAGGGACAGCCTGCTCCTGTGCCTTTAAGATTTCCTTCTTGAAGAATGTCCAGCCTTCCCCGACTCCTTTGCCCTTCAGGACTGCCTCCCAAGGGACTCTGTCAACCAGACTCCTAAACAGGCCAAAGGCTGCCCTCTGGAAGTCCAAGGTAGCAGTTCTGCTGACCCCACACCTTACTTCTCCAAGAATTGAAAACTATCATTTTGTGATCGCTATGCCCAAGACAGCCTTAAAGTGTCACATCACCCACAAGTCTTTCTCTGGTCACAAACAACAGGTCCAGCAGGGCACTTTCCCTAGTTGGCTCACTCACCACCTGTGTCAGGAAGTTATCTTCCACACACTCCAGGAACCTCCTAGACTGTTTCTTCTCTGCTGTATTGTATTTCCAGCAGACATCTGGTAAGTTGAAGTCCCCCCATAAGAACAAAGGCTAGTGATTGTGAGACTTTTCCCAGCTACTTATAGAATATTTTGTCTGCCTCTTCATCTTGGTTGTGTGGTCTATAACAGACTACCACATGATATCTGCCTTGTTGGCATTCCCCCTGATTCTTACCCATAAACAGTCAACTTTATTGTCACCATCATTCAGCTCTAGACGATCAAGACACTTCGTAACATACAGGACTACTTCACTGCCTCTCCTTCCTTGCATATCCCTTCTGAAGAGTTTATAGCCACACATTGCAGCACTCCACTTGGCAAGTCATCCCACCATGTTTCCATGATGGCAACTATATCATAGTTTTCCAGCTGCACAGTGACTTCCAGCTCCTCCTGTTTGTTGCCCATGCTGCATGCATTGGTGTAGATGCACTTCAGTTGGGCTATTGATCTTGTCGCCTTTTCTGGGGGAGAAGCCCTAATTCCCATGTGACCATTTTCATGCGCTTCTGTGGTTTCTAACACATCAATAACCCTTGTATCTTTGCTGTTGCTTGGATCTCCATCCTCTACCTCCACTGTGATGGCAGACCGAAGGACCTTGCTAGCACACTGTCCCTCAAACATTGGTGTGCCACCCCCAGGCTTATCTCTAGTGAGCCTGGTTTTATCCCCTTCCCCCTTCAAATTTAGTTTAAAGCTCTTTCTTCTTTTAGCGGATCCATTCATAAGCAAAAAGATGGCTGTCAAGAATCCACAAAGCGGGAATACTAAAAGGTTTGTGATCCGGGACCACAGTCTGGGCTCCTGGAATGTTATTTACCTGGGCTCAGGAATGTTAAATTCCATAGTCTGACTGACCTCAGTGCTCTTAGAGAAAATAAATGGTAGAATCATCACTTATAGGGATTGTGGAAGTAATAAGTAATGCAAGCCCTGGGCCTAGAAATCTACTGTTGTTCCCCTAGGAACATAGTAAATTTTTCCCCGTAGAAAATAACCTATGTGAATTATATTATAAATAACAATTTTTTCAGAACAATAAAATGATCACTGACTTTTTCAAATGAAAATTAGCCTTTATATCTACACTGCAATGTATGTTATTTTAACATTTTAGGAAAATCTGGATTAATTTCCGAAGGTATTATTGATACTGATTGCATCTGTAATCTAGAACAGTATTTTCCACTGCAGAAGTTTTTGACAGCTTTGACAAACCACTCATCCAAGCAGACAGCAGCCACTTTCCAGAAATGTCACATGAATTCCTCTGTGTCAGATGAGATCTCTTTGCAAAGTGACTAAAGGGGTTTTCACCCTCTTTCCCTTCTCAGATTCCCATAGGTGCCAGGCTGAAATCCGTTCTCAGACATAGCCTTGAGAAATTGGACTAAATTTTGTGATCCTTAAAGATTCAGATCCAGCCCTTTTGGTGGAGCTAGATATTCAGGTAAAAAACACCACGTATGTTGCACACATATTTTCCATTCACAGCTTAATTCAACATTCATCCTTAATTTTAGAGTTGCTATTATATTTCTGCCTTCTCTTATTTGAAGATTATTTTTCTAGGTAAGATCTCTCCTGATGGAACAGAAACTCAGACCTCAAGTTAAAGTCTTGTTGCTCTGGAATAAGACAGTAAGTCTGTAGTCTGTGCAATGACAGACACAACATCATTCTTTCCCCTTTTTTTCCTCTGAAATTAATGTCATGAGACACTACTCCCTCTTTTCTTCCTTTCTTGTCTGCTTGCATTCCACACATCTTTATTCACAATATTAGCAGGCAGATTTTTATTCTCACTCTTTACTTCTCTCTGTTAAGAAAGACTAGGAAGCTATTCCTTTTGTTCCTTGGTTAACTGGAACTAAAGCAAACAGGTTTATCTGAGCTCTGTTGTTCGGGTTAGAGCTGAAGAAAGAGAATAAAGGCTGAAAATGTGAACGCAGAAGTTTTTTTGTACAGAATAAATTCAGTCACAATATAAGGATCAATAGCTGAAAAAGCCTACCTGTGTAGACTGTGTGCTTTTACAGAATTCATAACCTGTATACCATATGTATGGATGCTAATATTAACATGAGCATAATACAGCATCGCCCATGTTTTGTATAAAAGACTTCTCTGAGTTCTGCCTTTGCTATGAACACAACACATTCCAGGAAGCAAACTTTATTGCCGCTTATTCACATATCCATGCCTACTTTACTGTCTGGACTTATCTGTTGTAATCAGACCAAGGGTAGCCAAACAAACGTGGACTTAACGTCAGTGAGGTGAGGTGAGGCACAGGAATCTGAGAACTGACAGAACAGGATCCTCCCCTATGTATCCGTCTCAGCACAGAAAGGCGTTGGCTTTTCTAGGCAGATGGCTGATGTATCGGTCTGCAGAGCTAAAATATTTTCCCATGTGCAAATATTTGTGCTTGACCAGAACAAAAGAAAAGCCACCATACCTTTGTGTACCATGGAGGTGAGAGACTGTGGGACACCTCAGCACTTAAAATACAAAAGTAACTTGATCTTGCAGAAGAAGGCTGATACGCTTTGGATTGTTTCATGTGCTACATGTGTTCTTGCCAAAGGCTGACACGGAGAAATTTTCAAATGCTGAGGTGTCCTCCACAGGATCGGCCAAGTCACTGATCTGCTTCCTTTTGTTTCTTCCTTTGTTCAAATGGATGCACAGATCCACAGTACAACTCAGGTGGAAACACAAAGTCTCCATGGCAATTAAAAAGTCCTAAAACACCAATGAGAGGGGATGAATATTTATTCTTCCACCAGAAAATCTTCAGAATTTGCAATCTATATATTCAGAACTTTTCCTTGCTGTTCAACGTGCTCATGCTATTCATCACTTACCATCTTGGGTTGCTACTGTGCACTGTAAAGTAACTGACCCACTAGTCACTAAAAGTGGATCTATTTCAGCAGATGATTTTCTTTTAAGAGGTATCAGATATTTGGTGATCCTTTTAGAATAAGAGAAGACACACAAAACAACAGCTTCCCCTACCTTTGCACAGTAAGAAAGAACAAATACAATGGAGTCATCGTTTAGTTCACACTGCCTTTAGTAAAGCACTGCATTTCAAAATTTCCCTCTAATTCCAACTCCAACTGTTCTTAAGTCACCCTTTGTACATGTCTAAGTGTGACCTGAGAGGAAAAGACACCATATGTAATAATTTTTGAGGGTTATAACGCTCACGAGACAACACTCCTTGGGGGGTTTTTTGATGGTTAGACTTTGTTATTTCTTCATGAAAGAGCCTAAAAATACTTCAAAAAAGATCTACTGTGTCATCTGTTACCTTTCTGTGCACACTGAGGATCACTCATTACTGCTTTGCACACCTGGGCTGCATGTCCCCAGGTGATTGTTTGTAAAAGGTTGGCACACATGAACCCACCCTGCTGTTTAGCACTCAGCCAGCTGGGGAGAGTCAAATTCACAGATATATACAAACCACTGGCTTTATTGCTTACATTCACATACAATGAAGAGGACAGTGACTGACTGGAGACGAAGGTACACCCTAAGGTGAGGTGTACTGTACAGGACGGGGAGAAAAGGAGCTTTCATCTGCTAAGGTATTTTTTGCTTCAAGCCTACAAGCAGGTGGGGCTGTGATTTTACACAGCTCTTGAGAATTTGTACCAAGAGCACTCAAAGAGCAGAACAAGAGCCCACCTCTCCCAGACCTGTACTACTTCGCTTGGAAGACATCTCCACATTCAGTATATGTTACTCATCAAATATTTTCACATATACATGCCCACTGAGGAGCACTCTCACCGTAATTGAAAGAAATATTCCCTCATGGCCTCAGTGGCTTTAGTTCTCATTAATTCATATACTCTTGACCTTGACAGAAAAAGACAAAAATTCTTAAATCCTATAATGAGTTCCCAAAAGGAATTCAAAGATTCAGAGCAGCAGTTACCCTGGGCCTGGAAACTCAATCTTTCCTTCCTTGGGAAAACACCCTTTCATATTTACTAACCAAACAAATTAATACACAAGGAGCCACACACCAGTGAAAACACATTATGGGATATTCGGCATTCTTGGACTAAAGATATGGGATGTAGAACAACTCCTTTAAAGAAAAAGAAAGCTTTGAGGTTTGTTTGTTGTTTATAAATGTCAAGAAACAACTTTGTTGATGTCTATGGAGATTTTGAAATGAATAAGTATTCTTTCATATGGTATTTCTAGAAGGCAACAGTGTAAATGTGAACCTATCTTAAGTGTTTATGTGGTATCCACTATATTAACACCATTGAGTGTGACTAATGGGGATACCTTGAGGCTTCCTTTCCTGACCAAATGTGTTGACGGCACAGATGGTGAGCTGAACTTGTACAGCCCCAGGTCCAGCTATAGGGCATCTCTGGAGCACAGAAGGACCAGACAGCTTAAGCAGTAGGCAACGCTGCTATCCACAGGCAGGTATGCTGCCTGAAGGTTGTCTGTGATGTGGGATTAAAGAGACTGACAGATCCTTCAGGTATTTACCCTGAAGAGAGTCGCAGAAGCTAAGGATGTTTAGATTTCCATATTTTTATACAGAAGGAACTAAAACATAGGCAGGTTAAGATCACACAAAAAGCATGTGGTAGGACAAGGAACTGAAGGTGCATTTATCCAGCTGATATGAATGAAAATAAGCACAAACTAATTAATGCTGCCTCTTTCTGACTGTGAAATGTGTTCTGTTAGTTATCTGAATTCTTGAAATTAATAGAGAAAAGGCATTGTGCTAAGATAAATGAAAGAGAGCATCCACAATTTTGTAACCAATGCATAAACCTGAAACCATAAAGCCTTTCCTTCCTGCACTGAAACAAATCAAAGGCTACGTGTCCTTCTAGAGAAAGGATGACTCACCAAGAAAGCTAAAGAACATTCTTCCTGTGCTATATAGTTTCATAACATGCTCTACTGAGCCATAAACAAACCCAGAAGCAACAATGTCTTTGAGAAAGAGTAAATTCCAGAAATATTTGTGGTAAACAGATAATTCCACAGTTTTAGCTACAGTGCTAGAGGTCTTACTGTAGCTACCATGTCTCCAGATAAAGTTAAAATTAATTTAAAGGAAAAACTGTGGTTCCAAGTCTGACAATAGCAAGTATTGTCAGTGCCAGTAAATACTTTGGCATTACTTGATGTGTATATTTCAGTCATGTAAACTCAATACGTTTGTGGTAGTATGCTGATAAATCATGGAAATGTTCAAACTACATAGTGACTATAGGGGCAACTTGCCAAAAAGATGTCAGGCTGATAACCGAATTTTGAAAGAGCAAAGCTGAAAAACAAGTAAGATCTTCCATAAAAATAAATACAATAATTTAAACAGTGAGGGGGAAAAATAAAAAAACTTATGTGTTTGCATGCATAAATTCTGAATGTATTAGCAAATCTCACTTATGAAATCTGGAATAAAAATTATAGTTCTAATGATATTTCACTTATAGAAGTGGAGATTGTCTTGCATGCTGATACGGGGGTGGGGGAATGATGGGTGGCACCATTATGGCTCCTATGCCTTTTGTGGGTAACCAGCATAAGTGGGTGCCTCTCTGAAGTGCTTGTCCACCGACACACATGGCACGGGGAACAGACAGGAGGAATTAGAGGTCTGCATGCAGTTGCTGGGCTTACTAGGACTGTAATGGGGGGCAGAATTTGGCCCTAATAGCAGCACTTAGGCCAATGTGAACACATTTTCCCTTTTTGGCCATTATAGCCCTTACATGGCACTTCATGTGAGTGATTACTTTACTGCACAAATAAAATGCACTTTTCCTAATAAACAATACTGGCTCTGCTTAGATGAAGGGAAGCTGTGGTAGCTGCTGTACTATTATTGTTCTTCTTGGTTCATTTTGACACATGATTAAACAATAATCATAATCCCTTGGTTGTTACAAGCTTATCTGAAGTTTATCAAGTAGCTAAACACTATTTGGCCTTGTCCAAATTAAGGAGAGAGGCTTATGTTCAAAGGCAGAGTACCCACTATAGCTTGAGGCACGCTACAGGAGGACTAAAGGGATGGCACTGTGTCTACCACATATGGAGCTAACTTCAGTTTGGAGAACAGTGACTGCCTCAGAGCAGAAACTGGGTCTTCAGTGTGCAGCTAGTTACGCACCAAGTCTTGAGGTTTTCTTACAAGTTTTTTTTCTCTTATGTTAGCAGTATTACTGTAAAATCAGAATAACTGTTAGCATGAAGTGCTTGAATTAAAACAGATGCACTGAATTTCCTATTTGTACCCTAAGGTGAGTATATGCAAGCATATGAGGACCTATCACTTTGTGATTTGCCTACACATCAAGTGCTTTAATTTAATTTAAGTACATACTTGTAGCATGTTGTCTCTCCTGTAATGGGTGGTAGTATTTATAGTTATTAATTTTATTGCTTATAAGAAGGATAGAAACTTATTGCATGAAACATCAAACACATTGTAAGTGTGTTTCTGCTTAAATTGTGAGGGTGGTTATAATATCTTCTTATAAGAAAAACTTGATATAGAAAGGCTATGTCCTCCTGGTATATGTTAGCTTTAATCACTACTTTATGCACCTCTTAGGTGAACAAAACATATCTCTATTCACGTAGTTACTAAAGCAATTACTGTGCAATGATTACAGAAAATCTTCAAACTCATCTCCTGTATAAGTAGGCTTTGTGCAACCAAAATAGAACAGCAGATAGAGATTAGTTTGTTTAATAGAAAAAGGACATCTTACATAGTTGAAGTCATAATGCCAGGCAAGACCAGATGCTGAATTAAAGTACAGATTTATTTTTTTAATTTTAGGCGCAAATTGATGTAAATAGGTGGAAACTTATATATGTGTAACTTATATAAGTGTAGCCACACTACACATTAATTAAGCTTGAAAAATGTATTCTCTTTCTAAAGCTGTTTTTTTTCTTTTTCATTTTGACAAAACCACATGGACCTAACCATCTCTATATTTCAACTCATTCTTTGGGTAAGGCAGCAAGAGAGACTACAGGTGGGCATGATAATTCAGCAACGTATGCTACTAAACCATTAGTTAATGGACTGCAAAACGCCGGATTCTAAGGAAGATGAGAGTGGTATATTTGTTAATTTGTTTTAAAAAAGAGCACATGGATCTCAATTCTCCTGGTCACTGTTACCTTGTCTGCACAAAATTTGTATCCTCCCTTGATTTAAGAGATAGAACAAAAAATAAAGCAATGTCAAAGTTAAGACTCAGTCTGGAAGACAGTAGAGGAAGAAAGGATAAAGGTATTCACTAAAAAATTCCTCTGTATAGCTTCAATTATTTCCTCAACTTGAGCCAGAATCAAGATAGGAACTAAGATCATGAGCATGCCATTCTCTAGGAGAGAAGCGTGAGTCAGCTGTTAGTGGCTGCCAGGGGGAGGGAGGGTCATCAGACTAATGGGTATTTAAAAAAAATATTGTAACATATAGTCTTGTTCTACTCAACAAAAGATGGAATGACAGGGTAAAAAATTACCACAGATTGTAAAGGACAATAGTGCAAAACGTGTCTTTACAGGCAGTTTTCTCCATGCAGTCTATACCTGTGAAGTGAAAAAATAAATTATTTGCACCAAAGATGCTGTTGTGAGTTATTTTAAGTAACCATTTTCCAGCACAGATTTGCCAAGGAAGGAGCTTGGGAATCTGGCTTCCCTATTAACAGTGATTATACATTGCACTCTCTCTCATATCATCGGACCATGCAGCTTCCTCACATAGGTAGGTTGTGCCTATGTCTTGCTCCTTCCCAGGACAAAGAACAAAAGGAATTATAGGCATGATCAAAGGAAGGCCACTTGGGTTAGTTGAGCTGGCAAATGAATCAAAGAAGATAAAAGTGTCAGCTTCTACAGCAAGGGGTGTAAGTAAGGAAATACTTCCCCAGATGATTTCTCTCAGAAGTGACTAGATTATTTTATCACCAGGACAGATAATCTAAGTATTATTCATAGACCAAAGGAATTTTTATAATCAGAGGAAAAATACTATAACTAACACATTTATTTTTAGATAAAACAATAGGTATGACAGGCTTTTTCACTAAAACAGCACTTTTTATGTATTAAAAAGTTAGCTGCACAAATAAAATAACTCAGAGATGAGCATGTATCCATGACACCAAAGTTTTGGTCCCTGCATAGAGTTCTGATTGCTGCTCAACACTTCGTCATTGTCTGGTTTATTGTATTACTGATGTTACTTATCTTCATTTACCTTGAGATCCTTCCTTCTGAAACACCAGTGAGAACAGAAGGGAGCCAAACCCTTCACAATGCAGCTATTCTCTGTGCACTCCGCTAAGCAGTCGCTCAAGGTTATTCATGTCAAGAGCAGTTGCAATTGTTCCTACAGGGTTTGTGGGAGGCCCTGTGGGAGGTAACAGCATCCTTTCCTACGCTGCAGGAAGTTCACACCATAAGCGCGTGTATCACCACCCTGATTCTTTGCTTCCTCCTCCAGTGCAGAGCTGCATCCAGCGAGGAAACAGCCAGGAAGGGCTGTCAGTGACTGTCACACCCTCCCTTTTCGGCACAGAAAGCTCAGGGCAGGTTTCTTAGCTTTTTGCTGCATGACGACTCCTGTGTTTCGTCAAGGATCTTACACACAACAGGCAAACCTGTCCGAGATCCTATCCGCTTTCCCCTTGCCTCCCAGCATCCGCCCAGCTAGGCAAACACAACGAGGCAAAGCTATGAGTTCAGCTGCAGCAACCAGCCTGCGCAGCGATGCCGCTCCCTCTGCAGAGGCACGGCGGAGGCAGAGACGCAGAAGCTTAATTTCGAGAACACATCTATCCTCCCAGGCTGGTTTGCACAAATTCTTTTCCACAGATATGATACTTCACTGAATGCACAGCAGGGCCTCACCCTGAGCAATGAACTTAATGTGACCAGCTTAGGGATCAAAGGTCTTACTGAGCATTTACAATGCAAAAAGAGTAGGCAAACAGTATGACAGGAATGATCAAGCATTCAATAACTATTCCCTACCTTTTTATTCAATAGGATGTGGTGTTTCCTATGCTCCCTCAAACCCACAATATTACAGGGGGGAAAAGGCAGCATATTAATATGCAATAATCAGGCAAGAAAGAAACAAATAGCCAGGGTCAGGATATCAGCTATTCCCCCACGTGGGTATATTTAGGGGCGTTGTTAAACAGGCTACCATGATGAAAAATCTCCCTAAATTTCCCCCAGTGCAGCAGTTTAGTGCAGCTGTTTTGCTCTCTCATTTCCAGGCTCCTTCACAGCAGGAATGCAATTAGAGCCAGCACTGAGGCACTCCTCAGCCTGGGCTAGCAGAGCAGATCCCCTGCCCTCTCCCTCAGCAGAGAGGCAGTGATCTCACTTAGCACCAACCGCACCACAGACGTCACACCAGGCACTGTAACAGCAGACCTGACCATCCGCTGAAGACAGCATGCCCTTTGTCAATGCGCACATTCATGCAACATGAGAGCCCCCCTTCCCAGGCATCACTTACTGGTTTGGAGTAGATTCACCCGTAGGGGAGCAGGCATTGGCTCTGCTTTGTCATTTCTTCTCCAAGGTAGTGCCACTGGTGGCAGTGTTCTTAGTGCCTGTTGGCTGCTGACCATGATGAAAGGACCCTCAGATAGTCTCAATGTCACTCGTCACAAAACAAGCAGAAGAGTCCATGAGGCTTTTCAATTTTGCAACAGCAAGCAGTGGTCTTAATGGATATTACATTTTTGAAATGGCCATGAAATACTTGTTTCCTGTTCCCAAATACTAACTGAAAAAGGTGTACTGTGTCACTGCTTCAGCAAGACCCCTAGTCCTTTCTGGAGTCTGCATGTGTATAGTCATACACAGACAGATGTTAAAAAAAAATGTAGATTTGACAGACAGACACAGCAATTTGAAATTTGTAGAGCAGATTTTAATGATATATGGAGATTTGCATGTATTAGAAATGGGAAAGATAACAGGAATGAAAGTAAACAAGATTTGGGACAGGTCTGAGATTTAGGACAAATTATTTAAGTCTAACCAACATATAAATAATTGCTTAACAGGAAAGGAATTTCTTTGAAACGTAAATTAGCAGCATCTTGAGAAGCAGAAACCTTCATGGAAAATATAGCCTGGGTATATTGTCCCTAAAACTGTTCTTGAAAACATCAAGGCTGTAAGGAACAGGTAGGCAGCCATTCACAATCTAACACGTGTTCTCTCCTTCAGTAAAAGTGTTTTGAAAGGGACTTGCATGGCAGGAATTCTCAACAGATTTGCTATCGCTTAGCGAAACATGCTGCAAGTAGAACATTGCAGCAGGCATGTTATCTGACCTAGGTCATCTCCTGGTTAAACATATATAGATTGGAAGGAGATTAGTCATTAAACCGAGTTGAAATACAAGCCAAGCTACAGCTTACATGGAGAAGTTATATCCAATTAGCTTTGCAAGTGAGCTAAAAGCAGGAATTAAGAGGAAGGTAGTTCCAGGACACTTCTGCCAGCATGTCCGGTTCAGGATGCCTGAACACATGCACGCTTCATCGCATGTATGATTTATATTTCCACATTCTGTGCCACAGGGAGAATGTTTCAAAGATTATTAAATCTTGACATCTCCATAATTGGGAAAGATGAAAAATGAAGGAGTTAATCAAAAAATTTGAGGCAGGTAACAAAAAAGTTGCCTTGCCACATTATTTTAAAACCAAGAGTTATAATCACACATATATGCATCATCATGCCCCCAGGTGATTCAGGGAGTGGGCTGAGATCTCATCCTAAGCTGCTGCCTCAGTTCAAAGCCAGTCCCCAGAAAATGGACAGGAAGCAGGACATAACTGAACATTTGTGCATGACACATCGGCATACCTTAGTTAGCTTAACCTTAAAACCATGTGTGGCAGAAGTGAAATTCTTCATGTAGTCCTGGTGAAGGAAGGGGTATTCAGCAATATAGCAAAGGTCACCCAAGAAGAAAGGGGAAGTTCTCCAGTGACTGACAGAAAGGGATTGTGTAGGAATGAAGGCACCTGGCTAAGCAGTTAACTGATTGCACATAATTATGAACCTCAAGCACTCCATCTGTCAAAAGGACAGTAGGATCACTGCTGTCTCCCAAATAACCACAGGGCTGCATAGGTCAATTTTATTCCTTCGGGGATTTAAATCTCACAGTATCATATCATATAAACTAAAATTGCCCACTCAAAAGCAGAAGCTTTTCCAAACATTCATGTATCTGTGCTGTAACCTGCTGATTCCTTCACTGCTCTGTGCATTTACAACATTGCTCTGCTCCGGTAATTCTGGCATAGGTGGCACCATCAACCTCACAAGCACTCTGTGCTCTCACATCCCCATTTACATTACTTCTCCTTTTGTTATTATAATAGTACAGATTTCATAACTAAATTGATCTATGTGAATTATTTTATATATTTACAATTGTTGGTTTTTTGCTTTCCTTTGTGGAGGCATAAATGGTAGAGGTCCTTTAAAGAAAAAATGGACACAAGTCATTTTGGACATCTCAATAAGAACTCTAGAATGACCCAGATACATATCTAAAACAAACTTCTCCAGAAAGGTAAAAGCTGTAATCATTGTGCAGTGCTAAACATCTAACCCATGTTTAACAATGTGTTTCTAATCAACAAGAACATGAAGATCCCTGAATAGAGAGTCCTGAGTAAATTCAGTAATAGTAGGCACCACACACAAAACTAGGCTGTGGACCCAAGTGTTCCATCCAAAATTGCTGAAATTTCAGTGACATTTTGTCCTGGAGTTGCAGGTTGAATAAGTCACAATTTCAAAAATTTGGATCTTTTACTCTAAGATTTTGAAAAGCCTCACTGCACTTGAAGGAGCACTTAAATTCTCCGTTTTACTGCACAAGGCAAAATTCCACTATCCGATTTTCTACCAAGAGTGGAAGACTCCTGTGAAGAACTACTTATTTTATCTGTCATGCCACATTTTTCCCCACCATCTTATTATGACATAACCTATTTCATCTAACCAATCTCCCACCAGACTGTTCACCTGGTAAATCCTTTCCAAAATGCCAACTTTGTAACCAATTCATGCTTTCATTTAAAGAATTCTGCACATTACCAAGTCTTACTGGATCTCCATGAGTTAGAGGCAGCACAGGCAATTTTCTGCAACACTTTATTTAATTACTTCTTCTAAACAATTTTTACTTCTTTTGCATGAGAAATTTAAAAAAAAAAAATCTTACTTTTCATTCCCAAACAGATTATTAATCTTTTCCAAAATGACAGTTTGACACAGCAAAAATCCTTTTCTTTGATCAGGCACAAATATTCACATTTCCCAAAACACTTTAGTGATATCACTGTAAAGCTGTTATGCCTCAGACTGGAGCTCCACAGTGGGAAGTAAGTAGTGGAAAGCTTCACTGGGATTTTTTTACAAGTAATTTTTTTTTAAAGGTGTTTGGTTGCCAGCAAATAACTCGCTGGATCTCCAGTCTGTCCTTTCAAAAAGGTTGCCTAGCTAAGTCATAGTTTTGACACCTCTACCAAAGTTTGAATGAAATGAAAAATGAATGAATGAATGAATGAATGTGCCCTGAATGAGACTCCGCTGTTATTTTGCAGTTGTAGATGGTGCATAATCTATGAATAGGCCATGGGGCAGGGGGTATCTTCACCAAAAGAACTATTGCTATTATTATAGCCTCCAAATATGCATTTATTTTCAAAAACATCAACACTGGCACCTGCAGCTAATGGGGAAAGAAATGTTGCTGGGTCTTTCATTAATATCATTAATATTGACTTAGCATGAACTGGAGAATAATGCAATCTTAAAAATGGAGAATGATATAGCAAAAAACCAAAATTGTAGGGTGGAGCTTTTATTTGCATTTAGTTTTATATCCAATTCACATCCTGTAGGTAAAATTGCAGTAACATTCTTTGTACAACTTAGCTACAAGCTATTGTTTGACCAGCACAATAAATCCAGCATTAACTTTTAGCCACCTCGGATTTGCTGATTGAGAACTGCATTCCTGCATTAGGATGCCTTCTCCAGTATATTCAGAATAAAATACCATTCTACATAAAACATACAAAGAGAAAGGAAAAGGATATCCTCCTTCATGGACAGAAAAAAGTCTTTGTCATTTATCTGCCATAACATTTAAATCTCATTACTATGATAAGTCACAGGGGCGCTTGCTCTCTCTTGCCCCCCCTTCACTAATAAAACTAAAGGCAGCAGGTAGAGTATTTTGATTATTAATTAAACAAAGCCACTCCCAAATTGCTATGGTGCCACAAAGCAGAGAGCCAACACCCAGGGCTGCTACTATTAGAGATTCCTGCTCGCCAGCATTGCAAGTTGTCCTAGACAGGACTTGCTCACCAGGCAGAATTCAGCGAAACAAAGAAAACTGGAGAGCAGCATTGTCGTTGCAACTGGCTAGAAGATTTTACGGAATTCAGGTCCTGCCACCACGTATCTTCCACTTGAACCAAAGCATTTTATCAAGCAAGATTTCTATATGAACTAGTTTGCAAGGAGAGCTGACATAAATTATCATACCAGCTGATGCAGTCAGAAAAAGCAAGGGGTGTTCAGTTTGAGATTCACTTGACAAGGGCTGGCCTGTAAAAATGGAGACTTTTTCAGGCTCAAGCTCCCTAACAGACCATCACAGTAGCATTACAAAAATGATCTTATGACAAGTGGTCAAGAACAGAGCTTGGCTTTGACCTAAAAATTTTTAGAAACTGAATTAAGATAGATTTAAGAGGGAGTTGCACAGAGAAGTTGGAAGCTTAAGTCTCTCAGCTTAGTCTGAACAAGATCACTGAATGAACTCACAGAAGGTTTGTTTGCTCACCAAACAGGCAGCAGGAGAGAAACATGGCAACGTGGTGTGCTCTCATGAAGGCAAAACTCTGACTTTCCTGGAGGAGTCCTCGCTAATAGATTCACCTTGCTAACAGAATCAGGTGCTGCAGAGCAAAAGGAGTCATTCTCCTTTACAAGAGCAACATTAGTGACAGGAAGATAAACTCATGATCATGCAGTAAAAATAATGGCTCTGGAGTAATTTTTCTCTTCAAATTAAAATTATCTGTAAACACAAAGCACCATTTTCATTTTCCCACACTTCTGTGAATTTAACACTTCTTCCCTTAAATGAACATCTTTAATCTTTTAATGTGAACATTTCTAAGTATCTTTAATCTTCCAAGGCACGTGTCAGTTATCTGGAAAAGATTCATTAATTTAAACTCCTTTTTTCCTCATTTCCCAAATCAGAAGGAACTAAAAAGCCTGTAATTCAGTCCTAAGCTCTGCTAGCCAAATGCACATGCGGGAAATGGTGCCATTGGCTTCACTGGAGCACATGACAATGTGTGTAGTATGACACATTTTCACAGCACAGGCTCTAGCAGTCCAAGTTCATACGGAGATTCAAACACTATAGCAGCTCCCAGAAATTCTTACAGCCTGCACTGAAATAGTTAAAAGGTAGAGCTACTTGCATTAGGGGTTTTATATTCCTACATTTCCTGTATTTAACAGAACAAATGGGGTGGTTTTATTTCAAAACCAATCTGACTGCCTGAGAGAGACAGTTGGAAAATTCCTGTTATTATGGTGCACTGATGCTTAAGTTTCATTGACATAGCAGTGTCAATCACCAAAAGGATGGTCTCGTAGTTCAAGATGCAGCTTGCTACTGCTTACATCAATTCTTTGGCTTTTATGATGACTCTACTTTAATTAAGTTATGAGAATGCTATTCATTTTTTGGGCTGAGTCAGGACAAGAAGAGCAGAAAGTGGGGCTGGTTCTGCATAACCTCTACATGAGAGACAAAGTCAAGCAAACTAGATGCTGATATATTGCGCACAGCAACCAGGAAGTCTGCAAGGAAATACAGGTGTGACAATCTTATTGGTCAATAGAAAGAAGAAACCTGAGTATAATGAACACCTCTCATGAAACAATGAAGGCATCCTTAGTTGGACCCACTGTCTGATAGATTGTCATTTTCTACTAAAAGAGGAAAGAAGAGAAAGATTTTATAGGAGACCATGCCAAAAGTCCGGATTACTAACCACAGAGAACAGCTTCACATGTACACAAGCCTGACATCTGCAATATCCAAGCATCCACATGAAGCTCATCTAAAGCTGCAGATAATTTTTAGCTTTGAAATGACATCGCTGCCTATTCCTGTCAGGATTTTAAAATAGAAAGTATAGGGAGCTATAACAGATGGTGGAGCCTACCAGCTGTTTGCAGGTTATTACTTAATCATCATATGAGACAAGTAAAAGTAATCTCTATTATATAAACTTTTAATGAAAATAATAGTAATCCTTATGGGCTTCTATGCCTATGGTCTGTTTGCACATGGCACCCACATAGCTGTGCATTACTGAAGAGTATAGCAGAGATTATCTGCTTCTCTCCAGATAACTAACATAATTTACCTGACTCTTGTGTTCATTCCCTTCAGGTTGTTTGGCTTTTTTGCTTGTTAGCAAGGTATTTCACATTTAAAAGTTAGAGTGAGTGGAGGGAGTAGCACTGTGTATTGAGTTAGCAACGTGGATCTCAGCACTACTAGCCAATACACCAAAGTAGCAGACATCAGAGTTTTATACTAACCAAGCAGAGATGGACATTTCCCCCATTCCCACTGTGATTCTGTGATGCTGTGATTATATCCCAACACCTCCCCTCCCCCTCCCCATGCAAGAAAGCAGGCGGGTGCTACCAATTGGCCCCAGGTTATTTCTGCCCAGCAACACCTGCAGAATGCAGCAGGCTGCTGGTTGCAGGCAGCTTTCTGCCAGCTGCCTGTTTGCTCTGCAGCTCCAGCAGCTGCACGATAAGAAATAGGAGTAGAGGAACTGAAGCCCCAGCCTGCTGGCATTTGTAATGACTCAATGCATTCAACTCTGAAAACTTGGCTAATCAAAGTAGGGTAGTGACAGGTCTTTCAACAGAAAAGAAGAAATGATGCCTTATTTCATGCTTTCTTTTTAGATACATTAAAAGCGTAAGTGGCTCCTAACAGACCATTGACATTGAATGTCCAATTTTACATATATATGACTTCTCACAAAGGTTTAAGTGCTCTGCTTTCAGATCACGTTCCCGTCTCCATCTTTACCACCCAATTTTATTGGCACATAGAGATTAGACCACTTGTGACTTGACTGTGTGGGAATGCCCTGCCTCCTAGGGAATCTCCAAGTGATACAGCTGGATACTGGGAACAGCTGGATGCAAAAAGACCACATTGCCTAAACTCACTTCTATTTCAGCCATTCTCAGCTGCTGGAATGACCTTATAGGGAGGGAGGGGAAATGAGATCTGGCTGCTCTGTCCCAGCTTCTGATTCTCTATGCTAAGCACAGCTGAAACATATTTCAGCCCTTGGACCACTAAAATCTAAGTATTTCACAAGATTTAGGATAGCATTGCTTATGCCAGCTACAAAAAATGTAGTTTTAAAGGAGCATTGTGCATTTGAATGCCAAGATAGAGCCACGTTATCATCATGCCACTGGCTGAAACTGGCCCAGCAGGAGAGCGGAAACACCCATCCTCCTATCAGCTCCCTGTGACTGATACTGCTTGTTTAGTGTCACCACCTGCGGGAGTATGCTTACCATTTCCAGGCCATAACGTTTAAACAAGACTTTAAGTACACGTTGCCTTAAGTCATTCTAATTGGCTTAAATAGCCAGCTAACTATTCTGATAGGGATATTACAACTATATTTGTACAGTGTTGGAGTTATGTACACCACCCACAAGGTGGTGAAACATGAGAACCTCATGGGCAAAAGTTAATAACCATTCATTACTGTTCCAGCAAAAATATTCTAATCTGTGACTACAGTATGGCATCTTTCCATTAATTTAGCTTTTATGTGGCAACAGGTCAGCTGTAGCTGAGAGTGGGATAAGTCTGGCTTCAATTATAAGTTCACCTTTGTACTATTTAACCTTTCTTTCATACATGCTACATATGTAGAACCACAAAATAGCAGAATTGTTGGATTTGGAAGGCATCTCTGGAGATTTTCTAGTCCAAGACTGCTGCTCAAAGCAGGGTCACCTAGAGCAGAGATGTATCCAGCTGGGTTTTGAATATGTCCAAAGATGCAGATTCCACAACTTTTCTGGGCAGCCTGTTCCAGTCTTCGATCATCCTCACATTGCAAAACAGTTTTATCTTACATTTCCATAGGATTTCCTCTCAACAGCTATTTATACACATTGATGAGATCCCCCTGAGCCATCTCTTCTCTAGGCTGAACAGTTCCAACTCTCTCAGTCTCTCCTTAAATGGCAGATGCTCCATCCCTTCACCATCTTTAAAACCCTTTGCTGGACTTACTCCAGTATGTCCATGTCTCTCCTGTACTGGGGAGCTCAGAACTCAACCCAGCACTCCAGGTGTGGCCTCACCTTCTTTGCCCTGCTGGTGATGCTTTGCCTAATGCAGCCCTAGGGGGCTATTGGTCACCTTTGCCAGGGCATGCTGCTGGCTGATGTCCAACTTGCTGTCCACCAGGAATCCTAGGTCATTTTCTGCAAAGTTGCTTTCCAGCTGGTTGAACCCCAGCATGTACTGGTCCCTCTGCAGGTGCAGAACTTTGCATTGCCCTTTGTTGAAGTTCATGAAGTTCCTGTCAGCTCATTTCTCCAACCCATCAAGGTCCCCCTGCATGGTTATCACAACCATCTGGTCTATCAACCACTCCTCCCAGCTTTGTATCACCTGCAGACTTGTTGAGGGTGCACTCTTTCCATCCATTAATGAAGATGTTAAATAATATTTGTCCCCTGGGGTACACCACTAGTGACTGACCTCCAGCTTGTGTGTCACCAACCACAACGCTGATCCTGGCAGTTCAGCCAGCTTTCAGTCCCTCCCACTCTCCTCTTATTTACTCCATACTTCATCAGCTTTTCTGTGGGGATGTTATGGGAGATCTACCTTCTCTCATCCAAGGTCATTGCATTGTGGTATGTTGCCCACCAAGAAAATAGCTCAGTTCCTTCTCAACGACTTTTGAGAAGCCATCATCATTGATCCTGCTCCTGTGCCAGCCTTCTGCACAAACACACTCTTCAGCAAGAAACTCAGGGTAGTGTACTGGTAAAGTGTGCTAAGAGATTATTAGCAGTAAAATGTTATTCTTCACAGAAATAGAGGGGAAGACACTTATCCCTGTGAGATGGGCTATTTTTGCAGTAAGTGTGGTTTAGGCAGAAGGAACATTAAAAATTCAGCAAAACCTTATACTCACACAATCAGGGAATGCAAAAAAGAGGAAGAATTCTGCCCTGAGACTATTTTGGGATTTGTAGCTCTACAGAGATTTTTAAAGGTGACCTTGGCTAAGACCTTTTAAAGGTATACATCCCTAATGTTTGTTATATTGGCAAATAAGAGATTTTTTAGGAGCCAGGATAGCAGCATAGCATAGGATATAGGCAACCTAAAATTGGAAAACTAATGAAAATACGAAGTTTGAGGCATTCTACAACAGCATGGCTTTATTCAATGAGAAGACAAACCAGTGGTCTATAATAAGTCATTAAGATACTGTGTAAGAAAAGGAATGATATCATGTCAGTATTTGCAGACAAGAATTGTAGCGAGATGCCTTCAGAAACATGTTCAGTGATTTGCATTAGGAACTACCTCATAGCATGAACCAGCTGGAACAGGCTGCTGTATTACTTCAAAATTCATGTTATAAACTGTTAAACAGCTGAAGTGTCAGGAACAAGATGAAAGTACTCTTTCCAACACCATCCCCCAGCATGATCACTGAATAATGACATTAAGGTTCAAAATTTGTTGAACCAGCTCTTAGAAACCTGACAGCAGTGTTATCTTTCCACCTCTCTGGGTGACTTGTGCCAGTGCTACACTATCCTCCTGCTATTAGATAGTCCCTTATCCTCTTCAACACATTAGACAAGCCCAGCCAACTTATTGAATTTTAGTAAAGGAGATCAGTTGTGACATTAGACAGAAATTTAGAGTACTGCATTCGGGGTGGGGGGAGACACCGCCCCCCCCCCCCCAAAAAAAAAAAGAAGGTAAGAAGGTGAAAACAGAGGAGTTTATCACTGATCTAAAACTGGAGAGTCAGTTTTACAATTTTGTTGCTGAGGCGTGCATAAAAAAACATATTATATTCAGAATCTGGGAAATCCAACTCAGAAAATGAGACTGGTAAATCCAAGATTAACCTCGACAAGGCAACTGAAATTGTCCAAGCAAAGACCCTCATTCAGTTCAGACTGAAGTACAGGAAGGAAAAATGGTGCTGAGATGTGGACATGGTGGGGACATGGTGGAATATCTAAGACATGACAACTGTGAGACCTGCAATAGAAAGGCAGCTGAACCTCAAAGCTGGAGTTCCTTAAAGCTGTGCCGTCGGTGTGACTGACTGGAACTGCACATTCTGTGTTAAATACACAAGCCAAGGCAACGTCAAGAATTTGGGAGGATTGAAGGTGCTGTGGAGCACATCATGACAGCCAGAAGGTGTCAACACCATGAGAGTCTGCACAGCTTGGAGAGAAATACCAACACTACCAGTAACAGAGACAAAATCGGCAGAACAAATACATTTCATTGCAGAGGTAATGCTGATTAGGATATTGGCCCAAAAGCAAAAGCAATATTAAATGATGTGAGATTAGTGCACAAGCAGCAGTGGGGCTAAGAAAGCAGTTGTGTCAGTGGGTTCAGCTGGAATTTCACTAGGCAGATGTATTTAATGCTCACTGATAAAAATTTAAAAATTTAAAATTAAAAAAAACCACACCAACAAAAATAACCAGAATGAAATCCTTCATTTTTGTAAACTTTCAAGTAAGTTAGTAAGAATAAAGAGAACAAAGAGAATCCCGTCCCTTACTACTTAGGGACCAATTCTGGGAGTCAGAGCTGGCATCATGTCACCGATAACTCACTAGAAGCCACAGACTTCTGATCTTTGAGGTAAAGCATTAGGAAAACTGAGAGTATCTGGGCTACAGATAACCAAACATAAATTTGAAATAAGAACAATGAATACAAGGAGGCGCACAGAGACCACAGTAAGGTGGCAGCTCTGGGAGACTCACTGAATTACAGACATTGTGGCTCAGCTACTTGCCTGTAATAGAGTTTATCATCCCAGGACCCAAGAAGGCAGGTCTTATAAACAAGTTATATCAACAGAAAGGGGTTAATTAAAAACTGTCCATATGATACTAAGTACAAAACTAAGCTGTCCAAAACACAAAGGTCTTCCCACCATCCTCATATATTACAGTGTAGTAAAAATAGGAAAATGCTGGCTTACAGATTTTGAGCAATATCGAAAATTGAGTATCAGTTGCTCTGACAGGGGAGGAGTCATTGGAGTACAGCAAATTTTCTGGTTTTAAACACAGATAGTTCTTTCAATTAATTAAAATGCATTTACTTAAGTACAAGAAGTTTGGGCATGAAGCCTTGCCAATCATAATCAACTTGCCCAGCTGAGACTAGATAAACAGTCTTCTCTGCAGACTGTGGTACATCCCCAGCTTCCCAATCCCTCTCATCAAAGAATCCCTCTTCACTCATTCACTGCCTCCCTGTGGGACTGAAAAAAACATTTCAAAGTTAAATCTAAATGTTTTCAGGATCAGGCTTTCTCTTATCCAGTACAAGCTGAACAATTAAGTCCTACATAACCTGAAAACCTTGAGACTCCTTGGTGTAACAGATCATTATAGTTTCCTTACTGTTGTCGAAAAGGGCATTAAAAAATACAAAAGCAAGTATGTTTACTATGGGTGTTCAGACGACTTACTGATTTTAAACACATCATACAGCAATACTTTCCAGACATCCCAGTAGTTCACAGCTCAAAACAGACTATAATATAATAACTGGTTACATGATAAATCCCCACCTTTATCTGAAGCTATGTAAAGGATGTTCCATGCTGGTGTTCCAGCTTGCCAATTTATATCAAGAGGTAGTGATCTGTATTATGAATGTGCACATGCAAGTGGGAAAGAATGTCTTCAGAGATATCAAAATCCTGATGGATCAGTCTTTTGAAAGCAGTGATAGAAGGGTTGGAATGTCGTATTTTAAATCCCAACCCTCTTTTCTGATATCCAATTTGAAAAATATTACCCATAAGCTGTAGGTACCGCAAGTTCACTGAGTAATTCATTCAACAAAAAAGAGGAAAGTGTTAGGCTGACATATTTTGGGAAATCATCATTTGTCCTTCTAGACAAATCATCAGATTCTTAGCAGATATTTACCTGAACTCCAGTTACCAGCTTTAAGTGTTGAGCAGTAGAAGAAATATGCTGAACTTTTGACTTCCCAGCTCTGTATTGAAATGTGGGTTTGTACTGAATACTAAAGTAGATAGGAGAATGGTTGAACCATGGTCTTCCAACTCTCAGGAGAATGTCTGGGCCACTTATAAGATACCAAGTCCTTCCTAGTCTCTCCTTTAGTAGTGCTCTCCATTTGCATGTATTAGCAAAAGTTTCCTGAGCCAATGTGAGAAAAATCGCTTTCTTGCCTAACAGTCGAACAACTAAGCTGGGAAGTGGGTATCTGGGTCTGGTACCTGCTCCAGCACAAATTGCTATTATACAAAAAAGAAACGGTCTCAACATGAGTGTCTGGGAACATCGATCATCATTCCATATTCCAATCCAGAGAGCACCTACCTATAATCTTCAAGATAAGGATTTGAATTATTTCAGCAGGGAAATAGAATGGGATCTACATCTGCCATAGGTGTCAGAGATGTCTCAGCTCCTAAATTTTGGGGTGAAAGGCTTTCCAGAGAAATTATCTGGTAAATTTCATCCAAGCAGCTTTCAGGTGATTAAAAATTAATATTCAGTTCATGTACTTAAACCATTGACAAAAGAAGCTTGACCAGTTCTCAGATGAATTTATTCTACTTTCAATCACCTTGTCTTACAATATACTACTACTTTAACAGCCCTGGAAGCTCACCGACTCCCAGATATGGCTGTCTCTGGCTTTGACTCAGAGCATGTGGTACTGACTATATATTTCATCCATACTTTTATTCCTCCAATATAAATTTTTGTTATTTATTCTGAGCAGCAGATCACAAGACTGGGTACAGTCTCAGGACCTAAGCAGGGAGCTGTGGGAAAGGCTGAGCTCTCTTCTCCATTAACAAGGCCAAAGGATGAGTTAAGAGACATGTTCAACTAGCTCCATCGAGATCACTGACTTCGAGCTGACAGGGAAGTCCCTGTGAGTAGCTGTATTTCAAATTATTGAGTTTCTTACAGAGCAGCACAAAGCTATGTGGCAATAGGTTAAAGTAAGTGCATTTCCTGAAAACAGGAGAAAGCAAAGGTGCAAATGAAATAGAAGTACAACTAAGGCAGGAGCCGAGAAGTAAGCGAGGGCTTAGTTTTGAAAATTCATTTTCAGGAAAAGCCCAATTTAAAAAGAAGTGAGTGGGAGCCTACCTGCTCATTATCTCTTCACATAACCAGAGAGCAACTAGAACTTTTGTTACAGGCTTTACAACTACCAAATGCTATTAGGTGTGACCTGAGAAGATAGTCAACAGGAGAATATTAAATTACATTATGAATTGCCTGAGCTGAAAGCAAGATTTCAGAAACAGGTACCTAATTTTTGACTCATATATCTGCATTGAAGCAGATTAAGGATGTAACCTGATTGTTCAAAGTGAGCACTCGCATGTCCACATATGGATCTTGGAAATCTACTTTGGTATAAGTCTTAGAAAAAAATCTGAGTGGATGTGATTTGAAGCTAACAAAATACATCACTGAATCTTCCAGAAGCACTGGAAGAGGAGCAGAGATTGGTATGCAATCTTCCTCTCATTTCATTTAATTTATCAGGTTGTCAATGACATGAAACATACAGAAAGGGGAGTTAAAATCACTGGCCTCCCTCTGAGGTTTGGTTTCACCCTTCCAATAAGTCAAGCATCCTCACAAAGCATGGTACTACTGTACATTTGTAAGGAACCGCAGTTTTATTTTTTGCTTCAGTTCACCATCTTGCTTCTGCACCTCATTTTCCTAATTGTTATTCACAAAAGATTTAAAAAAACAAAAACAAAACCAAAAACCATTCTCCAAATGAAGAATATAGTGGAGTACATTCAGAAAAAAATGGGTGCTGTTATCACCCACCAGACAGCACTGTGAATTTCAAGCAGAAGAATCCGCATCTGATGGATTTCATCTACCCAGCTGAGTCGTTAAGTGTTCACTGCCCATGAACATGTGATTTTAATCTCACTGAAATATATGAGGCATGCACCAAGGAGAACATACTGTAGCTTAAACATATATTGCTGAGGACAGAATTGCACTGACCTCTGAGGAAGGACCATGGGCAGTTGGTGCAACCCTAGGGATGGCTTCCAGCCACCTGAAAAGGTTCCATCTTCCTAAGCATTGTACCATATTATATGTGTATCTGAAACCTGAAATGGTTGATTTTCATGTTGTGGTTAAAAATAATTTTCTGCACAACTAATTAAACATGGAATTTGAATTAAATGTTTATTTAGACCTCTGGTTATGAACACAGTTTATTGTTATAGCTTCTAAATACATTTTTATTGAGATCTTTACAAACTTTCTTTTAGATTTTATTACAATTTTCCTATGTGTTGTTATACATGTATGTGTACACATGTATCTGTATAATGTGCTTAGCTAATTATCTAATTAACATCTAAAGTTCTGAGTCATCAATTTAACTTTTTCAGAGGACTAAAAGAACAGCAACCCATACTGATTTTCTGACCAATCAAAAAAAGACAAATCACTCTTCAGGCAAACTGGGAGTCTTGACTTAAGCTTACCTGGACTTGGATCTTTGCCAACCTTTTAAAATCACCTTTCAAAAAATGTGCCAAAAGTCTGTAGAAACATCTCTGAACTTTAGATACAGCATTTGACAGGAAACTAATGTTATTTAATTACAAACTTAACTCTGAATGTTTTGGTGGGGAAAAAATACTTCTGAAAGTAGTATTCAAATTCAAAGCTTGTGGGTGGAGCTGGGGTGTGTGAAGGTGCATAAATAGGCAGTAGGAACAGCAGCGTTCACACTGTAACCGGGATCACCTTCCAATTCTGGCAGGCATCTGGGAGAGGAAACAAGGTAAGGCACGGCACACTCGCTGCTTTAGAAAGTACCGGGGGGAGCTGTGAGCCCAGGTTACCTGGGGCTGGGGCAGCTGATCAATGGAAAGAAAAAGACTGCAGCAAACTAGGCACAGCTCAGCACAGCTTGCTATGAAGCAAAATTGTGTAGAGGAATGTTTGCTTTGCAGGTTAAAAGAGCTAAGAAATGAGGGGGTTTTGTGGGGTGGAAAATTTAGCAAAAGTGCACATAGCCTTCCAGAGGCAAAGTTTTTAAAGAGCAAGTTTAATGTCTTTGCTTTCTGCATCCTGCATCAGCAACAGCATAAAATTTGTCTGGTCTTCAATTTCCTGGTTGTCCCATACCTTCTTTTTCTTTTTTTTCTTTTTTTTTTTTAAAGACGCTTTACTTCCGCTATACAGCTCTAGCCAAAACAACTCTTGAGGCAACCCTGAAAATTCACTGGGTTTAACTTAACTTTATGCAATTTTCTTTCTTGCCAAGGAGATTTTTCTTAGGGTGGAAAGGTAGTCTGCTGCAAAAATCGTATTTCACGCCCTTTGAAACAGTAACTTTTTGGATGTTTGAGGTCTGTTGGACATCCCAGTAGCAAAGAGCACTGTACCACTGATGCAAATTCAGCTAATGTCTCCTCCTTCCTACCCAGAAAAATGCTTCCGTTTCCCTGGATTTTCATTTTCATTGTCTGAATTTTAAAAACTGGCAGCCTGTTGTAATATTGCATGAATCTTTTGAATTTTCTGCATTGCTTTTGGAATATCTTAGATTTGCTTACTGTACCCATTACATTGCTGTTGTAGCTTCTAGGAGGAAATTTTATGAGAAAACATAGGGTCATGTTGCTAAAGTGTTTTGCCCCTTCAAAGAAACATCCCAGCTGAAATGCTGAGGAGCTTCCCATCAGACATGTCTCATCCCCACCTCCATGCCCCAGAGTCTGGCTCAGGAAAAGCCCTCTGCTTTGTGTTCCTTAAACGAGCAAACTGCATTTCAGTTCTCACTGCTCCACGCAGCAACCTCTCCCCACTCTTTTGATTATAGATTCTACAGGTTTTAAGGATTAGATGATACTTTCAAGGGGGAAGACAGGATTGGAAGGTTCAACAACAGCATTAAGCTGTGCCAATGGCTCACTGTAAAGCCTAGCTTAACATTCTGACTTATTGCGTTGTTCCTACTGCAAAATGGAGGAAGAGCTGAGACAAGTTAGTTTTTCAGCACCTGCTGCTAAGTTACTATAACACTGGGAGATCGAGGTAGAACCGTGAACCTACTAGGACTTGCAAGTACTTTTGGAATTGCCAAAACTCATGTTTTTACTACACAAATTCAATAAATGTAAAAAGAAGAGAGAGAAACTAACACATAAGTGTGCATCTTAAAAGGACCACAGCCCAACGGCATGAACAGGGCAGCAGAAAGCAGCCGGGTCCTTCATGGCTACTTGCTAAGCAAATCTCAGACTTCCTTGATGTTTCCCCAAGCCCAGGCCCCTGCCTGGAGCAGTTGGTTTCAGCCCAGACTCACCCTGCTGCATACTTGTGACTTGACCTGCTGCTCTACCTGTCCTTATCTGCTGTGTGCCTCCAAGCAAGCACCAGCCTGGGAGGCACGACAACCAGAAGTTTCTCTCATGTCTTCCAGGAGCAGCCATGGAGAAGAGTTACATGTCCATGTTCCTGCTGCTCGTTGCCATCTCCTGTGCCCTGGCAAAGGATGCAGGCAAGAAGGAGACAAAGGAGACTACTGCTAAACCAAAACTACCTCAGACACTCTCCAGAGGTAAAAACCAAAAAACCCCATCCCAAATTAAAGGAAAAACAGTGCAATCTGCTAAAGTTTTGACTCCTGCGTTGTTCTGTTCTAATAAATTAATTTTCTTGCAACTCATGCTGCAAATAAATTTTCTATCATTTCCGAGCACCCCCCCCCCACTTTACTGCTGATTTAAAGCCCTCTGGCAGCCGGTCTGTTTAAAGCCCTTCCCTGCAGCCACGGGCAGGGATGGAACACAAACCCCCCGGGTGCCCCGGCCTCTGGCCCCACTTATAACGCTGCCTGTGCTTCCCCCCAGGCTGGGGAGACCAGCTCATCTGGACGCAGACGTACGAGGAAGCCCTCTTCCGTGCCAAGCACAGGTACCGCGCCCTGCTCCGCACCCCGCACCCCCTCAGCGCCTGCCTGGCCCTAACGAGGACTCTTCTTTTCCAGCAACAAACCCCTGATGATTATCCATCACTTGGACGACTGCCCACACAGCCAAGGTAATCCCTTTGCACTGGGGAGAAAAAAAAAAAAAAAAAGAATTTTAAAAATCTAGGTTTTGTTTTCTGAATAAATGCTGCTTAAAAAAAAAATCAGCCACCATTCTGCTTGCTAAACCTCAGTGAAATGCTAACTTGTGCAAGCATGTGGAATGTTCTTCAAGTCGCCATCACATGTAGGTATTTTCCAATGTGTAGAAATAAAATAAAAATGATAATTCGGTATTACATGGTACAGAATAGATACAGAAAAGAGCACAAGGCAGCAGGTTTTGACCTGTGGCAAAATCTGGTTTTGGGTTGCATCACAATAAGCCAAAACCAACAGCAAGACCAGGAGTAGTGAAAAACAGTATTTTATTGGAAAGGATGTATTCAGCTCTCAGTATCATTGATGACTGAGACTCAATTCGGCCAGGACCTTAATCAAACTAGGCTGAAACTGAGCTCCTGGGGGATTTCTGGTAACTGGGACTGCTCTTACCCAATGTTTCTGAATTTACCTGAGGACCCTTCTTCCTGCAAGCTAATCCACACAGCAAGACCTTTGTGTCCACCCATAGCTCCAGTAACTCCAGAAGGATCTTTGTACAAGCATTAAAATCCTTTCAGACATTTCAGGCTGAAGTCCTACACCTTCATACTGAGTTTTCTGTGCCTTAAGAACTGGAGCCAGAAACAGCAATAGCAGGCTAGGTTTAAAGGGTCAAATGTTCAAATTCAAGTATGTGCAGACAAATTTGAAACCTGCACTATCTGAAGGAAAGAGAGACATTTTTTACCATTATACTTACTCTTTACCACACAGAATATAAATCATCTTCCAGATGAATGACCTTAAAATCTTCATTTGCTGCAATTATAAACTGGAAATTCTCAATTTAATTCTACTTTCATACCCATTTATTTCCACCCTAGCACTCAAGAAGGTCTTTGCTGAACATAAAGATATACAGAAATTGGCTGAAAAATTCATTCTCCTGAACCTTGTGGTAAGTTTCCCAGATACACTTCATTAAGTGAAAGCAATAAAGTTCTATTTTTAATTATGGCTTCTCTAGCTATAATTAGTCAGTTTAATAGCTAGGGTTGGCTAGGAAAATGGCCAGTAGTGAAGTGTAACAGATTTAGTAATAAGTGTCTTTCATTTGTAGCTATCATAGTATGAGGGAATTTAAAGCTTAATAATAATAAAGTTTAAGAATAACATTAACTGTTATCAATTTCCAACTCCAGCTACTAAAAGATTGCATCCTAAACAGTGAATTTCTTAAAACTGCAAAATGTGTTACTTAAGCTCTATTTCATAACACAAAGTACAATGAAGAAAAGAAATATTATGTCACATGCCCTCCTTGACTGGAAACCTTCTCTGTTTAAGTATGAAACCACAGACAAGAATCTTTCACCTGATGGCCAGTATGTCCCTCGGATTTTATTCATAGGTGAGTACCTCAAGCATCAAAGCTGATCTCAGATGAAAGCCCCTGCTGTGCCATGAATCTTGAAACCCCAGGCTTATTAACAGGAATTTATTCCATGGGAAATATAAAATTTCTAGTTAGATTTGTGGGATGCAATTTGAAAGCAACCCCAGCCAGGTCATTAGTTTCACAGGTCCAGCATACTTCCCTCCTGGATTCCACGAATGATGTAATTCCTTCCATTGTGTCATCAAAATGACATGATGCCACAGTCACTGGAATTGGTAGGCACTGGCTCAGCCTTGCTCATGTTCCTACCTCTAGAGATACTCTAAAACTGACAAGTTTCTGTCTGTAACACAATCTCAGACATTGTCACTGCAGGACCAGCAGTGACCCCGGATGCTTCAGAAGCTAATTTTCAAAGCTCAGTACTGAGTTCTGTGCTCCCCTAACCTACACAAACCCCTCTGAAGCATTTGTGTTTTGGAGGCATATTAGTGGCTATGCATGCATTCAGGTATTCCCTCTCCCACAAGAAATATGTCATCCCACGTACTGCACACACGTATCATTAACATGTATCTTGATAAATCGAGGTCATGATGACCATTTTCAACAGACCAAAGCAACTGCCATATTATCTCTTCCTTTATTATTTCTTTTTTAATAACATTTGTAACCTGAAAGCAGACTCAGCTTGTTAATTTAGACACTCTGCAGTGGCACAGGGTGGAAGGCTGATCAACACTGATCAGAATTAAACCTATCCCCTTCTTAATAACTCTGAAAACACACCACTTAAAATTTAAATGTCAGTGACTGTGTAGAAGAACAATCTCTTGGTTGTCAGTGGAAGAAGACTTGTCTTGCAGAAACATTTAGGAAGCAAGCAGAAGTGCAGAAAAATTTGTTTCGTTCTGTTTGAAGGTTAATCCTGTTCCCTACAACTTCTCTCATCCTTTCTTCCAGATCCTTCCCTGACTGTGAGAGCAGATATTACTGGAAGATACTCAAACCGTCTCTATGCATATGAGCCCTCTGACATTTCACTGTGTAAGTAGCGTATTCTGAAATATTCTGCAAAATAATTCTGCAAGCAGTCACATTTTTCATGTGACAAGGAGTAACACCAGGCATTACAGACTCACAATCAGTACAGCGCTGAAAGACAGTTAACTAAGATTAAAATTAAACCAAATGCTAGCCTTAAGCTCAGTGAGGTGAAGAGAATGATGGCAGTGCCCTGGAGCCTTAAACATCCATCTGTTTTAAAAGAAAGCATACGTCAGGAGGAACTTGCATAATTCAGCAGTGTTCACTGTAAGCAATGGTGGGAAGCCTTGCACACAAGCCCTGCCGGGCCAGGTCAGGAAACCTTCTGGGAGCAGGGAAGAGTTGTTTGCTACAGCCCTCCCTTACTGCTCCACAGCTCCCGCCTCTGCCCGGCGAATGGCAATGCGTTTGCATTAAGAGATGTGTGCTCTCACCAGCCAAAATTAAACAGATGATGGTCACAAAATGCTTGGAAGAGCACAGTGCATCAGAATCCATATAGCAATAGGCATGTGAGCAAAAGCTTTAATAATAATGATGCTCTCTCTACAGTTATTTGTAGCTGCTGGAAGAGGAGGTTGCAAAAATAACATGTATGAATATTTAATTTCTAGTGTATTCAAATATGCAGAAAGCCATGAAGCTCCTGAAGACTGAACTGTAGGGGACGAAGGAAGCCCTCAAATACTATGAATCTTCCATCTCTTCTCTACTCATTGAAGCTGGTGAAGAGACTATTTAGTGATATTTAGTGATGTGTAGTGTCGGTTTATATACATAAACACTACAGTTTTACATTAGCACTTTCATACTGGGCAGCATTTTTAAAAGCTGGAGGCTTTTAATTTAAGGCGTACAGAAGAATACTGTATGATCCAACTGTAAAAATGATTTTTTTAAAAAATAAATCCATTTCAAGTGTTTACATACAAAACATTGCTGTGGTTTGTGTTTTTTCCTTATTATCATCTACCATTATTAGAAAGAGTAAAATCACTGGTTACTTGAGACCACAGCTTGCAATTTTACATTTAAGCACTTTGAAAGGGGCTGTTGTGGGTTGACCCCAGCCAGCAGCTCAGCCCCACACAACCACTCATTCATTCACCCTCTGCCCCAGTGGGATGGGGGAGAGAACTGGAAGGGTGAGAAAACTTATGGGTTGAGATGAAGACAGTTTAATCAGTAAAGCAAAAGCTGCACGCGTAAGCAAAGCAAAACAAGGAATTCTTCACCACCCGCCGTGGGCAGGCAGGTGCTCAGCCATCTCCAGGAGAGCAGGGCTCCATCACAGGTAACGGTGACTTGGGAAGACAAACGCCATCTCTCCAAACATGTCCCCCCCCCCCCACTTTCTCCTCCTTCCCCAGCTTTATACGTTGAGCATCACCATACAGTATGGGATATCCCTTTGGTCAGTTGGGGTCGGCTGTCCCCTCTCAACTTCTTATGCCCCCCCCCCAGCCTGCTCGCTGGTGCAGTGGTGTGAGGAACAGAAAAGGCCTTGACTGTGTAAGCGCTACTCAGCAATAACTAAAACATCCTTGTGTTATCAACACCATTTCGGTCACAAATCCAAAGTATAGCACCATACAAGCTACTATAAAGAAAGTTAACTCTACCCAGCCAAACCCAGTACAGGAAAGCAGCTTGTCTCCAGTTTCAGCTGCTAGTCAAGCTCTGCATTGCTCAGTCTGCTTTATCTCCACTTATTTTCCTGTAGCACCAACCTATGTCAAGTTCTCATTATCAGCCCTTTCTTTTCTTTAGTTAGATAACAAGAAGTGCAAATGTTTTCCAGAAGAGTACTGGAGACTAGAGGATGGGATTGTTTACATGTGTGGGAGTTCTTTTGTTTAATTTTTTAAACTGACTGCATTCTGAAGTTATCCAAGAATCACCTTAGCTACTTGAAGATTTTTTTTTTTAAAAGACAAAAAACTGCTTCCCTTAAAAGATTCCTGCCTACATCAGAATTCAGTAAAGTCTTGAGGCGAGTAGTAGAAGTGATGTTCTACTGAGTATATGGTTAGTTTCATTTAAAAGCCCAAAAAGGACAGAAGTCAGAACCAAAAGAAACCCTGCAGCTGAACACCATGCGAGTATACACCACCTTAAGACTTAGACCAAAAGGAGACTTTCCAACCTCAAATATCTAAGAACTCAGCAGCAGCACCCGTGAGAAACACCTTGCCCAGGACTATGCCTCTATTACCTTCTCAGCATTTTGGCAGTGTCAGCCATTACTACCACTTCCAGTCATGATGATAACCATAAGAGGACTACACTTCAGAAGGTAGGACAGGCAAGAGAAGCAAGGATTTCAGTTCAAGAGAATTCCTCAACAAAATTAGAAGCAAGGCACCTGCTAATATGTCCTGGGCAAGCTACGTGAACCCTACCAACCAGAAAATCTCAAGTGGTACCTGGAAATGGCCCCAGACATGCAGTTCAGTATTCCTTCAGCAGTTCAGTTAGGATGTTCCTTTCTATTGCAGCTTCCTTTAACTGTGATGAGGAAATTCTTTGCTCCAGAAAGGTCTTTCCCTTCTTACTTCCCAAGCAGAAGACAGAGGGGGGGTAAAAGGATGCAGCAGAGGCAGAAGTATTCTCTAGAAGCAGCTATCATGCACAAAAAGCAAAAAAGTCGGTTACACCACTGAGCAAAGGGACAGCACAGAGGGAGGCTGGAGCAACTGGTTATCTGAATCATCTTTGATCTACTCAACCCAAAGCACACTTGCTAGAGCTGTGTATCTGACCTAAAACAAAAGCTGCCCATGTCACCACATTTTAAAAGTCTTGGTTTTTAACTCTACTGAAGTAGCATCATTTTCTTAAGCAGATGTACTGATGCTATGGATAATATCCAGCAAATTGATATAAGGCATATTCTACAAGAGTCTAATAGTCCGTGTGCTATAGATGCAAATATACAAGCTAGTTCAGCCTACAAGTATCAAGAAACTAATTCTTAAAATAAATTAATTTTTTGCACTCAAGACTATGCTTTTGTAGTTTGCTTTTGACCTTAGCCAAATTTTCAAGAATCTTAATACCTAAGTGGTCAACTTAATTCTGCTCTTTCCATCTCCTCCTCTAAATGCAGATTATTTAGACGCATCAAGTCAAGCTGAGGTACCTAAAAAACCCTTTTTCCATTTCTTCGGAAAACCTGGGAAACAATTTCTGAAGTATATATGCTCAGTAACTTGAAGCGCACAGGATGGATGGGGTTTCCAGAACCTCACTAGCATTCAATCTTTAAATAATTAGGCCTAAAAATAATAACGCAAGCTAATAATACCAGCACACTCCTATTCCCTTATCAGCTATAGGTTTTAAGGTACATTTTTACAGGTATCAAATCAAGTTATGCAAGCTTTTTCTTTTGGCAATATTTTCATGTGAAAGGAGGCAGATGCTGTACAGTGGTATCAGTATGTTAGTGATGATCTGGATTCACTTTCTTACACAGATGCAGAAGAATTGCAATCTATTGTTTTCTAGCCAGTTATGTGATAAAAATGTGTAGGTGTCTCAAAGAAAGTCAAGACAGGTTTCTACATTTTCCTGAATATGAATATTTCCAGAATAACAAACTTTAAGAAAGCATTTCAACATAACTAAGGTTAAAAGACATCTAACGTAAGCATTAAGAATCTTCCAAGTTAAACCACGTTATTTTGATACTTTGCTCCTGTAAATAGCTTCTAGAAAGTTTGGTTACAGATAAATCCAATTCTCAAGCAGTCAGATAAAAATTAAAATGTCTCTCTAGAAACCAAACAAAAACCACTCAATCTTTATATGAGCAAAATATTTTTTTCAAGAGGAAAGACAAAGAAACGAACAAAGAAAACTTTAAAGACAAAACCCACAAACAATAGGTATAAATACTTCTTAAAAATGCTCTATTTCAGCATATCAGAACAGTACATTCCTTGTACACTGAGATGCGAGTCAGACCTCTCCTGAAGGAGGGTACTCGCTTCCCCCCAAAACCGAAGTCAGACTCAATGTGTCTTACCGCTCTCCCCTTAAGAATTTGGTTATGAAAGAGAATCCACACCTCTGATGTGAATTTCAAGGTTTGTGTTGGTTGGTTTTACTTTTAAATCACAATCTTGAAGAGACAAAGTATTATTAATATGATAAAAAAAATTAATCAAACCATATGATCCACTGATCTGTCTTTTGACTACTAAAAAAAATTCACACTATGAGACATAAGTTTCCGAAGTGGTAACATTTTCGGTATTTCCTCAGTGATGCAAATTTACACCCCAGTATCACCTACTATATCAATGGCACCAGAGCCACCCAAAAACTAAGCACGAAGAATAATTAGGGAAAAAGTCAAAATTGAAGCATCAATGTGGTATTATTTTAAGCTTCATACACCCTCTCCATAAGACTCCTCCTTTAATTTATTATAGTAATGTACAAAATATGGAGTCTGTCTAGGCTAAGAAAACTAACTGTTGCTATAGACAGCCACAAGATGATCATCATCCTCTAGACACGTATTGAGAATGGCTGGTTAGTCAGTCAAACCAGGACAGTGCTTGAGGAAAAAGAGCTGTGTATATTTACATTATAGTTCAGTAATAGTCTGAAGGCCCTTTAAGGTCTTTCAGTACATGAGTGGACTCTTACACTAAATGTACAAGTGCTGGAAACAGACACCAATATTTCTCACCATATGAAGCAGTAATGCACAGACCAACCACCAGGAGATGGCGCTGACAGCAGATGTTGAAGAACCAGCTACACCTGACCAGAAGCTGTCTTTAGCAAGTTCTTGACACCCCCCTGCATTCAGGTTCAACTCTTCCCACCTAAAACCTCAAGGCAATTCCTTGAGCACAGGTAATTCACTAGGCACATGAAAGTCTGAAAGTAATGGGAATGTATTTCAACCTCTTTTTGCCTCCTCTGCAGGAGTAAGGAGGCATCTCCTTAGTAAAGGGAGACTGTCTGAGAACCCACTTCTGTCTGCCCTCACCATCTTCCTTTTCACCTCACTCAGCTGCTGTATTCCTTGGCAGATGGCCTTAATACTCTTCCACCCTTCCTTCCCACACAGCTGTTATTTCAGGCTACAGCAGCTGCCTACAACTCGAGAAGCAGCAACTGAATGAAGAAAAGGTGCAGTTCAGGTCTGCAATTCAGTGGGATTACAAACAAATGGAATATTATGCACTTTGGGTGTTTAGATGTCTGATGTTCCAGCTGATGCATCACTTCCATTACCAGCTGGAAGAGGGACCATGCTTTCCTTCAGCTCAGACAACACTTAAAACATGGGTAACATACTGTTCCAACTTTTAATTATTTAAAAAAAACCAAACAAACAAACTACTGGAAATCATCACTCTTCTTATTTTACTTTTTCTTTTCCTCTTTCTTTTTTACACACCATTCAATCTCTCATGAAATCAAGACTGTTAGCTGGATGACAGAGGAATACACACTGGTGAGTGATTACAACAATAATTTTACACCATCTGAAGAAGTTAGCTGTACAACAACTTTCCAGACATCAAGTTTCTCACATTAAAGATGTCAGACCACTGTTGATTCTGATGTTGTGCAAATACCAAACTTCATTCACTCGTCAAAGAAAAAAAAGTTTCAAGTTAATCAGCTGCAGATTACATTCTCCTGGTTTTCTTCATTCACTGTTCTCATAGTGAACATATCCATTAAAAAGTGAAGAATTATGTTTATTCTCAACAAAATTCTAAAGCTACCAAAAAGCCAAAACAAAGAGGGAAGGGGAGGGGTGAAGACTACAGTAGTCATTAACATACATTTATGTGCACTACGGAAAATAACACCTTTAGCTTCTATTTTTACCTTAACAGGAAAGTGGGAGATCATCATTAAGACAAAAAAGTTGACTAGAGTTCAACCTAAAGTCTAATCAAATCATACAGTCAACCATCCACCACATATTTTTATCATTTTAATGAGAAATCATGAGATATTTGTAAGCAATTAATACAGCAGAAAACACTTTCGGGTTTTTTTGGAGAAGCCAGTAGTGCTGTAAAATTCACTGGAGAGAGTTCACCACATCAATTACTGAAGTCTTAACGGAGTTATTTAACCAGTTCAGAGCATCAGTCTGACTCTGCCCAGCTACCAAATGCACCAGTCTACTTCAAGATAGAGATTCTTAGGAGAAAAACAGTGAGAAATTAAATATGAAAACTACAAATTTATTACGGAAAGTAAAGGGGGTTTTTTGGGTACATGTAGAATTCCTATTACGGAGAAATATCAAACTACGGAGAATCAGTACTTTGAAGTAGAGGGTGCAGAGAGAAGATTCAGTCCTTTATAAACTTAAAGAAATGCACTAGGGTTTGCACGGGGATCCTTTTGGTTCCGGTATCTATAGGTCAGCCAGACTCCCAGTATCTGAAAACAAAAAACAAAGACATTATTAAGCAGAGGTCTCTACCCCATCTTCCATCAGTTTTACAAAATTTCTTTTAAACAAAATCCTGACAATGAATTTCCAGTACACATTTTGTATTTCACTATTGCTGAAATTGCACAACCACACACCAGCTTTCTTAATTAGAAAAAAGAATGCACCTTCTCAGAAAGAGTTCATACCTAGCAGAGAGAACAAAACAAAAAACAAAAATTGTGTGTCCACAGTGCAATGCAAAATATTTTTATCAGTTTGTCTAGCGTTAAATTATTCTTCCCCCTCCCCAAATGACAAATATTCATAAACCTGTTTTTAGTGTAATGGTAAAATCCTCTAAATCGTTTCATTTTACAGTTACCACTTAACTATAACACTATTTTTCTGGTATATTTTCAAATCCTGTCATTCCCCCAACCACCTTCCTCCCTTCAACAGCTTCACATTTTTAGTAGAGAAATTGAGGGCAGATGTCAGAGTGACTCTGTTTAAGACACTGTATCTCTCTTGTTGCCATAATACCTACAAACCTTCTGAAAACTGCAGTAAGCAGCAGGAAGAGCATTTTCACATGCTCTACTGTGGGGTTATGAAAGACCTGCTCTAAGGATTTTTATTCACCAATCAATAAAGCAAGTATATGTATCATCTGGATACTAAAGCAAAGAGTCAAAGACCTTTTTAACCTGACATATAAAGTACACTTCACTCATCATGAAACTATACCTTTGCGTTACAGGAGGCACAAAAAAAAAAAAAAAATCCCCAAACCAAAAAACCCCAAAGACTGTGTGTGTGCACAGGTGGGGGGAGGTGGGAAGAACAGGGGAACGAGGTAAAGCAATGGCACTCTTTTTACTACTTTTGGAGAATAGCAAACCTGAATAACTGACTTTCTGCAAAACTTAAACTTTATAGCACCACATTTTATTGTGGTATCCAGTTGTGGCTTGTAGTCTAAATAACATAAAGTTGCGAGAACTCCCAGTGTTGAATAAAGACAAGCCCTCCTTTTGGCATACTTAAGCAAGCTGATACCCTGGAAAAATCTGACCCAATTATTTGACTCCCAAGACAGTACTGAGATAAAATGTAATAAACTCCCTAAAATTATTGTTTCACAAAACAAAGCCTTACAAGTGGGTAAAAAACACTCTATTTTCTAACCTCCTACTCACCTCTGTGAAACTGAAGAAGAGTCCTATGCCTCCAACAAATCTCAGCACCATTCCAGAATATTCTTCTATTATCGGCGCACATGGTTGACACTGGCGACTTCTAAAACAATCCTGTAGCAGATACAGAGATGTGCACTCCATTTTCTGATGACACTTCACTGACTGAAAGCATCTAGTTAGGTGCAGAAAAGACTGCCAGCCATGGACAAAACTCTAGCAGTTTTAAAAGCCTCCAAACAAGCAAGTATACAAATGACAATGGAGTACAACCTTTGCAGGGTGCTGTATGATTATGTTTCCAGTAAGTTAACTAAAGAGCTTAGTATCATTATAACAACTACCTTACACATTTCTTAAAAAAACTCTGCTTTCTGCAACCGTGTAAACAGCTGTACATATCTGAACAAACACAATGAAGCCGTAAGTTTTTTCATGCTTGAAGAACTTACAGAGGAGCAGGTTTCATTCGGGTCAAAAACTCTGAATCCACAACAATTCAGATTTCTCTCAATATCTGTTCTTGCACTGTTAGTGTTATTCCATCCCACCTCTAGAAGTTGACTCTAGAAGGCATAAGCAAATACAAATTATATTAATTGAACTGCTTTGCATTTCATTGGAAACCAATATACTAGGCCAAGTTGATAATTCCCTAACTGAAACTTTCAGATCCTGAAGTCTAACAGGATGGTACGTTAAAGAATGACTTGAATGTTCAAATAGCGTGTGTAGTTAATGAAATAGCAGCACCTAGCAGCAGCACGTTCACAGTTATAATTAATTTTCTTCCTTCCTTTTTCTTAAACCCAAGAAGACCACTAGTAATGGAACATGCAACTAATCTAACTGGGACTGCTCTAACTTTAAACAAAAAGTATGCTTACATGTCGGAAGCTGGTTATTTAGTCACTGTACCCTTGCCTGCTTCTTATGCGGTAAGAATTACTCTCCGTACCTCACGGAAGCTGGTTTTACTTTCATACTTAAGGGTCACCTCTGTTCTTAACGTAGTCATGACCTTTTCAGTTACACAGGAACAATTCAGTGTTTTTATCATCTTTACATTATGATTACTGTAGATTTCATCAGCTTATCTGGTATTGCTGAACACATGATATAACCATGCTGCTACACTTGTGACCATAAACCTACGCAGAAAGCTTAAAAACAAAACCATTTAAAAAAAAAAAAAAAAAAGACAGCTGAAAGTAATTTTAGAACCCAGATGTATTTCTTCCTAGCTACCACAGCCAAGGACTGCCTAAGGTCTAGTCCTTATTTAAAAGAATAATGCTGATTTTCTTAAAATATGCTCTCCCCGTTTTGTGGAAGACTATATATATATATATATGTGCATGTGTGTATATACATATATAAAAAATGTGTGTGTATGTACATATATATTATAGTATTATGCTATAGGTAACTGAGAAGTCAGGAAACTTTTCTTACCTGCTGTTCCTTGTTTAGTGCCAAACAGGCACAGGAGACAGAAAACTGGACAATAAAGACTAGCAAAAGAATAATCATGTACTGGAAATAGTAGTTAAGGATACACTCTCAAATTAATTTTGCTTTTATAACGCATATGCCTAATGGTATTCCTTACTTCATTGGATAACAATATAGAAAGTAAATTCTGACTGGATGTGGAAAAGATGACCCAAATAATGTTCCCAGAACTCAATCACCATATATTATCTCTTTTTGGCTACTACTATATATAGCTGGGTTTTCTGGGTTAGGTATTTCTTGCCTAGCAAGACAACATGAGCAGAGGTTAATAAAAGGAGCTGTGAGAGAAAAATCTACAGGCACTTTCTCCAGCTTTAGGGACTTATGTTGTCATTCCAAGATACCTCACTTAAAGTAGTAAAGAAAATATTTTTCTGGGTATTGTATATTCAGATTTTTTTTTTCTTCAATGACACTCTTGTAATTAATTACAAAAGATAACTTTAGCCACGATTTAAAAAAGTGAGAGCTGCTTTTGAAACACAGACTCACACACTTTTGGACTAATCCATCTGAAAACAGTATAGAACAAAAAGAACAAACTTCGATACTAAAGATCACATTTTGAAAGTCAGCCACTGTCTTCACAATTTGGCTACTTATCTCAGCAATTAAGCTGTTTGTAAAGTGGAGGTCGCTACTTATTCATAGACCACAACCAGAAAAATAATTTTATCTGATGAATCTCTTTTCTCATCCAAACAGATCGATTTTGTTATGCAAGGCAGCACCACAGACTGCTTACACAGCATCAGTAAGCATAAACGGGCAGCAAAGCACACTGAGAAGAGCTATGCTCATTTCTAGTCTGGGTTTGCAATTAAGGACTAGGTATGAAAAGAAGGTGCTTCTTGACAGCCCACAACACAGTCCCCTGCCAGCTACAAGCAGCTCGCTATCTGGAAGCATCATCTTTCTCTACTGTACATTAATAGTTCACATACTGTGTGCTCAACCCTACACCAAGGCAGAGTTATACGAGGCACCTGTAACACAGTGATCCACCATAAAAAGCTCTCAAAAAATTAAAATATTTTAATTTTTAAAAACAGGACACATGAACATTTCTGTCTTCAGAGCACAAACAAGGGAGAAAGGAGGAAGCTGCAATAAAGTTAAACGGGAAGGAAGTTTAATTTAGACTGCACTTGACCAAAAAGATTGTTAATTTCTGTTCTGTTTCTAAAGCACCTTCCACAGTCTCAGCTGACAGAGCAGGTTGTTCACATGGCTTGAATCAAGCTGCAATCCACGTAATGCAGCAGAAGGATACAAAGAATAACAATACTTGATGATGTTTCACCGCACCAATTAATCCAACTAAGGCAATAAGGAAAAGGAAGATTCCTACTGCAATTGCCACTCCAACAACTCTGAAACTAGAGATGAGACCGAAGCCGATTCCCCATGCCGCAATTCCAATCAGCAGCAGGCTCACCAGCTGGAGAGAACAGAAAACAAGAAGTTAGTCTGCATATTAAAAGAGGTTCATCCTACACATAGCTACATTCTTTACATTAAATTTGTTATTAGACAGGTACAATTTTTCTTTCCAGTGCAAAGAGAAGCACAACCCTAAACAAACCAATCCTCCACTTCACCGTAGAGGTAACTTCAGTGCCAGATGTTTTAAGGCACACATATTCTTCAACACTGTTAATGTGGAGCTGTTACAACTTAATCTACCTACAAGTGAAGCCATGTTGCATTATCTGTGACTGACTAGAGACACTACACTGAAGTGTAGATTACAACAGAACTGACAAATAAACTAAAAATCATTGGCTTTAATTCACAGAGTGGAAGAAGTATGAAAATTCCAGATGTTTTCTGACACAGATGCAGTGTACTTAAAGAAAACAGGATATACAGCTCCACAGCTCTGAACATGTAAAAAAGTGCAGTTTGCCATAACTTACTGTTATCAGGAATACAGTTAATTCATTGCAGAAGCTTCTGCATAGTTGATGATATAACACAAAGTTAACAAGGTCACACATAAAAATACTTTTTAGATCTGTACCTCAAGGACTTCGTGTAGTAGAACAATACAGGTGCCCTGTCTCCACTACATATTTCTTCAAGAAAATAGCTCTACTATGAAGTCAGTCCTATTTCAATACCCAGAACACACTTATGCTGTTTCCTTCCTTTTAAAGATGGTATTCAGGGAAGGCAGGCAGAATCTGTCCCAGTTAGTTTACTGGGATTTATTGTTTATATGGGCAGGAAGCTCCAGCCTTTCCTGTTTCCATGACAAAAACACAGAACAAAAAAAAAATATTCCAGCATGAAAAGCTGCAGAGAAATCTGTAATGAGGTACAGCAGGAGGGAAGCAGCAGAAAAAGCCAACCCAGATGTCCAATACACAAGATGCCGACCACTCTCATTTGTTAGACCTAAGTGTAACATATCACCCACTACCTTCTTGTTAAATAACACCGTTCAAACATGCAAGTTTTAACTTTCCAAAACCCTGACCTCACAAAAAAATACCCAGAAGTTGTATCATTATTTAAAAAAAAAAAAAAACGAAACAAAACAAACCAGTAAGAGCTTGGTCTAGTCCAACTACTTGGCTTTATCTGACAACAAACACAGAGCAAGCACTTAACACTTGCTCACCCAGTTTCCATTCAAACAAGACATATCTCAGGATGTTTTATTGCTTACCCAGAGGGGTGGAAAAAAGAGGAGGAAATTTCCAACTTATCATTTCAGTATAGTTACACTACAGCAGGGCATTTCTGTTGGTTTTAATACCAAATATGCCTGTATATTTTTCCAACTTAACTACCTTTTAGAAGACTGACCTATGTAATGCTGCTTTTGAAGCATGGAAATCTAAGATAATGTCAAGAAAGCTAGTAAAACAAGTAGTGATGCTCATCGAGGTCAAAACACACTGGGTGTTTTTTTCATGTGTGCACACAGGAACACATCTCAAAAAACATTTTTACCAAAAAGCCAGTAATCCACACAAGAAATTTGAGTCTGCAAGAAGAAGGATGTGTGTCATACCTACACCTCTCTTACCCCATGAAGAGACAAAAGAATGATATAAAATTCAAAGGAATTGTTCAATACCAGTAGTTTTAGCATTAATTCATATTTGTATTTGTTTCTCTTCAACAAAAAGCCTTAAATGACATGTATTTTTAAACCAAAACACAGGGCCAAGATGTTGTGAATCTAAAATTACAGAGAGTGGGGAAGAAAAATAAAAACAAAATAAAAAGCCTTGGCTCTGCCACAGACAGATTATCTGAATGCAAGCTGCACAGGGCTATAAACTTCCTGATGTTATTACATTAAAAATTAGCCTTGTTAATCAGACAGTTAAGGGCAAGACCTACCTGTTCTGATCTACGCCCATTCACTTTATTTCATTGTGTCATACCACTGGTAAGATTTTTTTTTTTTCCCACATAAGCGTCAGAAGTGAACAACAAAAGAAATCCCATAACCCAATTTCCAATCAGAAAGTGCTGGCTGACGTCCCATGCTCTGCACCAACTTCTAAGCACTGAACTCACACTGCCACTACACAGCTCTTCAAAGTGTTATCTCATTAAAAAAAAAAATCTCAAAGACACTATCAAATTTCAATTTATTTCACAAAGAAAAGCAGAAGAAACTTTGCTCCTATTCATTTTCACCAATGCTTCTTTACTCTGCCTAAGCTATGACTACAAATCTTTATTTTCAACAATCTGCCTCCAGGATACCAAAATGTGTACTTGTTCATCTCTTTGCTCGTTTCATAAGAGATCTAAAACAATTAGATTAAATAAGTTTTATTCTTAAGAAACCTAAGAAATAGATTAATAAGAAAAATAAGAAACCTAAACAAAATCTGTGCCTACAACACCTACAGGATAAACACAGTGTGTGAGCTGCAGAGTACTGGTTACTTCTTGGTGCTGTTACTCAGCTTCCATTATTCTGATGATATGTACATGACATTAGTGTGTATGACACTAAGTTATTACTATGACCCCCTGGCCCAAAAAAGCTTTTCTAGCAGAACAGCCACATTACTGAATCTAGAACTGTTATGGTTTTCAGGTGGAGAAAAAGCCTCTCTGGTTTTTAAACCCATTATTGAACCCCAGATGTTCAGGAATCAGGTGACCAGCTTTGAAAAATAAAATAACATAAAATAGTTTAGTGTCTCTTTTGATCACATTTTAGTTTTAGAGCCATCAGCCTAATTTTCAAGCTTTACCTCCATAACACCAAGGCTGTATTTTCTCTTCTTTCACATGACAAAGTTGTCCATTGTCTAATTCCCTAAAACATCTGGAAATTCAGTATGATCACAGATCCATGCTACTGGTTGGCAAGCAATGTGAAAATGCTGTATCCAGTCAGACAGACACATGATTTGGGTCAAAATACCTACTGGCTACTCCAATTTGGGGCCCTTCAAATCATGGGAAACTGACTTCATGTTTCAAAACTGGAGACTGCAAGTTTACAAACCATACCAGAAATAGATTTAGTATTAAGCTCCTGACTCCTCTACATGTTGACTGAAAGATGAAATTATGGTTATTCCTTCATTTTCAGGTTTAGATTGGACTATCTGAATGAGGAGCAATAAAACTATATATAGAGTTATATAGTGCCATAATGTGAAAAACTAAAGTAAACACACACCACTGTAAACATGAAAAATAAGCTGTTTTGGGAAGGGGTTTCACAAGTCTGTGAAACAATGCAAGGCTCATAGCGTTACGCACTGTTTAGCTGCTAGAAATGACTACTCAACAGTGCTTAATCCAGTGTTTTGAAACAAAAGGATTTATATATTTCTAAGTGAAGCTGCTAACACTTTGTAGTACAATGTACTTGAAACAAAATTACTTAGAGACCCTGACTACTTTTAAATGAGTAATATGCACATTCTAAACATACAAGCTTTATTTACTTATAAAAAACTCACCCATTTCTGTTAAATAAAGGAAAAAGGACTCTCTACAAAGCTTCTGAATGTCACATTTTATTTTACTGAAACCACATTTCACAGCATCAGAACTCCCCCAAAGAAAACAGCATCATACTTGGAAGACTGAAGTACCTGTAAAATTCCGTTTTACCTCTATGAGTTTACTTACATAAAGCTAGTCTTGGCTACTAACACTTGAAACATTTGCTTGATAAATCTACCAGAAATACATGAAATCACAGTCCAGTTTTTAGCAATTAGGACTGATCCTGTTCCCCACAGTAGTCCCATTAGTAAGCTAAAAGGTACAGGTTGGAGAAATAGCCTGTTAGACTGAATGGCAACAGGCTGGACTGCTGAGCTTAAAGGGTAGTAATCGATGGCTCAGCATCCAGCTGGTACCAGGTAAGAAGCACCACAAAGGCTGATTCTAGGGCCAATATTATACAGTATCTTCATCAACAATGTGGGTGCTACAACAGAATGGATTCTCAGAAAATTTGTGGATGATACTAAACAAGGAAGACTGATTGACTCTCCAAACAGAGGTTCAACTGAGATGCACCTTGATAAACTTGAGGAATAAGCCAAGAGGAACCTTATGAAGTGCAAAATTCTGCTCCTGGGGTGCCTCAGTGGTGCCTGGGAACAGACCGGTTGAACAACAGTCTTACTGAGATAGATCTGGAGATCAAACTGGTTGCCAAGTTGAATATGAGCCAAAAGTCTGCTCTCATTGCAAACAGGGAAAGCCAAAGAGGAGTGCAATCAAAAGAAACACATCGCTGGTGAGATGCAGCTCAAATACTGTGTCCTATTTCAAGCCCCCCAGATCGAAAAGAAATTTGAGAACCTGGAAAGAGCCACCAAAATGGCCTGCAGCCTTGCAGATGATGTTTGAGAAGCAGGTGATGGAGCTGGGTTTGTTTAGTCTGACAAAGAGGCAGCCTAGGGATAATCTAATAGCAACTGAAGCAGCATTACAAAAACAACGGAAGCAAACTCTTCTCAGTCTCACAAGTATCAGCTTGGGAGGTTCAGACTGGACATTAGGAAAAAACATCTGCAAGATGGTTTGGTGCCATACTCAGAGAGGTGATAATCTTTGCTCTCAGAGGTTTTCAAGACTCAGTAGACAAAGCCATAGCTGGCAAACAAATGTTATTCATAATCCCACCCTGAGCAAGTGCTTGTACAGATGAGCCCCAGAAGTCCCTTCCAACCAATGCTCCCACACACCACAGCCAGCTCTTCCACCATGGAAAATTTGCCACTCTCCACACCAAAATCAAAGTTTTAACAGGCCGGTAAGAGACAGATTTAGCACTGACCAAAGACTCTTCTGTACCATCTAACTCATTAAATAACTCCTAAACCCGTATCAACAGAACACCTTCTTCCAAGCAGTAAGAAGGTCTCTATAAAAGATCAACAACTGATTTTTTCAGAAGTACTTAGCTTCAAAACCACAAGTACAAGTCTTGTTCTCAGAAGTGATTTAAAAGGTCCCATTCACTTCAGGCATGTTTACATAGAAAGCCAACAGGCATCAAGAGCAAAAGTATTTATTACAGTCTCAAGCTCTAGCAATTTTATCACAGAAAGATGCTACAAGCACATACTGTCCACAAGGCAGAAAAGCTAGTGTCCCCCACAGGGACAGCTAGTATTTTAAAATTAATATCCTCATTTACTGTATACTATCTTCTCCATCGATATAAACCCTAGCAACCTTATTTAAAAAGCACACACACAAACACAGGCTTTGTGTAATCCAATATATAAACTCATCAATTTAAAAATCAAGTAAATGCTTTACCGGAACAAACCTATAGGTAGCACAAATCCTAAGTAAAGATCAGTAGATTGAGTACTTTTCCTATGGAGTCAAAAGAAAAAAAAAATTCAATCATACTGCCAATAGACAAGATGTTACTTCAATGTCAGCATCTCTATAGGAAAGATTTTAGGGTCTGCAAATTCAAGATCAGAGGAACAGATCAGACTCCACTTTAGATGACTTCCATTATATTTTTTTTATAAATATATACACACACACACACTTGAACTTCAGAGATGTTTCAAAAATAACAATCTGTAGACAAAGAATAATTTCTTTGTCACAGAGGTAAAGTCATCACAAGTTTGATTGTCCTGTTCTCCATGTAACTTCTTATTAACGTGATTAAAGCATTAGCCTTTACAGTACTTCTCAGGTTCTCTTTCCCCTTATTGCTGCATAAATTACTACTTCTACCAAAAAAAAAAAAAAATCATGATTTGCTCTATTCTTTACATCCAAGTTCTTATTTGCATATAGCTGCTAACTTCCCTCATTCCTGTACTGGAAAAAAGTGTTTCTCTTCACACTTACCCCTTGTGTACTTATCAACAAGCTCAGTCTACACTACAAAAAGAAACCAAGGTACTGACAAATGATTTCTCTAGACAACACCACTGAGAAACAATTCAAATGTCAAAACCAGTTCCTTCTTCCTTCAACAGCAAGCCACAAGCAAATCTGCTGTTTTGACTAACTAGCAACTTTTCAGTATTTCAACTAGCTTGAACTGCTCACTAGGAAGGAAGTCATACGCAGAAGTTGTGTTCCCACTGTTGTCTTGTAGCCTCAGCTCAAAAAGGAGCCAGTAAAAACTGCATTTCAGAAGTTAAATTTCAAGAAATACAGCCTCACCATTCCCAAGTAAAGAGATTATATAGCATTTACACTGGTATCAGCAAAGGAAATATTTACAGAATAGCTGTCAGGCTGGATATGGAACAGGAACTAAAACCAGAGAGATTACACACATGATGAAACACATCCTCCCTAACTTCTCTCTCCACATGTAAGTTCATATTCTACTTCTTTTAAGGGGGCTTTAAAGTTTAAACCTCAAATAGTATGTATTTTGAAGGCAGAGCTTTCCACCACCCTCTCCTTCAACTTGGTCAACCCTTTCCGCACAGCCACAGAGAATCTACAAGACAATTCTATCGATTCTCTGCACTTCATCAAAAATCACCACGTTAAAACAACAGGCAGTATATAGTGGTGCATCTTTAGCAAGTTGAGACCAAGCTAAATTGAGCTGTAAGCTAGCCAACTGTAAGCAACTTTTACCTCCTTACGGTACTTCTTCGGCTTTACTGAAAGCAAAGTAAAGGCCAAGCAGTAAGGAAAGCAACCCTTTGGAGATACCCAGAGATAACAGAAAGCACAATCTTCCACCTTTAGGTGACTTCTTTAAATGAAGAGTGATCAGTAGTCTGGTTACTGAACAGCCTTGAGACACATGATGTGGAACAAGCAATTTATGTGAAAGGCAGCATTCCTGTCTCTTATCACCAAAGCCAGTTCTTTCAGTTTCAGCCCTTGTTCAGAGTTCTTCATGTTATTGGCCAATAATTAAGATCTAATTGCTTTTGACCATGTAACAAGTTTCTTTCACATTAAAACGGCAGTGAGATTTAGCTGGTTTTATACTCCCTAGTCTTTGGAAATGGAAGTTTTCTGCTGTGGAGCAGGAACAACAATCTTCTGAAATGCTTACTTTTGCTTGCTTGCTTGTTCATTGCTTTTTAAGAAGTTGCAAAACATTTTCAGGAAGCCCAGCTATCCCACAGATCCTTCTTCCACACATGTATCTCCCTCAACACAAAAGCAACAGTACAAGGAATACAACTAATGATTTAAGCTACAAGGCTACTACAGGGCATTCAAAGGGCTTCTTGGTTGTGCTGGTTTTAAATTGTGCTGGTTTTAAAGTATCCATCTGCACCACGAGGATGGCTGATTCCACCCAAAGTGGTATCAAAACATACCATGTTCCATATAGCCTCCTCCTTCTGTGCCCTGTCATTCTCCAGTTCTTTCACTACGCAGTTTGCCTTCCTAGCTCTAAATGCCACTAAGCACTCTGTGCAAGACAAGTGAAAAAACAAAACCCGCTCATACCTGGTCTACAGATCAGTACATGTCTCAATTCTGACCTGCTACCACAAACCACTGTCACTTTGGCTATAAACTCACAAACAGTGGAGCTGAGGGCATTCCCAAGCTCTGAGGAAAAGTCTTAAAATATGCATCTATATTTTTGCTACAGTCACTCTTCCATGTTCTACCACAGTGAGCATAGAAACCTTCCCAAAAAGCCAATGAAAACAAGAAAACGCCACCAAGACTAAACTGACATGACCAACATTAACCTTCCTTGCAACATACCTGAGAGCTTCTGCACCACTGTTTTATTTACACCTCAAGACTAGATAGCAGAGCTTATACTGTCACCTTCAAAATGTCCTTGAGAATGACAGAAATGGCTTCAAGGCAACCTGCCCCATCTGCAGAGCATCTAGTTCGGATGGTGAGCTAGACCAGCCCAGCACAGGCTGGTGCTGGGGCAAACTCTTGACACTGCACTCCTAAATGCTGAGCATAGACCGTCAGACACAGCAAATAGCAGGCTATTTACTGGTTGCTTCTTACAGCTGAAAACAAGCTTATACAAACCAAAATGGAATTGAAGTCAGAGATCACAGGTTCATTTACCACTGTGACAGAAACTGGCACATGAGGTAAGAATTGTGTTTCTCTAATTCCTGTCTGCTAGTACCTGGATCTATGTAGCCACTACAACAGTCAGGAATTATCAGAAAACAAAGTCACATTCCCTTTCCCTAGGAAAATCCAGATATTCACCCTGCCTCAAACACTAGATTTCCCCTATGCAGAGAGAAGGGAGATGGAGCTAGCAGATCTGCACAGAAGATGGAACATGCTCACTCCTCTGCATCAGGAATGCTGCAACTAAGACAAGTGCTATTAAAAAAAAAAAATCTATCATGTCAAACACATGCTGTCCAAATCTGAAGATTTGTGTACTCATCTTTGTATACTTCAATAATACAGGAAAAGCAATTTTGATAAAGAAGGCAGAAATGCACTAATTACACTTTCAATAAATACTGCACTCAGAGAACAAAAGGCAGCAATAGAAAAAAAAACCCTCTTTCAAATACAATGCTTTGGAAAGTTATGCAAAAACCAGGACAGTCTAGAAAACAAGTTCAGAGAGCAAAGTATTATAAAAAGTAAATGATTTTGACAAATGTACTTTCTAGTGTTAAGAGGAAACATGGATGCTTTTATGGCATGAACTCTGTGCTACTAAAAAATACACATTTTTAATGGTAAAAGTACCATATGTTTTACTTTAAATCAAATGGCCGCTCTAGGTGTAAGAAGAACTCAAAGCCTGCTTATCAAAACAAAGGCAAGATGTTTACATACTGACAACAAACAGTTCATGTTTGCTGCTGCAGCAATAATTAAGTAGCTGCTTGGGTGACAAAAACAGCACACCATCCAAATTAACTGTCAGTATTTTTATTTTTTTTTTTTAATCTTGTGGCTCAGCTACCACTTCAATCTTTCATCACTAGCTAGGGCCTAGGAACTTCCTTTATTTTTTATGAGAATCTGATTTTAAATAAAGTATCAACTGTTCACGCTTCAACACAATTACTCAAGACTTCCTTGGAAGGAACACTGTCTACCTAAGGAAATCCTTGTCTGGTTAAAGCAAGCAATTATTGGTGGAGCCAGCATCTTGGGTTCTCATACCTGGAAGATTAGAAGCCTTGAGTTATGTACACATCCTTGAATTCGGATGAAACCTGTGGAAAGGCATTTTAAATAGTTTGTATGGGTTTGCCATTTGATGGGAAATATTAGTATGATTGAATAAAAAAAAACCCAAAATTGGTCAGATACTCAAAACCAGTATTTTAAAGGTCTTTGTATGCAGACAGTTCTTCCATGTAAGACACGTCATTCCAGCAATACACGTCATTACATACACAGAGTCAACAAGTAGTCTCAATTACAAGGAACCATACTGAAGTCAGCAAGACTCAGCATAGATGCTAGACTTACGCATATAAAATAAATTTAAAAATAGAATCAGGGCCTAAAGACATTAACTTAGTCCAGAAAACAACCAAAAGTCATCAGCAAAGTACCATCTGAAAACAATATTAAGCGAGCAATTAGGTTAGTGAGTTTCTGGTTTATCGCCTTAAGCCAGTAACTGATTTATTACTGCCAGGACATATATTTTTCTTGGTGTACTATCATAAAAAGTAAAACAAGACAGCATTCAAAAAAGAACCCACAAAAAAATGAAGCTCCAATATCCTATTCTAGGACCGTTTTGAGAAAAGCAGAATATAAACTGTAACCCCCACCATACAGTTCTGAGAGCTAATTCATTCCAAGCATGTGATACAGACACATCAATGCTAGCTAGAAAAACATTCAAGAAGTGTTACCCATTTGACCTTATATCCCTTCTAACCCCCACTACTCCCTTCCCACCAATTATCACTGTGAATTGACATCGTTTTAAAAGATGACAATGAAGTTCTTGCTCTGGTTGTCTTTGGTACTTTTTTCCATTCAGGAAAAAATAAGCCCATCATTCACTGTGCTGTTGCAATCCAAGACTTGTATTGCCAGGTTTTTGTCTAACGAAGAAACAGAGAAGCGCACACATTTTGCTAGATCAACTCTACCAGGCCAACTAAACACCTTAAATGTTATTTCTCAGAATAACTCAGAATTTAAAAGCATTAGTCTTGTATCTTGCCTATAATTAACAAGCAACAGAAGTAATAATAATCAGACATTCTAGCTACTATAATTCAAAGAAGCCTTCCTTCCTTCCTTCAGCAAAAACATATGTTCTGCACAGGTCAGATGAAAGAATACCAAGTGACACCCACAAAGTAAATTCTACTCAAGGAGGCATCAGAGCAAGATTAAGGTCATAGGTGCATTTTACAGGTATCACAAACAGAACTACAGAGGTCCTAAAGATCAACCCACCCTTGCTGAAGCCAAAGATGTGCAAAAGACCTACCAGACCCCTTACACCTAGTTAATATATGGCTGTAGGAATAAGTGTTGTCTTCAGAAAAAAACACCTGCTGTCCACAGGATATCAAAACGAGATTTGTGCAGGTATCATGTCAGAAAGATCCAGACTTCTCTCACACTTCTGTCACTCAAGAAATAATAACAACAACAGCAGCAAAAAGAAGTCTTGCATTAACCTTTGGTTTACTGAAAAGAGAAATCAGTATGTGACAATTCACCTATAACCCATCCATTGGAACGGGGCAATCCAACTAAAAGTTGGCCAAGATGATCTTTTGAGGTCCCTTCCAACCTGGGCTATTTTATGATTTTAACTTACCTTCATCATGACAGTCTACATACACTAAATTTACCTCCAACTACAGATGCCAAACAAGGCAATGCCTCCCTACTCCTCTCTACTCTGGCTAGGGGTAGCATGGGCAACCTGTAGCATCACAGGGATGCCGGGCGACCTTCATAGAGGGTAGGCTGGGCTCCCTAATGCTGCAGACACTTTTTCAGGGACATACCCCACTCTGCAAGCTCCTCCAAGGAAGCATGTGCAGTAGCACTGCCTCGCCTATATTAAGGTTTTTGTTCCGCTCTTTTCTGACAGAACAAGGGTCACCTCATACATCGAAAGAATATAATAAGAAACAACTCTGACTTCAGCACAGGCACTTCTACATCCATCCATGCTCCATCCTGGTGATTACCATCAGGTCCAGTAACCGCCAGCTATGTGAACTGTTTGTTCTGATGAACAACATTAGACCTGTTTGTTTTCCTGTCTTGCCTTTCATCGAGGTCAGGCAGTGCTTTCAGAAAAGCACTGATAGAACTGCCCGAAAGCACCAGCTGACCCCAATTTCAGTGTGCCGAAAGTCATCCCCAAGCACGGCTGTTAACATGAAACATTAGAGGACATACTACCTCTCCAGAAGGGCTGTGAGAGGAAGCCATTACACGTAGTCCCATTTCTTGCTATTTCCGTGTCATTTTAAAGTAACGAGAAGAAAAACCCACAGCTATACCAAAACTGGAGATTTTATTCTTCTCTGTTGAAAACACATCCTCCAACTTGCCCAAACAAACGCAGGCACCTGCCTGGGGCAGCAAATCAGTTATTTCAGTTGAGCACATGGCTTTTCCCCCCCCCCCCCCCCCCCCACATGCTCCTTACCACCCCGAAGTAGTCTGACTTACTCGGCGGCTGGGGGCCTCTCCAGCACACTCCCCTCACTCTCCAAGGTGCTTTGCCTGTACGGGTCTCGTAGGACTCAAGACACCTCCATGACACTTGCCACTCACCGAACTGCACTTGTTAACAAAATAAACCCTTCCTCGTTCACGCCTGGGTTGGCGCAGCGACCTTTCCAGACAGGGGAAAAAAGGCACCGCCGGGCCGGGCCTCCCCTCGCCACGGGGCCACCCCCTACTCAGACCAGCTCGGCCCGGCCCGGCGGGGGGAGATGTGATACCCCCAACGCGGGCGGGCAGCGCTCGCCCTGCCGCCCGCTCCCGGCCCACCCTGGATTTTGATCCCCAGGAGTCGCCACGTCCCTGCGGTGACAAAGCCCGGCCGGATCGGTGCCACCCTCCCCACCCAGCCAGAGGCCGCGACTGAGCGGCAGCCCCGGCTGGGAGCGCCCCCGGCCCCTCAGCGCCAGCCCGCCGGGCGGAGGCCGCCTCAGGCCGGAACGAGCCCTGCCGCCTCCCCTCCCCACCCACCCGGCGGCGACACCCGCACAACGAGGGAGACCCCGCCGAGGCCAACCGCGTCCCTCCCGCCCCCCCGCCTCGCCCCAGCGCGGCGGCCACACACCGTGTAGAGCAGGTTGAGGGCGCAGAGGCAGTTCTTGGAGCAGGCGAAGCCCCCGCACACCATCGCGCCGCCGCCGCCGCCGCCGGGGAACCGAGCAGCTAGGGGCCGCCCCACCCCGCCCCCCGCCAGCAGGCGGGCGCGGCCGCAGCCGCAGCAGGTGAGCGGCGCGCGCCGCCGCGCCCGCTGATTGGCCGCTGCCGGGCGCAAAGGTAACGATATGCAAATGAGCAAGCGCGGAGGGGGCTGGGACGGAGGAAGGGCGCGCGCGCGGCGGTTCGGCCCGTCGGCCCCGGCCCCCGTTATCTGCGGGCACCCAGGGCCCGGCCCCGCCCCGCCCGGGTTGTGGCCGGGGGCGGTGCCGACCCCGCCGCTTTCTCTCCCGCTATTGTTACGAAGGCCGCTGGGGCCTCGGCGACCCCGGGATGGAACGCTGGGAGCTGCCGGGCCTCGGGGCTCCGGTCCCCAGCCCTAGCAACGCCTCCTGCCCCGCTGCTGGAGGGGGCTGGCCGCTGGCTGTGTGTCCCGCCGGCGGGACGAGCTGGGGAGAGGGAAACGCGCTGGGGCCTTACCTGAGGGGGCTCAGTGGCGGTTTGGCATCTCCTCGGCCATTTTGTTGTTTAGGGAATGAGAGGTTCCTCCTTGCCGCTTCCATGATGGTACAGATGTGTAATCGATGACCCCGGGTAATCGAAAGGGAACATCCAGGGATTTACTCCTCCAGGGCAGTAAAGTATTTGGACTACTGTTTCACCAGCTGCTCATCTACATATTTGTTCCTCTTCCCAAATTTTTTAGAAATTTTTATTAACAGTCACGTTTCCACCGTGCTTCTTGTTACCTTTCCACATCCGTACACTTCCTTAGTTTGAGGGTTAAATATTTTTACTCACAGGTAGTCAAAATCCTCCATACCTATTGATAACTTCCTACTAGTCAGTACCAAGTTTTTGTTACTGTTTTTAATTGGCTTGAATGGTGTCCCAGTTCACTAGTACCTTCCAAAATCCTGTCCCCAGTTGCCATGGGCTGGACTCTGCTGTGTGATGTTTTATAGTCAATACAGCAAATCAAATACCTGCCTTCAATACCTTCAGTGTGTACATGTGTTGCAGGATTAGTGTCCAGGATACTTTCATTTTGCTGGGCTTCACAAAGAGACAAATGTTCCCCCCTTGGGATGTCTGTGAGGGTATGTAGTGTGGTAATTCTACTTAATCAGGGTTTGGTGCCAGAGAAGAAGTGATGGTCAGTTCCTAGTAAGCAGAGGAAGCTGCATCTACTTTCTGATGAATTCACAACAATTCTTAATAGGAACTTGTCATCAAAACAATTTAAGAAGGAAATTCCAAAAACATTTTGTTTTATGTAATTTGGCTGGCCTCCATCTGCTAAGGGAAGCTGAAGCAGGCTAATAATCCTTGCCAGCAGTGAGACAGAAAGAGGCTGAACAGCAGCAGGCTTTGTCTTTCCTGGTCTGTCACTCAGATCTTTTTTTCCATGCTCTTTGATATTTTGCCAGCCTTCTGCAATTAAATATAATACACATTTTTTCTCATGCAATAACAAAGACTTGTTGCTTTTTCACTGATGTATACCTACCTCTCAGCTGCTAGCCAGGCAACAAATTAAAATTCTCCAATACTTGTGACCACAAATTAAATCTGAATGCTCAACAGCTGCTGAAGCTTTCTGTTTGTCTCTAAATTTGACAGACACAGACTATCCGTGCTGCTGGAGCTTTGTGAAGTGACAGGATGAGTGAAAAATCTGTTGTGGTTTTTTTCCCCTTGCTAATTAAACTGACTTGATGTTGTGGCTAATTTGGCCTATTGGAAATGCAGATTTACTGACTGGAGATTTACCTTTACTGGGCCACGCTTCTGATCTTCTGGGCTCTGTCAGGGCCGAAGCCCAGTATAGAGTCACTTGCTGCAATGCAATTTTACCAGCTGCTTTTAATTTTGTTGTGAAGACTAGTTTCAGAAATTGTTTGATGCCCACTCGATGGGAAAGAGTATCTTGAATGTATGCCCTTTCCTGAACACAAGAAGCCATCAGCATATCAAATGTTTTTGTTGGGTTTTGTTGCAAATGCTCACATCTAAAGTTACTGTGCCATTGTTCCTTTGGTTATAGTGCTGAATTATTCAATATTCTCATCCACTGCCCTTTGTCTTAGAAGATCTCTTTCACTATTAATTATTAAAAGGTGTACCTCCACTTTCTTAATTAATGATGGTGTTTATTATTATGGGACCCAGCTCCTACAGCCCTTTGTGGGTGGGAAGTACCTATTACAGGTTTACTTCCTCAGGTTTGGGTAGGCATCTAACCATGTCTAATGCAACTTGGTTTGTACCCACCTCTGCCTATAAACTCTGGGGCACAGTTCAGCTTCTATAAATAATCACAGGTTCTAATTAAGTAAATAGAGCCATGACAACTGAATGTAGCTGGGGTCTATCTCATCCCCCTGCCTTCGGTTCTGTTCACAAGTTACTAGTACAAACTTGGAATAATATGGTTTGGATTTAGAATAATACTTCTGCTGTTACAGCATTCGGCTGTGCTGACTGCTGTAATTTCTGGTAGTGGTCAGGAGTACATCTGTGCTCCTATTCCACATCAGGCTGCAGAACTTAGCTTGTATTCTGGGTAGAAGCAAATTGGCTTAATTCTTTTAAATGGATAATTACAAATGGTTAGTTATAAAAAGGCTCTCTTGCAGTTGGAGGGAAATCTTTCCTTCTCTGTAGGGAAAGCATAGATAGTGTTTATCTGATTTTTTAATTTTTTTTAAGGCTATTTAAATAGCTGGTCCAAATGAGGATCCTAAGTATTTGTCTCCGCACCCTTTGTCTCTGTAGGGGACAAATTCTGCACTCCCATCTGTTACATGAATCCAGAGCTGCCAGACATAACTAAGAGCAGAATACGCCTTTTCCTTTTCTTCCCTCACTTTTTTCTGATGCTTATTCTCCGCTTCCTTGCACAGTCTTTGTTCTCCTGCCCTTCTTTGGTGCCTTTCAATGGCATTGCTGGCAACAGGAGGAGCTATGAACAGCATGAGTTAGTCATTCTTTCATGGGAAACTGCAGTGGGGGGAGAGTACACTGGGCACTTGTAATGCTGCTGACCTGCACTTACAGATGGTACAAAAGTATGTGAGGAAATGCTCCTCCTGCAAGGGGAAGGGGGAGTGAAAATTCAGAGTTACCAGGCTGCTTCTTACTAGTCAGAAGAGCTTCAAATGGAGCCGTTTGGGTAGTTTAGTCTTCATTTCCCTGTAAAGCTTATATCACCTGGGTCGTTTTCAGGAGGTTTCCTGCATGGGGTGTTCTGCTGAAACACTCTGAATGCAAACTCAGCTTGTAAACAAATCTCTTCTATTTCTGTAGGCTAAGATTCCACGTTGTTGTTCCTGGTTTATTTATTATGTGCCTGAATTCTAAAGGTCTTTGTCACTTCTGCAGCACAAATTTGAAATGTGAAGGCACAAGTATGTACAAAGTTCTCTTGAAGTGTATACTATTGTATTAAAATTAAGACACTGTGACCTTTTTTCTTTCTACTATTATAGAGTGTCTAAAACATTGTAAGTGAAACATTGTTTGCAGAAATTGATTTTTATCACTTTATTTTTCCCAGGTTTACAATGAGCTGTTGCCAGCACTTTGAGTAGTTCATTTCAACTCTTTGTCTTGTAAAGTCATTTTTCTTCCCTTATTTGTCTAAAGTCTCTCATGCACATCAAATTGGGGAGGGGAAGAATAGGGTTAAAAAAAAGCCAGGTATTTCCAAGAGTAGGAATGCCACTTGCAATCTCTGTACTTTGTAATTATTAAAGTAGACTTTAATCTGACTTACTGTTCTTAAATGTATAAGTAAAATACTTGTGATAGTAGGAAAAATAAACATAATGAGTCTAAACTGTATGAACCCCATTGCAAGACAATCAGCTGTGTTAAAAGCATTGCTAATTCCACTAGGATTTTAAACTTAACTTGGAATGCACCTTGCACGACTTTCTTCTCTGGCTGCATTTGTCTTGGTATTTCTGTCTGGTTTGTTGTTCTTTTAAAGTCTAGCATCAGTCTTTTTGCTTCCTCTAAGACACTATAGGAAAACTACAAATGATAGTGTTAAAATCAGTCATTTCAAACTTGTCACTGTGATGATTCAGCGTCTAGGGAATTTCCCGTTTTCCTTTTATATGTGCAAAAGGTCCCATAGGATTGTTTTTAAAGCTTGCTGCATAAGCCCTAGAAAACAAGCCAAGCATCTACTGTCTGTCTAAATTGTTGTCAAAGTATTTATTGTATACAGTTGACATTTTTAAAATGTTAGCATTGAGGTGCATAGTGAATATGCACAAAGGGACAGGATTTCAGCTGGCTTAGTTTGGAGTAAATAAAGGGCTTACCCTACCTTGGGAGTTGACCATTAAAGCATGTTTCTGTGCTTGGACCGTTAAGTGTGTCTGAACTTTGACAATGGCTGTGGGATCTGTGTTACGGTCAACAAAGTCTGTGAAGTAGAATGCTGTTTATGATCAACTGTGTCTCCCCATGGAAAATAGAGGTTCCAGTGTCCAGCCATTTCTTGTGTCACTGAAAAGGGAAACCTGAGTCATCTTGGTCACCTGAACTGTCTCAATTATTCAGTCATGTCAATTATTCACTTTTGTTATCAGTAACGCAACAGGTAGAATATATGGAGTCGATAAATCATACACTTAAAATGTTATCTGCAATAACAATGGAGATTTTTTAAAGAGCTAAATTCAGTGCAAATGTCCTATGGTCATACCCCGGTTATTTACTTACTCATTTAGTAATGAATTGGCTGTGCCACAGTGTTTGCATGCAGATCCAAATTTCTCTCCACTTCCTGGAACAAAAGCAGGTCCCCAGCAGTGCTGTTGTGCTCATGCCATTCCCAGCCTTAAAGAAGCCCTTTCTGGCACCAGGCAGTGAGGAATAGCAGGGGTAGGCGTAGCTGTTGCATGGCTCTTTGCTGGCTTATGGGTAGACACACAAGGTGTTGTGGTGGTGTTTCATGTTGATGATCATTACGAGCCCGACACAAGGGAGAGATGATTCTGGTGTACAGAATAAACTTGCCAGTTTGTTTGGATCAGAGGTTCTTCTCTGCAGGGGAGAAAAAAATGGACAAAACTGGCTTTTTTTTAATTTATTTTTTAGCAAAGTGGAGCACTGTAGATTGAGAAAGGAAAATTAGGACAGGAATATAGGCCATTTAAGTACAGTGGCTAGAGCAACCAACAACTAGGTCAGAAATTAGCTCCTCCAAAAGCACAAAGAGATAGCAAATATTCAGTTTAATAAATCTAACAAGTGGTTACGCATGATGACTGATAAAATAACGGTTCCTTCATCTTTGCTCTTGGAAAGACAGATGCTGAATGTATTATTTGAGAAACTTTCTGACCAAAATCAAAATGGCATAAAGTTCTTGGATTAAGCCTGGAAAGTTAAATCGCTGTTAGAAAACTGCCTAGAAGAGAAGCTCTTTCCAAGCAAAAGCAGCTACAGGCAAACGTGAAGCCATTGTTCTGAATGGAGTGGCTGGATGTCCAGCCTCGCTTTTTAAGCTGTTCTTTATAATTCCTACCGGATCTACCACGCAGTGGGTGAAAATAACATTGGAGTGTAACAATAGCATGTCTGCTTGTTAATTCAGTTTATGCCTGTGTCTTTTGAATTGTCCCATGAATAGCGCTTGCCAGACAAAAGATAGACTTGGTGAAATTTGCCCCTCTAATATTTATAGACAGGTGAGGGGGAAAAAAAAATCAGCAAAGAATAAAAATAGTGCTAGGACACTGACTTTAAAGGGGAAGTGTATTTCAGAGGTCAGCCTTATAAGAATAGTAAAAGAGGCAAATACTCATTCTGTAGGTTCAGAAGCTAGTTCTTGGGATTTTCTGAAGATCTTATCTTAGTTGTAAGAATTGCCTTTTGGCACATTTAAAATCCATTTGAATTAAGCTCATAGAGGATTAGGATAAGGAAAGTTTGTTGTATCTAATGTATTAAAGAAACACCTGGAGGCTGAAAATAGCCGTATAATAATATTTTGAATAGTAGCACATGAAAGGCTTGACACAAAGCCCAGTCCTTCCGTTAAAGACCAGGATTTGAGGATGTCCTGGAATTGGGCTGGGTTTAGTTAAGTCTGGAAGAGAAAACGGCAGAATTCTGGATGCCGGCAACAAAGTGGTCTCATGATTCCTGCAGCCAAATCCAAACTTAATTGTGCTGTTAAGTGTAAGTCTTTTGTCTGTCTGTGTGGAGAGGTGGGTAACTGCTGGGAAGGTAGCCTCTCAGAGACAGTGTTTATCATACACTGTTCTCACGAGAATTGTATCAGTGGAGTGTGCTGGCACCTGATCCACTGTCACATCTCTGTTCTTCAGGTCTGAATAAACCCAGAAAACTTCAACAGTAAATATAAGTTAAGACAATAACTCAGTGATTAACAGAACATGTTAGTGCCTGTGGGCTAACAGTGGGGTGTAAGCAGTGGGAGAGTAGATAGTTTCAGATTAAGTGCAGTTTTTATTGGTTTTATGTCTGCTACAGGTTCTCATTAGCATTGCATCCCAAAGATTTCCTCTTTATCAAGTTCAGGTGGAAGCCATCACCACTTGGTTTTGGTTTGAAGGGAAAATGGATACCATCCGCTGAACACACCCTACCAGGTGATTCTCTGGGAGAGTTCCAAGAAATCCTGACATAATCAGGCATCATATGTTAAGAAGCAGAAATCCAAAGTGTTTACAAGTACATAGAAGAACAGTAGAGGATGGTCTGAGCAAGACCCTGTATTGTGGGAGCAGAAGGGTGGGGAGAAAAGCTGGGCATCACAAAGGAAGTTCAAGCACCAGGGTTCTGAAGTAAGCGGCTTAGCTAAGTGCTCGTCACCAGGTTTGTCTGTTGACTGTGTCACTGTGTATGTGAGCTGTGTGACAAACTGTGTTGTGCCTGTCACAGAACCTTGGAGAACACAGGTCAGAAGGGACCCCAGGAGGTCATCTGATCCAACCTTCTGCTCAAATTAGGGCTAACTCCTGAGCCAAAGCAGTTTGCTGAGGGAGACTTTCAGTCAAGTTTTGAACATATCTGAGGATGGAGGGCCACAACTTGTCAGGCAACTTGTTCCAGTGCTTGAGTACTCTCACTGTGAAAACTTTTTGTTATCAGAATTAACCTTGTTGCAACTTGTGGCCATTGCCTTGTTCTTTTGATGTGTCCCTCTGAGAAGAGTTTGTCTCTGTCTCCACTCTTAACTCCTTTTAGAGAGCAGAAGACTGCAGTCAGATCTGCCCCTAGCTGCCTTTTATCTAGGTTGAACACAGTTCCATTGTCATTCCTACATCACTAGTTCAGGAGCCAGAGCAGTCCTTTTTCCCTACGACATCATGAGCTGGTATTTTCCTTTGACTTCCTGCTAAAGTGGGATAGATCACCTGTGAAAGAATGGAGACATTTGGTCCAAACCAGCAAACCCCCAGGTGAAAGAAATTCACAGGAAGAAGAGAAAGATAGAATGCCAAATTTTGGTGTATCTGTTGTTTCTTTCTGTGGTTTCTGTAATGCACAGTCAGTACGCTTACTCTGCTCCATCACCATGGCTTATCTGTAGTAAAGTTAGCTGCTGTGGCCCTGTGATGATGTGAGAATCTTTCAGAAATGGACAGCTTAGTTGTGAGCAAAGCCTTGAAAACATGAGCAGTAAATGGCTCAAAATTCAGAAGGTAAATTTAAAGAACCCAATTTCTTTCCTAATATTAAATCTTAAACCAGTGTTGGAACTAATTTAGACACCTGACATACATTTTGAAGCAGTTGGTGCAGTAATAATGCTATGTGCCTCTAGTAATTCATCTTTCTTTAAAATATCTCATTATTAGAACAGCCTAGCTTCTTTTCTTGCAAAGAGAAGACCTACAGCCATGAGCTGCTAGTAATGTGAAAGCAGTACTTTTCAGCATGCATGAGGAGCATATAGTAAAAGCTATGTCTCTCTCCTGTAGTTAGGAAAACAACCTGCTGCTGCCAGCCAGTTCTGCTGCATCACCATCATCATCTGTGCGCAAGCTGGGGACAAGATGGGAAGCAGTTTCATCATTTGGTCTTTTCTCTTGAAAGCATTGAAAGAGTATCAGGCCTTCGTATAAAAATGTAAAGCAGCAAGAGTGCCCAGGAGTATGTGCATCAATGAGCACAGCTCTTTATTCTCCAGTAGTCTTCTTGCAAGCAAATGACACTAACAGTGGAACAGATAACTAGTAACTATAAAATAGAAGAAACAAACCTTGTTTGTTACTTGGAATGTCAGGTGATATCCAGAGTTAGTTTGACAGCAAAACCCTAACGTCTCATGCTTATTCTGAATTTACTGCTTTGCTCTTGAGCTATATGTTCAGGTCCAGTACAGGAGCAGACACGTCACTGTGAAAATCACCCTGTTTGTCTTAGTGTGAAGTGCATTTCTGACTTTATGCAAGCTAAGCAATATATAGGCTTACACATTTAAACTGAGTTTCATATTTTATCCTACAGGTTAGCTGCTCATAGAGTCTACTGTCAGTGCTTTCTGCTGTCAGTGCCCAAACATCTGCATTAGGGACGTTACACAAGCTGACAGTCAGATACCAATATGTGCAATAAGTAATTAATCCCTTAAGCACACAGGAATTTTCTGTCAATTGAATTTGCTTGGTACAGTTTCTCTAAAAGACAGATAAAGGTGATAGGGCATGACTTATCTTTCACCAAATTTCTATTTGGAGTCCCAAGACTTGCCTCTTTCTGTTGTCTGTCTTGCCAGCCTGGATTCCCAGTTGAGGGTTCGCCCTTTCGAAGCTGTGTTTTTTGATGTTTCTAGTTGGTCCTGGTCAAGACAGCCATCAGTCAAAAATGGCTTGATATGAATCGACGAAGTATTAACTTTGGTTTGTTCATTTTTTCTATGCAGTTGCTTGTTTCTATACAGTTTACACAGTCAAGAAGAGTGTTCTGCCAGTGTGCTAATACAGTTTCCATTTAATTATGTACTTTCACATGGGTCAAGAACCCTTGTGCAAGAGAGTGAGAGAAGCAAACAGTAAGGGATGAAGGAAGGACACAGCAGGTTTTATGCTGTTCTATTTTCTTTCTTTTAAGAAAATGAATGAGTGAAGAATCTCAAAATGAGAGAAAATTTGCGGTAACTGTGCTTTACAGAAAGCACACTGAATTCCAAGCAAATGTAAAGGTAAATCTAAACTTAATTCTGCAGAGAATTTTAAATGATGGTGGATTTTCAAGTTAAAAATAATTAGTTTACTTCCCACTATGAGCTGGAAAGTGTTTTTGACACCATCTTGTGTTTTATTTTCACCTTCTGTGTATGAGTGAGATGTCAGCTCTGGAGGCTGCCAGCCTGTCGCTACAAGAGTGCCTTTTCTTCTAGAAGTGTATTGAAACTTGATGGCACCGTTTCCCTAGAGCAGCCCAAGTCATGGCAGCTCACAGTATACTTGCTGCTGCTTGCCTTGTTCATGCTGCTGAGAGAGAGACACAGCAGCTGACAAAGCAGTAACTGGGATGCTGCTGGAAAACAAGGCTGCTTCAGCAGTAGCAAGCCATTTTAAATATGAACCTATCTTTTAAAGGATCCAGCCTTAAATGAATACGAGGTACTCAAAATAATGTGCTCTTGAAGGCTGCTTTTCCCCAGGAAATATTTCTTCATGTAATTTAGGTAGAGCAAACAATCAGTCGTATTAGGAACAGACAGATCTGGAGCACAGACCACCTGTGAGTGCACTGCCGTGCTTCTTTGCAGCCGTTCAGTGGAATTGCTGGCATGAGTGATAATAGATGTTATGAGTGCAGTCAGCACTTATAAGTGATATTACAATAACAGCAAGCCAGCAAGAGTCAGGTGGACTTTATGGTCCTCCCCTTGTCAGCAGTAGGCCAGTGTTTGCTTTCAGTCTCAATTCTGGCAATTGGTGCTAAGAAGATTTTCTCTGAGATGACCAGCAGGAGTGGACTTCAGGTCTCTTTCATCTGCTTCTCATTGCTATATCTGTGTTGGGGCTGAGACTCCACCACTTAATCCCCATAAGTCTCTGCTATCAGAATTCATGCAGTATTTCCAGGTATCTTGATGTCTGCCTTGAGTGTCATCTCCCTCTCTGAGCCAAAGGACAGGAAAGTCACAGGACTGACAGAACAAAGCAGAAGATCCCTCAAAAGTACAGGGTTTACTCCAAATACTGGGTAAATCCTTAACTGCAGAAGATGCTAAGACAGGTCTTCTTTTAAATTGTATGTTTGTTTTATTTGATATTCCTGTGTCAAAGGCACATGCCCTGCACTAACCAAATGCTGTAGACACCTCTGCATTTTTTTTTCAATACTGTTTTTTTTTTCCACAGTGCTTTATCAGATCTGTTTAATATTATTTTACTGAGCTGGTGATTTCTGGTTTTTTATTTGCCCCTGAAGAAGAATATATTTCTGGACGTTACAGGCAAGCACAGCAGTGAAAGGGGACTGATGAGAGGTGGGTCAGTAACATAATTATACTTTCTCCAAAAACCTTCTCCAAAACTGGAAGGAGTTTCTGGTTCTGATGCCTGCATCTTGGGGGAATATCTGGATTTCCATTGTTTCCATTTTATGGGGTGGAGTAAGAACCCTTGGGAATTCCAGAGTATGTCTAAGTTCCTGATATTTTAAGTGACTTCTTGTGAGAACAGTTAGCATGAATTTCATCATGGAAACAAAATTCCAGCTCAAATGTCATGTACAGCATGGTTCAGACCCTCCCACTGTTGCAGGACTTCAACTGGCAGGTTGTTGCTCTGCTGTCACTCTCTCGTTTATGTTTGTAGAAGGCAGTGCTTTTGTGCTTTTCCTCTAGTTTACTTTTAAGTTCCCATCTATATTATTAAAGTTGTCCCTAGTGGATTCTTCCCTTGATATGGGAAGAAGTTGTCCTTTTTCTTCTTCTCTGAGGATTAGTATTCCCAAGAAGACCACACTTTTCCTCTGTGCCTTTTTCATGTTAAATAATCAGGGTTGCTTTGCAACATCAGCACCACCATGTGTTCCTCTTCAGTCAGTTGTCCATATACCCGCTTACAGCTTTCAGACCTCTCCCAGACCCTGTGGAAACCATCTGGAGTTTAGGGTCATGAGAACTGGTTGCTTTAGGACTTCTTTAGTAGATATATTCATACATCTTTTATTTATCCATGCTGATTCTTCTTGCCTGCATCTGATTCCTGCTTTTCATCAATCCTACTCAAGTTTAGTAATGTGTAAAGGTGAGTTTGCACACCGAGCATAAACAAGTTGTTACTTGCTTTTTTAGTCCTTAAAGGGAGGATTGTGTTATTCAGGTTTAAATAAATCATCCAGATATGTGCCTGTATCACTTGAGCTGCATTTTGCCCTGAGAATTCTTCAGTTAAGGGAGCACCATCAGCTGCTGTTTCAGGAAGGTCTCTTTAAAAAAAAAAAAAAAGAAAAAATAATTTCAGTTGTTGTAACAGCTACTAAATTATAACATAAATATGACACAGATGCTACACAAATTGCTAAACTATAACCAGTTGTTACAAAAATACTAAAATTCACCCACACAAACAAAACTAAGAAAACATGTAAGGAAAATGTGAATGTGATTATGCAGTTGAAAGCTGAAATGAAAATAATTGAGATAAAGCAATCTCTGTTCATTGCTAACTGGGACCTGGTGTGACTGTAAGAGGAGCAGCACATGAGAGAGCAATACATACATGGTATTTGGTGCAGAAGTGACAGCACATGACCTTGATTTATGCAGTTATTCTGAATTATTTTTCTGTCCTGTTTTTTGTATCCTGTACTCTCTCGAGACTGGTACTTCTCTCTCTCTGTCTTCGCAGTGTTTCCGGGTGCTGGTGTTTCCCCTGACAAGCTACTGGCCTATTTGGGGTCTCTGGAGACTGCATCCCTATGAATCTGGTTGCTGTGATTATTTTAGCACTCGATGCAGATTTCCCTGAGGAGCAGAGGAATTGTGCCAGCAGATGTGGTTCGTGCGCTCTGCTTCCCCTGGGCCTGGCAGGGAGGCTGTGTGCAGGCTGCGGGGTCCGAAGCGATGGCACTTGGTCCCTGCCCCAGACCTGGGGGAAGGGGGGGATCCCTCTTCCTTCCCCCAGGTGAGGGGCTGCAGGAGGTGCCGCTGCACGGGCACTTCAGCGGGCAGCAGTGCAGGAAGGCAGATGGCCCTGATTGCAGGTCCAGAAGTTGAGTTGAGGGTGACAAAATGTTTTCCCAGTCTTTTTGGAAACCTGGGCTGACCTGTGAGGGAGAAGAAGGTAAGATGCCACAGTAAGTGAGAGGGGATCTGTCTGGGAGCAGAAGGCTGTATTGAATTATGTGTGTTTTGTGAGGGGAGAGAGAATTCAGGACATTCTCAGCTGAGTACAGGCTGAGATACCCTTTGATTAGAAATCACCCTTCATGGTTTCTTCTGGAACAGCTTTACAGGTTCAGAGGTTTCTGGATTCACTAATGTCTTAAGCTCAAAGTACAATGCAGGAGATATGAAGTCTGTGATAGCAAGAAGAAATACAATGTTGTTTCTGTTAACCCCAGAAACCCACTGTCTTGATAAAACCACAGAAAAATGTTTTTATTTTCAAAAGCTGGGAAAAGTGTGATCTGCCAGGTCTGTCCATACAGTGATTCCATCCCTTGACACAAGAGAAATTTCTGGTTGTGGAAGTTGTGGTTGTGGAGTCTTATCTCCAGGCTCTTTCAGAAGATGTCACAGAATCACAGAATCGTCTAGGTTGGAAAAGACCTTGAAGATCATCCAGTCCAACCATTAACCTAACATTGACAGTTCCCAACTACACCATATCCCTCAGCGCTAAGTCGACCCTACTCTTAAACACCTCCAGGGATGGGGACTCCACCACCTCCCTGGGCAGCCCATTCCAATGCCTAACAACCCATTCTGTAAAGAAATACTTCCTAACATCCAGTCTAAACCTTCCCTGGCACAACTTGAGGCCATTACCTCTTGTCTTATCGCTCATTACTTGGTTCAAGAGACTCATCCCCAGCTCTCTGCAACCTCCTTTCAGGTAGTTGTAGAGGGCGATGAGGTCTCCCCTCAGCCTCCTCCAGACTAAACAACCCCGGTTCCCTCAGCCGCTCCTCGTACGACATGTGCTCCAGACCCTTCACCAGCTTCGTTGCCCTTCTCTGGACATGCTCGAGTAATTCAATGTCCTTTTTGTAGGGAGGGGCCCAAAACTGAACACAAGAATCGAGGTTAGGCCTCACCAGTGCCGAATACAGGGGTAAGATCACTTCCCTGTCCCTGCTGGCCACGCTATTTCTGATGCAAGCCAGGATGCCATTGGCCTTCTTGGCCACCTGAACACACTGTGGGCTCATGTTCAGCATGTCTCATGTTCTCATGTCTTTGCATTGGCGTTATCCCAAAGGCCTGGTACCCAGCCAACATGGTAAATATAATTTTTTCCCAGTTAGGGTAGTGCAAAGATGACCCTTGCACAAAAGTGGAAAAGTCTGAATCTCTGCATTTTAACTTCTTTAGGTCATCAACACAGTGAAAGAGATTCTGTGACATCTTTTAACCTTTTCTTCCACTGACTTGTCCTACTTATTCCACAAACTATAAATTATCTGCCTGCCCACTTCCCTTTAGAATATCATTCAGCATCACAGATACCATCTTTTTTCTTTCAGATGGTCTTATTGATATATCTAATCTAATTACATTTTAGAGCAGTTGTTCTCAATTGGTTTTTATTTTTTCAAGGCCGCTGCTTCTATTTTGGACCTGGAGAAGGACTGATGTACATGAAATTTTATTGATTTTTTCCCAGCTAGACTAGTGGGTCTAATAACATAGGTCTGCCTACAAACCTTATTTTGGTCATATCCTTGGATACATCAATAATACTGTTTTATTATTTCTTCTGGCGTAATTTATGGCTGTCAGTGTTACGCAAATATCCCAGCAATATCTAATAATGATATGGAGAGATTTATGTTGGCCTGTCAGCAATGTTCCTAAACTTCCTTAGGGAAAAATAAACAGAACAATCTCAGGCAGCTGATGTACTAGAAGAGACTGCAACGCAAATGCATCTTATCATTATGAAGTTGCCATGATACAGTCCTTTTTTCACTCTGGGTTAAATCTTTTTTTATTCCTGTTTGGTCCTAAATCAGAGAAATTTGGTGTTCACAAGTGTGTTTCTCCCTGTTAGTGGAGTTCCAGAGCAGTTTGCAGTTTCCCTGCAGTCCTGTAGGGTGAAGGGTGCTGGATGGTACGGAAGCAGACACTTGAGTCTTGTGACACCATCAGTGGAAGTGCTAGTGATGAGTGTAGGATGCAGTGGCAGTTGTTAATGTTGAACTGTTAAATGAGACACTTGGACTGAGGTCCTTGAGTTTCTGGCAGCCAGCAGCCATGGGAGTGACAGATCCAAAGTACCAAAAGGTGACCTGTCAGTCTGCAGCTGTGTCATGTTAGCAGTTCCAACACTGGCCTCTTTCCTCGTGCTGACTGGGAGAAGATGGTCGATCTTGGCATACACAGTCCAGCAACACCTCTCAGGTGGGTAGGGAACATGTCCTGTATGTCTGCAAAATGGAGCCATGCGTGTGGTCCTGCTCAGGGATGGCTGAGAGTGACAAGTGCATTTCTCTCTTGCATCACTTCATGGGAGAAGCAGCGGGAAAGCAAGCACATACTCTTCACTCCCCTTTTTTTCTGTATCACCTCAGATGGGTACTAAGGATGCTGCTCTCCCAGCATGGTGCCTGGTGCTCCAGGGCAGCAGGGAGCAGTGGTAAGGTGACACTCCACCCTGCACAGCTCCCACCAAAGCTCCTGAGGTCCCTTGTAAACCTGGGACTTCTTTCTCTTTGGAGAATAACGTGGGTAAACTGGAAAGGAGAAATCCAGAAGGGGCTAAGCATCTGAAACCTCTGCTAGTGCATGGGGTGACATGAGCTACCAGGCCTCTGTGGGAGGAAACCATGGCTGCCATGATGCTGGTAATCAGATTCCTGCCAGGAAAAAATAGCAATTGAGCAGGTCATCTGGGACACCAGCGCAGCAGCTCTGTGCCAAGGGCCAGATATAGGTTATGCACACAGCCTGGGAGTGCTCGCCTGCCTGAGTGCCGTCTTCTGCAGGTGTCGGCATACCCTCCCCTCCCCAGATGTGTTTCTGTTTACGTGAAGCTCTAAAGGCCCATGGGGCTGGTAAGGAGCAGGAGTTAACTGTTCCTAAAATATCATAGCACAAAACCAAAAGCTTGGTGGCAAAGTCGAAGAAGCCAACCCTGAAGATTTGCTTTTTCCCCCTCCAAAACCAAAAGATGTGGCTTTTTTGGGGAAAGATATACTTACATAATTTGTCCTCATTTTGATTCTTAATAACTAGCACAGCTCAGCCAGCTGGCTGGCTGCAGTTAACCCGTGTAGAATTACTTGTGGCTCTTTTTGAGAACGACTGGTTTGTCTCAGCCCACAAGTCTTATTTTAGATAACCAAAAGCCCATTTTTAAGTGCAAATATGATTTTAAAGGTAATTATTCTTGTCCATGAATGTGATGTGAACTTAAAAGCAAAGCCTTTGAGATGCCAGAGAATTCCCGTTACAATTAATTACCGGGCAGTTTACCAGCACCTCAGTAAAGGCATGTTCGAGAGCAACAGGTTTTGTTCTTCTCCGTGCGCTGTTCAGACAAACCCAGCGAGGCTGAATCATCACGTGCCCTACATCCGCCACTGCTCTAGGGCTGAACCCACCAGTTCTGAAAGCTCACATTTTGAGGAAGTTGTTCAAAACAGAAACCAGAGTTCAGCAACCCTGTGCCCTTGCAACACTGAAAGTAAAGGCTTGGGCCACATTTTCTTGCTCTCTTTGCTTCTCTTGGCCGGCTGGCCTGTTATTGCTTAAGTGTACCAGCTGCCCTAAAAGAAAATTGTGCTGCTCAAATACAAGATGCTAGGAAGCTTGCTTCTTGCTACTAATGCAGTACCACAGTTGCTTGTCAGTGCCCTGCCCCAGGCGCCACTGTTCAGGATCCCCACAATGAAGCTGCACCAGGCACCCTAAGCCTGCGGCGGGAGGAAGGGCCTCCATCCCTTCTCCTCTCCAGTCCGTCAGTCCCATCAGTGCTGCTCAGGTCAGTGCACAGGTGCTTGAACAAAGTTCTGCATCGTAAACTGAATTATGGCTGCGTTGTGGATAAACATGAAATGACTCCCCCACGCACCCACCATTTATGAGACCTTGTTTAACACTACCTAATGCCTCCAAATGGACTGTGGGGGGCTTTTAAAGATTTGAGAAAATGGCTCATTGTCACTTGAACCCTTGATTTGAGTGCCAAGTGATGATTTGAGAAGCAAAAGGGTTTCAGTGTTTTCAGCAAAAAATTTTCATAACTGCATGGGGCTTAAGAAAACCCAAAACCTACCTTTTGTGAGAATTATGAAAATCATATAAGCTAGCTAATATGAACCCAGGGAGAGTGGGAAAAGCTGAACCTCACTATTGCCAAACAGTCCTTGTAGCTTAAAGATGATGTAGTGAGCGCTGGTGTGGGTAGTATGGAGAACTTGTAACACTGTTTAGCATAGTTTATGCTTTTCACACTATACCACTTCCCTGTATTTATACTTGAGCTTGCTAACCCCTTTTCGCCTGCTCTCACAAGTTGGAAAACGGTGATGCAAGTTGCTCACTTGTTTCTGTTTATGTGCCCAGCTCTCTGTTACATGCCAAGCAACAGGCATGAAGTGTTTGATACTTAAAAGTCCTACCCAGGAGCTTGGCTAGGTAAGTCAGAAGAGAACCCACTACCTCATATCTCTTAATGAGGAATAGGAGTCATTCTGGAAGGTGTTTCTCTAGCCCCAAAAAGATGTGATGAGTAGATGCTTCTGCACGTATGTGCATCCGTATGACAAAGTTTGCTCTGGGCCATGTTTCAAGGCATTCCTACGTTACGAAGTTGTTAATAACGAGCATGTCCCAAATTACACCTGGGATAAAAGATCAATTCTTAAGAGATTTTTTATAGCCTTAGAATCTTTTCGTTTGAAAAGCTGCAAAGGTAAAACAATGTATAGCTTAGAGGTATTAAAAGGAATCTAAAAGCAATTTTAACAGCTAAATGATCAATTGTGTGTGTTTTCTTAAACTAGTTGCCCAGCCCTTTCTTACAGCACAGGAAAGGAGAAGGCTGAAGCACTTGTTTGTCTGGTTGTCACCTCAGTTACTAGTACAGAGTAGGGTAAATTCGAAGCAGCAAGTGATTGTATTCAGGCTAAAAGCATTATGTATAAAAAATACTTCAAAATCCTGGTGTTCTGAATTTTCTGAAGACTTTTATTAGAAAGAAAGTTTTTGAGTACTTTATTGACTTAGAAATAATTTCTCTCGTGGACTGAAACTGAATCGTCGACATATGCTGTGTCTAATTATCTTCCCTTTAGTATTACACACATATCTTGTACTAGGTGCAGTGACTTTCTCATGCATGTACATTTTAAACAGTTCTTAAAAATAATTTAATATTTTATAAAATTGTATTTGCATATTATTTAAATATATTTTAATATGTAAATACAATTAATGAATAATGTATATTAAGTCTAAAAACATATCCTTACCAATATTAGATATGTATAAACATAATTCATATTGACTATATTAAGCATTTTAATAATTCTGTATTTTATTTATAATTCAGAAAGAATGTTCAAAAATAGCTTTTAATTTTTAAATCTGTTTTGACAATGGACGGGGCCTTAAATCAGAAAGAAGTCATTACTACAGCTCACAATACTTTGTGGAATGAAAATATGCATCAGTTCACCAGTATCTCCTATGTTCTGAAATTTTTAAATACTAAAAGAGTAAATGACCATTAATTTAATATATGCAGCCCTTAGATGAACTCAGTTGCAAGACCTGTGGTTAGTTTGTTAGAAAACTACTTAAATCCGTAAGACTAAACAAAGAGAAGAGCCAAATCCTTAATTTGCCGACTGGTTGCTAGAATTATCAAGAGCCGCTTCTGTGTATCCCTCCGTCTCCTAAGCGTGGTCATGGGCTGGACACTGGGACGCTGCAGAGGGTCTCACCTGTAGACACTGGTTTCTCCAGGTAGTAACTGCCCTACCTTGCTCAGCCAGCCTGGAGCTGCCCCAGGGACGAGCTCAGGGACTTTTCCACCACTCCTGTGCTGGCCAAGCAGATAAGAGGGATGCTGGTGTGAAAGGTCATCACCACATGTCCTGGGGGAAAATCTCTTATTAGCCAAAACATGGTAAGGGTGCAAGCAGGACTGCTGCTGAAAACGCTCGATGATGGTTTGTGATCTGTAGGGTTACTAACTGCTGTGGGGTAGGAGCCCCCTTTGTATAGGGCCCAACACAGTTAGACAAGCTGCAATGCAATTAGGTAGTTGAAGCAATAGGAAACAGGAACTGTATCAACACTGTTCAGATTTCTAACCAGGGCTTTAACCAAGGAGACCATAAGACCTAACTCACTGTTGCATCCCAAGGAAGATGCAGTCTCTCTCCTGGAGAGCACCCGCATGCTAGAGGAATGCAATATAAATGGCACTCTCAGTTAAAACTTCAGCATGAGTTAAGAAGGGAGAGGCCAGAAGGGAGGGATCACCTTCAAATTCAGTAATACCCATTTTAAAGTGTATCCTATTGCAATTTATTTTTGCGTAAGAGAAGATGTACAGTTCTGACATTTAGATTCCACTGATGTTTCAAAATTAAATGCAATATATTACATCAAGCACATTTTCTATGAAGTATCTTTTTATTTTTAGAAGATGACTGATTCCATATTTGAAGAATATATTTAGCGTTACCTTTAACTTTCATTTCTCTAGCAAAGAAACACTAATTCAAAGGTTGTATTAAAGAAAAGCTTTGGGTTGGGGACATTTTTAACTGAAATGCAAACTCTGAAGGCTTCCAGGGAAGGGTAACTTGCCTGAAGAGTCACATCAAAAGCCCTGCCAGCTTCTAAATCACAGTTTTCTTGAAAAGCCCAATCATTACACATTTGTACTGAAATTCAGTCTGATGCAAACCAGGTCTATTTGTATTCGTGTCCCTACCTAGTTCAGTTACCAGCATGCATGTGAAATGCCGGATGAAAATACACATGTGTAAAAAGTCCCCATCTGAACTGGTCTCAAAGATTAAGTGGGGAAAATCCCTGAAAACTAGATTCAGAAACACTTAGTGCCTAAGAAAAATAAGAAATCATTTTTCTGGGGGAGGGCAAGCTGACAGGGGCTCCTAGGAGCTAAACATTAGACACGATATGAACACAGGAACAGGCTGGGGAGTTGCATGACTGAGAATTGGACAACTACTGTCAGTCCAGAGTGCAGCTCCTCACCCTGCACTAAATCACAGGTCTCAACTTGGCCAGCAGCCCTGTCCTAAAAACTTAGTTTCTCTCCAACACAACATCTATAAATGGAGCCTGGGACAACTGCCTCATAGAATATCTCAAGTTCTCAGTGGGTGCCTGGCTTGTAGTGAACCAGATCCCACTGAGCCTGAGGAGAGAGCTTTGCCTATATTTGCTGTGTGCTGAGGACACAGACTAGCTGAGGGCACCCAAGACTCGCTGCCTTTTGCCACAAAATGCCGACGATGATTCTTGTCTCCAGCAGATGGCCCAGGCAGCTCGCAGCCAGCGCCCGCTCACCCTCCCTGGCAGTCTCACCGCAGGTACGTTCTGTGGTGTCCTCTGCATGTTATTCTAGATCGGCACCTTTGAAATCAGTCTGAGTTTTAGATTATACAGAGAAGTAGTTTTACGTACAGCCAACTGAATATTCATTAGTACCTTAGAAAACTGCAATTTTGAATTTGAAATGTTTTTAGCAATACTGGCTCCATATCAATAATGATTCAATACTACTTCACAGCTGCAGAGTTTGTGAGGAGACGATCCCAGGTCAGTAGTGCCTGGCAAATTTATTTTCTGTAATAACAAAGCCTGAAATAGAAAGCATACAGCTAATACATCAATTCTGCTTTATGGTATGACTACCTTACTGTCTCCTCCAAGTTACTGGAAATATCCACATGACATATTTACCCTTCCAAAGATCAATACCTGCTGCAAAAATAAATGCAATTCTAGATGGAAAGCTGGCATTCAACAGCACTGGATTTCCACTTGCTATTTGCTGTTTCCAGTAAAGCTAGATACATATTGAGACAAGACAATTACAACCATATGATGTGGTTTGCGTGAAGCATTGACTTTTCCATAGAAAAATCCATACTATCTGTTAGCTTATTGGTTTCTAATGACAAAATACGCCACTTCATTAATTATGCTCTTTCATGCTTTTCTCCATAAGAATACAAGCCTGTCTCTTCTAAACCTTACTAATCCAATCACTTCTATTTCATGTGGATTTAACTCTATATTTAAAGGGAAGGATGCAGAATGTTTTAAGTAATATATTCCTAAAGAGAAGATGAACTGAAGCTGATTCGCTGCCCTAGTCATTCTGGGCCACCAGCATGGTCAGAGGCAGGGACGGCAGAGGGGGGAGTAGGACAGGGGAAGACTACTTCCAAAGTAACTGGACTTGTGAGAAATAAAATGGCAGCAACTGTTACCTGATCAACTGCTGTGTGAAAAAAAAAAAGTGCAAGTCAGGAGATGGTGCTGCACTGGACCTTTGCTGTCGAGTTCACATCCATGAGGATTCCAGGAACTCTGATCCCAAGTGCTGGCTGAGTATTCCCACGTCACACCTCTAGCTCTGGGCTTGGGTTTTGAGACTTGCATGCATGTACGAACCTGCACATTGGCTCTATTTATGCAACATCCTAACCAGGTCCCAGGCACTGGAATTGTAAATGGCATCACATCAAGGCACAAGGGGAATATTAAAGAAAGTAGGATGGGTCTTGAGAAGTTTATATATTCATTTATGTATTTCAGTCAAATATCTAATTGTAACATCATACTGCTGTAAATAAATTTCAGATTTCACATGTAATGACTTCTCATCGTGAACGTTTTGAAGCTAATGATTCTAAAATGAATTATTGTTTTTGCAAAATTTAGCCATCACCAATAATTGAGTGTAGTCTGAACTGCGAATAGCATATTATTCTACTTATCATTTGCATTAATTTTGTACATGCAAAATTGGGACTCCACAGATTTGTTCCTGTACATTTTCTTTGAATTAATAAATTGAATGAATCAACATTTGCCATGGAATCTGGCTAATCTGTCCAATATATGGAAATATGGGAATAAAGATTAGACAGTGATCCCAATTAACTAAGGATGCTGATTTTGTGATTTAGAAGTATGAAAACAGTCTCTTGACATTCTTGTGTAATTTTCACTTGAAGAGTCATAAAAACTTTGGCAAATTTAGAAAACATACATGCTAACACCACAAAACTAAGATATAAAAGCCATTTATTCAAAAAAATGTGGTGGTGTCAAATCACATACACAAGCCAATATTGAGCTACAAACACAGACCAAACAGTTCTATAAACAGAAATTGGAGTGTTCATATACCATAGTACCTGAAAAAGACCGTTAATAAAAAGGAGTCCATAAGTATTTCATTTCACTTTTTCTATATGGCTCCTTGCTGAATGTCTTTGCCTAAGTTAGTGTACAATGAGCCAGAGGTAGAGTCCCAAGTAAAGCATCTAATGCCTCAGGGCTCCATTAAAAACCTTTATTCTTCTAAACAAAAGGAAAGCCTAGCCTATAGTTTTCTGTATGACACTGAAGTAAAGCCTCTTTGCTTGAACAGGACGACATTCCCAAGCGCATTTGGCATTAACCTAGATTGAGACTGTGCTTTATTGAACCATCTCAGTTCTCCTCCCCTTCAGACTCCGACTCTAGAAGAGAAGAAAGTAAAACACTTCATGTAGGTTGCACAAGGACAGCGATGTGAGTAGTTCTATAAAGATAACAAGACACCCTTCCAAAATTCAAATTAAAATTTTCATCATGCCTAGTACTTCCTAGAAAAGGTTGGCAGATTAGTCAGAGTAAGCCAGAAAGAAAAGCCCAGCTTCAGAAGACCAAGATCTACTCTGCTACCGTCCCACAGTGGAGCTCTTAATTTACAGATCTGTTCCTAGAATTTTGACTATGAATTATTCTGGTCCCCCTCTGCAGAGCCATGCAATGTTGTATCTGAGTTGAATAAAGGATCAGCATTATTTGCTCGCTCCTCTAATCTCTATGAGTAGGCTGTACTGCTATCATCCAGGAAGCACCCTGTAAACTATTTGCTCTGCAATTATCAATCATCATCATTATCCAGCCTCTCTAGAAAGGCATATGTGGTGTTACCATACAGCAGGTATGAAATCTGTACAAACAACATTTTTTATGATTTGTATAGCATGAGATAAAAGTAATTTCAAAGTGGAAGCAGGAGAAGTAGAAGTAATTTAGAAACAGGAACAGTTTTTGTCACCTAAAGCTACTTTGCATCATACTGTATTTCTCTCTGTGTTCACCTGACAGGAAAGGGCTTGCTGCCAACAAATATTACACATTAGATCAAATTTCTCAGAGCAAACATGGTCTGCATGTTCTTACAGCAACATTTTGTTTCCATTTGTACTAGACTTTGTAATTAAGAACATCTGGCAGAGGGGACATGCAGGAAAGAACAAAAATAAAGAGCAACATAAAGGCATACAAGCAGAAGAGTAAAAGGGGAAAAATGCTTTATTAGACCAAGCTCACTAGTCCAAAGTCTCAAGTGGGAAAGAAGCTACCATTTTTATACTGCTACCTGCACATGTGAATTGCTGCAAAGTCTTATCTGCTCCTTGGCATTACTGCATATTCCCTCCAAATTTCTAAAATCAATTAAATTAAATGGATGCAAATGAATGCTAATAATTATATCCTTATCTATTACACATGGATTGATCTTTCCAACTGATTCGGAATTCCTTTTCAAGGCAAAAAAGGTAACTTATTTATTCAGTACAAACCAAAGTAATTTCCTATGCAGAACATGAGGAAAAAAAAAGGTTAGGAACTAAAACTAGTTCCCCTCCTCAGTAACTGTTTTAAAGCAGTAAATACAGACCACATATCTTAGCCTGATCACTCAGCTGAAAGCAATTTCAGCCTGCAGTGGCACAGGCAGACTTATGCTATGCTCATGTCACCAGTACAGATGATAATAGCAGAAAAGGCACTGATATAGAAAACTGTTAGGTTGCGCATGCTAACACCAAGGTACTTCACGCTGTCATCAGTGCAGCTTCCTCCCTGCAGAAGCTTAAAGAATTCATCTACAGACAAGTGGTACCTGATGACTTAAGGACTTCATAAGGACACCACAAACATTAAAAAGCAGCAAGCGTTGTTAGGCTTGGGCATGGCTGGAAACAATTTGGAGCAGTCATGTCTGCTGTTTTTTATTCTAAGTCTGCATACTTCATATGCTTGGTACAACTAAAATCTGAAAAAATAAATTTGATTTGCAAAGAGACTACTATAGTTCTTTAAATGAACCCGTACCTTCTTCAGCGTTTTGCAGCCACTCCACAAATTTCTTCATCTGGTCAAGAAAAACACTTTTGCCTTTAGCAACATGCGCTTCTTTATACCACTTGAGGATAGCTTCTTCACTCAGAACATCAGCTGAAATACAGATCAGTGTTTGTAAAAAATCAATGTATTTTTTAGAGGTCAGAAGATTTTGAACATGAGAGAAGAAGGATTAGTTAATATGACTGCAGTGGAACAAGCTTTGCATGAACTATATTAGGCTACAACTACAGAATATCTGATGCATATAAGAGATTCCAGATGCAATAAAATGTGTAATGTATTAGACTTAAAAAAAGTACCAAATACTGTGCTTCTGTAGAGTTCTCTATTCATCTGCTTTAAATTCACCATGTAAGATAGTTGGACCAAAAAAAAAAAAAAAAAATCAGTCTGCACATCTTATAAGTTGGCCAACAAGAGCCTTATGAAGTTCAACAAGGACAAGTGTAAGGTCTTGCACCTAGGAAAACATAATCCAGGAGTGCAGCACAGGCTGGGATCTACCTGGCTGGGGAGCAGCTGTGTGGTAAGGGACCTGGGAATCCTGGTGGACAGTGAGCTCAATGTGAGTGAGCAGTGTGATGCTGTGGCAAAGAAAGCCAACAGGAAGCTGGGCTGCATCAACAAGGGCATCACCAGCAGAGATAAAGAAGTCATTATCCCACTCTACTCAGTGCTTGTCAGGCCACACCTGGAATACTGTGTTCAGTTCTGGTCCCTGCTACACTAAAAAGAAGGGCCACAAAGATGATCAAAGGACTGGGAAGCCTACCCCATGAGGAACTGCTGAGAGAACTGGGTTTGTTCAGCCTTGAGAAGAGAAGGCTTAGGGGAGACCTCATCACCATATTCCAGTATTTAAAGGGTGGCTACAAAGAAGATGGAGACTCCCATTTTACAAGGAGTCACATGGAAAAGACAAGGAGTAATGGGTCAAGTTACTCCTGGGGAGATTCTGATTGGACACAAGAGGGAAATTGTTCACCATGAGAACAAACAGTCATTGGATTAATCTCCCCAGGGAACCGGTGGATTCCCCAACACTGGACACTTAAGAGTCAGCTGGACAGGGTGCTGGGCCATCTTGTTTAAACCATGCTTTTGGCAACAAAGGTTGGATCAGATAATCCTTGAGGTCCCTTCCAACCTGGTATTCTGTGATTCTGAGTTACCACAGCAAGAAATACCATGCTTTTTCTTGCTGTTGGATCACAGAACTGTGCATGGTTCTAGAAATCTGAAGTGATAAAACACCTCCTGACTAAACAGTTAAAAGACAGCTGGTAGGGATTTTTTGCAATCATTTTTTTCTAAAAGTTTTATATTGGTTTTAGCTAGTAAGTTTTTAAGGTCACTATTCAGACCACCCATTTTAAGGGACTGGCTCAAGATGGACAGCACAGCTAACATTTTTATGTCAAGCATCAAAAACAAAATAGCTGTCAGTGATGGAATGTGAAGCTGAGTACGATTCAGAATAAAGAAATTCTAATAAACAGGAAGGACACTTATTGTTTCCAACAGATGCAAATTTAGGTCTAGTAACAGACCTCTACCCCCAGGAACAAAGCTCCTGTGATCCAGCCAAACCAAATATCTCAGTAATTGATGGCTGTGGAGGCAAAATCTGGGATCCACAATGGCATTTTGGCAGTTATGTAATGCAAGAGGCAAGAACACACAAAAACCACCCCCACCCCCCCACCCCCCCCCCATATTTGTACTATAAAAAGACTAAAGACAGCTTTCTACATCTCGCTAAAATTTCCATTCTTTTTGTCTTTGAAGAAACTTCCCTCCCTTGCTCTGCAAAATCAACACATTTGAGTTCTTCACTGCTTCCTTGAGCTCCTTGGTGCCATCCCACCCATTGGGTATCTGCTTGCCGAAGCACCAGTCCTGACCATCACCTTCTTCAGCCTAAAGGTTATAGCAGAGGTGGCGGGGAAGGGAAGAAGGCAAACTGAAGTAAATTACACCAAAACCCTAAAGCATCTGATCAAATGAGACAGAGTAGACACATTTCACATATGCTGTTGAATAATAAACAGATGGAAGCAACAAGGGATGTGTTGGAACTTAATCAAAACTATCCCAAGACATCCAACAGTAACTGCGTATCAAGTCTTCCTGAAAATTTGGAATTAAGTGAGTATGTGTGACTGGAAGTTACCTTGTCTCTCAGACACTTTTCCAAAATAAAACCTGTTCTGCAGTTTGCTGCAACTGACAGTAAGCTGGAAACACAGGGAAAACAGAACTGCACTGGCTCTGTGCTTTTTTCAGTACATATGAAGTTGTGCTTCATGAACTGTACAAGTGGCACATAAGGCTGTATCTTCCTGAAATCACAACCCACCACAATGAACTTTTCTCCCATGCAACAGAAACACTGAAGCTAAGGAAGAGGTTTCAAACAGGCTGCATAAAGTACTTGCCAGTAGGCATTAGCAGCAGCTCAAAGGCATTACAGCATTTAACAAATCAGGATTTTCATTTAGCAAACGTGAAAATATTTCACATGGACTCTCATGAAACCGCAGTTTAATCCCTGAATGTAAAAAGCTTACGTTCACCACAGAGTCCTGAAGTTCACACAACTACACCTGCAGAATTACTCAGGGTGTGACATGTGTTATGATCCTTAGGGACAGGCAAAGAAAATCTGAATAGATTTCCGAAAAAAAAAGAACAACATAAAAAAAAGAGTAGAGCAACCCCCTTCCGGGGCTCAAGCTAGCTCTTGGGCTTTGTGGACTTTAAAAACACAAAGCTGCTGCACAGAAAAAGCTGCAGAAGCCTGTTGCTGCATTGCAGTCCATATTACGATACTGTACAAGGAAGCACTGCGAGGTAAGTACATATCTCAGTCCAACAGTAATAGGATTTAAGTTTAATTTTTGGATTTGCAGACTGTAAGCTCAATGGGTTTCTTGCCAAAGAGGAAGGGGGAACTTCTCTCTCCTGCCCCAAAACTCCAAACCTGATAATAGCAGCATGCAATCTCACTGTGTGCCTTGAAGATTAAAACATTCTCAGGTTAGGGGGATGAAAAATTTGCCTGTATAACACTCCATAGCAATAAGCCTCCTACACTAACAGAGGAGAAGAAAATGCATTCAACTACAAAAAGGACAACTGCAACTCCTTTCACTTCTGAGCAGTATTATTTGTAATACATTCATGCCTCCAGCGCTCATAAGAGATGACATTCTCCTGTCAGCACAGAGATGCTCAATTAAACAATCATGCAGGACAGGGTGTAGTTAATGATACCTCTAGGTTGCTTTGAAGCAATGGGAACACTGGGGGGGAACGGGAGCAGGAAGGGAATGATTTATTTTGTATATATATAGTTATTCCTCATTAAAGTTGATTATAGATATATTTTAACAGCTGAAGCTGAACACTGTGGTTTGTGGGTGTGTGCACATCATTTGCACTGCAGTCCCAGGTGATGCCAGCCCCAGAGAGCTGGTTTTCCTGCAGGTGCAGCCAATTGCCACTCAAACCACCCATGGCCAGAGCCTCCAGGGACATCCCTCATGAAAGGCTGAAGCTGGAGAGCAGGGAGACTGAAGACCCCAGTGTCTTTACTGCAGGGTTAACTGGAAAAGTTACTTGAAGTTCAGGTCTCAGCTTTGTATTAAATCACCCAGTTTGAATGAATTTCTGCTTTCAACTCAAACTGCATAGCCATCGGCAGTAAAGGGAAAAGCACACCCTGTCAGCTGTCAGCTGCCACCACAGTCAATCAATCTACAGTATTCAACTCTATTGCAGCTAACTCAGTTGGGAGGACAGAGCCTTAAGGCAAGGGCTCTTTCAACACAAGGAATGTCACCCACAGTACACTTATGGTCTTAATGGTATTTTTTCTTTTTCTGGGAAAATTTTCCATCCAGTACCAAAATAAAGTACTTGAATAACGAAGATATTTAAAGACAACTGTGTTCCATCAAAAAACAAAACTTGTGTATCATGTGGAACTTGAAGATCCTGTTCTTATAAAGCGGAGGATTTCTGCAGCATTTGAGAAGACAGTCTGCATCGTTTGGTTAGAACATCTCCATACTGTAGAAAAGTACCTCTGAGGCCTAATTATGCTGCTGCAAACCAGAGTACTACTTCACATGTACTTGTGATTCTTTTTTTTTTGGTATTTTGTAAACATTACTTTGAATTCTAATGCAAAAGTACACAGAGGCTTTGTGCCTGCTAAGGATGTTTGCTGTTCAAAGGGTCAAAGGACCCTCATGAAAGGAATGGTTATTAATTTCAATAGCATCAAGATTTCACATTTGAAATTTTCAGGTTGGACACAAGCTAAAAGAGGAGATTCTGCAAATGAATATGATATATAGTATGTAATCCAATAACAACAATACTTATTCTATCCACAGTTAAGGGACACACTGCAACATGGAATGGACTAAAAAACAACATACATTTTACAGTGCAAGCGTAACTAGCAAGGAGGCTGGCAAAATTATTAGGTGTCACTCACAAGAATTCAGTAGTTTTTATTCTCCAACTGAATGTTAGATTATTGGTCACAATGCCACTGGCAGATTTACAATTGCACTGACTTTAAGTGATAACCAGAGAAGCAACATCACAGCCAGGGATCAGTACAGAACTGGACAGCTTATTTTTCTCTATACTGTACCAAGTACACAAAAATGTAATAATAATGTCAACAAACTTTATTGACTACAGAACTGCTTTTGCAGATTATACCTACAAGCTGTTAAGAAGCTGCTATCACATAAGGAAAAACAGGGCTTGAGCTTTCCTTGCAAGAAAAGTGGATATTCCTCCTCATTTAAGAGACAGAATAAAAAAACCACAACAACACAGGCTTTCAAGGCCTTCTAGGTGCTAACGAGCCCCACTGTTTCTGTTAATATGTTTTAAGTATTTCCAGGTAATTCCCAGAAAAGTAATGCAAGGGCTATTTTATGATGGAAATATGGGAAAGATTTAAATGTAAGATGTTGGACATGCTGTTGAGAGTATTTGTCAAACTATGATTGGTGCTTGGTGCCTATGATCACTGATGACTGTCTTCATGCCCAGGAAGGACTCCGTCATGAGTGATAAGCAATAAACTGTCCACATTCATGCTGGTAGGTAGCTGCATTTCTGTCTGCCCATCCACAGATATTTCAGATGTCTTTATTTGTCACTAGAAGAAGTTTCATACCCTGAAACCTCTCTAGATCCTGTACAGATTACACCTGAAGCACAACAGAAAGGGGAACACAGGTGTCTGTTTTTCCCCCACCACCAACATAGCCAGTAATAGCTTTTGGGGGCTGTTTTTCTTGACTATTAGGAAACAGAAGATAGACCGACATCAGTAAATTATCTACAATAAAGTGTATGTCTCTAAAAAGATTTGATGGCTTGTTTCTAGTGGATAGTGTGAATTGAGAAGAAGGAGAGGGTGAGATCTACCAGCACTGAAACTAAGTAGAGGCAGGCAGCATGACTCTGGACAAGCCAAAGCCATAAGCCGTTAAAGCTCGATAACAACACATGGGACAAACAGGAATTGGAGGACTAGTGCTCCCAGAATCTTCCCTGGTTAATGCAGTAGCACGTCCTCACCTAATGGACACTGTTTAACTCCAAAGCTGCCTTAAGTAGATGGAGCTGATGACCCCCTTACTGTGTCCAGCACTGAGAAGGGCCCTACGGCTAGTGGCTGTAAGGTCAGGCGAGCAGTTGCCAGTAGGCAAACAGGGCAGATCCAGCTTCAGCCTAAACAGGGCCAGGAAGGGCTGGCAGCTGTGCCACCGCATGACTGCATCAGATGGCAGAGAGGCAGGTGCGCTGGCACACCTGCCCCAGGTATTCTAGGCAGGAATACGGGCACAGTGAGTATTGCACATGCTGGACACACTGAACTCACAGCTTCCACTGACAGGCCGTACATTAGCTCCCAACACTCTTCTAGACATCACATGAATCCTAAACAACATTGTGGCACCTGTAGTGCTGAGACTAAAGTCTTCTCACCCTTCCTAACAAGCCTGCCCAAGTACTTCTCCAAAGTCAAAACAAGAGCACACGGTGAGCAGAGTAGATGGGAACTGAGTTCTTGGAGCACGTTAAGTTTAATGTACAGTTTAGTGACTTATTTTCTCTTTTGAAAATACTTTGTAATGTCAGTGTTGTTCTTGAATGCTAACGCAGTAATGAGGGAATCCTACACAAGACTGTTTCTGGTTTAACCATCACTTATGGTCTGAGTGCACTGCAGTTACAATACCCATTCTCCATGTCTGAAATGAAGTTTTTTTTTTTCCAAAGAAAACGGAATAAAGTGATTGCTACAGGCTGCAGCTTCAACTTTGTCCTCAGTCATTAATACTGTTTACAAATTGTAGTATTCAAGGGCAGAGGGACAAGGTGTGTTATTTTTTCATTTGATCATTGAGGCCATGCTATACTGACACAAGGATGGAAATAAATCCACATGACTCACTTCTGCCTCTGAAGCCATGAAATTATTTTAAGTCTGAAATCATTTGCCTTGAACATGTACCTGGCCATCAGGGTGAACAAAGATCAATATTGGGTTTCTACTCCTGATTTTTCTCCTTCAACTACTTATAGCAAGAATGTCAGAACAAACTGTTTGGCAGCCACCCATCACATGCAGTGCAAGACCATTAGTCTCTATGACAACCTGACCAGAATAAACTTTCAAAGAAATCAACTTCACAATAAAATTTTAAATCCCTCAAACTATGGCACCTGCAAGAAACTGGAAGGGAAAGGAAAAGGGAAAGAAGAATAAGGAAAGCTCTTTCTGGCAGGGAGGGAGTACAAAAAAAAAAAACAAACCTGAAAAATCTTCCTGCCAAGAGGGTCTGCAATTTCAAGGTTTCTTAAATTCAAGCTTTAATCTACTTCTTAAATCTGCCAGAAATTTATAGAAATGTCTTCTTAGAACTGGTTTTATACAAGGACTAAACTGCACTTGAACAGACTGTGGCTGATGCTTGGATTTTGCTCACACTTCTTGACTACAGGATAAACGCAACAGAGAGAGAAGGGCTTGTTTCGGCTTTTCCTGCTCCTTTGAACTATCAAAGCATAAGGTATTTCAGAGTTCAACACAACCTTCTCATATGCAATACCCGGAGAATGTCTGTTTGCTATTACATTGTAGGTGAGTGGTTGGCATAGAGAATACACGCCCAGTATATAACAGTGGACATAGACTTTTACCTTTATAAAAGAGTACCACTATCTTCTGAAAGGCTTTCATGAAATGGATGTTGTCATAACAGTACTCCTGCACCTTCTGGAGAAGAATCAACTCTGACTGGCCTTGAGTGCTGAACACAGCAAGCAGCGGGGCATATTGCTGAAAGGAAGAGAGAGTAAAAAATAAAATGCATATCAGTATACTGAAAATAAAAATAAACAAATGAATTTTTTTAATGTATGCATCACGAATTTCATCCCTGAAAATCTGTTTCACTGAAAACTTATTTACTTGCCATCTGCATTTACTTAAACACATAAATGCATATACATAAATATCCATGAGCTTTTGTAAGATGTGCTGCATGCTGTGAGCTAAAAATCAGTACCACTTATAGATATTGAATTCTGTAAAACCAATTTATAAAGTCCACGCCTTGGAGTACTGCTGTTTGTACATTTCACAAGGTAGCACATACTGCTGATTCAGAAGTGATGCTGTATTGATGTTCATAATGCAAGACATCCAAAGGATGAAGTGCATAAAAATACAAGTCTTTAGTTGACACCAAGTGTCATTATTTTTTCTCATTATCACCATCAGTGTCATGACAACCTTTACTTTGATAAACAGAAACTTTTAAAGCACAGTATTAACTGCTAATGTTATTCTGACAAGATAGTAGATGCACATTTCATTGTCTTTTCCCAGAGTTTATTAATATAATAAAAGATAAAGCAAAACCTTTTTCGTTATGCATTTTTTTTCCTCTCAGTTCAGATCTTAAAATTGAAAATTACATTAAAGGACAATAACCTGTTCATTCTTAAAAACTACAGTATTTATAGCTCTCTAATTTCCTTTCCTGTTAGCCTGTGACGAGACCAACTAAGACTACAATCTTAAATTTATGGTAATATTAAGAGCATTTTTCAGAGCTGAAGGGAAGACAAATTAGCCTTGATCTTCAGAGCCCCTGGCCAAATATATATAAAGGTTACTATTTAAATTGTTCTTGCACTGATCAGCTCAGCTCTTCTTCATCGTTTTCAGTAATGCTCTGTTTGGCATTTTTCAGCTGGATTTGCAATGGCCTGATATCAGAGTTCTGGTCTGTGTGACCAAGGCTGCCGATGGACGCAGTCAGGTAACAAACCATCCATCACCAGCAGCACTGATGGACACCTTCAAAAGTACCTACACTTCAGGACTTCTCTACAAGAGGCTAAATGCTGAGAATTTTAATCAACATGATCCATGGAAAAAAAATATTAAAATGCATGAAAAACAATGGAAATTTGAAAGGTTGGTTCAGAATACCTTTTGCAAAATAATTATCAACTATTAATTTGAAGAAAGGGAGAGCAAAAAATTGTACTGTAACAAGAGCAGCTAGGCAGACAGACAATACTTTTGGAAGAAACTACCTTTCAAAGTAACTATGAGAAATTACTAGATGTAGCTAACATCAGAGGTTGGGTTTTTCCACTTATGACAGGTACAGCCACATCTTTAGAAACAACGTTACTGTTTTGGTAAAAGCACTGCAAAACTTGTGCAGGCTTTGGGTAGCAAGACTCCCTATTTCTCCACTTTTGGCCCTTGAAGCATCCTGCGGGCATCTAGGCAAGTTGCAGGGAGGCAGGGAAATATATATTGCAGATCATTTATTTAACAGCCTCAGCAGAACCCTCTCCCATCCACAGGTTTGTGAAGTGCTGCTGTCTATAAGCGTCGAGTAATTCATAATAAAAATCCTATCTTTTCAGTTTAGAAGATATCTTCATTTTGCCACATCTGACTGACTCCCTTCACATTCCTCTCTCACTCCTGGTACAGACTCACAATTATAAGTTTCAAAAGTGTCCAACTGCTTAAGGAACCATAAAATTAGCTTCTTCTCATTGCTGGCTGAGCTAAGAGGCATTATTTTCCTTTTGCCTCGGGTTAGGTAGCAGCAGGTCAGCAGCTGCAGTGTCATGAAGCTCACACCACAGCCTTACCTGCAGTGCAAACTGTCTGGAAGATTCTCCCCACCCATGGGGAATGTCTCTTCTCTGCACTGGAGGTGGCCTATGGGCTAAGCCTCCGGTGTCATAATGAGGTTACTGGGACGATGAAGAGCTTATCCTGTTAAGATTCAGGGTTGCCCTGTCTCCTCCTGAGTTCAGCTCCTGGTAGTCCTGCCATGCGGATGGCACACGTGGCATTTACTGGTTCATGGCTGCCCACCACCTCCATTAGGAAGCCACCCATCCAGTATGGCTTGTTAAGAATGGTAAACTAGGTCAGTGTTCTGTGCTTTGACACATCTTTTCAGGGGTCCCTCATATACAGCTTATTAAAAGAAATCTAATAAATTCGAGACTGGTACCCAGATGTCAAAGCTTTGGGAACTGTGCCTTGTGAAAGTTATGCATAAGGTACAGCCATACAAGAATAAATCCCACCACCTCGCATGTCCCATGTCAAGTATGTATTTATACGCATCCTGACTCACGCCACCAGGGCAAAACAACTACATGTCGACACACAGGAGGGAACAGGAACAAGGCTCTGGGTCACTCTAACGGCGCTGACCTGATTTCTGGAGTTGGCTCACACATTGGGTCAGCTGACAGACCATAGAGAGGAATCCAAGATCTGTTTCTACCTATCATAGAGGAAGGATGTGAAACAAATGCTGTTCCTTTTTGAACACAGAAATGTAAAGAAGTAGCTGGCAAAGTCTAAATTTCTATTTCTACTGCTTTTGTTAAAATCTTACCTGCAAATAGTAAATACCCCATACAAATTTGTCTTCTGTTTTCATACAGTGGATGTATGAAAGAGGCTAGAAAGATGCCTATGACATAGACAAGATGCCTTACGTAATTTAGTGGGGTTACATACAGAGCTGATGGCTTGGGTCAGTGAGATGCTCAGGGCTTAGCATCCAGTGAACAGTATTTGTACAAAGCCAGCTATGTTTCTCTTTTTTCAATGTTCAGATATTCCAAAAAGTGTTTGTTAATCTGCCCTGCAGTACTGGACAATAAATCTCAATGGATACTCTTATGACTCAAAGAGATATGATCGATTTTTACATCAAAAGAACAAGAAAAACAATGTCTCTCCTTCTGGAAACCATCTCATCTTTCTACTGATATCTGGGTCACTTGAGAAGACTTGAAGGCATCCAATTTTACCATCAAAGACTACACAAGATCCCAAGGGACTACATTTCTAGGATGACTGATTGGGAAACCAAATTCAGATGAAAGGACAGCAGTAGCAGGAGCTAAACCAACATGGCAACTCCAAGTATGGAGAGGCATCCAATATGAAGAAGAAAGGAAATCAGATCAAGCTTAAGATCCATTTTACCATAAAGAATAAAGTACAAACTGTTTTTGTCCTAGGGCAAATCTTTGCAGCCCTGGCTGTAAGGGAGTATTCTCTTGCTCACAGTTTACCAGCTTAAAAGGACTAATTCTGCTGAAAAGTCTCTCTGCCTCTGTTCTCATTTCAAGTGTATTGCACTGCACAATTCCTTCAGACTTAGATGAGGAATATCAACCACAGCAGTGACTGATGCCTCTGCACTGGTTTTAGGTTTTGAGGGGTTTTCTTCCACTCCAAGGTCATAAGAGTTTTTTGTACCAATGTGCAGCTGTGATACTGCAATCTGTCATCACTTAGGAAACTACAGCCTGTCTTTCTATGCGTTCAGTTCTCCCATCCACAAGGACAGTACCTGGATCAGAGAGTAACCACACTGTACAATGCACATGCTCTCAAGCCAGCTCCCGGCTTATTAGTTGACAAGTCACTGAGTATCCAGCTCCCACAGTCAATATTGGCAACAACCATTTCACAGATTCTGAGCTCAGCAGTCCTGCCTGGATCTAACCAACTCTGCGGAAAGCCAGCACAGGTGCTGCCTCACCATGCTCCCAAAACTTCTTTGCTTCTGGCAAAGACACTGCAAAGGCAGTTCCTGCAGGCTTACTAGTCAGGTCTGAGCGGAGCTGAGTCTCAGCATTTGCTTAGCATTGTCCCCAAGGCACGGAGCCTCTCAGGATCTGGCACACTGAGAAAGCACAAAGCAGAGGTGCTCAAGGCTGCAACCACCTCAGTTTGCTCCGGCTCTCTGCACTGTATGTCTCAGGGTATTCAACAGCCTCAACTACCTCAACTTTGTATTCATTTGACTAAAGGAGAAGGGACTATACACAGCGCTTGGTGTGTTCAGTGCCAGCCCCCAAAACTCTAAATCTCCTGGATTTAAACAGGTAAACTTGACAGCTGTAGAATGTACTCTGTTCATCCACAGCAGCTCTTCCCCTCTTCACCCATGCACGCACCTTTAGATGTTTGAGGGCTTGCTCTGCAACCAGCTCTTCCTTCTTGTTCCATTCCACAGCGTTCATGACACAGGTCCACAGGAGACCAATCACTGCCGGCTCTGGCAGCTCATTTCTTTTCATTTCCTCTTTTACATAAAGCACTACCTGGAGCAGGAAATAAACTGCTGTCTTAAGCAACATTTCCAAACAACCAGAATACTTGCAGTCATTTACAAATAACACCATGGTATAGAAGTAGTAAGATGAGAACAAGAGTAATAAAAAGGAAGCATTTCACATGTTTTTATTTAGCAACATTATTATTACTTAACTACAAGTTTTGTCCCTCCCCTCCAACCTAACAGTTAATGCAGTTAAATGAAATACATTCTGATAAGTATAACTGAACAGAAACCCCCAAACCCCATAGTCAGTTGCACTTGCAATCCAGAGGATGGTCTGTTGCTTTAGTCTTAAGCACAGAGTAAGCTGATGAACAAATTAAAATAATTTAAAGAAAAACAGAGGAAATCTATGAGGTGCTCGTATCTGTTCCTCTGTACCTATTCTTGATTTAAGTCCTTGACTATTATTATATAAACAGAAGTTATAAAAAACCACTACCTCTTTAATCGGGCATTCCTGAGAGAGACGTTCTTGTAGCTCTTTTTGAAGTTCTTTACGAGTTCCCAGTGACTGCTGAACTCTAAGGAAATCTGAGAGCTCTTTTAGACCTGCTTCAGTAAAATACTTAGCAAAATGGTCCACATTCTGCCGGTTGGCTGGAAATAGTTCCTAAAAAGACAGGAATGCTCTCTGTTAAATAAATAACCAACTATGACGCTTGACAGAATGGAAGGAACGTTTTTGAAGGATGAAAAGGGGGAATCACCTGATACTGCTATTAGAAGTCAGTGCTTGTATTAGCACTGGAAAAGTCAACATTTTAATTCATCATGTTGTGTTTCATTATAGTGAAGGGAAAAATGATGGTCAATTACACAAAAAAAAACCTAACATCCTCTCCACATGAATTACATTTACTTATGAATAGCTGTCAGCTTAAGATGTCTCTCAAAACAGTCCTCAGAGAAACTATACCTTTTGCAGATTCCAAGAATCTTGTAGGGAAAGTACAAAGGAATAGATGGTAAAGCCATTATACGCAAAGCACATTTACCATGCCCTACCATTGCATCCACACATTCAACTCTTATGAAAAATACACTTTGCAATAAATATATGGCCCAGGCACCCTGGCCGGACGTCACCACTCTGCTGAGCAATGATTACCACTAACGTGTCATTTAACAAAAAGTCACAAAATCCACTACGTACTGTTAACATTAACTCCTGCAGGCATTTCTAATTCAAAGACACTGTCAATCTATGATATATGGAAGTCCAGCTACTTAAAATAGTTAAAATTATTCTTAAAAATTGCTATAGCAAATGCCCCATATTGGCAAGGATTCAATGGCATTTGCTTAACATCCAATTCTTGATGTCTAACAATGGTTTATGGGATAGATAGCAGTTTTTTTACAAAGAAGTTAGAGACCTTCAATCTGTTTACTTACTGAAAATGAGATTAGGAAGAAACTATCATGAAAGCATCTATGCTAGGCAACATCATGTGATACTTTATAGTTCTTTAATATAGCAGCATAATGAGAGCCAACAGCTGAAAGCTTAAGTCAGTCAAGTCTGAAATAGAAGTAAGATGCAATTTGCTTTTTCCCCCTCTCTTAATGAAAAGTGTAATTAGCCCATTTCCCAGCTTTATGGCAAATTATTTATGACTTGGACTCTTAAAATCAAATACAAATTGAAGAGATGAAGGGGTGTGGGATGTTGCTTCACTTTTGAAAGATTCTTGCCTAATCATAGATTATTGAGGTAGAAACAGGAAATACCGCTGAAATTCTCCAGGCAGTGCTACATACGATGTAGTGCATTTGATTGGATTATCGCAGCAGCAATCTTTTTGAGGATTATAAAAACCCTATTGATCTTCAGAAAGACACTGGGAGAGAAAGGCACATGTCATTGCATCATATTCATATATACTCTAAATACCTCAGGTCACAGGTTTTGAGTCCAAAAGCTGAAAGCCTTCCTGCATTGCTCCTGCTAGGTCTGCTGTCATCACTGCAGGACCATTTATGCTACCCAGATGGCTACTGCTGCAGAAAATTACCTTACTGTGCTTTCACTACACTATTTAAACACTGTCGCTTTAGAAAGTTATATTCTAATCATAACCCTTTATAATTTATTTATTATTTACAAAAGTAAAACACATTTCAAAAAAATAGAAATCCTCTAGCACAGTTGCTGGTGGTGTATGTTTTGTTAGCAGTGGTTAGAAAAAAAACCATTTAATTAATTCCCAACCCCATATATACAGTCTTTCAGAAGGCATTTAACTACAGGAAAAATAGAGACAGAATGTAAAAACATGTGATATTTAATATTCATGAACCTGTATCAATGCTACAGCCATAACAATATTGCTGTGATTCAAAATATTTAAAAAATGCTGAGAGAGTCTGAGGGGGAGTTAACATGCTTACAGCAAACTACCATCTGCATTTTATTTTCTTCTCTTTCCCAAGGACACATAAGGAATATTGAAAATATATTGTACTTACTAGCAATCTCTTATCAAGGTTGGCTTTTCTTAAAGCAGAGGTAACAGAATTGGCATCTTTCTCTGCCATCCATGCTTTAAAAAGCTTTACAGCGAAAGAAGCTGCAATCCCTGTTTCAGAAAAAAGACAAAACATGCTTCAGCAATTTTCAACATGAATTAGAGATGGCTGTAGGAATTACAAGGTTACAAAATGGTTACAAGAATACGGAATGAAAATACATTTATGACAACGGGACCAAACATGTAGAGCTGAAATGGTCATTTTTTCCTTTAATGCAGTATTAATTTTCAGAAGTATGCTAGATTGTTTGAAAATCCTTTCATTCTGTATTGCCCATCTCCATCCAATTGTTAAATGATTTTTTTTTCAATTATTTTTCCTACCTCCCCAATTTACAGACCAAGTCCAATGCAAAAGAAAAAATTATGCGTTAAATCAGTTAGGAAATGAGGGCACAAAATAATAAAGGGTAGTCAGAAATAAGAACTGAAAAAACATATCTTCAAAGAGCTTTTTAGCAAGTCCTGGAATAGGGTTAAAGAACTTTGCAACTTTGAGGTAACGGATTGAACCCCATCCTCCTAGGAGGCATTTAGTAGCTGGTAGGACCAGGCACAAATACTGTTTTAAGTGGGAAAATTCCTTCCTCAAGGCACAACTTAGTATTGTTGTGCATTAAATCAAACAAACTCTACCTTCACTAGCTGTAGCTTTCCCAGGGAAGCTAATAAACCGTTAGCCTGACACCTCCTGTTTCCCTCTGGCATGTGTTCCTAGAGCAGCAGCACCATGGCCCTGCTGCGGCTTCTCAGCTGCGAGTGGCAAGTGCAGGGAGCTGAAGGAAGCTGAAACGTCTCAGAGATGGAGAAACAGCTCATCCTTGAGGAAGATCCCCCGTAGACCAGTTATACTTCTCTGTACTACACTCATATTAACATTTACAGTGGGATTGACTGTGATGATAATAACAATGGTCAATACAATTTTCTGTTTCACCTCCAAACAGTCCTGAAGCTCTGAGAGCTAGATGGGACCTACTGGTAGGAAGTAGCTTCATCATTCTTAGCCACTTTATAGATAGATATCCATTCCTCTCATTTCTAGGATACATTGACTAAATGAGTCATCAAACAAGAACAGAAAAGATTATTCCCAGAGCAGTGTAACTTCATTAACATTCATTACAGATCTTGGCTGTTATGACAGTTTTGGCAACCTTATTTCAAGAGCTTAGTCGTAAGACACGATCCTTAGAGAAATACTATATGGAACCATGGATGCACAATGTCACGCCAAGAAAGGCCTACAAATACTACTTTGAGTTTGTTTTAGATGTCGTACAGCAGGTTCCAAGTGAAACCGGCATGATGCAGCAATCGTAAGTACTGTAGGCTGACTAGTCAAGACTGACAAAGCCTGGTCAATCAACAGGGGACCTAGGCGTAACTTCCACCTGTAATTTGTGAACCTGCAAATCCAATGTACGCTTATGTGTTTAATACCATAATTGAATGGAATGGTCTCTGTCACCAAGCACTGTCCCCAACACCCATGTCCAAAACCCTTTTTCAAGTTTTAGCTTAAAGCAAGTTTTATGCCAGTACCAATATTAAAGGGAGACTATTCTAGGGCTTAACTACCCACATATGTTTTCAAACTTAGTTCTAATTTACAGCCCAAAATTATCATTGGCCAGTTCCTATACTCTATTCATGTGCTGCCACTGTCTCTTCCTTTAAATAGCTCTTCTCTTTTTCTGTTTTTTTCTCTATTTGCAGAAAGTCACTTCAGCCATTAATTTTATTAATGCTGTTAGCTGTTCTTTGTATTTGCACTGTTTTTTCAGCATGGGTGACAAAGAAGGGTACACTTAACCCTGATGAGGTTCCACCGCTGCCTCGACTTTTCTCTGTCTCTGATAGAAATATGTCAGCCATCCCCAAAATACTTTTTTTTTTTTTTCCATCTATACATCACAGTAGAGGTAATGACACACTGAAAAAGGGCAATCCTACAATGAATCAGGTATTTGCCCTCAAATTTGACAGATTTCCTGTCTGCACAATCTACCCTTGTCTCACTTTCAGCCAATTCTTTGCCAATGTTACAATTCCCATGCCGACCAACTCCCTCAGCTCAACTAATTGTTTCCTCACATATTTTAACCTCACCTGTCTGCAGCATTGTTTTTTGTAAATCAAAGTATCAAGTTTATTCTTGTATGATCTACCTGGTTTAAGCCTTGCTCTATTTCCTCTTTTTCATTTATCTTTGCATCTTTAATTATTTTTTCATAAAAGATCTATTCCAGATTTTCCTCAAATGCTGACACAAGTACATTTTTAGTATGCATAAACCAAGAACCAAAAGTATATGTAAGCTCTTGACAAAAGTTTAGAGCTCCTAGAAACATAAGTTCATAATGCAAATTGAATTTGTTCTAGGATTTGTACATAACAATTGTATTCCTAAAATGTTACATTTAAAATGAGTTTTAAAAATTTGAGTTTTCAGATGCCTCTTGTCTTCCCATAACTAGGAACAGACTTTGATTTAAAAACATTGCAGGCAATCACCCTAAGACATGGATTAGTACTTTTGTTTGAATTTTCTCCTAGTTTAATTCTGATTCCAAAAACTGTGGGTGATGACAGAGCAAAGCTGCAGCTGTGGCTTTTCTTTCTGCAGCATTTAGAAAACAAATGTAATGGTTACCATGCTGCAAATGAGAACATGAAGTCAGAATTTTTAAATTTTTTTTTAAATGAAAGTTAGAATACATTTCAGCTAATATATAGCTCTTTTAACAAAACCAAAAAGGTTTCATGAAAACTGTTCAACACTGACAGCACATTTGCAATTATTCCAGGTAGTCAGGAACTGACAGAGAAACACATAGTTGAGCAAGCGTTTGGAAAATCAGGACTCCAAAGTAGACGGCTATAAATAAATAACTAAATGCCACCCTCCCCAACCCCCCGCAAATAATCTCAAAAAGACATTATACCCTAAGACTGAAAGAACAGTAACTCATCATATGGTAAACAGAAGTCCATGGGAAAATGGTTCAATCACTGATCTCTACTGGTATGAAGGCAAAATGAGGGTTTGACTTTTTTTTTTTTTCCTTCTGCAACACCCAGCTGGCCTGCATGTGCTCTCTGTCCCACTTCACACTCACATGCACAAGATATTGTCAACACTTGAAAAAATGCTAGTAGACATATCTCAGGAATAGATGTTATACCACACTTTTATAGTATCCAGTAATACATATATTCTACAGTTTTGCACACACATGTATAACTTCCAAAAACATAAATCCTTTGGGGATTGTTCTTGCCTTTTGTTGCTTTTTTTCCTATGTTTGACTGCCCTCTTAGAAGATTTCACAACTTATGTTGATTTCTGTTGTACAGTTACAGGCCTTCAACATATAAAATATGTTGCAACAGAACACATTTACTATTCAAGCTAACATAAGAAAAAATATCACATGGAAAAATTACCTTCTTTGACTATATTGTCAGTGAAGAGGCTTGTTAAAATTGTAGCAGGAAGAGTCCCGTTGGCTAACAGGATGCCAGAAAGCATTGCCAGCTTTGTCTGTTCCGTCTCAGTAAAGGCTTTAAGAAACAGCAGCAGCTGTGGGTCAGACAAGGGGAAAAAAAAAAAAACAAAACTCTGAGCCATAGGTAACAATAACAGATAAAGACAAATATTAGCAGACAGTTTAATTTCTTATTTCTCAAGAAGTCCCACCTTAATTAATAGCAATCATGTCAAAATCTGTCCTGAAGCATGGCAGTGACATTTCACTATTTGCTTATAATTTCACTTTCTGTAAGGATACAAGCACGTGGAATACAGCATTACTCAGGGAGACAAAGCCTGTCTTCTCCAAATATATGTATACATGTGTAAAAATAAAAGTACTTGTTAAAGGCTTGAGACAGAAATTACAGGATCACAGACTTGCTGATTTCAACATGCCAACAGAAGCCTGCCCATTCACATCTTCAGAATTTGGACTAAGCCCCACGCAGTTGTAGTTCATTTTCTAGCTTACAAAAACTATTACTCATCCAAACAATAAAAGGATGAGAAAGTTTCCTGTTTTCCATTTGGGGAAGGGAACACAGCACCGTTGCAACAGATTTTCTATTGGCTAAAATAAGAAATATATCTCAAGTTCAGACATTCTTGATAAAGCTGACAAAGGACAGACAGGAACAAAAGCTGCTTTAAGAACTCACCATTCCCACTACTAATTACAAGTAGAACCAAACAGCTTGAGAAAGAAATTACAAATCTCACTATCCTAAATGCTAAAAGATCTGAACTACATATTTACCTCTTAAAAACCAAAAAATGGCAATTAAGTCTATTTTATGTATCTTAATTTCTTATGTTCAAATTAATGACTTGAAAGCACATTGATGAAGTACATTACACCTCTTTTCCTTTACTTCAGGAAAAAAGTCAAAATGAGATGTCAATAGCATTACTGTTAACAATACTGTTTTCTTAACATGTTGCTAGCAATCACAGTAATGGTGATGGGAAAAAGGAGGCTAGACAGCAAAGTGCAGTTTCACTCCTTGCAAAAAGCTCCTGACCCCATCAGAAGCTAGCTTACAAATTTAGGGGAAAAGAGGAAAGAAAAGAGGAAAGAAAAGAGGAAAGAAAAGAGGAAAGAAAAGAGGAAAGAAAAGAGGAAAGAAAAGAGGAAAGAAAAGAGGAAAGAAAAGAGGAAAGAAAAGAGGAAAGAAAAGAGGAAAGAAAAGAGGAAAGAAAAGAGGAAAGAAAAGAGGAAAGAAAAGAGGAAAGAAAAGAGGAAAGAAAAGAGGAAAGAAAAGAGGAAAGAAAAGAGGAAAGAAAAGAGGAAAGAAAAGAGGAAAGAAAAGAGGAAAGAAAAGAGGAAAGAAAAGAGGAAAGAAAAGAGGAAAGAAAAGAGGAAAGAAAAGAGGAAAGAAAAGAGGAAAGAAAAGAGGAAAGAAAAGAGGAAAGAAAAGAGGAAAGAAAAGAGGAAAGAAAAGAGGAAAGAAAAGAGGAAAGAAAAGAGGAAAGAAAAGAGGAAAGAAAAGAGGAAAGAAAAGAGGAAAGAAAAGAGGAAAGAAAAGAGGAAAGAAAAGAGGAAAGAAAAGAGGAAAGAAAAGAGGAAAGAAAAGAGGAAAGAAAAGAGGAAAGAAAAGAGGAAAGAAAAGAGGAAAGAAAAGAGGAAAGAAAAAAGGAAAGAAAAAAGGAAAGAAAAAAGGAAAGAAAAAAGGAAAGAAAAAAGGAAAGAAAAAAGGAAAGAAAAAAGGAAAGAAAAAAGGAAAGAAAAAAGGAAAGAAAAAAGGAAAGAAAAAAGGAAAGAAAAAAGGAAAGAAAAAAGGAAAGAAAAAAGGAAAGAAAAAAGGAAAGAAAAAAGGAAAGAAAAAAGGAAAGAAAAAAGGAAAGAAAAAAGGAAAGAAAAAAGGAAAGAAAAAAGGAAAGAAAAAAGGAAAGAAAAAAGGAAAGAAAAAAGGAAAGAAAAAAGGAAAGAAAAAAGGAAAGAAAAAAGGAAAGAAAAAAGGAAAGAAAAAAGGAAAGAAAAAAGGAAAGAAAAAAGGAAAGAAAAAAGGAAAGAAAAAAGGAAGGAAAAAAGGAAGGAAAAAAGGAAGGAAAAAAGGAAAGAAAGACTGCAGACATCCATTCTGGAGTTAAAAGGAATTCTCATTTCCTTCTTCAGCTACTACCACTTTATTCAGCTACCTTCTTCTGTCATTACACCCTTTTTCCTTCTCCAAATAAGTAATCATAGAATCGTATCATAGAACTATAGAATCACAGAACGGTTTGGGTTGGAAAGGACCTTAAAGCTCATCCAGTCCCAACCCCCCTGCCATGGGCAGGGACACCTTCCACTAGACCAGGTTGCTCAAAGCCCTGTCCAACCTGGCCTTGAACACTGCCAGGGAGGGGGCAGCCACAGCTTCTCTGGGCAACCTGTGCCAGGGCCTCACCACCCACATAGTGAAGAATTTCTTCCTTATATCTAACCTAAATCTACCCTCTTTCAGTTTAAAACTGTTACCCCTCATCCTATCACTACACTACCTGATGGAGAGTCCCTTCCCACCTTTCCTGTAGGCCCCTTTAAGTACTGGAAGACCACTATAAGGTCTCCTCAGAGCCAACTCTCCCCCAACTCTCTCAGCCTGTCCTCACAGGGGAGGTGCTCCAGCCCCCTGATCATCTTTGTGGCCTACTCTGGACCTGCTCAAGCAGGTCCATGTCCTTCTTATGTTGGGGGGCCCAGAGGTGGACACAGGGCTCCAGGTGGGGTCTCACAACAGCGGAGTAGAGGGGCAGAATCACCTCCCTTGACCTGCTGGCCACACTTCTCTTGATGCAGCCCAGGATACAGCTGGCTTTCTGGACTGTGAACACCCACTGCTGGATCACAGTCAGTTTTTCATCCACTAATGCTCCCAAGTCCTTCTCTGCAGGGCTGCTCCCAATCCACTCATCACCCAGCCTGTATTTGTGCTTGGGATTGCCCTGATCCATGTGCAGGACCTTGCACTTGGCCTTGTTGAACTTCATGAGGTTCACACAGGCCCACCTCTCCAGCCTGTCCAGGTCCCTCTGGATGGCACATCCCTTCCCTCCAGCGTGTCGACCGCACCACACAGCTTGGTGTTGTCAGCAAACTTGCTGAGGGTGCACTCAGTCCCACTGCCCATGTCACCAACAAAGATGTTAAACAGTGCTGGTCCCAGTACTGACCCCTGAGGAATGCCACTCGTCACTGCTCTCCACTTGGACATTGAGTCATTGACCACAACTCTTTGAGTGCGACCACCCAGCCAATTTCTTATCCATCAAGTGCTCCATCCATCAAATCCATGTCTCTCCAATTTAGAGACAAGGATGTTGTGCTGTGTCAAATGCTTTGCACAAGTTTAGGTAGATGACATCTGTTGCTCTTCCCTTATCCACCAACGCTGCAAGTGCATCATAGACGGCCACCAAATTTGTCAAGCACAATTTGCCTTTAGTGAAGCCATGTGGGCTGTCACCAGTCACCTCCTTATTTTCCATGTGCCCTAGCATAGTTTACAGGAGGATCTGCTCCATGATCTTGACAGACACAGAGGTGAGACTGACTGGCCCGTAGTTCCCCAGGTCTTCCTCTTCTCCCTTTTTAAAAATGGGGTTATGTTTCCCCTTTTCCAGTCAGCGGGAACTTCACCAGACTGCCACAATTTCTCAAATATGATGGACAGTGGCTTAGCCACTTCACCCACCAGTTCCCCCAGGACCTGCGGATGCATCTCATCAGGTCCCATGGATGCAATCAAAGCAGAACAGCTCATTCTGATGGAAAATTCCCACTCAGTTTCCAAATTAAGGGTATTTCTTAATTACCAAATCCTACCCATACAAAGGGACAGAATATCACACATGTCCCCATGCTTGCTTGTTACCATGGACAGTGAGAGCTTTTCTCCAAGATACCTAAGCAGCTTATCATTAATTTTAAAGTAGTGTTATGTTTAGAATCTGTATAAGTAATGAAGTTATTAAAACTTATGCAGTGTTTTATGAATAGCTCTGCTCTGTATCAGTGAACAGAACTGAAAAAACCTCATTCACATGGTAGTACTTATATAATAACATCAGCTTTAAATTACAGCTTACACAGGCCTGAATGATTCAACCACAGACAAATAATTTGGGTTTTTTTAGTGGGCTTCAGCCTAATGAGTGCAACATGCAGTTTTAGCTTAAAGGAAAAATTATGAAACTATAAAATCTAGAGGTGTAATTTTATTTCAATAATCTGTGAAATAACCAAAAAATGTACGAAAATTTGGGATGCAGATGAATGGAATTATTATTTCTAAACGTATGGATGAGAAACAAGAGGTGTGCTGTACTTCCAAACGCAGCAATTAACTGGTATATATAATGGTGCAGGTAAAGGAACTCCTGGGCCACATGGGGAAGATTGAAAACATTTTTACAGAATTTCAATATAAGCCTAGTGTAAAATGGAGGCCTGGGGATTTTAAGTTTTCTTTATACAAGCTTTATAAACAATAATGTACCAAAGTGAGATCTGCACAAGAAAAAATTCAGAATTAGACCTTTTGCTCTTTATTGTAAGTACTGAGACTGGTATTTTAACAAAGAGGAAACAGCTTTAGTTTTCTGTGCAGCCTACTTAACTCTTTTTCCTTCTGCTCCCATATAAGCAACAGATGAGGATTTTGATTAGAGAGTGGTCACACTGACTACTTTAAAATGACAGACCAGGTTTTGACATACTTCTGGGCTGCAATCTCCATTGGGTTTTGCCAGTAACAAGTAGATCATGAACAGTTATACCCATTCATGTCAGATTTGAGTCATGAAAGCAACAATGGCAGGAAATCCAGCTGCAAAGCCAGAGTCATGCAATCCAAGATGGAAAAAGATTCTAAGAGAAGAACACCCAAATATTTATCAACTCTAGTTTAAGAGAAATCTGTATTTGTTCAAATGCTTTGGAAGGTCTGAAATCACATATCTATGAAGTTCACAGCCTCATCCTCTTCTCTTTCCTCTGAAACACGCTTCTTGCAAGTCTCTTAACATGAATCTGAATTACAGTGTTCTTGAACTGTACCCCACTGCAGTATGTTTTGAGCAGGAACCTCGTCTCCTACACACTTCTCACTACTTAAAGCACTATTGGTGCTACTAGCATAGTTTTTGTTTTACTAATATTTTTGAAAAGCAGCTCAAATAAACATACATTTCATTTTCTGCTGTTCAAGGATATTACTCTATTCTTTCCAACAATTGTGAAACATAATCTAATTTGGGGGGAGACTGGGTGATAGGAAGAATCAAAACCTTTAGTAATCCCACTTAAGAACCATCAAAAAGAACAAAATGTTCAGTTCAAAGCTGACGTTTCAGATTTTTATTGCTGATTACTTTAAGAGCTCTTCTTTCACCATCACAATTACAAACCTCAGCAGGGAAGTCACAAAATGTCCAAGTCACTTCAGAATAGTACCAAACCACCCACAGAAAGTTCTCCAAGCTGCTGCTTCCCTGCTGCTAGCCAAGCACTGCCATTACTGCTTTTGTTCCAGATACAGACTGATTTCAGGCATAAAATGCGCAGTTCTGGCTCACTATTTTGTATTTCTATCATAGCTATAAGAACTCCCACCTATTTAAGTGGGAGTTCAGAATGCCTAATAAGCACAAGACCAGGCCTAGTGTGCTGTTACATGTTATTTTTGTCTTTAAAGAAAACGGCTTTTAGGCACAAATTCAGGGCATAAAAGATACACATAAGTAAAGACATGCATGCAACATTAAAAAGCATGTAAGAAAACAAGTGCTTTGGCTCTCCTCTTGCGATCTGGAAACCTTAACAGTGAAAATTAAGGAATTTTATCCACCCAGGGAGTGTGGTGTCTTTTTTATTTTCATTATCTGAAGTGGTCTCTTGCTTTAGCATCTGACAGTTTGCCACATCTGCAGACAGCACCGAATTGTCAGCAGTGGAGAAGGCAGCTAACGTAACAGGTAACCGCTGACTGATTCTCGCCTTTCATTTAGCTGACTTAAAGCATTTTTGTTTACTCCCCATTTGATCTCAGAATGTTAGTCTCCTCTTATTTCATAATTCCCAGCTTGATCTAGGGTTCTTCCATTAGGAAAATAAGAACACGAACAGACTGCATAACATCTCCCAGTACTTCAGATGTCCTCATATGACTCAGCAATATTTACCACTGTTAAGACCAAAGATATACTTATCTGTACTTTATCCCAATTTTGTCAACCTATATAGAATGCTACTTAAACATGCAGATACACCATACAGACAGTTAATATTGCATTCTTCATCCACTGACCTGAACAGAAATACATAAGTAAGAAAGATGAACACAAATTTTGAACTAAGAATTTTACTGAAATTATTGAAAATGCTGTCATAGGTCTATGCCAGTACACTGGGCAATGCTCATATGAACTTAAGCTGCCTATATCAAAAAACAGCAGGTGAGCAATGCCCTTAAACATGTTTGTCTTCTGTTGAAATTGCTTGGACAAAGTAATTTAGATGTAAAAATTTAGATGTATGGTTTGCTTATGTCACTAGAAGAAAAAATAACTGGCAATTTTGGGGGGAGAGAGTTAAGAAATAAAACATCTGAAAGCTAGAAACAGACAATAAAGGGAAAGGTGCTGGGAAATAATAATGTCCTAGCAAGAAAATTATGAACTTGAAGACATAAAGCAAATACTTGTACAAATACTGCCATTTAAGACAATCTCTCTTGAAAGAGAAGTCCCACTGACACCATCTGCTTCTGGTATTGCCTTGGTTTTGTAGTTTGACTTTTTCTGTGAGAAGAGCTAATTTTCCCTCAAGTGCTCTAGCTGCCTAAGGAACCTGCCAAAAAAATCACTTTCATCACTGGGACAGTGACCCACGAAAGAATGTCAAGGAGGTGCTCTCTTGCTTTTCTAACCACCGACTAACTACAGTAGTCTTTGAACTACTAAACCTTGCAGAAACACCTTCTAGAATGTATCTATCTTCTGACCCTCCATGAGCAGCTACTCTCATAGAAGTTACTGCACACAGGGATTAAAGCATTAAATAGTTAAAAACCTGGCAGCCTTATCAGCAAGTTGACAGTCACTTGGTGGGTTTACACAAGCAGAGGGAGGGAGAAGGTAAGCAAAAGGGAACTACGAATAGTCCTCAAGTCAATGACAGTGCAGGTGCAACACACAGGCCCAAACACCTTCACAACCACCTTCCTAGTTTCTAATTCTCAGAGAAACTGCATTAACCAAGGAAGAGAGTGCACCCAGCACCCACACCGAAAGGCCAGGTCCCCAGGAGCCACACCAAGATTCACATCAGCGCTAAGGAGGCGATGGAAGGGCAGATGGAAAAATTTCCCTTCAGCCTAGGACCACTAGGCAAACTTAATCTTGTGATTTGTCATATAAAATGTAATCTGACACTGAGAACTATAGAAAAAAGCATGTACATAAAATAAAGATTTGCAGTCTGCAAGGTGAACAAGCCCACTCTGACCCTGAGCTGCCATGGCTAGGATGCTTCCAATGGCTTTAAATGAGTAGCATGACTCCAGTCACACTGTACCTCAAATTATTGCTTTCTCTCAAGCTAGCATATGGCTAAACTTCACAGCAGAGGCACTTGTTCCTCAACCAAAGAGTTAAATTATATATTAACCATAGTCTCATCTTGTTACTAAGTGTGCAAAGTGACTTCTTAGAAACTTAAAGGATTCAAACTCAAGCAAGTTACAGAAGAGAGAGGAGGCGGCTTGAATTGACATGGCATTTGTTTAATATGCTGAACACTCTCTGAAACTTGAATGCTATGAGTCAGCGCTTCTCATGTCAATGATTATAGTAATTAACAGCAAGAACATTAGATTTGTGTGGGGATAGAGGTAAATTTAGGTCTTTAGAATGATGTATTGAGCAATCAGCATCAGTTAATAGGCATGCTGGCCACAAGTGCAAAAATAATTTCCTATATGAGCAAGAATGTATAAATCAGAGCCAAATTTATTCAGCCACAAGAGGTGGCAGTGAGGCATCATGCTCCAGACTTACCCTCACTTGACCCTTGCAGCAATCTTTCTAATGTTTAAATAATATGGAAACACACTTTTAACAAACATGGTATCTTAGTCACTGGACAGGTTTTGCCATTATCAGCATGCCTGTTAACTTACAGCACAGCATTTATTACTTATTCAGGCCATTAGAAAAATATATTTACATCTGTTACTAGGGACTCAAAATAGACAAAATAAATCTGTAATTTGTTTTTCAAAAATTTCTACCCAGGTTTCTCCTGTCTCCTTAGAATTCAGTATCACAAAACAACACACAATATCCACAAATATCCACTACAGCCTAACAGGCAAATCCTGAGCACTCTGCCAGTGGTGATGACTTTCTCTTGCACATATCTATGTCCCTGAATACAAAAACTTGTGGTTAGGACTCATTCCACAATGCAGGAGTAGTTTAATACTCATACATCAAGTGAAATTCTGATTTGCTTTTATTCTACAGAAAAACCACAGAGCGCTGTTCTATTACCAGGATAGTAACACCACCTCTCATTAAGAACTATACCCCAAAGCATATCAAAGTTCTGCACAAAAAAAGTCTGGGATAAGAAGGTGAGTTTGGTCAAAGCAACCAAAGGAAGCATTAATTCAGAATCACTCTACATCAAATGCTGCCAGCAGTATTTCCACAGAGATAAATTTGCAGACTAAAAGCTGCCACCTGTAGATTCCATTCTCTTTTCCAGTAGAGTTAAAGAAAATACGTAACAGCATCACATTTGTACATATACAATTATATTAGACACAGGGTAAAAAAATATTAATGCTCAAGAGGAGATTGCCACCAACATTACCTTCTTGATTTCATCTTCAAATGCTTTCTCCAGATATTTGTATCTCCTGATAAGTTTATTGAAGACCTAAAGATAAACACAGATTAACTTAAAAAAATGTAATAATTGCAGCCATCCTTTACAAAAAAGGCAAAGGGAAACAAGACTGCAACTACTGAATCCATACAGAATATCTTTGACTAATCCACGATAAGAAAATTTTTTCTTTTTATTATCTCTAGAGCAGGAGAGAAAAAGTAGGAATCACTGCTGGCTTCCCCTCACACTAATATTCTACTGCACAGTTTTCCTTTAGACATGGTTTCCAGGAAATAAGCAGCCAGCAGAATGATATTTCTGCAGTTCTGTTGAGTTGTCAGTCTCATGGCAGACCATGAAACACCCTTCTCTATTAGTTTGTTCACAAGTGGAAAAATACAAGTTTTGCAATTCTTGCTTCACAGAACAATGTTTGAATCAGAGAATTTACTGCAGTTTGAGAGCTTTGTTTTTCACATTTCTCAAAATTTTATTCCTAATCTACTTTTCACCCTATACACATACCAAAAGCAGGGGAAAGAAGGAGGAGAAGGAGGTTAACTCTGCACCCCTCCCCCAGTAATGCATCTCTGTGAGGAAGCTGTGAGGTATAAGCCAAAGGAGTGAGGCAGTCCGGTAGCACTGCTGGGCATCTTCAGTAGATGCAGAAGCTTTGTCAAATCCACTAACATAATGCTTACAACAAAACACGCTACTGCCAGGGAAAGAGGATGAACATTTGTCAAAGCTTTTACAATCAATATGTTCTTGGAAACACTTGTTCTTCAGTTTTCACCATTTGTTTCCCATCATGCGACCACAGATTACTAAAGCAGAAGCAGCACAGGTGCAGGGTGCATTCAGATCAAAGAAGGAAGAGATAAGAAATTAAATCAACAAATCACTGGTCTCACTACTGTACAAAGGGCACAAAACATATGACTCACTGTCACGGGTAAAAAGGTTTATGGAACAAATGACATTATTGTCAGGCGGGGGGGGGAGAAATTAATTTTAGAAAGTTTCAATTTACTTTTCAGAGAATGTAAAATACGTTCAAACATCCTAAATGGTAGTATTTTGGCTCAGAACAAGTGAAAATCAAGTTGTGGCCAAGCTGAGAGGCAGACACACACAAAATTCTAATAAATAAGGTGTAAAATAAGGTATAAGATGAAAACGTAAGCTAGCATTTTGTTCATATGTCCAAACAAAATTTTGTACATTTTTGTAAGTCCATGTAAATGACAGAAGAACATTTCATAAGCAAATAATCTGCTAAAATATCAACACCAGCTTTAGTCTTTTTTTCTTGAAGACTTTTCAATCTTTGAACTGTTTCCATGACTAAAACCACAAAAATAGCCACACTACTGGTTCATTTAGGAGTCAGAGTAAGAAATTACCCAGAAGCTAAAGAAGCTCTAAACACTATTTTAGCCTAACTCCAGTTTTTCATTAATACAGTAAGAGCTCTATTTCCCACTATGCATGAAAAAAAATTGGCAAGGTCTATAAAAGGATACATGTCTCCAGGCATTGACTACAAAATGGTGACTTATTTTGGTGGCTTTTGGTTTGAAATGCAGAGAATACACTGAAAATTCAACTGCTTCAAATCCTGAAGCCTTCTTTTCCATTTTCCAACATGCAACCTTTTACTTTAAAGTTAAATTTCTCCTTGGAGGACAGACTTGTACTGTCAATTTTTATTATCAAACTATTAAAATATTACAATTCAAGACGACAGAATCAATGCTTTTACCAATAACAGAGATTTTCCTGAAGCAGAATACCCTGTTTTTAAGAGATGGTAAAGCTGACACACAAGATATATTGATTCCCTTTCCAGAAATATTTCACTTCTTCAGATTATCAAAGATGTGTTTTTAAAGGAGCTTTCTGCTATTTAGCAAACATTTGTTACTGATCCAGATTCTGATCCCAACACCCTTTAAATCAACCATGCACCTTTTCAGCAACTTACCCTCAGCACCTTAGCAGGGACAGTGGCTTTTATGCTTTCAATTACTGTCTCCAGCATCCCAGTAACAACTAGTTAATTTAGAAGATAAATATGTTACCTAATTAACAACAGGCTTTTTACATATGGGAGTTTCCATGGTATTGCATTTTTATGCAATCCTACTTGTATCCAGAATTGCATGGTGGCTTTGAACTTTAAATAGAATTCTTGCTGTATTTTCTCACATAATTATTATCTTCCATTAAGGAGTTACACAACGTTAGCTTCTCTTCAATAATGTTTTAGGTTTCATTACTTTTTTGTGTTAATTTCACATAGGCCTATTTCTGCAAACCTTAATCATGTAAAAAGAAATTATGTATAACGTACGTAGGAGAAATGAAAGCTCTTGGAATATATGCCCAATTCCTAACTAGTTATACAACTAAAGGTTGGAGGTGTGAGCTTTATATTTTTTGTCATTCATATACTTCATGTGTTTCTAAAAACACGTTCATACAAATCTTTCAGGCTGCATACAGAAAAGGTCAACAAAAATAATAAGGATGGTGTCTAAAAATATGCTGAACCAACAGCAGACTGAAATAAGTAAGACTGCATTCTGTAAAAGAAAGCATTGCCAGCTGTGATCAGATTATCTTAGACATCCTATTTTCTTACCTAAAATTTATAGGTTAGGGCAGATTACTGGTTAACTGGATTTTCAGTTGCCCTGTAACTAGCCTACTGTAGCCTAGACGGTCTGCAGATGTTCCCCTGTAATTCCTTTTGATACATAAATGGAAAACAGTAAGCAACCACACCTTTACTGACCTGAGCATAATTTCGGATGGCATCATGATCTTCATCAGCAAAAAATACACAGTGGTTGGTCATCTTGGTCTTGTCATTGTCATCTATGCGTGTGCCACCAGGAGCTTAAAAAAACCCCAAACAAACAAAAAAAACAAATGCAAGAAACAGTTTCTTACTTTAGAGAATGTCCTATAAGATTTAATAAGCCTGATAAATCTTGTGTGAGTATCACTGAGGCAAAAGACAAGGATAAAAGCTAGCTTGCACATATTTTAACTACTCCGTTAAACACCACAATAATGTAAATCTTTTCCAAAGAGAGAAGTATTACTAACTTGAGGACTTCGAACATCCTCCTAACCCCCCTAATGCTTACCAGGCCCACATAAACATTCAACACACTGCAGCAAAAGTTTTCTCCTGGCTTATTTTGTTGAGAGTTTTTTTCCTAGATAATTCCACTGGCTTTTGTTTCCTGCATTATCTCAAGTCTTACAAAAATACCTTCTCTTCATACTTACCAAAGAGCAGAAGTCAGGAAGCAAACCAACATGACCAGTAAAAAGTGCCAACTTACTGAAAACATAGAGGAAAGTGAAATGCATGTTTTTGCCCAAGCTGCCACTGATATCTGGGAGAAATGCCCCGTGAACATCACAAAGCACTCCTCATTATCTTCCACTTCTCTTAGCTAGCCTTTGTTGCAAGGTCTACAAAGCAAGCTTTGCAACAGCTAATAACCTGGAGTGCTGTATTACACCTTTTTATGCTAATAAATTCCTCTGTTTCTCCCCTAGTTAGTGTCTCATTTTCTTTGCTGTTGAATTGATATGCTGTTTCAGTTCAGACTGAAGGCTTCTCAGAGCAGTATCTTATTTTTTTTTTGATATTTGCAGAATGCCTCACACGATCAAGTTCCTAGGTATTACTGCACTACAAACAATAAACAAGATTCAAGAAGTATCTAGATAAGTGAAAATATAATACAGTTTACGATTTCTACTCCATAAAGGAAGACACCATCTTAAAAGAAACAAGGCTGATCATCAAAATTCTGTATCAGGTACACTGCAAGTTACCTAGCATGCTGCCAGCTACCAAAATATCAAAGAGTGTGTCGGCATAGCGGCGATAATCAAGCCGTGAGCCTGTTGCATCCAAAAATTTGGCTATAGCTTCCAGGTCATTCCCAGCTTCATTGAGGCCTTGGACAATTGTATCCCTGAAGACTGTGGGTTCAAATTTCTCCTTTTCATCTGGAACAGAGATAAAAAAGAAGGAGAGAGAGTCTGTTTTTAAACTTTCTGTTACAATCTTGTATCAGCCAGCAATTGACATGACCATGGCACCTGAACATATTCTTCCCATTCTGGTCAATGTACCAGAAGTTTGACTTTTATTGACTCTGGAAATTTTGCAGTGTTTACCCTTGCTTCCCTCTCCTCTTCATGCCCCCAACACCAAAACACACACAAACATACAGTAATAAATAAATGAAAGGGAGGAAAAGCAACTATTAAAATTGTTTTCAAATTTCATACTCTTCCTTCTCTTTTTGAAGATATTATCGAATGTATGTATCATTATGCATTGCTGAATCTGATAGCAAAGGGAATGTCAGATACGTGTACATAATCTCACTGTAGGAACACTCCACTTTTCATTTCTTGATATGTTTCTTTAAATAACTGTGATCACATATCTAAAACATTTTCAAAAAGACAAGTCTTCAGCAAAAGAGGAGATCAAGGTATTAATAAAAATAGGTTTTGCGTAAACACTTGGGACCAGGCAACACAGGGTGACCAAGAATTTATCTTTCATATTCACAGACCTAAGCAGCACTTATGAACACAGAAATGCAGCGCTCACATTGCATTTTCTACAGCTGTCCCTCGTTGAACTCGATTAAGGTACAGTCTTACAGACAACATCCCTATGTCAAGGCCATTAGCCACAACAGATGTAACTGCAACCTCCAGATAAAGCTAGGTAGATTTACCCATACCTCCTGCTGCTTTTTCTTGCAGGCTGTTAACAGCTTACCACAGAGGCTTCAAGCTCCTTAACAAAACAAGTCCTGGCTTTATATAAGAGCACATACGAAATGTTTGTTACCATCAAAATAACTGAACTTCAGAAACAAAACAGCAAGCTGTTCTGTGGCACTCAAAAAACAAAACTAGTTTGGTATCACCTGCTGACACAAATGTTGACACAAATTAAAAAACCTGCACATACTATATCCAGAGGATAAATACAGAGATTTTTAGTTACTAAGATGAATGAGGATTGATAAAATTCCTGTCTAAACACGTGCTAATGCAGTCTGAAACATACCAGCTGCAACTCTTGCAGACGTTTTGGGAGAAGAGATTCTGGACTTTACACATCCTCTGGCTGCAGGTTTCCTTTCCCTGCAACTCATAGTACAACTTTTTATTCCAGTCCTTAACCAAAAGACCTTGGTTTCCAATAGCCTTTCTTCCCTCAAACTCCTTCCTCCTGCCACAATAGTCTTATGGCAATTAAATAACTATTTTACACACAATGCCTACTTTTATTAGCTTTATTATTTCTAACATAGAAAAGCTGCTCTCTCTTGTTCCCCTGCAAGTACTCAGTGTGCACCCGTTCTACCATCTTCAGCACATCACTTGCACATTCTTCCCCTCTTCCAGTGCATCCCCTTCCCCCATAACAATTGTATCTGGAAGGCACAAAGCAGTCCTTTCCACTCAGTGTCTCAGGTCACTGGGAAGCTCAGGGGACTAGTCAACTAGTCCTTCCAAGAAGCCTGGCAGCACACAGCCAACAGCAGCTCCAGGGCTGTCCGTCAAGCACTCAGCAGCACTGGAAAAAATGAAGCATCGCCTTATTTTCCAGAAATCCCCTGCTACGCCTACCTTTTAGTGGCTTGATGACTCTATTACCTGTCTTCACATGGCCTGCTGCCCCATCCCCCAAATCTGACTCACTCAGACCAAAGCTAAGGATTACTAAACTCCACGAATACCCACATATATGCTCATGAAACCACCTGCTCCCATCCCCAGCTCATCCTGTAGCGATGCACACAACCATAGTGCCAACCTAGTTTCTCCTCTACCATGCTCTTGTCATCCAATAAACTACTCAATATGCTCCTTCTCTGGACTGCAAGCAACTTCTTCCCAGGCTTTTACTTGACCTTGGAGAGATAGTCAGGCTCTCAGCTGTGTTACCTCGACTTTCAGTTGTGATGAAGATCTGGAGTCTCTCATATCTGCAGGATATGCCCATGGTGGACAAACCAGAGGGTCAAGTGGGTAAACTGAAGAATGTGCTTTGCTCTGGGGAAATGCCTACAGAGAAGCATACTACTGGAATCCCATCTGAGCTATCAGGTCAGTAACCAATACTCAGTTGCAGCTCTCTTTCAATTTAGAGTACTAAACAAACCTGAAACAAGCAAGAAAAACCAACCCACAAACAAACAAGCCTTTTACTGAAGTAAGCTTAAGTACTTCAGTAAGTTTTATTTGCACACAAGAAACCCAGCTCCACCCATAAACAAGTATCTGAGTATAATTATTCTCTTTTGGGTTACCAAATAAGTATGTAGAATTTGCAGAGTAAAAAAAAAAAAAAAAAGGCTTTATGAGTCATTAACCAGTAAGAAGACAGAGTTCTGTCTTAAGGGAGGGGTAAAAAAATAATCCCATTTGTTTAAAAATTTAAGATGTTCACATCTAAACTGAAAGTTGTTATATGCTTGGTATCATGGGTACACAGTGCTCAGTACAAACACAAACACCATGATTAATATTTCTTAGCTATTTTAAAGAGATTCTTCTCCTGCCTCAGAAGTTATCCTCTCGTCTAGAGTACCCTACCATTTTCTTGTCTATCACAACCTAAAAATTTACACAGGAAGAGGAGGTGAACTCATTGCATGAAAAATTATTTTCCTATCAAGCTAATGTACTGAAGAGGAATCTGCTGATGTAGTACAACAGGCTGAGTAAGAAGCCATCATCAAGAAGTCGTGACAGTATGTTGAGCTGTCAAGTACACAATTACTAAACAAGCACAGTTTCAATCATGGGCTAGCAGAGGCAGGTGTAGCTTGCAGATGGGATGTACACAATATCCAACACGGCAGTGCTATACACAGCTTTTCATTTTCATCACGTTCCCAGATCCTTGTTTCCTTTCTTTTGCTTCCAAGGAAATCACACAGTACATTTATACCCCCCTCCTTAAGAATTAATCTTAACTCCTCAACAGAAGGCCCACAACTGTATTTCTGTGGAATAAAAATGAGATGCCCTGTTTGGCCCTCTTCTGACTTCATGTTAACGTAGAGGTGTTAATGCTGACTTTACTAGGTAATTTTCTTCCTGAAAGAAAGTAATATGCATCATTTCGCTTAGCTTCTTTTTATGCTGCTATTTACTTTTTTGCACCAGGTTTTTAGCCAATAGTAACTCTGTTATCTACAACATGGGAACAAACTTGGGTCTCGGGTATTGCTTGCCAGCTTACTTGAAACAATACGCACTGTTTCTTCCTGTTAATGCTTTGGGAAGCTTTTTGTCCTGTAGGTATTTGTCATCTGTCTGGATGCATAAATTTTCCTTACTACCTACCGGCATTTTTGCTACTCATACTATTTCTTCCTCTTCCATTTCAGAACACATAAAGACATCAATTTGCACGCATGCAGTCAATACAATCCACATCCCACGTATCTGCACATAAGCACAAATACTGGCCAGATGCTAACTACTGCTGACCCTCACCAAAAAAGCAATATTCAACAGGTACAGAGAATATACTAAGAACTAACCAAACTATTTTTTTTGCCCAGATTGCTAAAAACTTGATATGGAACTGTAAGATGCCTCCTCCCCTTGGAAGGTTCTTCCACTTACAACATCATTTTTCTTCCTTCAAATCTTTTAAAAGTGATTTTAATGCCTGCCACTATATATACTGGAGGCAAGGTTTATACTTTTCATTAGGTCAACTAATAGACTTGGAAGGAGTGGGATTTACAAGCTCCTCCTTCATAGTCTTCTCTCAAAAATATTTTAGATGCTAAGCACACCTTCAAGCTTTAAAGACAAAAAATATAATCTTTTCCTTTTTTTGCTCTCTGAAAGCTCAGAAATTGTTCGCATTCAGAGAGTAGTTGCTGCTAGCTGACCAGTGATAAGAGTTCAAATGGACAATTATTTTTATTAGATGCCTGAGCGCCATGTCACACATCGTTGTCTCCTCAGATGGCAGTGCTCCTAGGAGCTGAGAAAGGGAAAAAAAAAAAAGAGTATCATGGGCCACAAATCAACCGGTAAGAACAAGCAGTCATCTCTCAACCAGCTGACTCCCCCCAGCATTTGGACATTTCAGATCCCATTACCTGTTTGCCTGTTACACACAACAGAAGAGTCTCCAATGCCATGGTCAAACCACAGCCACTGCACTCTGTCCTACCTGGGTGAAATTTCACGACTCCCTGATATACTGAAAATCGGCATAAAAAAACCCAATAGCATCTTGTAGTCTAAGTCCAAGACATAACAGTCTGTGACACTGCTATGATACAAAAAGTACATATAAACAGAAGGCAACAAATATGCTAGGAAGCCATTTCTCTTCCTCAAGCCCTCTGCCTCTAGAAAGAAAACAGGTATCCACAATTTTCTAAGCAGGATCCTCAAATATTAAGGCAATCAGGATTGCACCATATTTGAAGAAGAGATGCTTTGCTTTAAGCACATAAAGAAGTGTTTGCATGTTAAAATTTCTATATTAAAGCCATTTAATATCCCCTATCCTATTTTTGTAATCTCTCAAAAGAGCAAAAAAACCCCACCCCTCCAATCTTCCAGACCCCCCCCAAGTCTTTTCCTTCTTCCATGTAGTCAACGAGTTATCTAGTGCCACTTCCAATCACTGTACCAGAAATTCAAGAGATAGGCACAGAATTACAAATAAAATCTCTTTATTTATTCTAATTATTACTTGTATTAAATGGGAGTCAAAGACCAAATCTGTATTAGGACACATTATGCCAAATACAGTGCAAAACATGGACTGAAAACTAAGTCTTTATGAGAGAGAGAATGTTTTCTAAGACAATTTTATCAAATAACGTATGTACCATAACTGACTGAACTAGACAGAATAATACATTGAATTGATCCAGCACTATGTATATCTGATTGCTTTTACTGGTTGATGTGATAGAGGTATTTCTTCAGGGATTGTTAATTCCACTCCTCTAGCTACGTCTACGCTGTTGGTAGTTAATGCAGTATACAGCTCCTACTGCATAATGTTCTGGACCATGCTGATAGAAAGTTAATCCCACTAATTACTGGAGCACCATGACATTTAATTGCAAACAATATAGGTTTCTTTTTAAAATTAGTTATACCTACAAATGTTGTATGTGCATCATAGAAAAGACACTTTCCATTTAAGAAACCACACCAGTCAAACCAAGGAAGTGATGTGTGCAAGGGAGGAAAGACAAGAAATCTGGCACTGCCTTTTAACATGACTGAAAACAAACTATCTTGCAGTTCTCATCCAAGCTTCGTGATCATCTTAGATCTTAAGACACTCAGCTCTTCAGACTCGTGATAGAATTTCCAATTTTCTGAGAAATGTTACAAACTTTGTGTTTTTTCATCCACACTGAGAAAATGCTCTTATGTACATTTTCTGTCACAATATGTTAAGACCAGGTGTTAGCTTTTAATCAGAAACAGGAAAATCAAGACGGATAAAGTCTATTACATGACAGACAGGAATCCCACCTGTGTGTGCTATAATAATCTGCTATTGCAACAGCAAAAAATCTAAGTCTTTTCACAAACCAGACTTTTTTCCTGAAAAAATCATCACAAGTATTTTTGCCCTCTGACTCAAAGTGTTGGGCATTCATCTCAGACACCTAAACCATGACAAATGAACTCTGAGTATAGTATGAGCAAGTGTGCTAGGACAACACTCGCTGTACAGAATACCTGGATGATCAGTATAATTAGCACCTCTTAGATTTCTTCAAAAATTGATGACATATTGCACATAAAAGAGAGTGTTGGTCAAGTTTACAGAAAAACAGCATCACAATGAGTAAAATGGGATTTACGCAAGGGTAATTGTTTTATTTTAACAATAAAAAAACCAAACTACACTAACACAGCAGAAATAAATATTCGTGAAAAAGGAGCTTTCTGACCTCTATTGTTACAGAAAGCAGGGCCAATGAGATGACCTGACCATGTCATGGAGAAGGAAGGTGAGAGAATTCCTTTTTAGATGTGAAAGGTTCATCTATAGAGATGGCATTGATTTGAGTAAAAGAAATAAGAAAAAAAAAATCAAAACCAAAAGAGCCAGATAATTTTGTTTACATAACTTTTAAATAAAAGCCCATATTTTACTTTCTCAGTTGAAAAGGACATTTTAAGAAACACCTGAAACAAACACCTAGTAAGTTTTATTCCTCATATGTAAATATACTATAAACTCAGTTAGAATCTAGTTCTTTAACTGAGACTTAATAGCTAATAAACCCAATTTTACAGAAAGCCCTAAGATATATAATGAAAATAATAAAATTCATAGAGCTTAGTTAAAAACAACACCTTCACTCTTAACATGGCTGAAGAGAAGGGGAGAAAAAAACATAATACTGCTGAACTTTCAGTTATTCCACCTGCTCTGTTTCTAGTCACTTTAACAAAGAGGAAAATAAAGTAAAAAATGTAACATAACCTACCCCTCTTCCTAGTTTTGAACCGCTGGCCTGTTAGCACCGGCTTCTGATTCTTATTCATAAAATTTCTGGAATAAAAAAAAGAGAAAAATACATTTTTACTACAGCATTTACAGACAACAGTTTAACCTAAAGGCAAAATAAACATTCAGTGTAGTAAAATCCCGACATGTGAAACGGAAATAAAATTTGTGATGTATACTGAAAGAATAATTCACATTATCTTAAAGATGAAGAGCACTACAATCCAAGAATAATTTTGATGAAATGTCCTTCTCTCAAAATCTGGCTCTTAGCATCCTTATAAAAAACCCTGAAAGTTCAAACCCAAGCAGGAAGGTGACAGAGCCTCCGCCCTTACGGCTGGGGCAGGGGTACAGCAGCGCTGCCCACACAGCTCACAGGGATGCTCAGGGGCACAGAAGCTGCTCAGGCACAGGACAGGGAACTATCCTGGTGGGTCTCACCCTCCGGCATGTTCACCAGGCAGATGGACTCCCAGGGCTACACACTGTCCTGCTGAAGACATGACTGCAGTCTAACCACAAAGATGTTTTAACCATCAAATCCCACTTATAGTGATGCTTGGAAGAAACATTTATCTTAATAACTTTTAGTTCCTAAAAAACATGTAGGTGTTGTAAAAATAATAAAAGCTAACCAAATCCCTCCCCCCATCAACTTTGTATATAAATACATAGTTAATGACCCTACATGGCACATCATATAATAACAACAGCAAAAATATTTGGCTTATATTACTTCAGACCTTTGCAGCAAATCTCCACATGCAATTTTAAAAAATCTGGGAAGCGATCATATATTAATGCCATTTCATCTAAAGCAAAAACTATTTTTCAGCTTCAGATATAATTAGTTTAATCACACGAGATGCAGCTTGCGCAATGAGCAGCTAAACCGACAGCTGAAAGCAAGCAGCACCAAATACAAGGAAGCTTGGCAGCACGTGGCAATCGTCATGGGTCATCCCCCTGTCCTGCCAACAGCAAGTGCCAGCACTGAGACTTACAGGCCATTTATTTCACACCCTGCAGGTCATTAGGTCACTGTTACATATGATTTGCTTGTCCAGAATTAAGCCTTACCATAAAAGAAGCTTCGTCCCTTGGATATGTTCTTCTAATAACTTTAGTTTTACAAAAATCTGTATTATTTGTATTTCTTAATTGTGGACTCTGCAGGTCTTAAAGTACACATTTGCCAACTCTTCCTACCATGAAGAACGAGAAACTCAAGCTCCATGGCTAGAAAGGTACCATCAATCACACATTACTATCCAAGTAATGCTCTCTCAACCCCTGAAAGTTCATTTAATAACTCTGTTAACAATGCTCCATAACTCTGTTAACAATGCTCCAGCTATACAATATGTTCCCATTCACAAGTTTACCTCAGTGGCATCACTAGTTGGCCACTTCTGCAGCATTTTAAACATCTAACTTGTTAAACCACTGCTTTCTAGTCTAGGTCTACCACTTACCCACAGTCAAAAACTGCCTGCCATGCACTGGAAATAGCCAGAAAAGTTCAGAGTCAAGACTGGTTTTGCTTCCTGCAGGTCACAAAAAATACAAAGATGCAAGAAGTAGTTACACCAAGAGGCTCACATTCATCACTGAGATTTACAGCTATGGTTTTAAGACCAAGGAGCATTTTGAAACAACTGCAACACTAAACAGCCTTCTGGAAAAGCGATTTGCCTATCTGCAAAGAGATAAAAATGGCAAACCATGATATCACAGGATCTTCTAAAGCGCTGTAGGATCCAAGCCTCCCTTCACAGCAGAGCTCAAAAGTCTTTTTTTCCCACTAGCTGTCTTAGTGGCAGAGGAACAGGAGGTGCTTTACAAGTTAATTAAGCAGATAATCTAGCAGTCAAGAGGGATAAGCACCAGCCCAGCCTCTAGCCAGTGACCAGCTAGATTTGACTTATTTATCTGGTTTGTCTTTCTGACCTTCAAGTTACCTGTAAGAGACTGATCTATAATATATAATATTTGCCCAGGTATTTTTGACTGGTTTTATGCTTGGCCCCTATACCTTATGCCTTGTTCTGGGTCTAAAAATGTTCATTTCAACTGACATCGAGAGGAGCCCATGAGGTTTGGAAAGAAAGCGTCAAGCAAGCCACACAGCAGATAAGAGTTAATCCTCCTGTCACAGCTCTTTCAGAGCACAAACATGCCATCGGGCCAGGATTGACACAGCCCACTTCCCTAATGACCACACAGAGGCCTTGGGGGCAATAAAATGAATGACACCTGACCTTCAACGGAGCTGTACTGCTACGGTTTCCCAGTTGCTCTAAAAGATATAAATGCATATGCTAAGTTTCTAGCACTAGATTTCTCCTTTCCTTTGATGCACTGTCTTTTTAAACTGCAAAAAGAGTTGCATGCACCTGAAGCTTGACTACCAGATATTAAAATTGTTCCATGTGAATACAAAATACGCCCTTTAAGACAGCTGGGAAGAAGACTTTTTTAAAAGCAGTTAGACTCACCACTTGTGGCAGGTTTAATGACTAGAGGTTCAGTGCAACAGAAGAGACTGTTGAATAGTTAATTACTAGGAACACAGGATCTGCCTTCTTCTATATTTAGCTTTAAATATACTGCACTCTATGCTTGAGTCAGGGTCAGGCTTTATAAGGCACTCCCTCAAGCACTGGCCCAGGGAGACCACAGGCACTTTCATCAAGAAACTGCAGCATGAGCCAGAACAAAACCAACCCAGTGATCTATATGACAGCCCAGGATGTATCTATACTGCAAATGACACCAGCTACTGCAGATGAGATTTTAAAGTGCTGATGCCACCACAACAGGTGCCTGGACAATAGTTTAAAATTTACAAAAGTGAATGTAATGCAAAAACGTGTTTTTTGGGGTTTTTTTGTTTTGTTTTCTTTTTTTTTCTTTTTCTTTTTTTTTTTTTTTAATCAAGAACACACCGACAACAGCACAAAAGTGATGGCTGAAGGTTGTAGACTCAGGATGGCAGCATATAAGCTCACACAGCACATTTGATTGCATGGCAGTGCAGCCTGCCTCTCAGGTGTCATGCAGCTATAAAGCCTTGAGATCATGAAAGACCTTGAACTATTACATATATTCTCCATTTTGAAAGGTACAGGATCTGGGTAGATCAAAGCCAAAGGCAAATTTTGAAATGCCAGCTAGAGAAGTCATAATGGTTTCAGAAGAGTAAAGATCTTAACGATGGGTATGGGTAGGAAGGAATAGCCTCAAAAAGAAAATCCAAACCACCAGTCAAACTTCTATCTTTCAGCCCAACATCCTCCAGGATTCATAGGAACTGCCAGCAGGAAAGAGAGCAAGAGATGCAGAAATGATAGCTCTTTAGCACACTCCTTTCACAGACCACTCCTCTACAGAAGATGGGACAGGCTCAGCAATAGATGCTTTACTCTTGATTCTCCCTTTAGGATCCAGAAAACTTGTTGTAGAGGTTCAAACTTCATAGCCAAACACTTTTTATAAGCAGGTAAGTCAGAAGCTGGGCTGGGCTGACTCAAGCAGAAGATGTCAAGAGAGCAGTATAGAACCAGGCACCACACCCCAGAATGGGATAATTTTCCATACAAACCACAAAATGTCTAAGGCTGCTGCTAACTAATTTGCAGCTAAAAATTCATCAGCCAAATAAAAAAAATGCATGACGTAAAACAGTTTCCCAAGTTCCACTCCCACTCTTGTTAACAGGCTTCTACAAGACAGATTGATACTTAAAAAAATACGTAAGTTGAGTTGGTACATTCCCTGAAACTGCTTGAAGTCCACAAGTTCAGCTTTCTCTACAGCTGCTTCTCATTTACGTGCTAAAGACCCTAAATAGTTAAATAACACTGAGGGACATCTACACTTGTAGATATCTAGACATATATGATATAGCAGTTTCTATAATCAACCAATCCTTCTCACACAATTAATAAAAATTATAACATTTCATTAATAAAGCCAGCATTAATTAATAAAATTAATTTATAAAACCAGGAAGAGATTAAGTAAAAGTTACTTCAGAGCCTCAGCAAATTTGAACTTGCTTTGCAATTTAGAAAAATGCAGTCTTTTAGCCATACCACAGAGAAATTCTTATGATGATTAATTCCTAAATTATTTAAAGCCTTGATAAGGCTGAAGTTTCTGCCAAGCTAAAATACTGGAAACATTTTTTTCTTGGAAACATATTGCCCAAATTGAAAAAAAAAAAAAAAAATGAAAATGTTTATCCAAACCAATACTATTTTTCTAAGCATCATTTTACACTTCTTCTAACAGAAAGCTCAGAATCATCTGAGATTCTTCAAACATTAACATGCTCACGATGAATTCAAGAACAGTTGCTTCACAGCAGCAAAACTCCACTGCCCTAGTTACAGAGCAAGGGAAATCAATGCCAGACGACATCAAAAAAAGAACAACCGTTTAATAAAACTCCCTACCAAGATTCTATGGCTCTATGTACGCAGGGCACTAAGAACAGCAAGGGAGCCCACGGGGGCAGGTGGCAACCCTTTGGGCAGCCGACTGGTGGGCTCCAGTGGCACTGCTCCATGGCATGCTGTCGCTTCATCAATGCAACTGCACCGATGGTGTTTGATTGACAAGGGTGCTGGAGAGAGCTGCCAGAGCACCACCAACACAGCACCACCAGCTTTCACAGGAACAGATGCTTGGCAGGAATTATTTCCATCTCCTTCCCTTGCTCAGACATCATGCAAGACAGGAGCACTTATCACAAAGTCAAATAAAATAAAAGCATAGATGGGGAGAGTTTCTATGAAGGAAAAACCCCAACCCACATAAAGTCAATCTTTTTTCCGCCCCCAAGAAGTGGAATATCCAGGATGTTAAAAGGCTTTACTGGATCTTCTTCATCCAGCAAGTTACTAGGCATTTTCATCCTCTCACTGTTACAGTTCCTGGCTTAGGAGGGTTTTCCTCTTCTTTCAGCAGCAAGCCAAGGAGTTAGGTTAAAAGCAAATTCCTGAACTTGAGCACCATGGAAGAAGAGCTGTCCTTGCACTTCTGATGGAGAGGAAACACGACAGCACACAGTCAGCAGCTGTCTCCGCTCCCTGGGAAGGCAGCAGGCAGCTAGCTTACGAGCTAACAAAATCTGTAGGTGGAAAACTCATAAATCATTACCAGTACAGAGGAACAGAGCAACGTAAGGGGACGACAGAGCGGATGCAATGCAGCCGCTGGTTCTCGCCAAATCCTCATCACGCTTCCCACTTTCCACTGTCCACCCAGACACTGAGTCCCTGCAGGGACTCTCGCAGCTCCTCCTTTTCCACAGGCACTTCCCAACACCTGGGTGCAGAGAGCTACTGTAGCACAACAGGTGCTACAGCATTCACTGCCACGACAGCTGTAAAGCATTTTCTGCTTTAACACAGTTTTCACACCCTCGTAAGGCTATGAAATCCACCTCAGCTGCTGACATTTCCCAGGTTTGGTCAGCATGAAGGAAAAGCACTTTAGTTGCACATCCGAGGCAATACGATGGCTAGCCCACAACATGAAGAGCAGCAGCAACACTACCTTCCACCTGATGAAGCTCACTTTGATACTGTTGAAAAATAAGGAAACAAGCAGCTTTATCTGCTACTTCCCAGGGTCCCAAGTGCTGAGGACAGGACCAGAGTAGCGCTAAGAAGCCACCTTTCCTCTCTCCTTCACTGCACATCTGGGGACCCAGCAACACCAAGCCCCTACGCTCAGCAAGACATGTTGGGTTTTCTTTATGCAGGTTGACTCATGCTATTTGATCACCATTTTCCTACTGTTGCCCTCCGTTCCTAAAACATATTTTTTTTATTTCAAGTGACTAATAACCTGGAGGTCTGGAACTTCAACCATGGTACAAATCAGCAGGAAGGGCAGTGCTGGCAGGTAGAAGGTTTATCTTGCTGTTTTGCCCACAGAGGCCACCAGCAGAGTTACAATGTTTATGAAACCCTTATCCCAAAGGTCCTACACATTACAAACAGTAAAGCCAGAGCCAGGCTGTCGCCACATTAAAATCCCCTCACTGATTTTATTGCACCAACGACCGCAATGGCAACATGCAGGGACTAAACAGTCACATAACTACATGCAGCGTAAATACAATCAACCTCATGTTTTAATATTTAATGAAAAAAGGATACTGCTAATCCACATGTATATTGCTGAAAAATACATCTTCTGTTATGGATTAATTTTGCTTACAGCACATGAAGCAACTAGATACCAACCTTTGATTTCATACTTGGAAGCATGCCCTAGCCACCAGGGCTATTGTGTAGTATCTCAAGATAGTGTTATAGCAGGTTTTCGACACACACCAAATGCCCTGTCTTTCCCAAAAGAGCCTTCCAGAAGCTCTTAAGGCACTTAATCTTTTGGTTTTTGTGGGGCTTTTTTAATCACAGGACAGTGTTTTTTTCACAGTAAAGAGTAAGTGTGCACTCTAATAAAAGGAGTTGTGCTTTGTTAGTATGCCTAGTGGGGGAGAAAACAGAGATGAAACAAGTGGAATTGGTTTCATTCTGCAGCAAGTACAAATACCAAAAGAGAATGAAACTTACCACACATTAAAGAAAAAATAAAAAATGCAAGATTCTCCAGCCAAGAGTTGTGCATGCAACCTGTGAGTAGTTATCCAGCTGAGAAATAAGTAGGCACAGAAAAAAAAAAAATCGAGAAGACAAACTCACCAAAATTTGCACCATAAATCTCATCACCTAACTGCTAAACTGGGATACACAGGAAGATGTTTCTTGAAAAACAGCCAAAAAAAATGACTGCCACAATTTAACATACAATGATGCACTGCATTAGAGAGCCAGCTCACTAGAGGTATTTCAGGAAAGCAGGTGCTTCTTAGGTCAATAACCAAGAATTTCTACAGAAGCAGCTCAGCTGAATAACAAGGTAAAAAACAAGACAGAAACCTCCCACAACCAAAGCACTCCAGATGCACTTCATAAGGTCAAGAGAACTGTCAATTGAACCGAGGCAATGGACTTCTCTGTCTCATAATCCACAACCATATGAAAAATGCATGAATCATGGCACAGTCAGTAGAAAAAAAAAAAAAAAAAACAAAAACGACCAGAGAATAAAATTCTTAATCATTGACAGGTGAAAATACAAGTCAAGAAAATGAAATCATACACTTGGGTTGACACACACAGAAAGTTATCTTTCAGTAACAAGATTTCTTTCAGCAACTAAGAGGAAGAATTAGATATAATTCTTCAAGGACAAGGTATTAGTGGGAGCTTTTCTCAGACTGTTGAGAGATCTCTTAAGCTGCTGTGCTCCTAACTGGAGTACTCTGAGATAATGGAGACAGTGTATTGCTACAGATCAGTTCATACCCAATTAACATTCATTTTAAGGTGATGGTTAGTCATCCAACTCCAAGCTTGCATGCCTTGCCAGCAGGAAAACCTCTCAGAAAAAGAAGGGGGCAAAAAGGATCGGCAGAGATCAGGGTCAGGCAAACTTAGAAAACAAGCAGAAGACAATACTGTCTCTCTCAGCAATCACCATAAGAGATGATGTTGCTAAAGGAAAAATGTATGTCAGAGAGAGTTGTACTAGACACTGTCCACAGCACACTTGGAAGAAATCATTAATGGAGTTACTTTATAGGGTCCCCCTGAACCAGGTCTCCAATAAACCACTAAATGCAAATAATTAGGAAGAAAATATATAAAAAAATTACCAGAAAGGCTTCATTTCTAGCAATGAAGTCCATCAGACACAAGACAACTAAAGAACAGCTCAGTAATGAAGGCCAGTGCAGGAAGAGCAGCTTTCTCATGTAGAGTACCACTCCTCTGCTCAAGTCCACCCTGCTTCTCTTTTTTTAATGTATCAGCCCACTGGAAGTTTTTAGTATTGACCCTACTCATACAAATTAAATATCACAACAATAAAATCAGAAGATGTGCCGCTTCCATTTTTCTTGCTGTCTCAAAGCTCTGAGCAGCAGCAAAAGCACAGGAGATCACCAATGTCTCCAGGATACAGCGCTGCAGCATTTGAAAACCCATCAAATGTCTTCAAAATTACAAGGGCTAAGCTTAAAAATAAAACAATAAATACAAAGTGTGCATTCTTCAGAAAGTAATGCCTCCCAGTTGCTAACAGTTTATTATTTCGGGAACTAAATACAGTAATTGGAGGAGGGATGTATTAATAGCCAGCAACTCCTACACACTTGCAAGTGCTGAAGGCCTTGGCTTTAATAAAATGACAACTGCTGTAAGCAGTAAAGTAAATTTTAACTTAGAACTCCCTAATTATTTCTTCAAAGCATGTGCAAGGGAAAGGAGTTCACTGAGTTAACGTGTAGCTTTTTACCTGCAGGACAGTGAATCAGCTTCCAGATACCTGAATTCTGGTATTTCTGACTAAAATGCAATGGTACAAAGAGCCAGCAGTGGAAACGCACAACCCTTTGCACCATGTCGACTATTCCAAACATACCAGCTAACACTGATTATGCCGTTAGCAGCATTCACTTGCACAGAAAAGGAGTCCATAACTGATTTGTATCACTCTGCATCCCAAAAGCAGTCCCATGTCCCCTGCAGCTGCTTCCTCCTCCTCAGAGCAGGTTGAACATTTTGACAGAACGCACTAGTTTTGGTGAACAAATTCATGGAGTGGGGGATAAAAGTAGTCAACGTTTGGATCGCTTTAACCTGCAAATGGTTATTTTCTAGGCAGTGATGGATACAATTCCTCTCAGGTCAAGCTGAGATAATTCTATGGCAATAGATATTGATTCATATCCACAAGTTGGGCATTGAAAAAAACACCAGTGTATGGCGTGGGGTGCCTACACAATCAACTATTAACCCATGTGAGTCAGAAAAATAGCTACAGACTGAACATGCAGCAAGGGGGCACACACTTTCTATCCTACCCACAGCTTGGCAGCTCACATACCAGCACTTTCAGCCTGACTTCAGAAAGGCATTTCTTCACCTCTGTGCAGAAGCCTGAAAACTCTTAGAGGAATTCATGAAAGACGAGGCTATCAAGGGCTATTAAACACAAGGCTGGCACAACCTTCTAAGCCAAAAATTGCTGTATGACAAGAGCATGAAAGAAAGAAAGAAATGTAGCACTCCATATATCTATATCCTCCCTCCTGCCCCCCTTTTTTTTATACCTACCCAACTCTACAGGCTGCTTTCAGAAACCAGACTCTGAACCAAAGGCAAATTTCTCCCAGTAAGTCAAGCTTTTGTATCAAGTCAGGTAACTTACAGGTATTGTGTATCCCATATGTAGCTCCTCCTCACTCTATTTCAAGAAAGGCTGTCTCTTAAATCCACAAATGCGCAAGACAAGCATTACTCACCCATGACAGCATACTCCACTTGGGACTACTATGACAACAGCACTGAGAGCTGGGTGGCACTTCAGTAAAGCCAGGTGAGGGGAAGTAAACAAAAAACCCAGGAGGACTGACCTGGGTCAGCATGTTCTATTACTAATTTTGTAGGAGGACTTTAGGTTGCTTCATTTAAGATGAGAGAAAAGATTCAACTAGTCTTCAGTGATGAAAACAAAAAGCCTTGAGCCAATCTGTGTTGTGAATATTGTGATTCAACCCACATATTTCTTCCCAGTGCCTGGGGATGCTCAGCATCGTGATGGTGAGCATACTGTAGGGACTGGTAATAGAAATCACATTGGTATTGTGATTGAACTGTGTATTGTAATTGCTTTACTTTGTTATGTGTAACTTACATTTGTACTGTGTTTTCAGTATATTTTGTATCACTCTGCTAAATCAGAAATCCCATGTAACATCAACTATCTTCAGATAAGTAAATTAGATACTAAACATCACATCCTCTGTGTGTGGAACATCTAAGAAGCTGGTCAGACAGTACTGGACTCAGACACTATTCACACATCAGAACAAACTGGGAGATCAGTCTCTGTTTGGTAACCAAAAAGATCAAATGCTAAGCAATCATGTATGGCAAAGTTTCCTCTATTTTGATATACCATGCACGGACACAGTCACAGAAGTGCTCAAAACACCACGTTTTCTCTCAATTTCAACAGTTCAGCTTCCTTTTTCTTAATCTTCTTCCATGCTGCATCTGAACATGAAAGACATTAAATGAAACACTTATCTGAAAATGCCTAAAACCAAGAATATGTCTTTGCTGGTAATCCAGATTCAGGAGACTTTGAAGTCCATCAAACGAACCCAAAGAATTCATAGTCTATCTATAAAGCATTGCAAGCAATGGTTATTATGAATGCTATGAATGCATCTCTGTAGTTGTGCTCCTCAAAGATATATTTATAAGCAATTTTGATCATAATTGCAATCAGATGAAAACTCAGTTCTCAAAAATACATTTATGTACACAGGTGGCCAGAATCTCAGAATTAAGAAACATTGCCATGAAAGGAAGTCAAATAAAGCAGCAATATAAATCACCCGAGCTAGAAAAAATAGAGTAATTAGCCTGTTGCTTCACTAATCTGTATCTATTTTCCAGTATCAGCATCATGTGCTAACAGCATAATCACATTACAAAAAGCTAAAAGTTATTGAGTGAGAGACATCTGTTTCACTCAGATGTAGACCAGAGCAGGTATATACTATTTTACCCCACTCCATCAGAGAGGCAGCAGATCCCACCTGCAGGCAGTACCATTTAGACTGCAGCAGTTCCTGAAATACTTCGTGCCCATGAACTGGAAATAGAAGCACGGACAGCTGTCAGTCAGCTCAGTTCAATGCAAAAAATGACAATTTAATTGATGCCTATTGGTTGTGAGGACTACTACCTATTTAACGGTCGATCATTTTAGGAGGTAATCAGGTAAGCCAAAACCTGTATCCACTTTTCTTGTCCAAAAGACCAAGTGTCAGAACCCAAAAATGGGATGCATGTGACCTAACTTTAAAAATTAACAACAGACACCTAAGTCTGACCCTGCGATTCTTGCTTCTTTCTACCATCAATGGAGAAACGTAAACTTTTCCAGAAAATAGCTTATCTAAAATACTCTGCTTGCCTATTTTAGGTGAGATCTTAGAGAGTCTCTTGTGAACAGCTTCACAGCTTCAGTTTTAGGCACTTTTTAGATATTTGAACTAGATCAAACTTCCTCCAGCAGTTTCTACAACAGAAATTCACACCTGCAGACTGGCAATCTGTGTGAAAGTCTATATCTCAGTGACACCTAAAAACATCTCAGGCAGCGTTAAGAGTTTAATTATGCATCCAAAATCAACAATAGGACAATTACTAATGGTGTATTATTCATTCTATAGTTAATTCAGTAGACCTGCTTATTTATCTTTCTGAAATGATTCATAGAATTTCCATTGTTGGCTGAGAAGTTTCAAAATCCAGCATACCACAAATATGCTGAGAGAATAGGCTCAGCATCACACCACAACCACCCACCCACACCCAACCCAGATTCTGAAGCCAAGCATTACTGCAGGAGTTAAGATTTCCAACTGGAATAGGTTTAATATCCTTTTAAATGGGCATAAAACATCACTATGCCAGCCAGCCTGGCTTCCTTCAGTAGAAGCAGCATACATCCGCTTTGCGGTTGTCTGGGTTGTATCAATGTCAGCTTTGACACTATTGATAGGGAAATCTATTTTCTTGTTTACAGCATCATGGTTCATGCACTGGAAAGACCAATATCAGCAATCTACTTCTGCAGATAACCTAATAAAGATTCCACGGGATGTGTATCTGTAGGTGTGTGCATACATGTGTACATACAAGAGAGTAAGAATGCCAGTAAAAGCTACATTAGATTTCTACAGCTCACTTCCTATGAGAATGCAAGATACGAAGAATTTGAAAGGTTTACTAATGAGACAGATAAAGATTTTTTTTTTTTTTTCTGGACTGAGAAAACACAATGAAAGGCTTGGCTCGTTTCTCAAGGACTTCAAAAAGACATGCCAGTAAACCTAGAGCTCTTGAATGTGGATGTAGAAAAAGATTCTACAAAATACATTGACTTTCAGTGAAAAAGGGGCATACACCTTCCAGTGCTACACCTTCTGTCCTTTTAAAAGAAACAGAAGCTCTTCAATAGCCAAAAACCTGTTAACAGCAACTGCATCTATCATCCAATGAGGAAAATTTTTTTAAAAATAAATAATTATTTCTAATTTTAAGAAGTGAACTGATGCTAAATCCCAAAACACAGATTTGTTCAGTCATGGATACAGCCAAACTCTCAATGAACTGACTGTGAAAGCCCATGCAAACCAAGGCATTTGCATTCTCCCTCGAGCTCTGCTTTGCCTTAGTTTGATATGCTCTGTAGAGTTGAAGAACTAGAAAACCTAGCATATGTTCTTTGCTAATAGAAGATAAAATGCAAAGGTAGCATTAGTGCCAACCTAAATGTATTTTTTTTTTAAATCTAAAAGAAAAGAAAGCAAATATTCAACATGACTCTCAATCAGGGCCTTTGCAATAGGTGGAAATTTTCCTCTATTGTTGACCACACTGCAATAACAAGAGTTGGTATTTCAGATTAAGAATACGTTGATATGAACCTTTATTAACCAACTGTTGAGAACACTGATTAAAGTAGCTATTCAGTAATCTAATAACCTAGTTATTAGCAGGAACCAAGTAATTTATACAGGGATTACAAAAAACAAGTAACAAAGATGTTGAAAAAGAATAAATGGGGAACATCTTGGTCTACACTAGGAAGACAGTGCCCTTTTCCCCATCACTGACACAGTGTTCTCCCTCAGCTTCAAAAGATTTTTGTGTGTTGTCTCTTCATACCATAACACTGTTTTTGCAGTGCTGATACCTAACAGGTCAGACTGAAAAGGTCAACAACTGTTTAAACTGACAAGACAAAGGAAAATGAGGAAAGAATCACGCCTTCCTATACCCAAGAAAAAAAGTCAGGGTGAGCATTAAGCTAGCCCTAGCATCAAACAGGCTACCCATAAAATGCTTTGGCTTCAGGGAGCTGTGGACCACTGCTTACAGATGAAAGTTCAAGAATCGCACAACTTCATCACAGAAGAGACCTGATAGCCTTGATGATTTAGGAGTGTAGGTCACAAAACAACCAGTCCATTATTATAACGAAGGATCTTGGAGGTACAACAGCAATGCAAATAAATTGACATACTAATGGCACATTGGGAAGAAGGCACTTTCCAGCACACACCAATAAATGTTTTAACAGGCAACAATTGAAAATACAAAGCCCTTCTCTTGGCTCCTTTGGAAAAGTAAATTATGAGTATGTTTTCATTTCTCTAACTCAGGGAAAATTCTTTTAAAAGTTCTGCAAAACAAGGTAGCCAAACTCAAAACCTGGCAAAAGACCTCGTCCACATACTTGGGCACAGGAGAAGCAGGTGCTTCCCTGTGCTGGGAAGGGAGCCGAGACTGATGCACAGGACAATGAATCTCAAGGGCAGAGCCAAGGATTCAGGCAGCCCTGGGGACATGCTGACTGGGGCCTCTTTTTGCTACAAAACGTAGGGGAACAAAAAAACACATCGGACAGAATATTCAACAGCACAACACTGGGCTTCTGTAGCACTGGCTGATGATTTGGGGATCTTCAGGCCTCGGTCACAGGAAACCATGCATTAAGATAATATAGTCAAAGCAGACCTAAGACAGAAAAGAGACTTAACAGCACAGGCTTCAGGAGCAACCTTAGAGAGGTGCAGAGACACAGGACAAAACCAGCAACAAGACTCTAACCAAACTCATATCGATATTGGCACATACAGAGAAGGTTGTAGATTGAAAGGAAACTCACCATCTCCTCCTCTTTCTAAAGGGTTGACATCTCCTTAAGCATTTCAAACAAATAACATACTTTATTTTTCTAATTTTATATCGCTTGAGACATGAAGTGGTAGTGAAAATAAATGACAAGTCCCATGTCTGTTAATGCTCAGTAACACGTTCGTAAGATTTCACCCCTGTGCCTGATCATAGAAAAATGACTAACGTGTAACTTGAATGCACTGAATGAATTTTCCCTTTTAAAATCATTTCTAGAGAAGCTGAGGATTTCATTCATGGAAACAAAACCTAAAATGAAAGGATCACTTAAGCTTGCAAATTACAAACTGTTGAACTGTTTAGACTTCTTTTTCTGCATGAAAAGAAAACACATTTAAGGAAAACACATTAAACTGGTTATTACAATGAACTACAACCCCAAATCCATATTTGTTTTGTCTGCAGTAGTTGAAGGAGTTGTAGAAGGGTGTAACTCGTTAGGATTCAAGACATCACAGGAGATGCTTCCTTCCTGTGTCCCTGACCAACCTCTCTGTACCAGACTTCATCTAGCATTTTTCTTGTCTGACCTGTCTGTCCTCAATTCTAATTTTCACCAGAGGTAATCCATCCTTCTTACAGACTGACTAAAAGCAATAATCTTTGTCCGCTACTGAGAGTCTGCAGTAACTGCTAGGAATCTCTGTAATAAACTTCTCCATCTGACCTAAAAATAACTCTGATCTGGCAGAGCAAATTCTTACACAGGACTCCAAAACATGCCTATGTATGAAGTACTCAATGAATTTTAAAATTCCTACAGAAAACTCTATAGTTTCTGTACTAGGAAAAACCACATTTCTAATTTCAAAAGCAACTAACAGCTCTTATAGACAAAATTCCTATTACAGTAGGAATTACTATGGATTTACTTCCTGGAAATATTTTCCTGACTTCTGGGAGCTTAAAAACCAAAACACATAACTTGACAAAAGATTTTTTTTTTATACGGCATATGTGAGGAAGTTCTTTCTTAAAACATACTTAGTAATAGAAGCATATGTAAAGATGGGGTGGGAACAAGACTCAACAACAGGAAAAAAAGGACTCTTACCATGAGTATCAGCCATTACCCAGGTTTCAGCTTCCATACTGACTCCTGACCAGCTTACCTCTTAACTACTTTCCCTTTGCCTAGGAACTAAGCACCTCCTAGTTTTGCAGTCTGATCTACATGAGCTGTCACTTGCACCTATGCAACTCCATTGCAAAACTGTGAACCAAGTCGAAAGGTTTACCAGCAATATGTTACAAATAGATGATTTCCCGTTATTGTGCTTGCACTATACAACCACACTTCACAGAAGACCAAAGTTGTTAAACTCTGAAACTCAAGTGTTTCGTTCTGCTCTCAGCTTTACAGCACATAAGAATCTTGAAGAGCGCTATGGTGCCATAAATATGGCCACTTCACCACTGTACCTATCTTTTTGGTCACTGGACTGACTCTCTATTTTGCTTTTTATTTTGGAAGAGCTTTTATTTTGACTTTTGCACTCTCTTAGAGAATCTACAGCTGGATTTAAGAAGCACAGTGTGGCAAGTTCAAAAGGGTTTTCAGGCATGGCAGAATATTACTGCACTCTACAGACTTCTCTCTAGGGAGAAGCAATGGATTTTTTCCATTTGTCAATCTTCCTCTCATACACCAGCATTATCTCTGACCGATCTCTGAGTATTTTAGTTATCTTTGAACAGATAATTACTATTTTAAATTAACAAGTACAGCTGCAATTGAGGAGAGGACTCATTTAATCGACAACAGATCATTTGGAAAAAGAAACAATATCAGAAATCAAATCCATAGTTTAATGGGCAACCATGGCAGCTCACAGGTGAAGTTTATTGCACATGAAGTATCCAAATGGAATTACTTTACCTGTAGACTCGGCAGTGAGACAGATATAGGCCTATTGCCCTATGTGCAACACAGACACAAGAATTGTTGAATCTAAACAGGAGGAATGAGGACAGAAAATAAGCTGAGGAGTAAAAGATGATGTCTCTTAAAGCAATCTGAACTTAATAGCACATATCCATTCAACACAATCTTATTCCTCTGTCCTAAACAGTCACCCTAAGCCTGCAAACAGGTACATATATCTGCAGATGACTGTAAGCAGAGTTTAAATAAACTTGTCTTAGGTTAAAAAAATTAGTCACAAATTAGATATATTTAACCCAACTGCCTCCACCATTTTTCACCAGATAAAAGGTTTAATTGTCACTAACTGCTGCTGACACTCCCAGGATCTCTATTTTTCCCAGTATCACACTCACTATTCCCAAAAGGTAGTGCAGGATTTATTGGTGCTGAAAAGTTTTTCAGCGTTCTTCTACATGGAGATGTATTTCCCTTGCAGCTTTATGTAACTTTATTTACTTCACATCTCTGAAGCTTTGAATTTATTTTAGCAACACCTGTCTGAAAAGCCATTGCAAATCAACTCTTACAGAAGCTGTGCTAATGCACAATTGGGTTATTTCCACCACTTACAAAGCTTAAATGGAAAGAACTTTGCCTTGCAAGGGTGCTGTGACACATATTGCTCCACAGTCACTAAACTCATCTCGGTCCTTTATCAGCAAAAAGCTGCCTGTATGCCTGTATTTCCACTTACAGAAAAATTAAAGTACCTACTTACATGGAATTCATACACATGAAACAATTTGTTTAAAGCTTGGATTTCTCTTAATCAAAAAGAATTATAATGACTTAAAGTCTCTCATGAAAAGCAAGAAAGATGTATTGTCTGAGCAAGTTTTTCATACTAGGACCATCTAGAACAAACAATTAAGATAATATGAAATCAACCTGCAAAGGAGCAATTTAATTTTTTCTTAAATTACAGATCCAATGTTGAGTATATAAATAGAGCAAGGAGTACACATATCTGGTTTTGTTATGAAAGGAATGCTGATTTCTTTTTTTAAAGAAGCTTTTAACCAGGTAGCCCAAATGCACATTTATCTAAGGCGCACACATTGCCCTCATCATCACAGTAACTGAGCACCTTAAAATTCCTCCTTTGCACCGCTAACCTTTACTATCTGTGGGAAGATTATGCGGGTTGCCCTTGTACAATTAGCAGTTAAATATATACATAAAAATAGAAGCATATACTCAAAAATGCACTTTGTAACCTATACAAATAAACTTGTGAGCAGTTTTCTCTAAAGAAACCTCTATAGATGGCTGCTACACTCACTATATTCTGGGTGCAAAACCACCAAAGCTGGCTCTGCTCAGTCAGATCAGGTCTAGGAGCAAACAACCAATACTCACGCTAAATCAGACTAATGAGGACCACACAGTTATATGAACCTTCAAGTCCCAAACTGGTACTTTCACTCTGCTGTCCTGTATTTCCCGCTGGAGGATGCTGCTCACCTGAACTCTGCTAACCCAGGCCCCTGCTGGGTCAGACAATCCTTTGGAGGATACTTTGGTGTCCTTCTGTCCCATATGCTTGAGAAGCCTTCAAGTCAGGCTTCAAGAGAAGATGAAGCAAGCACAGGTCTCATCATGCCAGGCTTTGGATACAGCTAGAGTCAAGTGTTGGGATTTGCTCCTAAATTTCAGAGTGTAGAGAAAACCTAACTTAGTGCAGGGTCCCACAGGGAATTGGTAGCAGATGGAGATCTCTATGCATGTCTCAGATGAGCACCCCAGCAATAGGAATACCTTATCGTTCAAAGGCATACCTATTGTGGTCAAACATCTATCATGCTCGCCGGTCCCTGGCTGCTTTCAGTTATTCTTTTGCAGTCTTTTTATAATCTACCTTCTGGTACAAAACACGACTTAGCAATGCTGACAGATCATATCATAGATCCAGTGGCTGTCCTGAGATCCAAAACCAGATGAAACCTAAAAAAACCCCACTTACGATAAAATAAAAATACTTCAGGAAGTCAAAGACTTATACAATGCAAATCAACCACGGGTGGAAAAGTAACATATCCACAAATTAGGATCTGTGACAGAAAAACTCAGATGTTTCTAGCAATAAAAAACCCTTGAACTTGCATTGATCTAAATGAATAATAACCCCATTAGATGCTCCTCAGTTTGGCCAGGATTGGAGACAGGAGGTCCAAAGCCCAGCAAAGGTCTGTCTGAAAGGCTCAACTCCACATGAAGGAGATTTCCCATAGCCCAGGCCATACAGAAGACAGAACCATTTTATGAAAACGCACTTGAGAACCACATGAAATGGCTTTTATATAGGAAAGATTAAATAGACTTAAGAATTCAGCTTGGCAAAAAGACAGTGGCAGAGGGTAATACAGGTCTGTCAAGGTATGACTGCACGTCAAGGGTGAACAGGGAACAATTCTTCACATTCTCCCAAAACAGGAACTGGGGGCGGGGAATCAAACGAAACCGTGAAGTAGCAAGCTCAAAACCAAAAAGAGGTCCTTCTTCAAGCAGCTGTGGAAGTCACAACCACAAGATGCTGCAGATGTAGAGTTTACCTAAACTCAAAAAAACCACTGCAGGTGATCCAATACAAAGGGAAGTCCTTAGTTCTGACCAGCGGGGTGGGAGCTAGGAGAATAAATCATAGGAATATCAGTACTTGTTTGACCTGTTATTTTATCAAATGTAGCGGGTCAGACCAGGTTTCTGATCATGCTAAGCCCTGGCACAGAAAGAGGCTGTAGGATCTTTGACCCATGCTACCACTAGCAGAGCAGCAGAGTACATGGTCATAATTCAAGCAAGCCTTTAAGATACAAACGAAGGTTAGTCATTTGACAGAAAACAGCTTGAAACCAGTGAAACCATTTCAGCATCTCCTTTTCCGCTCTTCCATGTCCAAAGACTGAGAGTTTCATGGTACACTCTCCAAGGAATAAGGCAGTCCCTTCTCCCCTATCTTAGCCCAAGAAAAGGCATTTATTGTATTGTATATTGTATTACTAATGCTTAATTAAAGAAATCCTTGTTATTTTCTTGCATGGACCTTGCTCTTGACAGCTGCAGAAAACATGAGGTGTTTAGGATCACCTATACATGTATTACAATAGCCAGCATAAATTCCCAAGAGCAGAACCGCACGGGCTAGAACTAACAAAGCAGAGGGGAAAAAATGTTACCACTTGTATCTGCTTCACAAATCAAAAGTATCAGATGTATAACCTGATGAGGAAATAAGGAAAGTTTCATAGGATACTTAGCAATTGAAATCTAAACAATATTGAGACAGTGAGGTTAACACGTCCTTTTCCCTCTGTAACACCCACAACTTAAATTATTAATTACCACAGAGTAATACCCACAACTTAATATATTGTGTAACAACCAGATACAGCAGATAAAAGAAAATACTTTAAGGGGCAAGACACAAAAGTACAGAACCTACATTTCCAGATTCCAGTTCTGCGCCCTGACACAGACTCCCTACACAACCTTGAAAAAATCATTTGCTGCCTCCATGTTTCAAATTCTATACATAAGATGGAGGCAACGCCACCTCATTACCTCATCATCGTCTTGCAACAATAAACCGAAGATTGTGAAATGTCTGCAAATTTGTGGGATGAAGGTCATACAGAAGCCTTCCATAGGTAAGAGCAATAAACATTTTTAACTAGTCTTAAAGTATTTTCTTATCCTTACAGATGGAGCACTCCTGCAGCTTTAAGTCACCAAGTGAGCTCCAGTGAGGCTGCCAAGGAAAAACTGTGTTTGCCTGTTTACTCTGTGAACTAGGGTCCAGTGACAGCATTGACATTCTCACGTTAAGAAAAAATGAATGTAATATGCATACTTTTGTACACTGAATGCCTGACAGGGTTTTTTTGGAATATGAAAGGAAGCTTGTAGGCTCTTGCTATTTAATACTGCCACAGAGATTATCAGCGTACTACAACATCACAAAATTTGTTCACAGCGGGTAAAGTTCCCACCCTGCAGTGAACCAACAAAAGACCACTTAAACCCCAATTTCAGCCTTCACGGTTGAGCCAGTGACAGACCTCTGATAGTACTTACTACACAAGGGTATCTTTCTGGACCAGAATATAAAAAGCACTTCTGTTTTAAGGGCATTCCCTTCAAGGCATTTTTGGTTTCACACAAAAAAGAAGTCAAGGCAACCTGTCATAATCTGAAGTCCAAAGCAATCTCTCTTATTTACACTTGTTGATTCAAGTAAAACTATATGGTGGTACATCCCTGTATTTCCGTGATTTCTAAAATCAGGAAAACATACAGAAATTGTCTGTTTTGTTAAAATAAAATCATATCATACTTCGCTTTTGTACCCAAACAGGTATGAAGATACACTAGGTTCAGAGAGCATGCTCTTCTACAAACCAGGAAGCAAACAACGGCACTTCACCATTTCTGAAAGTCAGTCAAGCAATTAACAAATATGAAAACTGGAAACAAGATTAGCATTCGAGAGAGATTCCAATAAGTAGCCATGAGATGATCTGTGAGTATTAAGAAAAAAAAAATCAGCTTGCTGATAAAGCTATGCCTTCAAAGATTAGTTATGGGAAAAAAATTGGCTCCTTAAAACAAAGGATACAAAAATCACACACTGAAGAGTAGAACAAAGGAGGGTAAAAAGTCAGCACCAAGTACTAGGGTTCTGCTTTTCTCTCTCGTACAAACACACGCTATTAAACCTCACTCTCTGCCCCTGGCTGGGGATCTGCACGATCATCCCTTTGCCTACCGAGCTTCAACCGGAGGAGTGGAAAGTTGGATCCGTAACAAAGATCATTTTTCCACCGACGGTTTAATTTTAGAAGGGCGCTAACAAAAGGCACCGCTCTAAACACCCCACACGCGTTATTTCCCTTCCCAATTCATCAAAGTCCGCTTCCTTTTAGGGACACGATGCCGTGACACAGCCAGTGCTGTATTCGGCCGCTTTAGCCGAATAAACAGCTTTGCCTGCCTAGGAAAGACCACCCCGCAAGCCGACGCCACGAAAAGGCAAGAGGGAAGACCGCCGGGCGCCGGGGCCGCCCTGCCACAGGTGCCAGCCCGCCCGTCCCGGGGGCCTCGGGGCTTCCAGCGGGCTCCCCCGCGCCCGCCGAGGGCGCCCGGCCACCTCGCCCCTCGCAGCGGCGGGGGTGCCCGGGGCGCCCGCTCCCGCGCACGGCGGCGCTGCGCTCCGCTCCTTCCGTGGGCACCCGGTCAGGCACGCCGCAGCGCACGCCCGGACCCGCCATGGCCGCCGCGCACAGGCCCCGCGCCTCCCTCCCTCGCCCGCCCGGAGCTGCCCCGCCGCAGCCCGGGCAGCGCCGCCGCGGGGCTTGAGGCGCCGCTCCCGCCCGGCGGCGGCCGCGCTCTCCCGCGGGGTGGCGTGGCGTGGCGTGGCGTGGCCCGGCCCGGCCGTGAGGGGCGCCCGCCCGCCCGTCCGCCCGCCCGCTCCCTCGCTCGCCCGGCGGCCGCACCTGTCGGGTGGTTGCGCGGTCCGGGGAGGGAAGGGCAGGCGCGGCGGCGGCGGCGACGGCAGACAATGGAGGAGTGAAGGACAGACACATTGACACACGGGCGCCTCTGCGGCCGCCCCCTCCGCCCGGCCGCCCCACTCCCGGCACCTCCTCGGGGGGGGCGCGCAGGAGGACCCGCAGCGAAGCCAGAAAGGGGGGGAAAGAAAAGCAAAACCCGTTTCTCAACTTCAGAACGAGGGACAAGAGCGGGACAGGCACTTTCTCTCCGGCAGCGCCGAGCGGGAGAGTCGGCGGAGGGGGGACGGCCGGCACCCGATCCCCCCCAAGCCTCGGCGGGAATGGTTCACCCCGCGGCCGGGCGGGGCTGCGGGCGGAAGCGGCTGTGAGGGGCGGGACGGGGGTGGGGGCGGCCTCGCGCAGGGAGGGGGCGCGTGGGGGGTGCTGCCGGGCCCGGGCCGGGCTGTTGCCGCTACCGGGTTGAGCTCGCCCCGCCGGGCGGCACCGTCCCGAGCCCGCCTTACCGGTGGGAGGCCGCGATGGCTCCCCCTAGGAGAGGCGACCTGAGCCCGGAGGAGAAGGACTTGCTGGGAGTGATCGCCACAGGTGAGCCCGGCCCGGGTCTCGCCCCTCCGCGGCGGCGGGCGGTAGTGCTGCCCCGGCGGGCCTGGGCCTGGCCCCGGCGCCTTTCACCGCCTCGTCGCGGGCTGGCGGGGCTGGGCGGTGCCGCGCCCTCCCCTCCCCTCCCCTGTGCTGCTAGCGCGGGCCGGGCCGCGCCGTGCGGCAGCTCCGGCGGGCGCCCCGTCGCCCCGCCGGTTGTGCCGCGTTCGCACCCGCCGCCGGCGGCGTCAGTTACCGGCCGTGCTGCCGCCTCGCGCGGGCCGCGGGCTCCCCTCGGCTTCGGGCCCGCGGGGCTGCTCGGGGGCCGCGGTATGGGCCCGTCTGCCTCCGGCCCCGCCTCGGGACCCCACCCCTGCTCCCCGCCCGGGACAGCGAGCGGCCGTTCCCCCGGAAGCGGGAGCCCGCTCCTCTCCCACGCTGGCCAGGCGAGGGGCGGGCCGGGGCGTCCCGGGGGGCCGCCTGCCAGGCGCGGAGGGGTGCGCGTCCCTGGGCACTTGGGGCTGGGGAAGCCCAGCTGCGAGGGTCTGACTCCGCCAAGGAAAGCTGACGTTGTTCTCATATGTATTCATATCACTAATGTACGTTAACATTTATCTAATTAGTAATGTACATAACTTTATCTAATGTCTTGTATCAATGTGCTCTGCAAAAAAATGTTTTCTTTGACATAATCTAGTTCTTCAGCCTGTCACAGCTCTGCCTATGCTGTTGCCAGACCAGGATGTCCTTGCAGACAGGATGCTCTTAAATTAACAGAACATGAGCTTGTCCAGAGTATTGTGCACGTCTTATCCCTCACACTGTTTTAATTAACACCTTTGTTGGTGACATGGGCAGTGGAACTGAGTGCACCCTCAGCAAGTTTGCTGACAACACCAAGCTGTGTGGTGTGGTCGACACGCTGGAGGGAAGGGATGTGCCATCCAGAGGGACCTGGACAGGCTGGAGAGGTGGGCCCGTGTGAACCTCATGAAGTTCAACAAGGCCAAGTGCAAGGTCCTGCACATGGGTTGGGGCAATCCCCAATATCAATACAAACTAGGTGATGATTGGATTGAGAGCAGCCCTGTGGAGAAAGACTTGGGGGTATTAGCAGATGGAAAACTGACTGTGAGCCAGCAGTGGGTGTTCACAGTCCAGAAAGCCAACCATATCCTGGGCTGCATCAAAAAAGGCATGGCCAGCAGGCTGAAGGAGGTGATTCTCCATCTCTACTCCACTCTCATGAGGCCCCACCTGGAGTCCTGTGTTCAGCTCTGGGTCCCCCAGCATAAGAAGGACATGGACCTGCTTGAGCAGGTCCAGAGGAGGCCACAAAGATGATCAGGGGGCTGGAGCACCTCCCTTAGGAGGACAGGCTGAGAGAGTTGGGGTTGTTCAGTCTGGAGAAGAGAAGGCTCCAGGGAGACCTTCTAGCAGCTTTCCAGTACTTAAAGGGGGCCTACAGGAAAGATGGGGAGGGACTCTTTATCAGGGAGTGTAGTGATAGGATGAGCGGCAATGGTTTTAAACTGAAAGAGGGTAGATTTAGATTAGATATAAGGAAGAAATTCTTCACTGTGAGGGGTGGTGAGACAGTGGAACAGTTTGCCCAGAGAAGCTGTGGCTGCCCCCTCCCTGGAAGTGTTCAAGGCCACATTGGACAGGGCTTTGAGCAACCTGGTCTAGTGGGAGGTGTCCCTGTGGTGCATATGCTTACTGCTCGGGGGCTTTCTGTCACACTTGTTTTAACAGTTGGGTTTCATGGTCCAGCAACATGAATTTCACAGCCCCATCTAAATAGTTATACTCCAAATGGTGTTTTGAAAATTTTGAACAATGTTTGTTACTTGGAGGTAAACTAAAAACACCTGACGTGCTCCATGCATGTCTATGTAATTTTGAAGCAATTTGAACCCAGAAAATTTTTTTTCGTAGTTTTGGGGCTTTACTCTCAATTATATTAAAATGTTTCTCTATGTCAGAGACACAAGCATAGGACAGTCAGCAGTGAATTTGTTGTGGATCCAGAATCAGTTTGATTGACTCACTTTAATCAGAGTTTCAGGCCTTCCTTCATCTTGCAGACCCTTCTATCTAACTTACCTGATGCTTATGATTAGGGTCATGGGATAATTGAGGTTGGAAAGGACCTCAGGAGGTCTCTAGATCAACATCCTGCTCAAAACAGGTCAGCTGTGAGGCCAAACAAGATTGCTCAGGGTTTTATCCTATCAGGCCTTGAAAACCTTTTAAGGATGGAGACAGCGCGGTGTCTCTGGGCAACCTGTTCTGCTGCCTTACTGGGCTCATAGTGAAAATGCTTTTTCTTATATCCAGTCTGAAGCTTCTTTTTCTTTCAACTTCTTCCTGTTGCCTCTTGGCCTCCTACCACATACCACTATGAACAGCCTGGCTCCAGCTTGAAGTTCTAGCCAGTTCTAGAAGTCTTGAGTTCCATCAGTTTAGTGTCTTGTTTGGAATTCCTTTGATGTTTTGTCATATGGAACTCTGAACTTGTAAATGCAACTTTGCTTTTCTTTATTTGCGTTAAAATTTACTTTGAAGATCACCACTTGAAGACTTGGTCTTTCTGATGTTTGTTCTTTTGCTGAGGTGTTCTTCTGAAAATTACTCCAGGTCCTAAGAAGCTTCTCACATCTTTAAAAAAATATATATGTGTGTATATAAATATATATAGTAGGCTAGTTGACAGTGCCCTGTCAGTCAGTGTATTTTACTGGGTCTTTATCAAGTGTGAGAGATGACTCAGGTGACTGGCTTTTTTCCCCCTAAAACAATTATTTTTTTAAAAAAATTGGTAAAGAAACTGTTTAGTATAGTTAAACCACACCAAAAACTTTATGAAAATAAATTATTTCTACTATTTGTAGTATTTTTTGAAAGAAAATGAGCCAAAACTGAAGTTGCAGGAGCTGCTTTGCTGAAAATTTTCTGGAAGAGCACCTCCTTGTGATACAGTGAAGATAAACACGAAGCCTGTCATGAAAGTGAGGAATGTAATGCTTATTTTTATTAAGCATATGACTGCCGAAAAAGCTTTGCTTGTGATTGAATCAGTGATCAGAAGTTTCTGTTAATTTGCAATAAATGTAATTCCCCAAACTTTGACTCTTCGGATGTTCATTTATTTCTATTTGTTTGAATGCCTGTTGAAGCTCCACTGACAATACTGAATAGTCCTTCAGTGGGCTTTAAATCAGGTTCTTAGATCTGTGGCTTAGCTGAGAGGATTCTTGTAGCAAATTGAAAAATACAAAAGTTATGGCCTATTTTTCCTTGCACAGATTTTTTTCAGACTTCAGTCTCCTTACGCATTTGGCTATTTTTAGAAATGTCAGTGATCAAGCTACTTCAGTGCTTGGTCCTTTCCACCACTATTCTGTCACCAAACACAAATTCCTTCCACTTTTGTGAATCTGGGAGGTGCAATGTTACAAATGTCCAATTTAACTAGGAAAGGAGATGTGAGTAGATAATAAAACGTTTCATTCAGACCAGAAAAGTATTTGAAATGGGATAATTTCCTTTTGTGAGAATTTAGATAGCTCTTTTAGGCATAAGGTGCTCCAAAAGAAGTCAAAGTGCAGAATGTGTTAACATGCTCAGTGTCACTATTCATTCAGAATTGTTCCGGTGCTGTTTATGAAGAGACATATTAGTGTCTTGTATATGTGTGTAGATCAGTTACTTCACAAAAAATGAATGTTTACTTCTAGTGCATGCTCTCAGACTACTCTTGTGGTTGTAGTGTGACTTCTTGGCTTTTAGCTTCTAGAACAGAACACTGTTCATTCCTAAGCCTCTTTGCTAAGTGGGATTGATTTATTGGTGGTTAATCTATATCCCAAGTGGTTAATCTACAAAGATTTTGATTCTAATCAGGAATGGAACCGACCTTTTTCCTCCTGATTCTCAATTTATTCCCTTTCTCACCCCTGTTTCTCTCTCTTTGTGTCTTTTTTTTTTTTTTTTTTTTTTTACTTAAAGGAAACACCGAGGAGGCTGGAAGGCTACTGGGCAGCAAGAATGTCCGTGTCAATTGCTTGGATGAGGTACAGCGAAACTGTACAAGCATTATGCTGGTTTAGCAAGGAAAATACTGGGTCTGAAGGCCTTCTTGTTGTTAAATAACATTGCTATACAGACTCCTGGAAATCAGAGTTATTCTGAAGATATTTCCAGCCTGCAGCTGAATAATGAACATTTGAAGAGCTCTTACTTTTTTTTTTTTAAGAAAGTTTAATGTTACTTAAAGTATGACACTGTTTGTATTTTCTCTCAAGTTTCAGCATGACCTTTGGTGTCTGTAAGGTAAGAGGTACACTGCAGCAAGACACGTGGGGGTGCTTCCTGGCTTCTTGTCACCTCCACCAAACCATAGTCCCTCTGCTTAGATAGCAGCAGACAGTGTGGATAAAGAATACCTGTCCCCATCTCGTGCTTGCATCTCATTACCCAAAGCCGTATCTTTGCAGAACCGTAAACATACTGGGAAAATGAGTGACTAGGTCAGAAGTGGAAAACACACGTGTCTTTTGCAGAGGCAGGTGTGATAGATATGTGCAAGATAAAATCCTTAAGTGCTACCTGAAGATGGAAGGAAGTTTGTGGAGAAAGGAAGCTTGTGTGACGTTCATATGTTTCCTCTTCTTTTTTTGCAATGTTTTTCTGAAGTGCGCAACATTAATATGAAGTGTAACGTGGAAGCAAAATTGTAATTGCCCACCATACATGTTAGATCAATGTGTAATTTCTTCATTTAAATGTCAGTTTGTGTGTTTTCCCAAATTTGTCATTTCATAGGATCACTGGTAAATTCAGGCTAGAAGGGACCTCAGAAAGTCTCTAGTTTGGCATCCCACTCAAAGCAGCTTCAGCTCCGAGGTCAGATGAGGTTGCTCTGAGCTTTATCCTGTCTGGCCTTGTGAACCTCCAAGGATGGAGACTGCACAGTATTTCTGGGCAACTTGTTCCACTGCCTTACTGTGCTTATGGTGAAAATGTTTTTCCCCTATGTCTGAACCTCTGCTTCAACTTGGGCTCATTGAATCTTGCCCTTCTGCCACCAGAACCGAAGAGTTTGGCTCCATCATCTCAGTGATCTTCCTGTAGGCACTGGCAGGCTGCTGTAGGGTCCCACCAAAGCCATCTCTTCTCCAGGCTGAACAGGCCCAGTTCCTGCAGCCTCTATTCACCCCACAAGTGCTGAAGTTCCCACCATGTCTTGGTGGTACTCCACTGAACTTGCTGCAGTTTATCCATGTCTTTGTTGTTCTGAAAGGCCCAAAATTGGACAGGTAGATGAGGTCTCATGAATGCTAAATGGAGGAAAATTATCACTTCATCTACTGGTTATCTTTGTGGAATATTGTTCGCCTTTTTTGTGCTGCCAACAGATCCATTTTCTGATTATTCTTAAATACAGTTAAATATTTAAACCTTAATTTCTAATGTATGAATTTCAACACACTTCTGACAAGCTAGTCAAACTAAGCTTTACAGCAAACTTCAGGAACCCAAGATACAATGTAAGTTTGTTTGTAAGTGTGCTTTATTGTGTGGACTTTAAAAGCTTTTCTCTCAGCTTAATTGCTGAACGACTGCACCCTTGATGCAGTATTAGTGCAACATGCAGAATTACTGTTGAGAGGATATGGTTTATTAATAGAAACCATAACTGAGTTATGCCTCAGGCTGTTGTTAAAGAATAAATAGTTTTAACAATACTTGCCTGATGCTCACATCTGACTAAATACACCCGAGGCACATAAAACTAAGTTCATGCACTGGACTTCTTGCAGTCTCCTTTTTATCCCCAGGAGTGGTGTGTAATGATGCATATTGAACAGGAAAGGGTTCAGATTTGTTTAGAATTCTTAATCTATCAGTCATCTCACATCAACTTTTAGAACTTTTCTATTATAAACTACTTTCCCTCTAATGTGTTATTCCAATATCTATACATAAATAGAGCGTGAGAAACCCCAGTTAAACATTAGCTTCATCTGTTATTCAACGCTGCCACAACTGGAGTCTGCTTTGAATGCATCAGGTCTTACGTTTTTCCTCTGCTGCCTTAGCTGTTTATCCTGAAATTCACATTATTACTCATATTACTACTGTTACTTACTTTGTTGATGTTAAGAAATGAGGAAACAGCCCTGAAAATTGAAAATGCTTAGATATTGAAATGGGAGCACAATTCACTTGGGAACTAAGAACTCATTTCCTTCCTTAAAGTCCTTTTTACATGAGAGAATCCACAGAGTGAGCACAGGTTTAACGTAATTCTCTCTTCTATTTGTGGTACAACAAACATGCAGTCACAATTTAATAATTTCCACAGGCTGGAGAATCCACAGCATCCAGAAGCAGGCTGTTATATATTGCACTTCCTGATTTTAAAAAATAAACACTTAAGATGACCCTTTAATTTTTGGTTTTACCATATATTCTAACTGCTTAGATCTGCTTTCTTCTAGATTAAAAACTACTGACAATAAGCAATCTTTCCTCCACGTACCTTTAGACAAGGACCAAGTCACATTTTAACATCTTCTAAATGCACTGACTTTTTAAAATATCTTGCCTAAAGTTATGTTTCTTCAGCAACTGAGCTATAATCGTGACTCTTTTCCAAATCCTTTCCAGTTGTTTCAGCTTCTTCCTTCAAAAATGCTAGGCATGAGCTGGACACAGTATTTCAGCATTGCTTCTGCTGTTGTTACACGTATTTAAAAAATAAAAAATTGCTCCTCTAAGTCTATTTGCTTTTCCTGCCTATGTGCCAGGACTCACTCACCCTTCACCTCCTACTGTCTGCAGTGTTCCATTGGGAGTAATAGGTCACTTGAAAGCAGAGTAAGACCCCTTTATTCAAATTAGTTTCACAGATGCCCATCTTCCAGAAGGTTGTAGATATCCAGTAGATACGGTCCTGTTTTTTCCCAGCATCCTTTCTGACCAGTTTTGTTGTTGTTGTTTCTTTGAGGATTTAGGTAGTTGAAGAAAGGGGAAAGGTATTTAGGCTTAATCATTGTCTTTATGAAAGCAAAGAAATGCACAGCTCTTCCACAAACCTTGTCATTAATACTTTGACTCTGGAAACTTTAAAATTTAAGGGGCGCTTAAGCTCAGGTATCCCAAAATATCAGGACAAATAGATGGGCAATGGAAACGGATGCAAAATAAACACAAATTATTTCATTGAAATGCACGCTGCCTCAGGAATTTTATTTCCCCTGTGAGTACAGAGCTTCTAAATAGTGTTGTGACTTCATGTTGGCAATTTGCTGACTTTAACTCCATCCCTTGGCAGGGTGTGGCCAAGTTCTTTCAGATTATTAAGGAAAGGCAGTTTAGAGGAAGCATGTGGCTTTTCTAGCTGGAAATTTCCTCCAGTTGTGTTGGTAGTTAAGGTTGCAAAGGAGTGCTGTAGTACTACAATCCCGTATTTTCTGCAGATCAAGCAGAGAGGCTTGACCTGAAAAGCCTTCACAGTTTTTCTGTATTTAAAATATCTTTAAGGTCATTCATGGTGGTCTTATATACAGAATTATCATTTGTCATTAGCAGCATTACTTTTTTCCTCTAGTTTGGTAATTCAGCTGTTCACTTCTGTAATAAAATACATCTTTTAGAAACAGTCCACTTGTATATGCTAATTACAGAACTGATTACTTTCTGGGAATTACAGCAGCAGCCTGCTCATTAGTGTATGAGGTATATGTAGCTTTACTCATGCTGATTATGTTCTGTGAAGGGTTCTTCAGTTAATCTATTTTGCTATTCCAGCATGAACTTCCTATGCTAGCAGAAAGTGCCCAGATCCTTGGCCTTTATTGAGGAAAAGGAGTTCAGTCTTTTGATGTTTTTTACATAGTATTTCAAAATACACAACCCAAAGAAAACTCAGCATCTATTAAGAATTATCTGGTTTCAATTCAGGTCGCTGACTGATGTAGACTTTAACTTTTCGTCACTGCAGATGAACAGAAAGATCATCAGAGGAAACTAATGTGTTACATATGTGGAACCAACGGCGCAGTAGGATGACTGTAAAGGAGGAGAACTATAGCTATGATCAACACTGAACAATATTTCATATTCTAATTAGTTCATAATTAGCTATAGCTAAAATTATTTGTGCATGTATCTGTTGACTACCTTCCAAATCCTGCTTGTAATAAGTTTAAGATAGGTAAGGGCAATCTTATTCAAAAGTTTTAAGGGTGAAATTTCTAAAGGCTTTCATCCAATGAAAATTCAATTCATGTATTTCTAGACTAGCAGCATTCAGTATGATTTCTGTTAAAAGTCAGAGACTTTTTTGCAATCCAATTCCAGATACCTATCTGAACCACTCCTAATGAGTTGGTCTGATTTCAGGAGTGCTCTTCCTTTTTATTTAGTGGAATTTATTTTGAAGACATACATCAACTAGTATTTCTGTGTTCCTTGTGGCACCTGCTCTTTTTGCATCATTTGATTCCTTTTCAGTAACTTCCCAAATATTGTCTCAAATAAAAACCAAACATACAGTCTATGTTTGTAATTTTCTGAATAAATAGAATTGGTATAGTTGCCTGAATATAAAGAATAAAATGAGGCATTCTTTCCATCTTAATGTGGGGCTCAGTTTTTCATTGCAAAATGAGCTGGGAAAGGGAGACGTGGATGCTTTAACATTGTCAGCATACAAGTGTCTACAGCAGTTTTTCAGCTAGGGTTTTCACAGCCCTTTCCCTTTCCTGCTATATTTAGGTAGCTAGTATTCACACATTCAATGTCACCGCGTACCCTAATACCTGCTGAGAGAGCTGCTCCAGTGCAATCCAGCCTACATGTGCCATATCTTGGCCAAGTTTCCACGGTTGAGAAGAAGGGTGAAGTGAGCATGAGAAGTGTAAAACACTGGGAATGTTGGGACCACTTGGACTCCTCTTTTCTCTTGAGGAACACAAGTCTATGTGGCTACTTCAGTAGTGAATCATCAGCGTGTTATCCACAATACAGTGGCTTTTAAAAATATACATGCATCATGTCTGTGTTCTTACACAGTCAGCACGAGTGTTTAAACATGACCTAGTCAGTTTTTCTGCCAAATATGCATAGCTCACTGGGATGCGAGATGGTCTGTGTATTTGTTTGTTCCAACTCTTGTTCCCTGGCCACCCCCCACTGCCCAATTCCTCTGGTCAACGAAGGTTGAGAAACAGTGTTGCTGAAAACTTCTCCCTTAGTTTCTAGAACGCAGAAGGCTGCTTTTCCAGTTTATTAACTTTATAAATGTTTTTATTCATCCTGTGGACGCACACCTCTCCCTGGTGCTGAAGAGAGGTAGACTGACCTGCTTGCTTCTTCCCCCACTTCTGGTAGTGGAGTCCAACCCCTCCCTGGTTCTGGTACTTATCTGCCCCTCCTGCCTCCCCATGCGACCTTTTCTTCCCTTGTTAGCCAATTCAGCCCACTGACCCTGTAGTTGTTTTTTTTTCTTCAATTGGCTTTCCCACCATGGCAGCATTAGGTCAACATAACCCTTGGAATCCCATCACTCAGTCTGCTTCTGGTATATTTTGAGCATCAGGAACTGGGCGGGTCAGTGTGTAATGGCTGGGCTGGCTGTGCCATGAGGCATAGCCCCGTTGTGCCATGGAGTCCTTGGTGGTTGATGAGCAGAAGAACCTGGTCAGGGGAGGTGCCAAGCAATTTCTAGAGGCACTGCAAACTCTATTCCCCTTGTACAGTCAGACATACAAGGAATACTTAGAGCCCTGCAGAAGATGGGAGATGTTAATTTTTCTCCCTGTAACCCATGTAACATCCCTGTAAAGTAAACAAGAAACTGGGAAAGATTCATTTTTGTCCTAAGGAATGACGTTAAAAGACTGGGGTTTTGGTCAGAAGAATGTTACATAGTAGCTGCTAGAAAATGGATTCTTCATCCTGTGTTCCGTACTGGAACAACAAATAATTTGTTTCATCTGTATGTTTAATAAACTGTCTGCTAGTATGGTCTTTTACGTATGTTGTATTGTCAATCCAAATGTCAACTGTCAGAAAACAGACTGTTGCTGAACCTGTCTTTGAGAAGAGTGTTTGCAGTCACTTCAGTTTCTGCACAGGAACATAATACAGGATACCAAGCTTTTGCAGATAAACTTGTGTCTAGCCTGTCCCTTTTTTTTTTTTTTTGCTGTGAATGTGAAAGCCTGATATTAGTGTGACTTTAAATCCAATTTTCAAATGACTGCCCACATGTTTTGTGCTTGATATGTTTTTTTGATCCACATCACAGCCTGACACTTTCAAAATTTAATCAAAGGCTTTTAAATAAATTTTCCCAGGAGGAGGGGATGACAAGAAAAAAACCAAAAAACCCCACCAACCCTTTCCTCTGTCCTATAACCTTTAGACAGATTTTTCTTAACTGAAACAACTGGCATTCAAGATATAACCAAACTTAGTCATTCTTTTCTTAAAGTTCCTTCTCCAGTCAAAAACCTTACCATGTTCATATCCCCTTACAGCATACTTTTCTGCACTGCTAAAGGAGGCAAATCTATACTATGGCTCCAGACTGGGATTGGCCCATAAAAATTGCTGTCAACGTAACATAACATAACGTAACGTAACATAACATAACATCATAACAAAAACATAACATATTTGATATATTAGAAGAGAAAGCCTTCACTTAACCTTTATAGGAACACAAATGAAACGTAGCAGAAGTAATCACAAACTTGTTTCATGTTTGTGAAGTCATCTCTTCAGGTCTTTTGTTTCTTTAATGGCAGTTTATATTGCAGCTTACCAAAATATTTTGGGCTACTAAAATATAATGCATCAAGCAATCATTTTTTATTGTTTTCAGTTAGGATGGGGAATAATGAAAATGTAATACTTAAAAATTGTTATTATAATTTTAACTTTCCCAATTTCCCTCACCTTTAGAAAAGTTATATTGATATATGTAACTCAGTTGGGTTTTATTCTGTCATAAATTGAAACAAGAAATATATTAAGGCTCAAACTGACAAATCATTATTTCAGAGTATCACATTTCCATGCATTGACACAGATGCAGTAACGGTGTACATGAGTGGATTCATGCACACAGCCTTAACCTGCAAAAAAAGGAAGAAAATGCCATTTTTATTTCCTTCAGGGACAAACTGCCTTGTATTCAGTGCTGGAGAATGTTCTTGGGCAACTGCTATGTCTTGGCTGCTAACATGAATCCTGACTTGATGTTAAGTGAAAATAAACAGCATATTGGAAAAACTGTATCAAATTCTAAAACTGGAATGTCATGCAGTTTTCTCATACAGAAATGTGCTTCTCCCTGCCCTTTGAGAGGGTGAGAGCCTGCACTAACAATTCACCCTAGTTCTGAAAATTTCCCCTAGGGTTTGCCCAGTTTGCATTTATAATTACACCAGTACAAATCTAATAAAAACGCAGTGCCTCCCTTGCTGAAGCTAAATCCTTTTTGCACTGGTGCAGTTTATCAAAAGGCAAGGCTTGAGACTGTGTGGTTGTTAAAATCTGCTTAGAGCTGTGTATCTTTACAAGGGCTTTCAGAGCTCTGGCTGATGTAAGATCAGAGACACAAGACCAAAATGGGACAGAGGAGGATAGCACAATTACCAGTAATCATGACTGAAAATGAGCAGGATGTGTTTCAGAAACTACAAATCTTTGTAATGCCAAAAAGAACAAGAGCCTATTCCTAATTTTCTTGTTGCTTTTCATGTAATGAAGAGGAGACAAGAAAGAACTCCGGAACCTTACAAATTTTCTAAAACAAGCTTTCCTCTAGCAGAAGCATTAGTTGTCCTTAACACTAATGTCTTATACAAAAGACCAATCACAAATTGGTGATAAATGCTTTTCATTTATTCAGCTGGTGTGTTTTCAAATATACAACACAGCATACTCAGAAAAGTGACATGGAAATGGAAAATCTACTGCATGACGGTTACTATATTTTTTCATTATGATTTTGTGAGCTTTTTTGTTATTGCTAACTTAAATATTATGTGAGGCTTTAGTAGTTATACTGAATATGTATGTACAAGTAAAAATCGTCAGTGGTATGAAGATCAAGAGATACAACTAATTCTTTTTTGTATGCTACTTCCTTCCTCTTTCTTCTGTTAGCATGGCATGACCCCTCTAATGCATGCAGCGTACAAAGGGAAAGTAGACATGTGCAGGTTGCTCTTGCGACATGGAGCTGATGTTAACTGCAATGAACATGAGCACGGATATACTGCCTTGATGTTTGCTGGACTTTCAGGTAACTTCTTACTAAACTTGGATCACTGATTTTTATGACATTGATGGGTACAATTTGTCATAAATTAAAGGAAAATGTTGACATATTTTTATTATTATTCATGTGAACCATGCAAATATGTCAAGACCAGGAGTATCACCAGGACACTGGAATAGGAGAGCTGCTGTTCAGGCTGGGATCTTTTGAGGCATATAGTCTATCTCTACTACTGTTTGTTACAAATCTCAAAATTCAGTCTCCTGTGACAGTTTTCCTGTGCAGTGGGATACACTCTGTTTAATTATACTATGTATACTATAATATTACACTGGAAAAGATACTGCACCAAACTGCCTTTTTTAGGCTACAAACCAGTAGCTTCTAGTAATATTTGAGGCTTGTCAGTATTTTTCAAATTTTGCCTTTCTCCTGCATTATTTTTGCAATTATCTTGTGGGCTTTCAAAAATGTATTTAATAAGTTTTAAAAACATGTTTTCTCCCATCAATTTTCCCTCTCCTCTTACATTATCTTTTTTTCATGGGAGTGGTTATAGCTGTGTGTATCTTCTCCTGTCTCAGGTGTTGGTTTGCAGCTTTCCTCTTGCTATTCTTTTTCCCTGATGAAAGGAATAATTATTTCCTTGAGTCAGAAAAAGACACTACATAAAAAACTTTGTTCTTTCTGGGAAAAAGATTAGATTTGGGAATATTAGGTTATTTTAAGTATCTTCTTTACTAGGCCACTTATATCTTCCCAAAAAGGAGATTCTAGGGAAGTAAGATTTCTTAGCAGGTAGAGTTTAAACTCTGCCTTCTTTCATCATAAAAAGAAGAAAGGCATATGTGTATATATGAACCTTAACTGGATCATCAGATTGGTTTTCTGATAAAACTTTGGTAAAAAGATTTGGGAAATTCCAGCATTCTGTGGCATTGAGCAATATCAGAGCTGCAGCAGATAGATGGGAACAAACTCTTAGAAGTTGTTAAATGACTGCAGCCTTATGGAAAATGCTGGATTTTACCATTTTTCACAACTGGGTTTGAATGCTTCCGAATGTTGACTTCAAGGTCTGTTACCTGTGAGTGCAAAAGGTACATGAGCACTACTGACTTAATGCCTTTTAAGTCAGAAACTTCCCATCCACCACCCCCTTCATATTCACTTTTTTGTACTTAACATATGCAGAATAACTGATAAAATAAGAATACCTTTGAAAGCAGAATCAGCACAAGTGGTGACAAGTGTCCTTATTAGTCTCTGAAGGGCACCAATTAAGTCATCTAATCTTCCCATCAAATTTTAGCTTCATTTTACTTGGTGTTTAGCCCAGTCTGAACACCCAGTTCCCGCTGTGGAGAAAGGAACAATCTGTTCTCTTTGCTCCTGCTACATAATAGTACCGGATTTGTTTTTCTTCTTAGAATAGCAAATGTTGTAGTTGAACTGTCAAACTAGATTAGTAGAACTTGCTTCTATACTGCTATGCAGAGGGACCAAGCTCTAGCACAGTTATATGTGTATGACTCCCATAAGCTCCGCAGGGAGCTGAATGTGCATTACAGAGAGCAGAGTTATACTCTGCTTAAATGTAGTTTTTAGTTTGATTTGACCCTCTGGAACCATAAATAAGAAGGCAGCACTGTGCCTTTCTCTTAATCCATTCTTAAAATAATGACATTAAGAACATTCATTTCCCTCAGTGTTACTCCTGATCTTTAAGAAATTCACTCCTTGTTTTTCTACACGCATAAAGAATTACAAGTTCTGGTTTGTTCTCTCTCATTCTCCATATCTTCCCCCCAAATTCAGGAAACAAAGAAATCACTTGGATGATGTTAGAGGCTGGAGCAGAGACTGATGTTGTCAACTCTGTGGGAAGGACAGCAGCTCAGATGGCTGCTTTTGTAGGTAAGGTGAAAGTCTATTATCATTTCCTAAATTCCTAAAGAAGTAAAATGTTAGATTCTGATGCTTTTTATTGGTGAAACATTATTTAATGACCTGATCTGAACTGATGCAGTTGTTCTGCCTTTTTTCCATATCTCATCCTGTATCAGTCAATTTGTGTTCTATTCCCATGCTTTGTTTCATAAAAGCACAAGTGATATCTGTAAAAATAGATGCTGCTGTTCTTTAGGTGTGCAAGTTTTTGCAATGTTATCACTTTTCAAATAGTAATAGGAGGCTGGTAACATCTGAAGTGCAGGTAGGTGTTTCTGCGGTAGGAAGCACGTGACTGAAGCTTCCTTTGTGGGAAGGAACGACCATAGCATTAGGAGTCAGGAACTCTCATCGGAGCTTTCCCACGAGCATGCTGTGTGCTAGTGGCTGAGTCACCTCCTGCCCTTCTCCATCTGCATTTGGGAGAGGGAGAAGTCTCAGAACCTGTTCTGAGGTGGGTCAACACTTACTGACCTGAGCTTGACTAGAACAAGATGAAAAATTTGTCACTCCAGTATGCTGTGAGATCCTGGGCAAAACATGGAACCAGGCTGTTTTCTGTTGTTACATTGTTTCTTCTTGTCTTTTTTTTCTAAACCTTTTTCACTTCTTTGCCCATCTTGACAGTGCTGGGAGATTCCTGAATTAACATTCCCACATATAGCACTTTTTCTCTATTTTTAGCAAGGACGTGTGATAAAATACTACCAGAAAAAGTGGAGTCATTTTAATGACTCAGTTATTGGTGTCCAGATGACCTTCCCAACAACCAAAAATGAGGACCTGTATTTTCATTTCAACACAACCTTCCCATATTGTTTAAATGTCTGAGAACTCCCTTGCAAGTCCATTAGGTGTTCTGGATTCAAGAGCCCACCTTGCCATTTAGATTTACTTCCTTGAATAGTGAGTTGGTGTGGTTTCAGTTTGAATCATATCTCATTCTGGTCTTGTAAAGAGGAAAAGATTGACATTGCTCACTTGAGATTCAAGCAGCAAAACTTTTAACGATTCACTTAATACGTCAGAGAAGTCCACTCCCATTAATGATACTTTGGATTTGGAGAGTCTTTTCCAATGTGATGCTGAATTGAGTTATTAGTGAATAAGGAATGTTATCTCCAACATCATTTTGGTGAATTCTTGTTAAAGTCTCATCATGTCACCAAGATAGAATAAATATTTTCAGGCATACTGAGATACGCTACTCTGTAAAAGTCTGAACATTGGAATCCATTCCTGTTCTTTTTTATTCTCTGTCCAATCAACATTAATTCATCTGTCTGTGTGTGGGAAGTGAAGATACTTCTTACCCTGTCATTTGTCTTACGCTGTGTTCTATTAGCTTAGAACAATCTCTTCTAAAACAGTGGAAGGTTTTAAGTGCTGGAATTTGGTTGGCTGTGTCTTCTTCCACTGATTAATAGGATTAGTGCCAAGATAAATCAGTCAATGTAAAGAATGTAGTCCTGAACTAGAGAAGCTAAATTTTACTTTCCCTTTAGCCAAGTAATCCATCATGTTGTCAGATGTAGAAAACAAGAAGGGGGTGTAACTTCGCTCACCTTGTTACTTTCATCACAGTCCTTTTTTCTTGGTAAATTTTAAGCATGTTCTGTTCTTATAACTTCTCCCACTTTAGGTTAGTACACTGCTATCTGTTTCAGGTCTGAAAACTTACAAGTCTCAATGCAAATGTCACTAATTTTTGAAAGTACAAAGTGCAAAGAATTTCTCTTGAAAAATTTTAACACCAGTTTGAGGCTACTAGTATAATCTAACTTTGTGAACAAATACATGTTCTCTTAGTTTTGCCTTACCAGGGAGGAAGGATGTGGGAAGGGGACAGGGTTCTCAAAATGAAATTTCATGAAGTCATTCCCTGTTGGGAGTCAGTAAGTTACACTTGCTGAACATAAAAGTTACACACAAAAGAATGGCAGGAGTTGTCTGTTATCAGTGTGAAGCAGATCATGTTAAGCTCTTGTGTGGGTAATTCTCACCTGTATTGCTTATATTAGATTTGGTTTTAGGTCTTCTTTTTTCTGGTTATTATTTAATTTAATTGGTGATTTTTTTTCTTATGTGCCTTTAGGTCAACATGACTGTGTGACCATCATCAACAACTTCTTCCCGCGTGAAAGGCTGGACTACTATACTAAACCACAAGGCTTAGATAAAGAACCAAAACTGCCAGTAAAATTAGCTGGGCCTCTGCATAAAATTATTACTACTACTAACATGCATCCTGTTAAGGTGGAGTAATATGTAAATTGTATGTTGTTGTAAGTTGTGTGTTGTTGACACATGTTTCTTTATATCAGGAAGCATTCAGCTCTTCTGAGAGTCCAACTGAGATCAAAAGCATTATCCACTAATTCAGATGCTTCTGAAAATGAGAAAGAATCAGGCTCAACATTTAGACATGACTAAAAAATGAAGCTCTTCCAGTGTTTATATACACCAGAATCTCGAAGTAACACCTTTAAGTGGAGAGATTCTCATTTGTTTACATCAATAACCATAAATAGCTTTCTGTTTTGGCTTTCTCTTTTTGCTAGCCCCACTTGAAGTGGAAACATAAAACCATTTCCTATCTTAACAAAATCTCATTGTTTTCTCAATGCTTGTCTCAGCATGTATCTTCCTACCTTCATCATAGTTCACCATAGTAACGTCTACTGCTGCTGCTGTTTCTGAAAGTATGTGCAAGAGACATTTATTTTCACTTCCCAGTATATTTGCTGAAAATAATATCTTTTATGGTTTGCTGTTCCAGTGTAGTTCAGATAAATTAATACACCTAAATTCAAAGGCAAGTTCCTTGGGCTTGCCATTCAAAGTCAGTAATTTGTCAACAGTTGCCAGCCAGGTATCTGCAGTACGTACAAACAGTGATACACCAGTGGCAGCTAATTTAGTGAGTAGAGTATACGGTTGCCTCTTAAAATGGTTAGTTCAGTGCTTTACTGAAGTACTCCAAGATTATGTGAGGTTGATGTGTTCTGTGAAACTGCTTAAATCATACAAGTCCAGTTTATTTTAGGTGTTCAAAAGGAAAGAGATTTTAGGACAGTGTATGGTAGTTTCTGTAACTCTTTCTTTTGATTCTTCAGGTTCTTATTCTGAAAAAAAATCCTTATTATTTTTATTACCAGTCCTAATTTTAAATGTTTCTTGTATGGGAACTGTGAATTACAGTATACTAAATAATAATACTAAATAATTACTGAAAAAAGAAGAGGAAGACTGTATAAGATGGAAGTAGAGGAGTATTAGAAACACCACTGAAATTTAGCTATAATGAACTGTATAACCTTTAATGTTAATGCACAAGTTTAAAAATATTAGTTCCTAATTGGATTACATCTTCTTCAATCTTTCTCATAGATTGTGTTGCTGGTAAAAGAGAACCCTCTGTTGGCCGAAGTAGAAGCACTGCAGAAATGTTATAGGGTTCTGGATCTAATTTGTGAGAAATGTATGAAGCAGAAAGATATGAATGAAGTACTTGCTATGAAAATGCACTACATCAGTTGCATCTTCCAGAAATGTATTACATTTTTAAAAGAGCGAGAGGATAAACTAGATGGATTTATCAAAAGGTATGTATTTCTACAGAGAGGTCTGAAGGCATATGTATGAATATCATACATATCAGATATCAGAAAAAGACAACTGTAATAATAGATTGGATTGTCTTGGATAAAGGCTATGCCAAGTAAATTTTGAAATAATCCCAGCTGCAGCCACTTTAGGGTGACACTGACTCCTTTTTTCCTGTCTGAAGTGGCATTGTCCTTTTCTAGGGTACAAAAGAAACATTCCTGCAGTTTCAGCTCCCTGCTGGAACTGGTTAGATCTTGGCAGTCACACAGACGCTGTGAAGCAGCAGAGAGCAACATGTGGTGGAGAAAAGGGGAGTGATAGGCTTGAAAAAAAGAATTTCTCAGTGTCCGATATGGATCATCTGGGAACATTTCTCCTGTTATTTTGCTCTCCAGCAGTCATACAGGGTGAGATATTTTTTCAAAAACAGTTAAGCAACTGAGAACTGCAAATCCCACTGGCTCTGGATAAGACTTGGACTCTTGAATCACTTAGACAGATCCTCAGAACCCACTCAGAGTCACAAAACTGGCTGCCTGATCTTAAGTATCAAAGTGTCGTGGCTTTTAGAAGGATCACATTCCCCATAGACCTCTGTGGATTGCTACGTGATGCTGAAAATAAATGATGAAGTCATCTTTCACATAATGAAATCAAATAGTTTATCAGTGATCCATATAAAAAAGTAGCAGCCATCCAGATAATTATAGAGGCATCAGGACTACAGCACATTATTAAACGTAAGTAAAGCAGAATTTTTATTTTAAAGTATTGTGCGTTCTTCTGTGTTTATTTTTACAATACTCATTTTTAAACACAACAAAGCACTTTTGCTGCTTTAGTCAGATGTAGATACTAGTCTACCTGTACATGATTATTTTTCTCTGTGTGGTTGAATTAGTAAGTAGTGGTTTCAGAGCACACATTTAGTTATTTTATATTGCATAATGATCGTGCATTACAATAAAAATAATTTCATTTGCATTTTAAACACTTTTATGTATGAAGTTGCCAAATTCTTTTGAATTATAATTGTTCTCTATAATTTGAAAGAGGACAGAGTACAGCATGCTGTGGATTTGTTCTTGAACATTTACTATGTGAATTTCTTATTTGACTTCATTTTTTAAAAATTTAGTCTCTTGAAAGGGAGAGATAAAGATGGTTTCCCTGTATATCAAGAGAAGCTAATTCGAGAAAGTATCCGAAAGTTTCCTTACTGTGAAGCTACATTGCTCCAGCAGCTCGTGAGAAGTATTGCTCCTGTTGAAATAGTAAGTTTTTCCTATCAAGAAAATATGCTAAGCAACTTGCATAGTAAAATCAGTTTAAACTAAGCCATCTTTCTGTTCCTCAGCTTCTACAATGTATTATACTAAGCAAAGGTTTTTGATGCCCCTGAACTCTCTGGCAAACTGGAATTTTATTTTACATATTGCAGGAAAATGCTCTAAAATACTTCAACTAGTAGTTTTTTTCCATGCCCAGAATGAATGCCTAAATGCCTCAGCTTTTAAAGAAACCTGAAACAATTTGTTTCTTGTCTCAGAGCTTTCTTTTCCTTTTCTGGGATGTCTAGTCAGTTTTTCTTTGCCAATTCGCTTTTACAATTTGTAGATTCAGACACAGATGAAACTCATTTTGCACTCTTTTTTCACAATGTCTAAATTCAACTTAAGATCAAACCATTTCCTAGATTTAATACATTCTTTATTTCTAGTGTACACAAAAAGTTGGTAATATATGATGGTAGAAAAAGAAGAAACATTCTGTGAAGCTCCTTTTATCACAGAGAGAGGCAAGATGATGCAATGCAGAGCAAAATGTATATCTGAATTAGGAAATCAAAATTACAAGTAAAAAAATCTAACTTCAGTTTTCCTCATATGCCTTTGCTAACACACTCTTCATTATAGTACTGTCAATTACTTCATAATAAATCTTACACAAGAGTTTCTATTCTTTTTTAAGAATGCTCTTTCTGTTCTCTGAGAGCTAGATGTTCTATGCACTGGGGAAGTGGAACAATTTTGTGACGTGTTTGGATTATGCTGAGTGAATTAAAAATAGCCTCCATCTTAAGTAGCTTCAAGTCTACTAAAATGTCCTGAGGCTTAATGCAATCCCTACTGTTTGCCTAAGCCAAAAAAATAAACACAGTGTGAAAACATAAGCCATCATGATGCATTAAGATGTGCTTTAGAGTAAACATGTTCTTTCCTGTCCCTTTTTTCTTCTAAGACCTTGCAGTCTTTTCTGCCTTTAAAGAAATACAGTTGGTTACATTGGATTTCTGTCCATTATGCAGAACTAGAAAGGAGGAGATGCTATAAATTTTTATTTGTCTGGAAGCCTTTGACATGCACAATTACTTGGATTCAACCTGGGCACCTCAGCATTGTCGTATTAGTTATGATGGTGCATATTCCATGGTAGTCTAATGGTTTAAGGATTTACTTAGAGCTGAATCAATTTGGCATTTTTTTCCTCTAATATTTACATCATTGTCCAAAAGAATAGTCTTAATTTATGGTTGCCAGTAAAATAGACTAAATCTTACTGCTTGTACTGCATGGGAAAGGTACTGCAAATAATATCTAAATAATAATATGCAAATAATTGTTTTGAAGATTTTGAGTTCTGACCATTTGGTCTGTAGCATCTGAGTACGCTGAGCACAATAGTATATCAGTGACAAGTAAAATATCTTTCTGTGTGCCAGCACAGAAACTAATCTGCAAAAACCCGCTGCGTATGATCTACAAGCGGGTGACAGTGTGTGAAGAACACTGAGTTCATTAGTAGTATTAGTAATAATTTACAGAGTAAAAAAATGGTAATTTTTATCCTCCCTTCTACAGAAGCTAAGGACTAAGTTGACTTTATAAACAAAAATTTATCTAACCGTATAAATGTTAAGTTGTGCATGTTAGTTGAAGTTCTATGATTTAGTTTTACGTTCTTGCTGCTATGGCATCTTCAGTGAGACTGCAACTGGCTGGCTGGAAGCTTGCATTGCTTGGTTTGTTTTTCTCTTGCGTGTCCCTCTTCATTATGTGTTTTTTCTAATCTCATTACCACCTCTTGTCCTACCTTTCAGGGTTCTGATCCTACAGCTTTTTCTGTACTTACACAAGCTATTACTGGCCAAGTGGGTTTTGTGGATGCTGAATTCTGTACAACTTGTGGAGGAAAGGGAGCAGACAAAAGATGTTCAGTATGTAAAATGGTAAGAATCCATAAACAGTGATAATAAATCACAAAAACTAGTGCCACTGAGGATTTTGAATGCTTCACTATTTACTCCATGAACTTAGGAGGAATGGTATGTGTGCCTACACTGAAAATGTGCAAGCTGTCTACTTCTGGGAGAGATGCCTGAAATTCACAAGTACCTGGATTTCCAAGTGTGTATGTTTAACAATAAAGAAAGAGTAAAATTTCTGTATGTTCAGAGTTAACAAACTCTTCTTTATAGATTTTTATATAGGTTAAAATCACTCCGTATGACCTTACAGATTGCTTAAAAATACCTTTAAGTACTATACATAGAGAGAGATTTAACTTGGTAGACTAAGAAACGGAAGAATATTGTATATTTTTTAGTACGTGAAGATGAATTGATAGCTCTGGTAACTTTCAGGTGATGTACTGCGACCAGAACTGTCAGAAAATACACTGGTTTACCCACAAAAAAGTCTGCAAGACCCTGAAGGAAATTCATGAGAAACAAGAACTAGAAGCTGCCAAAGAAAAAAGGAAACAAGAAGAAAGAAAGCAAAAGAAAGGTTAGGATCTATAGTTTGCTTGCTGAAACTAATGCTGCATTAACTGCACCACAAGGAACAATAGTAATGGGTCTCAAAATCTGTAACAGCTGAGGTTGAAAGAAAAATCTTTGTTGTAACAGCAAACCTGCATTTGTTGGAATTTCAAGTCTTTCAATTTACAAATGCTGTGTACTTTCTAAAATGTGGTTTTCAATGCTAGACTCACACAGGTTTTTACAGCTAAAGCATTCTGTATACACTGCACTCTTTCAAAATCCAAATCTGTAATCAAAATCATGCAGGAGTTTCATGCCACTCTTTCGTTAGAGGTGTTAGGACAAGTTGGATAATAAGAAAGCAGCCCTCTCCTTCCAGTTGCAAAGGTTAATGTAGATGTTAACTCTCCTGTAATACTTTCTTCTTCATAATCACAGTATCAAGTTAATTGTGCTGTGTATTTTGCACCTGAAGGAAGAGTTAGTCTTTAAACTGTTAATGATGTTTTTCTCCCTTCAATAAGCAAATAATTAATACATGATAACAGAAAAAACACTGTATCACCTCTCCCCTGCAAGTACTCTGATACAATGTTTCTGTAAGTGAAATAGTTGGAAAACTGGTGGTGAAATCTCTTCCACAATTTATTAGATTCCCCTTTCCTTCTTTTAAGCATTGTAGAAGTGCACTGGATCAATCACACTTGTCTTATAATGGTAGTATTCTTCACTTCAGCTGGACTCTAAAGACTATAGGAGGATATAAATTAGTAATAAATTAGTAATTATTGAAGTTTTCAACAGCTTCCTGTGATGATCCTGTTACAACAAGAGTTGCTGTTGCATGGGATCAAGATGGCTGTGGAAGTTGGAGGCAAGGATACTAGAAATCCCTGAATATATTGCATACCAGTACAGCAAAACATAATGAGCTGTGAGCAGTGTGATGCCTCACGCTGGTGACAAACACACACTTGCAGGTTCATATTAACTGAGCAAGTCAGTGGCCAGGTGCTCTCCCCTTTGGAGGGAGAGACAGGGTCTTGGTGGATGGCTCTTCTCCCTCCCTTCCTAAAAAGGGAAGCTAACATTTTTTGACATGTTACTACTGCACTATCTACCTGTTCATCTTCATTAACTTCTTCAGATACGTGGCCAACACACTACAGACCTTACCAGCGTATGCATTGTGAGCAAGGCAGTGAATTCATCCTAGCTTCAAGCCACCTTGTGAATGGTGGTGTATCAAAGCTCTTCATATCAACCACAGTTTTATTTCAAAAAAGTAGTAATACCCCTTACAAATCCTATACATCGGGAGGGGAAAAAAAGGGAAAAAAAAATCCTATAGCTGCAACTACAAGGAAACCCACAAGTTTGAGTTTCCACTGTACAAGGGCAAGTCTGTGCTTCAGCCTGTGCTTAAGGCAGTTAGCTCCATAGCTACATGAGACCTGGGCAGGGCCTTGGCAGTGTTGTGGCTAGCTGTGACAGTGGTTTTAGCTGGCTGTCAAACATAACAGAGAAGAAGAAACCAAGATTAACTACTTCTGAAGGTGCCTGGGCCCCCAGTTAGGCTTTCCCCTCTTTCTTTTCAGACTGCTGGCACACAACCCCTACTTAGCAGAATCAGGGCAGAAAGTTATTTAACAATTTTTTTCTCTAAAAACATTGCTTGAAAAGTACAGGTGCAGTAGCTGATTCCTTTCCTTGCAGTCAGATTATAAATTTCAGGATGACTCACTTCAACCAAAGTGCATTGTGGTCAGCTGTTCATTAGCAAATAATTTCTTCAGTCTGTCATATGCAAAAATGATTCCTATGTAATTCCTCTTCTTTTTTTTTTTTTTTTAAAGCAGAACAAAACCCACCTGTACTCTATGTTTAACCAGCCTGCAGCCATTCTTTGAAAAGCTAACTGTAAGAAGTGTCAATAAAGCATGTTTGAATTGAAGGTTAAAATAACTGTAGTGTCCTACTCTGCTCCTCTACATATTAAAAAGAAGTATGGCAAAATGGAAGATAAATTAATGAGACCTTTGTGTAGGGTTAGTTTCAGAGTAACATTACACCAACTGAGGCAGATCTCTAGTGTCTTAGGTCTTTTTTGAAAAACCTTGGTTAAATTAATCACTTTTGTAATTGACACAGTTTCCTAGTGTTTATTATTCTTCAATAATAAAAATGTTTGCTTGCAGATGGGTTTGATGTTTACTTATGATGCGATTTCTCTTTCATTTAGATGAAGTGCAACTAGTAGAGGGTAGTTCTACAAGTGAAGAACAGTCAGATCCTGGTCCAGATGCCACCAAAGAAGTGGATCCAAATCATGCTACTGACCAAATGGAAGAACCTGAATTTACCAAAGAGATGGAGGCACTAGCCCTGCACCCTGAAAGTGAGACTGGCATAGCTGACATTGCTCGTCAAAAAATTCAAGATTCTGAGGAGTAAGAAGAGGGTAGGAAGGGACTAAGAGTTCTGGCTACATCCCTGTACCTCAAGAGTCCTAAAGAATTTTTTATGCTGACCATGTCTTGAGTTCTTACAGCATGGCTTATGCAAGACTCCCTTTGAAAGACAGCATGAGTCTGTTCATCATGAGATGAAATACTGGCTAATTTTGTCTAGAAATACTTCAGGTTCTGTTGTAGATTGTCAAAATAGGTATTTACTCTCTGATAAGAACTAGAGTGGCATAGATCCATCTGTATGTATACCAACAGTAAGCATAGTAAAAATCTATGAGTATCTGTGGTTAACCAACCACTTAGTGAAAAATAAAAAGCATTTGATTTGGATTATTCATGTTTTCAGAACCTAAAATTTATGCTAATTGTAATTTAAATATTTTTTCTGCAAGTACACAGAACTGTAGTTAACAACATTGGGAAGCCAACTGTTAAATTGCTTTTTTACACTACTTTATGAAGCTTTATCTGAAGGAATCCAGTAGCAGTTAAGTTTCTGAAGATACTCATCTGAATTCTCAACTTTTCATGACATTACTGTAAATATTTTTAACTAGTGAGTGCACAATAGTGTCTATTTTGTGGCAATTTTATTAAATGATACTGCTGTCTCAAGCTGACTGTGAAATGTGTGTTTCAACAGAATTATTTCACTATTGGTTTGGTCAAAAATATTCCAGGTTTATCAAAGGCTAATGAAGGGAAAACCAGAATGACTTAAAATATCTTGACTGACCAGAATAATGGTTTCCAAATCTCAGTGTTCAGGTAAAGATGCCTTAGAGCACACTGGGATGTTGCTTATGAATCATTTCATAAACATGAAAGATGCTTAATATTGTTCATGCTGAACCTGGTCACAGTGAATCAGATGGGAAAAGTCATGTGTGCATTGATACAATTGGAATTTTGTTTAGGCTTTCAATTAAATACCATATCTAGAAAATAGCTTCCCTTAACTATGCTGTTTTCACTCAGATTTATGACTGTGTCTCTTGAAATGAATGGGAATGCCACAACCAAAAATATCCTTTGCTGCATAAGGATGGCAAAAGTTGAGATTCTCTAATTGTTGGATGAGTAACATGTTTTTGAACATGGCAATATCCTTCAACTTAGAGGAATAAGGACCAGCCTCAAAACAGAGGAAAAAGGAAATGCTATTAATTTTTTACTATTTAATATATTGAAAGTTTTTGGTTTAATATTCTGGAAACTGTAAGAGTGAGGATACATAAATGCACCTGTGCAGGGAATGTACCTGTGTTTTAATTTCAAGGATTAGTAAATTGTGAGGAATAAAGGGAAGTTTTTTAAAAGAAGGGAGCTGTGTGGCAATTCTGTCTACTGCATCTGTTAATGCCTGTTGGGACATATGGTGCCATTCTTATTTGACCTGCATGGGCCTCCTCTAGCTGGGCTGTGCAAGTTTAATTTCATGACAACTTGCATGCAAGAGGTGCATGCCTGGAGCTTCGGTATGAAGTCCTGATGTGGTTCACTGTCCACTCTTGGATCTGGGAATGTGGAAGTACTGCTGGTTCCCTGTTCTACACGTAGCATTTGGGGCTCACGGGGATGTGTTGCTCTTTCTCTGAAAGGTTTCTCTGAAAATTATTTAGGGCAAATGATTCAGGAATTTTAGAAGTGGGGTAAAATCCACAGCACAAATCCTGCTCTCATTCTCCCAGCCAACGCTTTTTCTTGGTAAAGAAGAAAAGCCCAAGCAATAGGAGAAAGTATGAACATTGGAAATGGGTGTGAAGTGTGGGATCGTGGACAGAGATTGCATTTGTTCTCATTCTAACTTGAAAAGGCAGAGGCTGCCACACTTTCCTCTCTTTGCCAAGAGTCTTGGAGGAGAGGAATTGGAACCCAAGTTTGGGTCCTGGTGTGCACCAGCGCTCCAGAGCTACCTCTTGCCCTCCTCAGCTTGAGCTGGTGACAGCTCTCCTGTTGTAAGATCATGGTTGATAGGTCCTCCATAAACCTGGGGTAACGACTAGCTCTTGCATAATCATGAACCGGAGAAAACATCTTGTGACATGTAACAAGTAACTTAAAGTAGAATGAAAATTCATACGCAATTTACTGATTCCTTAAGCAAGGTTTTAAGTGACAAGACAGCTGTGGAGTGCAAGGCCAACAGACACACTCTGTCACCTTCAAGGGGGTGTGATTCAAAAGGCTTTTCTGCCCTCCACTAGGAAAGACGGAATTCTCATTTCTTCTCCAGCTGTTTTGCTAGATACTGGAAGACAGCAGCAGTGAATCTGTCTAGCCTGCTTCATCGCAGTTCTTCCTCCCCAGTTCACTTTTAGGCTAAGTGGTTTTTAATATCAACTATCTCTTCACCCTGGGAAATCTGCATTAATATATAAGCTGAAAATATCTGAGCATATCTTCTAGTGAACTAAACGTTGCATGTTCAAATCACAGTAGATTTTTGCTGCAGGTAGATTTTCAGGGTTTTTCTTCATCTAAAGGGAATTCTCAGCAAAACTTGAAATTATCATTGTAATTTGAGTATTTCTTCATATATAAATAGCTAACATTATTGCTTTTCCACTTATGGCTCTAAAACAGACTCAAACCTTTTGACAAAGCTCAAATGGATGATTGTATGGAAAGCATTGCCTTTTAAGTAAGGTGGGCATGTTGGCAGTCAGTGATTCTACTGACCTGTGGCTTGTTGGACAGCACCCAGCATCTACAAGCCACAAAGGTGAACAGGTAGCAAACATTATAATGAAGAGCTTCTGGATGCCATGGCAGTTTATTTTGTTTAATCTATATATTCCTGGGACACTTGTGTGCAACAGTGGGAGGGCCAAAAAATCTAAGAGGTTTTGATGGACTTTTCACCATCAAAGGTTATATATGTATAAATTAACTCATTGTCTTCTCTGAGCCCATCTATATGCTCAAAAAGATTACAAGAACTCATGTTAAAATTCTTTCACAGTTACTCCTGTAAAATGTATATTTTCTTTTCAAAATCTATATTCTTTGGGGAAAATGTTAAATTAGTTGTTAAAAAAGATTCTGTAATAAAATTCTTTATGTTGAAACATTGCATTGCAGCATTCTCTGAGCAGAAAACTGCTCTTTAACTTCGCTTTAATTTTTTTTAGTCAAAAGAAGACAGGTGCAGAAAAATATTCGAGGCCAAAAATACCGTGCCTTTACTTTGATCCAAAAATTTAAAATCAATGAAATTTACTCTGAAATGACATGCTTACTACCTTAGTCTAGCTCCAACTGGGATAGAGTCTGCTTTCAGAGAAAATCTCTTAAATTCAGCCTTTTCCATATCTATTATGGCATGTAAAATCTACAGATTCTGGGATTGTGAAATTGCTGCTATGAAATGATTACATCATAGACATGTGTCCATGAGCATAGTCAGCTCTCAGAGTTCAAAAGACACAAGGCAAACTCGGGATTACACTTCCTAAATCCTAATGGACAGTTTCTTAGAGAGGACCTCTTTAAGAAAACCTGTTAGCCAAAGCTTAGTTTGGTCTAGCTTCTCTGTAGACTAATTCAATTTGAGAAATTATACATTCTTGAAACCTAATCAAAACCAAGGTGTTGATCTACCTTTTAAACCACAAAGATGAGGCTAATTTAAGGGCGTTTACAAAATGCGTGGAACTTTAAACAAGAAAAATAGGGAAGTTGAAATTAAAAAGAAAGGAATCTAACATCAAAATATCAAAAAGGTGAAAGGAATTATGAGAGTTAACAAAGATAAACTCCTGTATCTGGGATGGAGTAATCCCAAGCAGCAGTACAGAGTGGGATCTGCCTGGGTCTGCCGAAAAGGACCTGGGCGTCCTGGGGGGGCAGCCAGCTCACCTGGAGCCAGCAGTATGATCTGGCAGCACTGAAGGCAAATGGTGCCTTGTGTCAGTGAAGATGAAAGTATAGTACAGCCAGCAGATGCAAGGTGTAATTACGCCACTTCACTTGGCAGGTGCTAGACCACATCTGGAACACTGTCCTGTTTCGGTCAACTCAGTTCAAGGGAGACATCAAAAAATAGAGGTCCAGCGAGGGAGCCACCATGATCAGGGGGTTGGAGGAATTTGGTTTGTTCAGCCCAGAGAACAGGAGACTCTGGGAGATCTAATCACAGTCTTACAATACCTAGAGGTAGTTATAGAGGAGATGGGGGATGCACAGTGACGTACAATAGCCAACAGGCCCAAGCTGTTGCAGGTGAAATTCCATCTGAATATAAGAAAGATGCTCTGGAGTGCAATTAAACACTGAACCAGATTGCCAAGTGGTGGTACCTCCCTCATCATTGGAAATACTTGACTTGCCTTGACAGAGCAGTGGATAACCTACTCTCAGACCTGCTTTCAGCAGGAAGGTTGGACTAGATAAGCTCCAGAGATTCCTGTCAACCTAGACTGTCCTGTGAGTCTGTGCTGACTTATGAGAGGAAGGAGGAACTCGGAAGACAAGCCACAGGCTGAAGAAGGATTTGGATACATCAGACAGCATTGACTTTAAGCCTTTGGCAGAACGGAGGGAGAAAGACATGAGGAAATGTATTATTTTCCATCTATATGCACATCTCCCACTAGCTTCCTTAGTGGTAACAGGCTTTGGAAGCTGAAAGTGTCAGGTGTAGTGCGACAGCATTGTGTGACCCATGTGGTTATAAGAGTGTGTTAAAACCAGTCAGCAGTCTCAGGGCAGCACATTGTGCATGGCAAGTCCTGTCTCTCCAGAAGGACCAGTAAACAGAGGCCTGCATCCGGGGATAATATCAGCATGCTTAAGGGCTCATGGTTCCACTGTATTGAGGCTGAATGTGTATCCTCATAAAACTAAGAGTTTTCAGTGCATTCATGCCGCACACAAATTGGCAAATTGAAACTTTAATCCCTCTCAGAAGTGAGAAAAGCTTAATGGTTGCTTTCTCGTATCTTTATTTTGACAAAGACAAATTACTGCTAGTGAACACAGTAAATCTAATTCTTAGGTAGAAACTATAAGGAATGAAATTATTTATCCTTAGCTTCTTAAAAATTAACTTGCAGTTTAGCTTTAATAATTTCTGGTAACAAAAGTATGGTAAGAATCGCATTTCAGGTAACTTTTATTGTAACATTGCCACTATTTATCATCTGTTTTCTTAATTTTTTCACTCTCCATATTACATATCTGATAATAAAAGGAATGTTACACTAATACTTTTTTTTCTGGAAGTTCATTTAATTAGATGCATGTTTTAATGTTCTTGTTTTATAGAGATACTAACTTACTTAGGGGTCTTATCTCCACACTAGAGAGAGGAATAATTCTTTTCCTTAAGGAAGAAAGCACTCATCTAAATTGGACTGTCAGCTTCTCACGGGGTTCTTCTGCCTTGTTTCCAAGCCGTCTTTCTTGACAGGTGGCTACTTTGTTCCAGTCAACAGAGGAAAATTCCATTAAAGATCTTGTCATTGCCCGGAGTAAAACGGCATCTTCGGGGTTCTCAAATGGTACTCTGCAAAAAGAACAAAGAAAATATGTATTAGCTGAATGTTTCCAAGCTACTTTGGAGATAATTTACTGCACACGCTCTGTGTAAAAGGTGAAGTTAGAAGTCAAGATGACACTAACAGTGAGGATTTGAAAATTTTAAATTTTTGAAAGGTTTCCTTCTCTTACCAAATTTAAGAAAGAAAAACAAAATGAGAAAAGGTCAGAATCACAGGATTCTAAGGAAAAAAGTCATGCTATAAATTATTTAAAATAAATTTATAGTAGACTTCAAAATGCTATTTTGTTTTCACCGCTTTCTTTTCCACAAAAATTATAATTGTTGTATACTTCTAATGCTCTGATTCAATGGAAATCATAAAACAAATTTTATGATTTCATAGTGATATGATGTCTATTAATGCAAATGCACATTTATTTCACCATGGATCTTCTAACTAGCCACGCTGCAAATATCCTTTCTCCAAGCTCTGAACCCAGAACACTGTGAGCTTGTGTTGTTTATGTATCCTGCCACAGCTGCAGTCTGGGAGAGAAAAGTGGCAGATGTACAACATCAGTGCAGAACTGATGGGGGCTTCATGTTAAACAAAACCCTTTTAACTCAGATGCAATATTAAGACCTGATCTTATAAGAACTTATTTCTTAAAGATGTATCTGCAGTAATATAATAACACCTAATATAAACCATGGGAATGTTTCCACCGAGTACAACATACTTTGTCATGAAATGGTACCTTGCAAAGCCTAAGCATCTACATAAACAGGATGAAGAGGAAGCTGTACATCCATTCTATCAATGAGGACAGCTAACTCTGCTGAAAGCAGGTAAGAATTAATTTTTAAACGTTATTAGCTCCATTGTGAAGAGCTGTAGTCAAAGTGAATAGCTATATAAAACCAAATTGTTTAAAGATATCATCATATGTAGGCTTTTATTATTTCCTTTAATAAATTTTTCAAATATTTTCATGTGTAAAGCTAGAAAGTAAAAACAAGCCCGATATCTGAAGTTTGTAAATTTACTCTTATAAAGGTAGCATCTAAAATGTCATTGCATTAAAATGCAACCCCTTTATACTGGCTCAATCCAGATACAAAACAGAGATACGTCTTACATTTATTTCTATGATTTTGAAATCAAACAGAATAAAAGTAACATCAAGTACAACCTAAAAAAGTTTCATTCTACAAGTCATAATATTTTCCAGAGAGTATGTCTTTTTGAACAGCCAGTCAGAAGAAAGTTTTCTAGGCCATAATATAGAACAGCTATACTGATGCTCTAATACTTAAAGCATGCTTTTTCTAGTGATCAGTATTTGATCTTATAAATAAATAGCATTTTTATATACCCATTTCCAAATGTGGAATACCTTTCAATATTAAATTTCAGACAGCAGTGGAGAAGTTGTCTCATCAGAGTAGTATAGAGTTGCAACTATGTTAAACACAAAGTCCAGAAATTTTTCAAAAGCTCATTTTTACTGGACATTTTCTCTCTTTTGGGTATTTTTTACGCACAAGAATAAGAAATCAAGTAAATGCTTCAGAGATGCAAAAGAAAAAAAATCAAAATAATTACTCACTTATTTGTGTGATTTCCAAATTCACATCCTATAACAAAAAGTTAAAATTAAGACATTAATGGCTGTGCAGCATTTTGATTAGCTGAGGATTACCACCCTGATCTTAAATTACTTGTTCAAATGAACTGAAAACTGGCAGATGTTTTGAAATGTTCAGGATCATCTTTTGTTAAATTACTGTGGAAACAAGTATCTGTATGGGGTTTTTTTAAAGTTAATACAGTTCTTGTATTTTATTTCCCATAGACATACATTTCCATGAATTCTTTTTTCTTCCACAGAAAGATGATGCCACTGTCTATATATGTGAATGATTGCATGGTAGAGATAAAGACAATTGTATGCCTACTTTAGTAATTATCAGCAAAACAAATGAATTATTAAATATGATTAAACTATCCTTTTTTTCCAAACCTTTTCAAAATTATTGTTAAATACACTGCTTTCAGGTCTACTATTGTGATATATACATTAAAAAAAAAATTGCAGGTATTTTATTACTGTTCCAAACTTCATCTACATTACTGTTTAAAATGCTACCATTTCAGTCATCTATGCACAATATTTTTTTTTCTTATCTTTAAAACATAAAAAAAAAAAAAAGCAGATGTGGGATTTCAAGGTTTGTTCTGGATTATCACACGGTACAAGTCACAAGGCTCCAGGTGGTATTCACCTGCTTTCTTGTGCCAGGATCATGCCGTCTTCCAGATCTGAATGTTTTAAGAACTCTAAAAATTACTTTATATGCTATTATAAGACATCATTAAAATATTTTCAACTTGGAAAGCATAAAAAGAAATCTGCTTACAAAACTAGGTAAGATAAGTAAAATTTAAAACACTATTTAGAAAAGATCCTTTCTTCAAGAGATTGCTTTATAAAAGCACTAGAGGGCATCAAAACTCTATGATGCTGATCACTGACTGAGACAGCCTAGAAGTATACCGAGATGTTTTTAATTAAATAAAACTAAAACTAAACAGTCACAAGACTTATTGAAAAAAAATGAAATTGTGTTTGTTCAGCTATCTTTATAGACAATTCTGTAACTACAGGGAGTGACTAGAACTTATTTGCCACTCTTAGTAGAAGGATTCATTTGTTGCCTGTTGCTGCTACTACTTACTTTATGAAGCAATTTGGTTGGGTTTCTGATGCATTTATACTTTATTACTAAACCAAAAAACTTCTTATCAGATGAGCAAACTTTTTCTAATCAAAGCACCTAAAAATATATGCTTTTCCTTACACTATTAAAATACCTGAGGGTATCATCAGTCTTCTGGCTGGTTGAGTGCATCTGCTAGATCCCACTGCAGTCCCCAAGGGTGTATTTACTCTCTTTCCAAAAGCTACTGACTGCACAACACAAGACCTTTCGTGGTTATAAAGATGAAGCGCTGACTCCCTTTCTCTTTGTGTAACTGCTGTTAGAAGGAATATAAAAATTTTACTTTTTCTACCAACTTAAAAGGCTGGTATTATCTATCTGCATGCAGAAGGTGATTCACTTTTTTTGCACCAAGTTTTGTAACAACAGTGGTGTAAATCTGCATAATTTCACAATGATTCAAAATGGGAACATGGAGTGTTACTTCTAAGGCTTTAGGGTAAAGTCCTGTCCGATAAAATAAAGTCTTTTCTTTTAGGTGCAGTAGGATCAGAAGTTTTAAACCAATAAACTAGAAAGCAAGACTTTTCATACCACTTAAATGAGATTTACTGTACAAGTCGGTAAAGATTTGGAAGTTTCTCCTTGAAAAGCAAAAGCAAGTCCTGGTTCAAGGCCAGTTCAATTCCCACTGCTCAATTATAGAGAAAACTGTAGGAGTGCAATCAAAAGAAAAGCCTCAAATTTTCCTGTTTTGCACTTTAATTCAAAAATAACTTTAAATTTTAAACAAAGAGTTTGAGACGATTAACTTAAGGGTTGTTAACTTCAGTGATATGAACTGCATACTAATCTAGTACTTCAGCTATGGAACAGAAGTCACCTGAAGGTTTAGAACAAGTAACTCTGGCAGAAGCATTCTGAGTTCAGGGAAGGTTTTAAGTCTTGGTGTCTAGGGGACCAATTAGGAAGGAACTGCAGTAGTCATGCCTGGAGGTAGCAGAAATGTGAGCACATGTCTTATGTAAAAGAGACACCCAGGACTATGCTGTGGTAATGTTCCACAGATGGTGAAGAAGCTTTGTAATGTTAGAGACATAATTCACTAAATAGAATGTCCAGGGTACAGCTTGATACAAATCAATGCCTCAAGTCTTAATCCAGGACTGTATTTAGAAGATTAAGTCCTGGAAGTTTTACGGAAGTGTTTCTAGAGCTGTAAATGCAACACATATTTTCCAGCACATTAAGCTTCAGTCTTTGCTCCCTAGTCAAAAATGATGATTAGTCAAAGAGTCTGACAGATGTGTTAAGCACACGTGTAACCCAAGACCAAATATTCAAGCAACTGGAGGTACCAGTGCAAAATCAATGTGCAACCAATGGCTGTGTGGTCAGATCCAGCAGCTCCTCATCAACCCCTGACACGTGCTGTGGCCCATCCACCAGCTTTCCTTCATGACAGAGCTACAGTCTGCCAGCACCTGCAGATGTCCTGGGGCTGCCTGGCTCAAGTCCTGTAGCTGATTCTCCTAGAGACTGGGAGCAGGTTTTCATGATGACATTGTTTTTTCTTGCTACATTTTATAGGGCAGAGCTGGCGTAGGAATCAACACCTTTCTCAGTGCTCTGAAGTAATTTTCAGCCCTCCTGCCAATCACATAGTTCTCCAAACACCAGAGACAAAAATCTCCAAAACTGATTTTCTGGGTCCACTGTGGCATGTTTATAGATTCACCAATTTATCATCTGGCTGTTCTTAAGACAGTTTGGGGTTTTTTTTTGTGTGTAGAATTTATAGCAGACAAGCTGTGAAAGACCTCTTGATGATTTATGAAGATTTATACTTGAAAGCTTGGTCAGCATGTACCTCATCAAGAAACGTGCATATACATCTTTAAACTGTGCAGAAACATGTAGATAGCTGAGGATATATTACCCATACCTAAGTAAACACACTCACTGATGTGAATACACCAGTTTGAATGCACAAATGTAGGTACATGTTTCTAAGCACAGGCTTTTATCTGTCTTACCCAAAAATATACAAACCAAGATACAAGATAAACATATACAATTTAAAAAGACAGAAATCAAACGCATTTGGCAAAGTAAACTGTTTATGCCCTGCAAACTCTATTTGCTTGACAAATCTTGCAGAAAATGGCTATCTGTTCCTTAGATGTTTTGCTATGTCAACAAATGCATGTAAAAGAACAGGGAAGATTAATTCACCTATTTTTCCATACTAATTAAAATCAAAAGCAACTGTCAATGCTTTGTGAGAAGAGGAAAGCAATCCTTACACTTCCTGTCAAGGAGCTGTACCGAAGGAAGGGAATATATCACATAAAGCCGGTAGTCTGGGTCTTGTGCCAGAGGGTTATGGAATAGGTCTGCAAAATGTATACAGAAAAAACAAACAGCATCACAAAAAACCAAACCCAGCAAAAGAAAAGCAACTAACATGGCAAGGCAGGAAAATTAAAGATCACTAGTAGCCAGATTTTGTACAAAATATAATCAAATTCAAATTGTTCTTATGCTGGGTAAACAAAGCACAGTCTCTTTACACATGCAAAATTACTCAACCAAACATGGACTGCAAGAACTGGCTTATTGCAGAGTATGCAAAATACCACAGGCAAGAACTGAGTAAAGGTGCCATCATGCACTCCAAACCTTTGAAGTTTTTTTCTATTTTTTATGATATACAGACAAAACCACTAAGTGTTTCCCTTTGATTTTCTTATGTTGTTAGGTGATGCCTATTTTAAAGAATAGTGGGTTTTTAGGTGTGACAGCTTAAAGGTAAGACACAAAATTTGTAGGGAGAGAAAGTTATTAAAACCAAATGAGCTTTAGGACTCCTAAGGCTTCATCATAGCTGATATAAAGTTTTTATCCCATAGACACAATATGAAATGTCAATAAATACCCAGTCTTCTGATGTTTTGACAGATGATGAGTTTGAAGACTCAAGAAACTTAAAGAGTAAAATGTTTAAAATGGCCTAAGTTCCTGAGAACCTGGATCCCACTAACTTTCAGTGAGACTTGAGGTACTAAGTTCCAAAAGCCCATTAGCAACTTGATGAAAATCCTTACAATCAGGTTCACACCACGTGAATAACCGAGCCTTTGCAACACAGAGACAGGTATCAATCCTGTGATGCTGCTTTGCCAGAAGTGTAACATTTGCCTAGCTGACATGACATATCAGTTTGTTTCATGAGAGTGATATCTGAAGTTGATTAAAACAGAAACTGGCTCTTTCCCAGATCAGCTATCAAGCAAACAAGAGTTGTTGGGTGTGGGTTTTTTTCTAAATAAAAAACACAGTCATGTCATTTTTCTCCTTAGACAAGTGCTGTTCTTCTGAGACAGTAAAAATAATCAGGAGGCTGCTACCTTGAGATCAGAGCAGAAAAAAAAAAAATCTTAAATTAATAATTTTGACAACTTCTACCAAGGTCTACACTGGTCTGGTTTTCTCTTTTTGAGGAGAGGCTGTGGCTAATATTCACTCTAGGGTAAAAAATCCTGTTATATGTAATTTTAGCAGTTAGGGAGAGAAAGGTGGTATTGCAGTAGCAAATAAGAAACTAGAAGAAGAAAAAAGTCTGGAAATATTCTATGCACTTGTAAACTACAAGATGCCATTTCACGTTCTTCAGGATAAGTATGACTGCCAAAGAGAGCTCAGTGCTTGATGCAATTTAGCAGTTATTTTGAGGGCGCAGTAAAGTTGGAATGGGCATTTGGTAACTCCTACACAGAAAGCACCTGTTCATGTATTCAGAGGAGAACTTAAAATACTTTAATTCTTTAACAAATTTTTTAAAATCACTGTACTTAGAACTAGTGAGAGACCCACAAGGTGGCAGCAGCAGAAAGTTCCATTTTTACTGAACAAAGTACTATCTAGCTATTTTTTCTAGAAAGAGTTAATCAGAAAGAATATTAGGTATATATCTGATAAGTCTGTTCTTGAGTCAATACGTGATAGCATTCCAGAGAGAAAAATGTTTCAGAAAGATCTCTAAAAGTAGGTATGTTTAGTAGCGGAATGGAATGAACATTCAAGAGGGATTTTTCCAAGGCACAAACCGGGGTCAATACTAAGTACTTCTGACTCTGGATGCTACTAGGAGCACGTCCCTCCTCATCAACACTGATTTGTAGGTTTGTTTTAGAGTATATGAATTTTTCTACTGCTCATTCTTACAATAAATCCAACCATTGTACGGATCAAGATGGTCTTATTTTACAAAACATCTGGGACAAATTCTTGGCTCTGCTATCTACTTGCTTGTCAAGGTCATGCAATTTTACTTCTACGAATTAGGGATAATGCTTTCTTCCTCCACAGTTTTGTCTGTTTTCTCTATTTGGAGTGTAGGAAAACAGTGTGCCTATCCCACAAGGGGCAGAAAGGAACTACTGCGGTAGAAACATAGTGAAGAACAAAAAGAGTTTTCTGAGGTCTAGCAGCAAGATGTTATCAGCTGTGGATAATAAATCAGTTGAGGCAATTTATAGAGTACATAACAAAAATCTTGGATTCCAAAAGGGAGATGTGAGCACAAGGTGAGCTCATAAAGAAACTCTACATATCTCCCAAAAGGCTGCAGTTGTGAGCAACCCATCCAGTAAATCTTTAGAAGCTGAGTGTCTTCCCTAAATGCCTGATGAAGAATGGTGTTCTGCTACAAATCCAGTGCAGGGCAGTGGCTAAAAATCACAAGAGAGCCTTAAGGAAGAGAAATGCAACATTTTGGCAGTTGAATGCTACTTCTGAAGTGAACAATAAGAGTGTATTAGACTGCCCCATTTCAATAGTTCTAATGTCCCCAAGAGTTACAAAATAATAGCATGTTATTATGCATCCAGAAGCTCTGCTGAAGGCTAGCAAGTGTGGTTTTTTAATCAGATTGTCTGGCAATAAAAAAGATCTACCTCAGAACAGTGAGAACTTTCCCATTCCCAAAGCAGTTTTTATTTTACAAAGGTGAGCTATGGGTGCAGCCCTTTTCAAAGCTACACAGTGTAAATTCTGCACCCATTTCACATTTCTTAATATTGCAAGGAGGTGTATAAATGATACAGTAATATGATATGATTATATAGGATATGACTTTTAAAATGTATTTTGTTCATTTACTGCTGTAATTTATTTCAAAGATGACAGTACATTTTATTAAACCAATAGAGTCCTGTTAATTTGAGAACTCATTATTATGAAATCTCTTTGAAACAAACACATTGATGATTTTTTCACGACAGCAAAGGTCAAAAAGGAATAACTGTAAAGTTAGGTTATTAAGTTTCTTCCACTGATTAGTATTCACTCTCATACCTTTGAACTAAAGAACAATTTTTTTATCAGGGTAGATTGGTATATTCTCTATATATTGTTTGATAGCTCTCTTAAACACTTGTTTTTCTATGGTGGTGACCAGTCCAATATGCACCCAATTTTCGCTATGCCTCTGTGACTGCCATGCAGCATGTTAACTATCTGCTGTTTGTCTTTATTTCCCACAGATGGTTGCAACAAGTACAACAAACTCCCTGTGCTTGCTGAAGCTTCTTATTAATTTGTAGGGCTATAACATTAAATTCAGGTGACTGCACCATTCATACATAGGATGTCTGTCCAGACTTTGCCTAATCACTTCAAACAACTGCATTCTTAAATGGACTATTTTTTCAATCTTGCATATAATGACAAAGATTACAATAATTTGGCTGGCATGTTGTCTTCGTAAACACTTGATTTGTTTTTTTAATTTTGGCCCAGTGTCAAGTTCAATTAAAAGTGTACTTTTCAACCCCTTTTTTCCTTTCCTGCAATCAGACATTCAGTTCTCTGAATGCATAAGGAGGTATGGCTTGATGACATTCACCTCCATTAACTGTGTCACTAAGATGCGAAACTTGTTTCCTGTTTTCTCAAAGTGGCATGACCTATGATGACATTCATTTAGGAACCATGGAAAAAGACAGCTTTCATTTTCACTTTCTAGTGAAATAGCAAATAATCCTACTTTCCCCAGAGGGTACTTCTTACATTGTAACTTAGTGGTGCCAACACTGTTTGTATAAATTAATTTCAAATTTCAGAGCCTATGCTACTTTCATTTCTAGCCAGTCTATCAGAAAGTATGCTACTTAGATACTGTTATACTTAACATCTAAAGTATATTTATTCTTAGACTCTAGAAACCCCCAGTCTGCCAAAGAGAGGCAGAAAATAAATTCTATGAAAAACAGAATTAATGAGGCAGGAATTAGGGTTCTATAACCTATCACTTACACTCTCACCAGCAGTAACACTCTTTTCTCAACTTCCTTCACCTCTATGATAATCCACTCTACTCCCATGTTCCCTTACACAAAGGCAGCAATAAACTGCTTTGACTGCATCCAAGCTATTCATTCAGGAGACTGGCTAGCCAGCAGCCAAAAAGTGTTAACTTCTGAACTCATTTGGCAGTTTTTTCTTAGTTGAGGTACTCTCTGTGGAATTTTCACGTCTCAGAGATCTCTTTCGTCTGTCAAATTTGGTTGAAATTGATAATTAGCTTCAAAAGCTATTGGCAAATGATGCAGAAACAGACAAGAAACATCCTGATAAGAAACTCTAAAAAACTACTGCTTGCTGCTCTGCAAAATAAAAATAAGGTATTACTTAGGGTCTGCAGGCTTATAATTCCTTTCAATTCCTTCACTGTTTTGCCAAGTGTTTTTAACTGGTTGTTGTGAAGCAACAGAATCTGTAACGCACATAAGTGTTTCAGAGCACCTGAAATAAAATAAAAAATAATTAATTATTCTCACCATACCTGACTGCCTTTATTAAGAATTATTTTGCTGTGCTGCACACTGAATTTGATATTCTGGTTATCCACCTATGCCTGCCTTTTAGTAACACCTTGCATGAGATTAGTAAAAAAAAAAAAAATTATCCAAGATTTCAATATTGCTTTCATCTTTCTAGTCAGATCCTTTTAACATATGCCTAACTTTTTTCATTCCAGTTCCTTCCATTTCTCCCCATCACCCTTGCCTCAACAAAATCAACATCAACTGCAACCTCTCTTCTTCCTCCCTTCCCTCCTCCTATATTCCAGTAAGCTTTGATTAATTCATCTTCACTTCCTTTTACCCTGAACTAATATTACCTTTGCCTCACCAATAACAGTATATCCCTAATACTACCTTTGCCTCACAATCAATAAATGGTGAATTCCTTAGAAAACAGTTCAATTTCAAATAATTATTTATGTATTAAAAAGTTATTACAAAATATTGTTGTGCCTGACCCAGACTATTTGTTCACATCCTCACGCCACATCAGGCTGACATCTCATTTTCCAGATTCTATACAGTATTTCTTCTCCATATTTCTCTATCAGTGATACTTGCTCTCCTGTTTACCCCTATTTTGTTATCTTCTGTGTTGTCTCTTGTGCTCATGTTTCTTTCTTCCAACCATTTATTTTTCTCAAAATCTCACAGAAACTAATCAAGATCAGTTCTCATCCCAACATATTATAGGGACAGAGAAAAGTAAAACATTAACATTTAAAATGTCTAAAATATACACAAATTTATTATGCTTTGACCTCTTCATTCACAAATTCACTAGTCTGGTTCACCCACCTTAATCTACAAGAGCAAGCAAAACTGAAAGAGAAGTGTAAGACAGATGCAATTTTACAATAAAACAGTTTTGCAGTAACTTTGCAAAATACTTCTGATTATAAATGTAACTATATAATGAAGAAACTGCAGAACCTTAGTGACTACCTTACAAGTGGGACAACTTAATGATTTATTACACTTTTCATTTTCATGTTAAGTCTGTCAGCACTGCTATCAGTTTTTCATCATAAAAACATTAATACTCTCCAAACGTACTTCTATCAGCTTACCAAGTACCTGGTCAGCAAGAGGACTACAAATCATCATGTAGAAAGAGCTTTCCATGTTCATTTTCAATATAAAATATGGTCATGTAAGATCAAAAATATTTCAAAATTGCCTGACATTAAAGTGAATGACATTTCATCTCTTAGACCAGGATAAATGTATCACCTTATTGCCACTCAAGTATGCTAGAACAATTTAATAATAATTAACATGTACTGTTATGCATACATAGGAGCTTTCAACCATTAAGTTACTTGCTGTCATCCACTTCTATAAATCTGAATGCCAAAACACAGAAAAGAAAATACAGGCCTCTACTTAACAATCTAAAAAGGGAAGACTGGTACCTGATATATCTGTCAGTTCATTATTGTTGAGGTAGAGTTCAGTCAAACAATAGTTTTTGATCAAGAAAGTTAAATCTTGGATCTGAAATTAAGAGTTAGGAAAGCTGTTATATGCCAGCCTAAAATTAACTTCGGAGAAGTATAAACACGGCCTCTTGAAAACTGTTTAACTATAGACACTTTATTTCTGTTTAGGACTCTTGGTTTAAGGATTCTCTTGACAGCTGAACCTTTATTAGAAACACTAATTACGCATCAAATACACGTAGTACAGCCTTACCTAATTTTTTGAACTACAAATGTAGTATTTGTATTTGGAAACAGATTTCATTGAATTACTGGTCTTCACATTTTTATTTACTTCTTTTCACATATGAAATATTTTTTATTGTGAGAACACTCTCGTAGGATGTAATAATTCTATGTTGATTTAAGAATATTCCTGAAATATATCCTTGGAATAAGACCAGCACCTAGTTTTAAAATTACTTCTTCAGCAGCAGGTCCAAAGAGCACATATTTGCTCTAAATTTCAAAAAATGACATTTAATCAAATTTACAGAATCAATCACAATTACAGAAAAAAAATGTATGTATGGGTATATTCTCAACAAAAAATTACCTTCAGTCCCTATGGAATCTCATCCCCTTGCTTGGAGAAGCTCAGTTCTAATATTGTCTTGACTTCAATGCAAGGTAAATATATGCAATGGGATACCAAGCTGACCATTATAACAGTTGAGAACTGGGAGTACAAATGGTGCCTAAGTATTTATCCTAGAGTTTAAATGCCAGATCAACAACCAGAATTTTATTCCTGACGCTACTTTGAGTTCTGTGATGCAACATCATTTGTTAGTGGGGGAATGATTTCTGTCCTTGAATTGTGCCATTGATTTTAAAACAAATGTGTTTTCTCTGTGCATTAACAGTATCTGAAAGTTGGAAGGAGAATGAGGCAGAGGTTTTTCCGTTCCTAAAGTTCTCTGAAATCCTCTGAGAAAAGATACGTTAAAGTTCAAAATAATACCATTCTCTGAGTCTTGCTTCACCTCAGAAAAACCTGGTTCATTGAAAACAGCAATGTTCTACAAAAAAAAATAATCCTATTCTTCATAATGATTATTGTATCTTGTGTACTGTAAAGCCCACACATACCTATTGTACATAGTGGTGTTTCTCTATCTTTGACAAGTTTGCGTTTTTTAGGATCATCTGAAATTTACTTTTTTGTGATAAAATCATTGTGATGCATTTTTAAGTAAAAAAAAATTATGTCAGGTCTTCTGGGTTCAGAAAAATATGCTCCCCCTATTAGAGCATTTAGCTGAGACTTCTCCTAAGGAAAGCCACCAAGTGGCTTCTCCACACAAGTTATATAGAAAATGACATTTCCAGACAAGTTACATAGAACAGCAGAAGAAAGCTCTTCATTACTGCTTAGGTAGGAAAGTGAGATCTGTGCAAAAATCAGATTTATCTTTTATGGTCAGCAAGATCAGTTCTGCTTAGTCATTAGGCCATTTCTTATTCTTTAGTGTTCTTTAGAAATACAAATGAAAGCCTTATTATACCTGTGATTTTAGTTCAACATTTTAATGTATCCATACTTTTGCTTTTTTTGGAAATGGCTGGATAACCACAGGTCTTTCAATTAAGTCGACATGTTATATAATTGATGTTAGCCTGGGGCAGCAGATATACATACACTCCTAAGTGACATGGAATGTAAATTTATTTTTTTCTGCTGCTCACAGAGCTACTTATTTACCTGAGCAAGCTGGTGTTTTAAGAACTTAAGACCACTGTGAAAGTCACGTAAACTACTGTACAATAAGATATGTAAAAGCAGATTAGAAATTCGTGGGGTTTATCACTTTTCTTGCTTTTTAATTACCATTGGTTAATGGTGAAGGTTTGGATTCAATTCAACCATTTAATAATGGTTGACTATGTATTTGGAGATTTCTACATCAGATAATTCTACTGTCAAGTAGATGACTTTGTTTAAGATGCAAGGTGCTTAGGCTTGGTTGGAAACTGTAGTGTCCGGAGATTTTGAGAAAGCATTGTCTTAAAACCCCTACAAGATATAATAAATACTATAATATAGATTTGCATAGATGGAGAAAGTGAGGCATGTGGTTTGTGTAACCGATTTAGGACCACACAGTGAACTGGAAATAAGAGAAATTAATGTGGCCCAATGTCATACTCTAATCACTCGCCTGGAAATTGGTCTTAAATTGAACAAGTTTAGGTGACACAATAGCCTGCATAATGGCAGAAGACACCCCCTCAAGCCTAGCATTGCAGACCTACTTCCTGTGCACTGGGAGAAGCACATTTGAAAGAGTCGTATGTCACCCTTGCATGCATGAGGGCAAGAAGGAGTGTCACCTCAACCACCAGCCTGCCAGGAAATAAACTATGCATGTCTGCAAGGGCATAAAAAAAGAGCTATGCATTTCCTGCAGTCCACTCCTTTCCTGAAAAACTAGGAAGCCCAGAAGCTGTATAAGAAAACCTTACAGCCATGTCACTCCTCAGTCTGTTCCAAGAGCTGCTCGCTCCAGTGGGCTGGGTACACTTGCTATGAGCTACGTTGGAAACTGCTATTCCAGACCTCAGGTATCAGTATGCTATCAGACAGTTTTGCCAATAACTTAGTTCTAAATACACTCAACCTTTCTTTTTATTGCTAAGGCATTAGCACAAAACCGCAGCTTCTTAAATACACAAAATTTATAAATGTAATATAAAACAAGATACTGTTTCTTCAAAACTCATATTTAATTCACTTAAATTTGCCTGGAAATTAAATTAGCTTAACAATTCTAAAATACTTTATGTTAGAAAAATGATGAAATAATAATCAGATTCATTGTTGTTGCTCTTTAAAGGAATACCTTATTACCTTATTGTTGTTAATCCACAAATATCTTAACCTATGAAACCGTGATAGACTTGGGATACTTCTTAGTCCTCTGGTGGAAGAAAAAAAAAAGAGTAACAAATTGCTTAACTTTAATGGTGCTTAATTACTTTATAAATGGTGGAATTTTTTATAAATAACGGTATACAAGCACAAAAAAGCCTCTCTCCTATAGAAATCATAGCAGAGAAAGATGCAAAGAACCAGATGGCAGAGACAGTGTAAGCATTCTAGACACCTGAAAGCATAACAAAGCAGCAGGCGGTAAAGAAATGAGAACAAACTAAGTGATACATTATTTTTGTTTCCATAACAGCATTTATTTTCCCAGGGACTATGAGTTACATGTACTTTTCAGTTTGTAGAAATTCTGCTCAGAACATGGGAGACATTTGGCATCCTGGGGAACAAACCCAAAAGGAAAATTGCTTTGATGGTGCAGTGTGGATTGTTCAGCCATGGTGCCAGAGAAGCCAACAGAAGACATCAACACCAAGCACATCAATGTACATTTCCCACTATTTTTCATCTTAGTGTATGTTGTGAATCTTTTGCCCTTTTTTCACCTCTCTTCTCTCCTGTCCTCATATAAACTTAGTATTTACCCATATTCATTAACAGTCTTGTTTTAAATCAAACTGCACATCCACTGAGGCTGGAACTACCTCCTATGTGCTGGTAGGGTTTTTTTGTTTAATGGTGTATCTAACACTTTGAGCTTGCTAGTGTACCATAAATAACAAATTACCTACTAACCAGAGAACATTAGTGAACTGCTGAGTAATTTTCACTAATTGATTCTCCTTATTTTTCATTGCTTTAAATAAATGTTCTTGATTTCCACTAGAATAATTATAGATTACCTTTACAGGAGAAATTTTTATTGACATAATAAAACTTTCCTCATGGATTTTACCATGTTGCAAGATTAGGGACAGTGTTTCAGAAGGAACTAACAGGATTGATAAAAATTAACCTCACATCATCAGCCTGAAATAATCTGCTTGTTTTCCAACTGTCAAATCTAACCTCTAGTTTCCCATGTGGGTTTTTTTTCAACAAACTCACCAGATACAAAGGGGGAATGGACACCTTTTCTGATCTTTCATTTGAAAAAAAAAAAATCTGCCAAGAGCAAACCCTACAAAGTTGAGGTGCTGTACTTTTATTCTCCTGTATTTCTGAAAATCAGATTATCCCACGCTGCTACTTTGTTAAACTTTTATCTGGCTTCCTCAAATAATCCACAAAAATGAACCCTGCAAATACGTGTTTATGTGTCTACTGTCACAAGTAACCAGAAAATACATTACTGCAAGTAGTAAACACAAGCAGATGAGTGTTGACAGGATGTACAGAGCTCTTACACAGCTACCATCTAATTCTTCTGTATAATTCTACTCGTACACCCTTGATCTATTTCTCAGGTAGCAAAGCCAAAATTTCCCTCATATTCTTTGTCACTGCCATTCAATACTTAATTTACAGGTTTACATTTTAATTGGCTTTACTCCCCCTCTAGTAACAGCCTCATCTTGACTATCTCCAAGCCTTGAACTGTTGCGTTGTTTTTTTTCTGGTATTAAGGCATTTAATTTGCCCCAGGTAGAGCTTAATTCCTCTAACATTTTAAAAGAGCCTGTCCCTTTCTGTATGCCTTCCAGACTTTGCATGTCTCTTACAAACTGATCCTTTTTGGCCTGCAGCACTCTTTTCCGACCTACTGCTAAGTTAATCAGTTTTCCTAGGATGACAGCTTTCAGTGTCCAAAAGTACATTTTTCCATGTCCCTTTAATAGTAGTGGTTTAAAAATATAAACTCATTCCCCCTTATTTGATTGACTTTAATTATTATTTTTTCATTTACTTATTTCAGCCAGCAGAAAATGATGTCAAACCAACAGTTAAGGAGGCATGATCTGATACTGACACTGGCTGAGGTTCAAGGTTTATATAAATTGGTATAGAATAAAAGGAATTCACTTCTCTCCAATCATCAAAGAAGCCAGCTTGCAACGTCTTTCTCAAAATGGTTTCACAGAAGACAGATCGCTTCTATATCTGCCATCTGAACATTTCTTTTTATTCCATACCAAAAAAGATTTCAAAGTCAGTGAGGGCACACATTTAATATTGTGCCTATCAAGACTGTATACACAGGCTTAATTCTTTCACACATACACATAAATAATTTTCTTGTATTGTTTAGATAATATATGCATCTTGTAATTTTCTCATTAAATAAGCTTCTCACATATTTTATGTATGTTTTCTTCTTTCTAAAATAAATATTTTAATAATTTTAACAGTAACTATATGTTTTAAATTTCTTTTCACAAAGCATCAAATACTTTCTTGGTGTAAATCAGGAGATGTGCTGAGGAATTTAAAGACACTAGTGGGCACATTTAGATTTTCAAGATCACCTGATTTCCACTAAAATCAGGCTAGACAACACTGAAATCCCTTAACACCTTTTTTTTTGGTATTCATAGGACCTAGAGACCTTGAAAACCTTGTCCCTGAATTATTAAACTACATTAGTTCTTTATATACGTACCAACCGTACAAACAGTAGATGCAGTTGTGAGGCTGCAGACAGGTATGCAATACTTGGAATTAAGCCCTGGCCAGAAATTCAAAGTACGCTTTCCAAAAACTTTGAAGTATGCCCTGTCACGTACCCATCTTTCTATGGTAGCCTCTCAGCATGTTCATCCTACAACATACACCTCTATCAACCTAGATCACCCACAGGCTCATGAAAGCTTTGCCTTCCTTCACTTAGCATGGCTTCTTCTCATCTGCCCTACATCTTACGCTGTTTCATAAAGCTCTTAGAGATCAGTTCTCTGATCAGTACTGCCAGCCCCAAACAAGTGCTCTTGTACTTGTACTCACTTCATGTTGCCCTGCCCTCCCCTCAGTTCTTAACAGTAGAGATGCAGGTAATTTCAAAGGTCCTACCAATGAGTTTTACTGTTGCAATAACAGATTTCTTCAGGGAGGTCAGAAATTTGGCAGTTCTTAGACTGGGCAGGTCCTGTGTTTTTTCATTTGCCTTCTTGATACTCTTTCCACCCAGCCTTACAAGCCAGTTAGAACAGGCAGAAATCAGCCCATTAAGTCTCACTCCTCTGCTCCCTGTGGTAGAAGTTCATGCACAACTCTGTGAACTTACAGACCCTCGAGCAATTCTGGGTTGCTGGAGAAGGATTGTGTATCTAGGGCTGAGGCAGTTAACTGTGAGCATAGCTCTGCTGTGTATGTGTCAGTGTATCTTCACCGTTTCTTCCTTCACAACATGTACAGACTAGGTATAAACATAATTTACTGATATTTCACATATAAATGATGTTCAGAGAGTATCTGATACAGAAAGCACTATGAAAGATTACCCTTTACTGTGTGCTCTACTTTTAGTAAAAGCCAAACCGAGAAACGTATTTTACTTACTGTCCAGCCAGATACAGTACTAAGACATCCACATTCCTCTTAAAGCCACAGATCTTCAGCTGTTTTTCTACTGCCTGACAGTATACAGTACATTTGTCAGCATAATATACTGCATAATTATAGATTCATTACGTTATAACATGTGCATAAATTAATATGCACACCAAAATTAATATATGCATCACAGCACTTCGCAAACTATAACATAGTCTAAGAGAGAGAAAGAGATATTAAATGAGCAGTCTCTATTTTAAATTGATAAAAATACTCCAACAATTATGTTACACCAATTTTCGTTTCCTGTGGAGAATCGCAGTTCATTGACATGAAGTGAAAAAGTAATATATGTTGACTGGAGAACAGGCTTCTCAGTCAGGTCAGCCAAGCCAGTACAGGTGATCAGCAAGAAAACTGATTACCTTGCAATACAGTTGCAACTTTATTTTATGCAACTTTACTTTATGCAGATAACATTTTAAAATTATGCATCCAGAAAACTCTGCTTGTACATTTAATGTTGAAAAATGTAGACACAATTTTGATTGTCAGAGTATATTACCAGTGTGATCTGCAAAAGCAATGAATCCTAGTTAACTTTATAAGGATTATGGATCTCAGTTACTAGGGGTTGATAAAAAGTAAAATGTCTATCAGGAAAAAATGGTTTTACTACAGGAGTTATTTTGCCCAACATCATTAAGATCACTATTGCCTGAAACACAAAGTTGATGTAACGTTACAAATACAAAATGGCTTGGAAGCACCGATGGGCATGTCTAGTGCGGCCTGTATTGGCTGCACAATCACTCCAGCGTGTTTTGGGTGTATTGAATATATAGGAAATAACGGCAGGTGCACTTGCCAATGTGCTGGACCTGTGGCACCTTCTGAACAGAGGAAGCGAGGAGCTGGCGGGACTCGCCGTGCCCACTAGCTGCTTATGCCACACAGCTCATGTTGGGACAGCGGCCATTTGCCCTGGAGCTCGGTATGGCCGGCTGCCTGACTGCAGCTGTCACTTAGGGGCAAAACCTGGGACAAATGGCCGTTATTTTTCTTTCTACACAGCCAAAATCTGCAGATGGAAGGAGAAGTGCTATCTGGCAAAGAGCAGCTGTGCGACAACCCCAAGCGTGTTGACGTCTGTCCCCGGGGCTGCAGAAGGCGCAGGGCTGCCAGACCTACCACGGGGGAGTGCACCCCTACTTCAGAGAACAGAAATCCCAGAGACCACGTTCGACAGACAAGAAGCCTGTGCCCCAAGATCTGTACTTCTCAAACTCCATTATTTGAGCTCTCATCCTCTCCCCGCCCCGGGAGCCCCCTTCCCAGTCAGCCCCGGCGCTCTCCCGCAGCACCCCAAGGTCCCGCAGCCGCTCCCCCAGGGCTCAGGTGTGCGGCTTCCCCCGGCCGAACCCTTCCCAGGAAGGGCGGGCTGTGGCGCAGGGGTCGCGCCGCCGGCTGCCGCCCCGGGGCGGGCGAGGGGTGCGGGGGCCGGGCCGCGCTGCCAGGGCGGGCGGGGGAGGTTGGCTCCTGCCGCCGCCGCCGCGGGAGAACCGGCGCACGCCTTCCTCTGGTATGCGGCCCCGAGCCTCCCCGCGGCCCCGCGGACCGGCAGAGCGAGGGGGCGAGGCCGGCGCCGCCCGCCCGTGGGGCCGGGCCGGGGGCGCTGCGGGGGCGGGCGGGCGGGCGGGCTGCGAGGGGCCGCGCCGGGGGCGGCCGCCGGGCGGGAGGCGGGGGAGCAGCGCCGGCCCTGGCGGCGCGCCGGGGCGGGGCGGGCCGGGGCGGGGTGAGGGGAGAGGCCGCCGCTCGGCTCACCTGCCCACCGGCGCGGGCGGCCGCCGCCATTTTAGAGTCCCGTTCCCTAGGCAGCCGCGGAGCTGGAGTGCGAGCTGCGGGGGTGGCAGAGGGCGGGCTGGGCAGGCCTCCCTCAGGAACGGTGGCACCACTTGCGACACCAACATGGGAGCCTGGGCAGCTGCTGGGCAGCCCGGGCGTTAATCAAGACAGGGCGTCGTGTCGTGTCGTGTCGTGTCGTGTCGTGTCGTGTCGTGTCGTGTCGTGGGAAGGAGGCCGACGGCGAGCGAGGGGCGCGTCCCCGGAGAGCGCGGGCAGCCGGGGCTCGGGGGGGCCCGGGGGTCCCTGCGGGAGACCCCGGGGCGGCGACGGCCGAGGGAGATGGGGAGAGACCCGCTTGACCTCTGGGAAGTCTCTTGGGTTGTATTTGCTCACAATCCTGAAAAAGTGTGCGCTTTTATTTCTAAATAAAAACCTACATTCCTGTGTGGGTTTGGGGTTTTGGATTTTTTTTTTTTTTTTTAAAGCACAAATCCTATGTGCGTGTATGTGTATATGTCTCTTATAAAGAAAACATTTGTGACTTTAATTTACAACTAATCCACACCGTATGTATTACTCATTTGCGACTTGCAAATCACCTTGGTGCCTGAGAAAACTTCTTCCATGCCCGCTCTTGGAACAGGCCCACGGCTGGGACAGCACATTGGTTCGAGTTTGGTTGTAAAGTAACACAAAATGTTTATGACATCCACATGTGCAAGCAACTGTTGCCATGTTGTTATTTTTATAACCATTTCACTGCATAGCACAAGGCGAAAAATAGGAAAAGCCATTTCCAGTGTGTGTGTACATGCACACTTACGTACATGTAGGACAACAGAAAATGTTTGATCAAGCTACAACAAAAATACATCTGAAAACTTGGAGCTTTATTTAAAATTTAATTTACACAGAGTACTCAAGTTAGCCAAAATAGTCATTGTAAATTATGTGCAACTGATACACAAAGAGCAAGAGTTGTGTGTGCAAATATATGAATAAGCTGTCCCTCATGGAATTAATTACGTGCGTGCCTTTGCTTGTTCAGACCACTGAAACTAGATGTAGTGTGTATGATGGAGGAATGGAACTACGGTACAAGTATTATATTGCAAATATCTAATTTTCACAGAAAAATCGTGTGGGTGGGTTCCATTTCAGCTAGGTAGCTTTAAACAAACCTCAAATAAGATAAGACTAGACATCTTAAAGGTATAAAACTGACAACAGAAATGTCTTTAATCACATATTTTAGCTTCTAAAAATATCTCTAGGGTATTAAAAAACATAAAAAGAGGAAATGTACTGGAGAACAAGAAACTGGTACACAGATCTGTATTTTTTTCATTTTACATTTGAGTTTGTTTTCAATCAACAAGGTAAAGCTACCACTTTAGAATTGTGAAAGGTGAAATGGTTATTAAAGTCAATTTTAACAATAAAATTGTCTTATCAACTTGTCCAATTAACATGATATGACCAGCAAATTCAGTAATCTAAAGTATGGAGAGAGAGGGAACCTCTAGAAGATACTTTGTTGCATTTCAACACAGAGGTGTGACATACATGGATTAAGGTTGGTTTTGGTATGGTTTTTTGAGGTGCTTGTCTCAATTAGTAACTGATATCTACAGGTTTAGTCTGGATGCTTAGAGACTGTTTAAAATTCAGAAAAGTTAATCTCTTTTTTGTTCTGCATCTCCAAGCTGACACTTAAAATCCCCACTAAGTTTAAAAGAACTTGAGACATATTTTTTGTATTCAGACTGAACTATCTCCATACTTTACACTGACTGAAGGTATTCTCCTTTTCCAAAATATGTAACCTATCACCTATTTAATCCTATTCCTGGGTTGATGTGCATAAATGAATAAGTGATCACTTGTCCTTTGGGATATCCAGAGTAATAATTTACTTGCTATACATGTTTTTCAGAAAAGTTCTCATTATACTTCTGTACTAAAAATACTTAATTTGCTTATAGATGGATGCGCAGTTGCAACAAGACAGTGGCATCTTATAGTATGTGATAACAGAACGTAAAAATAGGAGAAAGCAGACATCTTCTGTTTTTACTGACAAAGGTGGTAGGACAGAACAGGAGATGATTCCTTCTTTTGAATCACCAGGATTGCAGATGCCATGAGGAGTTCATCAGACCCACAGAGCAACACCTTTTATTCCCTAAGGTACTTCAGAGGCCTCCTAGTGCATTTGAGTATGTCCATGCTTCAGCCACACACCATGGGTAGAGGGGATTGTCATTGTGCCACTTTGGAGACCACATTTATACAAACATAGATTTGCTTTGGATAATAAAGTTCAGATTAAACCTGGTTTAAAACGTAATCTGCCTTTGTCCACGTTGCTGAGCCCCTGTAAAGGAGCTTGGATGGTCTCTAGTCCAGTGTCCCACATTCTCCATCCTCTCTGGGGAAAATATGGTGGAAGGAGTTTTATCACAGTCTAGCAAGTGACACTTGGACAATAATTAAGTGATGGACTAAATCATTCTGCCATTTTTTATTTTGTTTTTTTGACTTCCCAATGATTTCAATAGGGCTTTACTGAAAAAATGATACCACAATGGCTCTTTGTAACTTAACCTATTGTTCAATAGCTGTGAAAGATGCAGCATGCTAAAACTAATGTCTAATATGTGATATTTTTAATCACCAGAGTTTATAATCTTCACAATTCAGTTGTTCTTTGCCTATGATATTAAAACTATGTTCTTTATTTTTCAGGGTTTATATTCGATTTCTGCTTTTCAAGTCCTGTATAATTTCTAAAAATTACAGTTTTGAAGGTCTTCATTTCTCTATGTATTATACTAGTAAGATTTTTGTTTCATGCAATGTCCCAAGTATTTTAAGTAAAATCTATTTTCATTTTCATACAGATAATTTAAACTACTTGCATATTAGTCTTTGTAGTCATATTGACCCCTGATTTAATGTTGAGTGTGTTTCAATGCATATCACTGACAAGGCCTGCATTTTTACAGCATATTTATCTGGTGTAAAAAGAAAAATAACAATAAAAAAAATGGTAAGACTGAATGCACCAATTTTTTTAAAAAATGGATACAATATACACCATTACAGTGTGGTGCTTCACAGTTTTTTCCTTTACTGTCTTATATAATTAAATACTTATCATCAAAGGTACTGTGCTGTATGTCTTTTTTCACAAAAGGTATTTTTAAAAACTGCATTGTCATTTTATAGAATCAAGTAATTTGTGCTGGAGGGGATCCCTGGAGGTCATCTAGTCCATCCCTCCAAAGAAAGCAGATCCCACTACAGAATTATTTTCCATCTCACATGTCTGTACAGTTCTGCATACTTATGGAACATCCATCAAAAAATAAGAGAATTATCCGGGACAAATTTAAAATTGCCTGTGTTATACTAATGCTACATAGAAACAAGTACAATTAACTTGCTTTTGAGACT